>NC_133619.1:91509824-92173574 GCF_048593235.1 Sminthopsis crassicaudata
CTCTATTTCCTATCATCAATCTTAGCAGTAAGACTAATAGATTTGAAATCAGTGCCACCCCCAACAAAAAGAAGAAGAAGAACAACAACAACAACAAAGCTCAGAAAGCAAGATGGATTCATGTTAGGATGTACAAAGCAATTTTTTACCAGAGATAAAAGAATTGTGAAGATTTTAAAAGATTCATTCTTAAGACAACTAAAGTTAATACCAATTACTTGGGAAAATAATCATGAGTCTTGTTATGAAAAAGATAATCAGGAAACTATTAATAATTAAGCCCAGAAATCTAAGTAACTCTACCATCATTTCCCTTCCTTCAAAATTATTTGAAAATAATCTATTCATGTATCTGGTGAATATTTGATAATGGTATGAAAAAAGGTACCAAGCAGATTTTTTCAAATTCAAATACAGCAGAGTACATCTTTATAATCATACAAGTTATAGAGAATATAAGAACTTACTGGGCTTATTGTCTTTTAACACTTTCCTTCAATAAAATGTTCTATAAACCAATAAAACATTATAAGAAATGATCAGTAGGCTAATTTCAAAGAGGTCTATATTTCAACTAATTTCAAAGTAGGTCTCAGAAAGGAGACCTACTTGAACTGATACTGAATAAAGTGAGTGGAAGCAAGAAAACATTGTATACACCAACAGCAAAATTATATGAGGATCAATTCTGATGGATGTGGTTCTTTTCAAAAAAGGGGGGATTCAGGACAGTTCCAATAGACTTGTGATGGAGAAAGCCATCTAGAAAGAGAGCTATGGAGACTGAATATGGATTACAACATAGTATTTTTACCTTTTATGGTATTGTTTACTTGTTGTTTTTTTTTTTCCTCATTTTTTTTTTCCTTTTTGATCTGATTTGTGTGTTGTGGGTGTGGGTGTGGATGTATGCAGCATGATAATTGTAGAAATATGTATAGAAGAAAAAAAATAGTGATTTTCATACATCTTGTCAAGTTATAAAACATTCTTTGAAAAATATAATGTAATGCTGGAGAAACTGAGCAAGATAGAGATTAGAGAACAATTTAATAATTTATTTGAAAGGGAGAGATTTACTGGGACCAAATGGATTCATGGTTTGGTCCCAGGGCAGAATGAGACTATTTTCTCAAAGAATGCAGCAAACAGAGTTCTCAATGACATATATACACATGGCTCAGACTCAGAGGATAGACTGAGGTAGGGGCAGAGTCAGGGTACTGAGACTGAGACTGGGATTCTGACAGGTTAGGGTGAGCCTTGGGAGAGGGGATGACATAGTCAGGGAGAGGCACCCCAGATTTGGGGAGAGGCATCTTGATAAGAGGGTATCTGACATTCTGATAGCTTGGGAGGGGGAGAGGCATTCTGATATTCTAAAACAAGATTTTTTTATCCTTAACAAGTATTCTGATAAAGAGGGAGGGGAGGTTTTGTAGTACTGAGAAGCTGGGAATGCAAGGCATGACTGAGGACAATAAAAGAGAACTGTAGCATAACAATAACAAGTGGGAAAAGCAGCAACCTTAGAGTCAGGAGAACCTGAGTTCAAATATGACATCAAATTTGACACTTGATACTTACCACTCACTAGCTGTGCCAATTAACTTGAAGGAAAAAGAAAAAAAAAATATGACAATAAAACTTTGTCTGATAATCCTTTCTTCAAATCAAGGAAAACAAGGTTGTTTTTCATTTTTTGTTTTGTTTTGTTTTTACTAGACATGAGATTTCAGTGACATAAAAAAAAATATATATTTCTCAATGAAAATTGACAACTCTTCTTCAATTTATAGCACACTATAAAATGAAGTTTCTGAGACACTCAGAGATAAAGTGACTTACTACATTGTATTAGTGGTAGAACTTTTTTTGTTTTTTAATGATTGTTTGTATGTGTGTTTTTTTGGTTGTAATTTTTGTTCTGAAACTAAAAAAATCACCAAACTCCAGAGTATGATCTAAACCCCATTAAAACACTACTAGGAAATGTTTAACAAAAAAAGATTGAACTACAATATAATATACATAATGATAATTTGTGTTTTTCTATGTTCATTAGACAAAAGCACTGTATTACAGCCCTTCTCTATTTCCACTTTAAAAAAAATATATTAGCTATATGCTCTTCAATCATATGTAGCAGATTTGTGTGGTTTTGTCTTTAATTTTCAAACTTGGGAGCTAGCTCATTCAAACTCCTTGTCATTCTACCTAAACCTGAAGCCCTCCACCCTTCCCAATATTGTTGAAGGCAACACCATTCTCCTAGTCCCTAAAGATAACATCTGTTCTTTATCCTCATGCCCCATATCCAATCTCCTTAAGGTCAATTGATTTCACTTCTCTAATATCTCTTACAAATGTCCCATTCTTTCCTTTAATACTGCTAGTTCAGGTCCCCATCACCTAACATTTCAATTTCTACAATACCTACTAATGTGTCTGCCTACTTAAGTGTCTTTCCACTACAATCCACTCTACATTCAATCTTGAAATGATTTTCCTAAATTTGCCAAGTCTATGTTAGTCTTTTACTCAACAAACTCAGGTGGCTTAGTATTAACTCCCAGAAGAAAGAAAAACAAACTCTTGTTCAAAATCCAAATCCCTTTATAAATTATCTCCCTCCCACCTTTCAAATTTACACCTTACTTCCCCACATTTATTCTTATTCAAATGCCATTGACCTCCTGCTTGTTGCAGGAACAAGAAATTATATCTCAGCTCCAGGCATTTTGTAAGGCTGTCCCCCTTGCCAAGAACAGTCTACCTCCTCCATACTGACTACTCACCTCCTAGGCTTCCTTCAAGACCCAAGCAAAATCCTTCCTTCTAACTGAAAACTTGTTTTATTCTAGAACTTTATTCCTGCTTATTATTTCCTTTTTATCTCGTATATAGCTTGACATGTATGTGTGTATGTATTTGTTTGCATGTTGCCTCCTCAATTAGATTGTAAACTCCCTCAAGGTAGACACTCTCTTTTACTATTTGAATATTCAGAGCTTAGCACAGTTCCTGATGTATTTTTGTTGTTGAGTTTTTTCAGTAGTTTTGGATTTATTTGGGAGTTTTCTCAAAGATTCTGGAGTGGTTTGTCTTTTCCTTCTCCAATTAATCTTACTGATGAGAAACAGGCAAACAGGGTTAAGTGACTTGCCCAGCATCAAATAACTAGTAAGTGTCTGAGACCAGATTGAACTCAGGAACATGAGTCTTCCTGATTCCAGCCTCAGTACTCTAACTATTGTACTACTTTGTTGCTCCCAGTCTTATGCAGAGTAGGTGCTTAATAAGTGTTTATAAATTGAATGCTGCATTTAAATTTATCAAAGACAAACAGATTTTATTTTATTTCCTCAATAATCTTGGTGTGGTATCCTAACCATTTTCCCCAAGCAATTTAGAATAGTTGTTCTTTAAAATATATTAAAACAATTTTTAAGCCTTCCTTGCCTCACCCAATGCACTGAAGACTCATATTGGTAATATCACTTCCTGGTTACCTGAGTAGAAAACACCCACAAATTGTTCCAGACGCTCTCTAATTGTTAGCTAGTGCAAAAAGACGGGATATCTCAGGCAAGAGATGGAAACTTAGTTGAAGCAACTTGAAATTTCTATCCTATTAAAATATTCTTCTAATAATATGAGGATGAATATTGGTTTAGTTATGCTGCATTATTTTTTTTTCTATTATGAAAACTCATCTTACAAGAAACTTGCCTGATTGTGGCTATCTAGATTAATTAGTAAAGTTTTACAGGCTTGAGGGGTAAAAAAAAAAAAAAAAAAAAAAAAAAAAAATCTAATTAGAGTGGGGGATGACTAGCATAAAGAATGGTGAATCTAGATTAGCCTTCATTTTTCTGAGTACCATTGGAGATTCCTCTACAATGCTTGCTTATTGATGAGGAACCTCTAACCCTTGGAAATTAGAGAATAAATCCCTGGCACTATATGAAAGACAAACCAATGTAAATATTTAGTATTCTTAGAACTGATCCTTTAAGATCATGATGATGATGGTGAAAAATGAGCATTCATATAATACATATAATAAATGTATATGATAAGCACTCATTCAATCCTCATAACAACCTGGGAAATAGATGTCAGTATTATCCCTGTATATATATATGAACTTAAATACAAAATAAGGGGAAAAATAGAAAAAGGAAAAAAATAATGTGCTCAGCAGAAAAATTCAAAATATATAACAATATATTTCCATTTCAAGAAAGTATATATAATAATAGAAAACATTCGTAATTGTCCATTTTTTCTTTGTTTCTATGAAGTTTTCTTTTGTTCTCTTCTGTGCCCTTTTTATGTTATTTTCTCCCCTCCTTTTTATCTTCCCACCTCCCCCAGTCAAACATGGATATATTCATAAATACACATACATACATACATACTTAAAAGCACTTACACAAAAATAGACATGTATCTAAAACAATGGCTGATACATAATGTAGAATTCTCTCCAGATTGAATCTTTAAGTTTGGCTTTATCTAATGATTCCTACATTTACTTTTTTGTCTGAATAAGTCTACTTATGGTCATTACTGTTTCATGTATATGTTTTATTTCCTATTCCTGATAATTCTTCTACTTTAATTCTACAATTTGATTTGCCTTGCTATTACTTAAGCTCCCCCCACCCATAGATCCCTCCCTTATCTTCTTCCCTTAACCTTTCCCAGTCTTTTTATCTCATTCCCATTAGTGTACATACCTTATTCAACTCTCATTAATCTAAGCACCCTTCTGTACTCCACTTTATCCTATGCCATCTTTTTCCTCCCTCTTTTTCTATTTCCCATTAATGTTCACATCTTGTCGTACTACCATAAATAATCATATCTTACCTTATCCTATTTTCTTCTCCTCCACATACCTTTATTCACACACACACACACACACACACACACACACACACACACACAGTATTGTTCCCATTTAACCCATTCCTGATGTGAGTATATTTTCAGAACTGTCACCCCTCCTCTATCTAATTTCTTTGTGTTGGATTTTCCTCTATACCTCATTACTATTTTATATTTTCCTAGACAGTTTTGCTTTTTAGAATTAGATTATACATATCTCAGACCAGTTTTTTTCTTTTGGACTACCCAATTACTAATATTAACCTGACACATGGTTTATACTTCCAAATATAAATAAGAAATAATGTTTGTCCTTCTTGAGTCTCTTGAAATTGGTCTTTGATAATGGCCCTTATATATTAAGTTTTCTATTGAGTTCAGGGGTTTTTTGGGACAAAATCATGAAATCTGAGAGTTCATTTAATGT
This sequence comes from Sminthopsis crassicaudata, assembly GCF_048593235.1. Lineage (NCBI taxonomy): Eukaryota > Metazoa > Chordata > Mammalia > Dasyuromorphia > Dasyuridae > Sminthopsis > Sminthopsis crassicaudata. The sequence goes on from NC_133619.1 coordinate 91,515,148, forward strand.
CCATTTTTTTCATTCAATATCATACTTTTGCTGGATATAATATTTTGACCAGATTAGTTCTTTTGAATGTTGATATGTATTTTTATAGAATTTATGGTCTTTTATTGAAGTTGCTGATAAATTCTATATAAGTCTAATTTTAATTTCAGCATATTTGATTTTTTTTTGTTTGTTTATAGTAAAATTTTCTCTTTGATCTGGGAGTTTCGAAAGTTAGCCCTAATATCCCTTTAGATTTTCCTTGTAGGATCTCAATGAAGTGGTGCTCAGTGCATTTGTTCCTATTTCCACTTTTCATTCTTATTATATCACTTGAAGGCAATTTGATTATTTTTTGTGTTATTGTGTATTTTTTTCTTTGATCAAGCTTTTAGGTAGTCCAATTATTTTTATGTTTTCTCTATTTGATCTGTTCTCCAGATTTTCTTTTTTTTAATTAAATGTCTCCCATTCTTTTTTATTTTTCTTTCATTCCTTACATTTTGTTTTATTGTCTTACAGCTATACTGCCTTCTCCTCACTCAATTTTAATTTTCAAAGAATAATTTTTTTTAAGGCTCTGGATTTCCTTTTCTAGTTGGTCAACTTTTCACAATTCTCTTGTTTTTCTTGGTCCTTTAAAAAAAATCCTCAATCATTCTCATTTGATTTGAATGTTTTTTGAGGTTCTTCTATAAATTCTATCCGAACAAATTGCCACTTAATACTACTCTTTACGATAGGAGAGGTTTTTTTTTTTTTTTTTGTTTTGTTTTTTTACTTCGGTGTGCTCCTGTGAAATCAAACCTCAGTGTTTCCTATTTCCATAGTAAGTTCCCATGGTTAAGTTATTTCATCATTGCTCTCTCAATTTTTAAATGACAACTTTTAGGATTGTCTAAAACTCTCATGAAAAAAAAAAAAAAAAACATTTGATTTCTATTCCACTTTTTGTTTCATCTGACATTTCAAAGGCCAAATGAAGTTATGAGACAGGAACTTGGTGTAGGCTATTGGATGGGGCCTTTAAAAGGACAGTATTCAATTTTCTCCTAAAACCCTGATATATTTCTAGGATGGGGAATATGGACAAATTTCCCAATTATTCCACAATAATTTTTCTGCACACTTATAGGGGCAGGGATGCTGTATCAATTTTAAATATTTCACTCTCACCATGAATTCTGAAATTTGAAATGTTAGGAGTTCTTAGATCCTCAGTGGAAGAACAACAGAAAGCTGGATAGATTGCACTGAAAAAGACGATCACTTCCAAATATAAATAAGAAATAATGTTTGTCCTTCTTGAGTCTCTTGAAATTGGTCTTTGATAATGGCCCTTGTATATGTATGTATGTAATTGTTTGCATGTTGCCTCAGCCCATTATGTGCCATAACCTGGCGGGCCGCATAAACGTCCTCACAGGCCACATCTGGCAAGATAGAACATTTAAATTCTCTTGTGTCTTTAAAACCCTTTGAAGTTTTCTGATCCATCCTATGTGGCAGCCTCTGACCTCATAGCATGGTATAAACCATCTAGTAACCAGGGGTTCTCAAACTACGGCCCACGGGCCAGATGTGGCCTGCTGAGGACGTTTATGCGGCCCGCCAGGTTATGGTACATAATGGGCTGAGGAGCAGAAACAGAGTGAGCTTTTGTTTTTACTATACTGGGCCTTCCAACAGTCTGAGGGACAGTGAACTGGCACCCTATTTAAAAAATTTGAGGACCATTGTGTAACCCTTTGACCCATGACAGCATAAAAGGGAAGAATTAGGTCCCTATAGTAGCAATATCAATAAGTACTCCAGCTGACATGTAAACCAGTAGCAAGATCCATAGTAGCACCCTGCATAGGCAGATCGAGTCAGATCTGCTGTGCTAAAGGAATGGAGTCAGATCTCAGTAGAGATTATTCAGTCTGGGTCCTCTGGTAACCTTTTGCCTGAATAACATGGGAGAGCTGAGGACTTAAACTTGCTTCTTTTGTCTTGTCCCAAAGAGTAGAGTTAGTAGTTGATGTTAGCTGAGCTGGCAGCCAGCAGAGATGCAGAAAGAACTAGTACTGACTACTACAGGGCAATATGCTGACAAGCAGTAGACACAAAATAATAGGTTAGTGGCAAAAGACTCTAAGAGCAGTGAACTTTAGAATGATACTCAGTAGGACTTGTAACTCAGTTACAGAAACATTTTTGTTTTATTAAACTATTTTACCTCACATAAATGGATACATGATGTAGGAAATGGAAGAACTTGATTAACAAATTGACTATTTGACTAACAAATTTGAAGTTTGGGAAACATATAGGTCTACAAATCAAAGTGGAATTAATCAAAATATAATGTTCATATGATAAAATGTACATACATATGATGGTGGTCAATCCTGTGCTAGAATAAAAAGAATATACACCTATTGGTGAAGAGATTATTAGAAAATAAAAAAAAAATATATATTTTATGTACCAGGTTCATATTTCTTCCCACTCCTATAATGCAGGGGACCAGCCTCTGCAGGGACTCCAAAGAAGCTGAGCAGGAGGTATAGGGTCATGTCAAAGGAAGACAGGAGTCATGGGGTAGCTTGAATGAGAAATTAATGGAAGTAATGCTCCTACTTCCTCAGACTCATTCAGGCTTTGTTTGTATACTATATCATGATCACTCAATTTTCCTGATTACATATACATTTCTTTAGATCAACATAGTCTTCAGACATGTGTGTGACTTATTGATCTTTATATGTTACTATATTTGACATTTAATATTTGAGTAAGTTTTTATGGTTAAATGTTAATTATTGATTACATTACACGAAGCTAATAATGAAAGGTAAATGTTACACAAGGTTAAATGTCAGTGAATTTTATAGGTTTACTTATGTCTTCTTTGTCAGTCCCATGGATTGTTTGATCCCTCTATTTTCCCAACTTGGAACTATGTACATACATAGGCATTCAGGGCAATTCCAGTTATATTTTAACTATGTATTGATTCCTAGACATATTGATCTTTTCTGAGTCTAAGTTGGCAAACATCATTGTTTCCTAGACCTTAGGATTCTCTTCCATTGTGACAATGCTTTCCATGGTGTTCTCTCCTTTATCATTTGTCTCTGTGAGAGATTAGTTTTATAAGGACAGAATAAGCATGTGGAATAATTTTTAGTTAATTTTCCCAAATTATTATTTTTAAATAATGCTTAGTGCTACAATCAAGCCAATTACAAATAATATAGAACATAGTAGTCCACTAATGAGAATCATAGAAGGAAATGTTGTTCCTGCATGAGTTCTGTGCACATTTGATCTCAGTGCTGGACTTTGCCAATCAGCTTAGAAATTGGGGCTCCCAACACTATAACTCTCAATCTTTTTTTTTTTTTTTTTTTTTTTTTCCTGAGTCAATTGGGGTTAAGTGACTTGCCTAGGGTCACCCAGCTAGGATTATGTCTGAGATCAGATTTGAACTCAGATCCTTCTGACTGCAGGTCTGGTGTTCTATCCACTTTACCACTCCTATAACTCTTAAACATACCTAAAGTCAACATTCATTTATTTGTTATTAAAAAAAATGGATGAATGTGGTCCATTGCTTTTCATAATATAATATGGATTGGACTGCCTATGTTGCTATCAGTATGAAGCCCAGTTATCTCTCTGTAATTCCTTCTCAAGGAAGGTTTACAGGAAGATAGCTTGTCAAGGAAGGGAAATTAAATATAGTTAGATCGATCGATTGATAGAGTAATAATGGTAAGATAAAACCACCTAGTCTCCACAAAAGGAGAAAAGAGGGTCAGTCTTAGAATATGAGATTCTGCATTCCCTATAGCTCATCATCATCATCATCATTATCATATGTTATACTGTACTGACAATTTCTGATAGTACCATTAATAATAATAATAATAATAGTCAATGTAAGCATCAGCTAAGGGCACAGATATAGATAACTCTTATTCTTTATCAATATTTTTATTTCTTTCATGACATCCTGAGTACTAGAATTAAAGCCCAATGAAGCCAGTGAGTAATATTATATATGGGAAGGGAACTTAAGTAGAAAAAGGAATTTTAAAACCTTAGATAAAGTGATTTTTTTCTTATTTTAATTCCAAAAGATCATTTTCATTATAAGCTGAGTCACTCATACTGGAAAACAAGGCTTAGTTCTTTGTTGAAGGAATTTAGACATTCAAAAGTATTAGTTGAGTTAAAGGATTTTCCCTGATACCTTCAAAATAATACTTTCCAAATCCAACCATTCTGGAGAGCAAGCTGGAATTATGCCCAAAAAGTTATCAAACTGTGCATACCCTTTCATCCAGCAGTGCTACTACTGGGATTATATCCCAAAGAAATACTAAAGAGGGGAAAGGGACCTGTGTGTGCCAAAATGTTTGTAGCAGCTCTTTTCATAGAAACTGGAAGATGAATGGGTGTTCATCAATTGGAGAATGGTTGGGTAAATTATGGTATATGAAGGCTATGGAATATTATTGCTCTGTAAGAAATGATGATGAATTCAGGATGAATTCAGAAAGGCTTGGAGAGACTTGCATGAACAGATGCTGAGTGAAATGAGCAGAACCAGAAGATCACTATACACTTCAACAACAACACTGTATGAAGATGTATTCTGATGGAAGTGGATATCTTCAACATAAAGAAGATCCAACTCACTTCCAGCTGATCAATGATGGCCAGAATCAGCTACACCCAGAGAAGGAACACTGGGAATTGAATGTAAAATATTAGCACTACTGTCTATCTACCCAGATTACTTATACCTTTGCAATCCAATTCTTAACTTGCAACAAGAAAATTGGATTTACACACATATATTATATCTAGGTTATACTGTAACACATGTAAAATGTATAAGGTTGCCTGTCATCTAGGGGAGGGAGAGGAAAATCTGGAAAAATGAATACAAGGGATAATGTTATAAAAAGAAATTACTCATGCATATATACTGTCAAAAATATATAATTAAAAAATTAATAAAATAAAAAAAATTAAAACAAATAATAATACTTTCCAGGAAACTGACTTCTCCAACAATGTATAACAACCAATTAGGGATAGTGCTCTTCCCAGAACAGCTCATCTTCTTCTCTATGTTGTAGGACTGGGAGCCAAGATCCCAAGATGGAAAATAACTCCTGAGTTATTTCATTTTTTTATAAGAGAAAACTAACTATATTCAGGAAAATAGTCCAATTTTTCCAAGTTTCAATTTATTACAAAATATATATTTGTATGATAAGCAAATATGAATCATATTATGTATTTTCCCATATTGACTAGCATAAAACAATCATCTGTCACCTAGGTTTAACATGGGGGAGAAATGGCCTATTTCCATATGATTTGGACTGCTAGTATACAGGAAATTTAAATAATTTATACAAAACCTGAATAATATGTATTTATGATTTATTAAACTACTTAACTCACACATAAATGGACTATTATGATGTAGCTTATGGAAGAACAGAAACTATTTGACTAATTAATTTGAAGGTTGAGAAATACATAGATCTAAAAATTAAAATGGAAATAATCAAAATAAGATATTTATATGATAAAATGTACATACATATGTTGATGGTCAATCCAATGCTAGAATAAAAAGATAGTGCACCTATGAGTGAAGGGATTGTCAAAAAAAAAAAAAAAAAAAGATGTTTTATATATGAGTTCCATATTTCTTTCCATTCCTATCACTCTTAAACATATTATAAAGTTAACATTCACTTATTTCTTTTTCATTTTTATCAATATGTAAGAACAATATAAATCAAACATATTAAGATTACTTTTCCATTTTAATCTCTTGAACTACAATTTTCACACTTAAAAAAAAAAATAGGAGAATCTAGTTGGTACAGTAGATAGAGCACCAGCCCTGAAGTCAGGAGGATCTGAGTTCAAATCTGGCCTAAGACACTTAACACTTCCTAGCTGTATGACCCTGGGCAAGTCACTTAACCCTAATTGCCTCTGCAAAAACAAACAAACAAACAAACAAAAAAACAAAAAACAAAAAAAACCCACTGATTTTCTTTTGAGAATACAACTAAACTAAACTCAAAGCCTATTTTAAACAAGCTAGAAACAGTTGAAATGCAGCTATAGTTAGAATTAGGGATCATGGGTAGAGGTAATAACCATAATGTAATTTTTTTTATTTATAAACTTTGTTGAGCAATGCAAATATGAGCTTCTGAAGGAGGAGGAGAAGGAAAAGGAAGAGCAGAAGGAAGAGAAAGGGGAGGAACAGCAACAGCAGCAGCAGCAGATCTGTAACAGCAGTAGTAGTAATAGTATCCTGAGCTATTCCCATTTACACAGGAGTTTAATTTTTGTAAAGCACTTTAAATATACAATCTCATTTGATCCTAATAATGAGTTGATTTTTTAATTAAGTGCTATGACTATTTACATTTATTCTCAATAGTATTTTATATTTCCAAATATATATAATTTTTGACATTTTGTAATACTTTGTTTTCCAAGTATTTCTTACTGCTCTCTTATCTCTTCCCTTATCTTCCCCTTCCCTTCTCAAGACAAGAAATGTGATATGTTAAATATATGTGATCCTTTTAAACATATTTCCATATTAGTCATGTGAAAGAAAAATCCAACCAAAAGGAAAAACAAACCAAAGAAACATAAGAAGGAAAAAGCAAATAAACAACCATAAAAAGATGAAAAATACTATACTAGTCACATTCTGTCTCCATAATTCTCTCTCTGGATGCGGATGGTCTTTTCCATCCCAAGTCTATTTAAAGTGTCTTTGATCATTACATTGCTAAGAATGGCCAAATCCTTCACAGATGATCATTACATTGATTATTTACATTTTACAAGATGAAACTAATGGATGTTAAGATTGGCTTGCTTAGGTCTAACAAAAAGTAAAGTATCTTATGTGGGATTCAAAGCTGTGCTTGACCACGTGTTGGATTTAGTTTTTTTCTGTTTTCCTGAGGAGGCAGAAGTAAGAATAATGACAGAGCAAAGCAAGAGTTGTAATGCAGAAGAAGGGACAAAAGATAATTTAAAAATCATAATGGTGAATCTGCAAAGGAGATTGGGAAGAATTAATCTGTCAGGTAGAGAGAGAGTATAAATAAATAGAAAGTCATGAAATCCATGAATAGAAACTACTCAGAGGAATAGGGCCAATAAACTTGAACTCATTATAAAGGCATTCTGAAAATAAATTCCTAAAAATTACAGCCATCCAAAAGTTCAATAGTTGAATTAGTGACTTTGGGGATAGTAGATGACCACTTTTTAAAAGTTTTCAAGTGGATTTCAAGACAATCTCCTTGTTGAATTGTGTATTTCTCTGTTCAGTTAAGGATTGATTGGCATGTCTGAATGGCCCAAATCTGATATTATGTGATTCTATTAATTCTATGTAGAATGAATAAAGTGTTGGTAATAGTAAAAAAAAAAAAATATATATATATATATATATATATATATATATATATATATATATATATATATATACATATATATATATATATATATATATAGAATATATATATTCTAAATAGAAGAATAAATAAAATTCAAAAAGTTCTTTTCTTTAAGTTTAAAGAAAATTAAAAAAAAAACAATAATTAAATTAAAAAAAAAACTTTTAAAAAATAGTCCTATACTCTCTTTAAAGTTACCAATTCAATTATTGGATTTTTGGACAATCATAATTTAAGGAAATATTTTAAAAATGACTTTATGATAAGTTCAAAGATATATACCCTTATTACTTCTATTATTTATTCTACTAATAATGGTTATCTAATATTATTTCCCTGGACAGGGAATTTCAAATAGGGATTCAATTGAGGAGGCTATTGCTAACTTTTGTATATAGAGAGGAACTTAGTGCTTATAAGGAGGTGTTTACACTGGATGCAGAGAAACCAATTAAGAGGCTGTTTAAATGGACCAGATAAATGATGATGGTTATTTGCACTATGGTGATCCTAATGTGAAAATAGTGAAGCTCTATATAAGGGACATATTGAGAGGTAGAATCTACAAGACTTGTTGATGGATTAGATTTGTGGTATAAGTAAAAATTAAGTCGGCAAATTCAAGGTTGCAAATTTTAGTGAGTAGAATAATGTTTGGGCCCTTGATAGTACTGGAAAAATCAGAAGGAAAGAGGACTTTTATTGTTGTTGAATTGTTTTCAGTTGGGCCTAACTCTTTGTCAACCCATTTGGGGTTTCCTTGGACAAGATAATAAAGTGGTTTGCCGTTCCCTTCTGCAGCTGATTTTACAAATGAGGAAACTGAGGCATATAGTATTAAATGACTTGCCCAGGGTCACCCAACTAGTTAGTGTCTGAGACCAAATGGTAAAGTAGATATAGTGCCAGGCCCAGAGTTATACCTTATATATATCTTAGTTATATATATCTGGCTGCCAAGAAAATTCCAAATGAGGTAATAAAGAGTTGGATACAACTGAAAAACAACTCAGTAAGGAGTCTTCCAGGTATAGTTTTCTATCTAAATTTAGCTTTGGGGAATTAAAAATTAAAATTGTGAATCTGCAAAGGAGATTAATCTGGCAGCTATAGAGAGTCATGAAATCCATGGGGAGAAACACCTCAGAGGAATAGGCACATTTAACAGTATCAAATGTTAGAGAGATCAAGGATGGTACCTAAAAAAGGTGATTACATTTAATAAGGGAGAATTTTAGTGACTTCACATCAGTGTTCTCAGAGGAACCCAAAAAGGACAGAAATAAGATTTCAGGAAGTCAAAGAATAAATGGAAAGGAAGGAAATGAGTTTAATTCTAGATGGCATTTCTAATAATTGGACTGTAAATGAGAGGTGAGATAAAGAAGAATGACTTAAGGTGATAATGTGGTCTAGTCAGAAGTGTTAAATTGGGTGTATTTGGTTAAAGATACAAATAATTAGAAAGAGAGAGAGCACTGTGAATCAAAGGGGCAATCTGCTGGAAGAAACAAGAGAAAATTAGAATCAGAATACAATTAGAAAGGTTGACATTGGCAAAGAAAAAGACCATCTCATTCTCTAAGACTGGTACAAAGAACTAGAAGATAGGGATGAATATTATGATGACATGAAGTGTGGAATAGTGGATGAGCTTGAACTCCCACCCATTTTTATTAAATGAAATATTTTATTGAGAGGAATGGAGATATTTTGGCATAGGTATCTTGAAAAAAAAAATTTTGAGAAAGACCACTGTGAGAGATGTGGGAAGAAACAAGAGAAAATTAGAACCAGAATACAATTAGAAAGGTTGACATTGGCAAAGAAAAAGACCATCTCATTCTCTAAGACTGGTACAAAGAACTAGAAGATAGGGATGAATATTATGATGACATGAAGTGTGGAATAGTGGATGAGCTTGAACTCCCACCCATTTTTATTAAATGAAATATTTTATTCAGAGGAATGGAGATATTTTGGCATAGGTATCTTGAAAAAAAAAAAAAAAAAAAAAGTTGAGAAAGACCACTGTGAGAGATGTGGTCTAGGAATTAGGAAAGAGTAAAAGAACCAATATGCCCATAAAGTCCAGTTGAGATTCAATAAGAAATTTTTGATGGGCTTTATTAGGATGCTTCTCTGAATTCCTCTATCTGTGATCAGTTGCTCACTAGCAAGAATTTAGAAGGGAGAAGGTGGAAATAATACTGGGTGGAGTCTGGAAAAGGATGAGTAATGATAATGATAAAGGGATTAAGGATTAATTCACCATGAAGTAGAACTGGTTAATGAATGGGTTTAGATTTCAAAGGGAGGAAAGTGACACCAGAATAGGAGTAATGGTCTATGAAAGCAAATAGTGTAGAGTGATTAGAGAGCCCCATTCATCAGTGTACAATAAGATTCTATGATGGTAAGAAAATGAAAACAGCATAAAGGAAGAAAAATTATGAAGATCAGTTTGCTAACAAAAAGACATAAGTGTGCTCAGAGGAACATAGATTTAGAACTTCAAAGCACCATTAAAATCTTCTTGCCTAATCTCCTTATTCTCAGAAATAAGGCCATAAGGTGTTGTGATATGCTGAAGGACACAGATAGCAAACATCAAAGCAAAATTATTTAACCCAGATGCTCTAACTCAAAAGGTGGTCTTCTTTCCTCAAAGTAACTCAAGGGACGATAGAAAGTGAAGGTAAAATTAGACAGAGATTAAAATTCTCATGAATAATGAGACAGCAGGGAATTATAGTCAGGGAAAGAAGCCTTGGTCTAGGTAATTTATGGCTCAGGATCACAGTTTTGAGAAGAACCACATAAGACACTAGATTATCACATTCATCCCAATAGCAAGTATAGAATTCTGCAGATTTGATCTGCCACTAAGTCTCTGTGTGTTGATGAACAAATTGCTTATTTTCCTCCCAATATTAATTTTCCCATCTGTATTATGAGAAATTAGATCTATCCTTAAATTCCCTTAAAATCCTATGTACCTATGGTACCAAATCTAGATTGGGAGATAATCTTGTACTATGCCTAAGACTGAACTATTTTTTTTTTTTTTAAATGTAGCCCAGTAAAAACATTGATTTTTATGTCATGGTTCAAACCATAGTTCTGCTATTGCTACCATGTGATCTTCTCTTGGCTGCAGTTTTCATATATTTAATACTAGATTACTTCTAAGGTCTCTTCCAACTTTAAATATTTATCCTCTTATGACCAATCTGTTATTCTGTTAATTGAATGGTCACCAAAACCACACAGGGTTGAGTAATATCCTGGGGTGCATTTACCTTAATATCTTTTCCAGGTCTTTTTTTTCCTCTTTCATTTGTACCACTCTCTAAGAATTCATAGAGACAATGCAACATAATTGATAGAGGTCTTACTCTGACAGATATTATATAATGTTGGGCAAGTCACTTAACCCTTGATGTTTTGGGCAACTCTCCCCAGACTATAAATTGTAGTTAAGCTACCAGCCTTCATTGATAGAAGGAGTTTACCTATCTGGAAATTGACTATATGCAATAATTAAGATGCAGTTCCTATCCCTATCTCTATAATGAATGACTTAAAACTTTTGAGCCAATTTCTTCCAATAGGTTCAATCTGAATGGGATTTTCATATCAGCAGTGTGATTATGTTTGATGAATAAGGATGATCTCAGCAAGAAGTGAGGATTAGCCTTGTGTAAAAAGCAAATTCAGTTGCTGCTTCTCTAAAGAAGCAAAGTTACTATTTTCTCTAGCCACAAACATCCCTGTTTATAAAAATGGTTCAAGTATAGGTAGAGAGATAAAAAAAGAAAAAGGGGAAAAAAAAACAAAACAAAAAAACCCCCCAAAAAACCCTCCAGCTCCTTGACAGGCCAGGATGCATGTCTCAACCCTTTCCCTCCTACCTGCCCCAAATTACCGGATGGGATTTCCTGCTGTATTTAAATGTCGATTGTGGCACAATGCCTGGAGATTTAAAATGGAGATGGATTCCTCATTATGAGGAGGCAGCAGCTTTGCCAAGATCACTAACTGGAAGCTTATCTAGAGTTGTCAGTAGGAACAGTCATCGACATTGATTTTTCTTCCCCTTCAAATGATTTCTACCTTTACAACATTCTTATTATGAATCAGCAAAGGACTAACAATATAAGTTAAGTGCCATAAGCAACTGGAAGTCATTTAGGTATATTGTATATCACTGGGCCAAAAATGTCAAACTCTCTGACTGCTCCTGCCATGCCAAACAACCTGATCTACTTTAAAAGGAGCTTATTAAGATTGTGTCTTATTTATTCCAGCAGATGAATACCCAACACCAAGAAGTAAGAGCTTCTTTATTTTTTAATAAAGTTATCCATCACAAGTAAAAATTATCCACAAATGCTTAATAAGTGCATATTTAAGAAAGCAAATAAAAGACTAAGAAGATACAATCCTTGACATTGAGGATCTTGTCACTTAATAGAGGGCATGAAATATATAAATAGTACCTAGCCTTGGTAATATTTGCAATGATAAAGTTTGATTATTTAGGATTATATGAAAACAACTAATAAATTGGCATTTTAAAGAAATAGTTACATAATACATACATATATATGTAAACATACATGTATATTTGTATATACAGATATTTGGACATATAATCATATATAATGAACATATTTACATTAATGTATACATATGTACATGTGTGCATCTGTATATATAAAAAGATATATAAGCACAGAAGGACTGAAACAGTTATAAAGATTAATAGATAAAGTTTCTTAAAGATAATATTAATTGTGGTTAGAATTAGGGGTCATACATTAATGTAGCTTACTGATTGCAGTCATATAGTGAGGAGTGATACTTGGGAGACTGTGAAGGCCAAGTTATCACCCTGGATACCTTAGAATCAGCTGGAGTCAGGATAAGCAAAAGTCTTTATTCTTGATCTTTAGGGGTAGAAGTGAACTGGATGGATGCAGGATCTGCAAGACCTCCCTTCTCCTCTTCTACCTCCAAAGTCACTCTGGATTGTCTTACTCCACTCCCTAATCCCTTCCACAATTCTCTGTATACACCAAAAGATCTAACCAGCACAGATTAGTGAGAAGGGCCATTTTCCAAGCACAATCTAATATAGTCCAATAGGTATAATTAGCCTTAAGCTCTCTGTTGTCTGACCCCAGTGCATCAACTCAGAGTTTCAGCCCTTTACAGGAGACTCTAGAATAAAAAGAGTTAAAGAATGAAACATGAAAAATCTCTATATTTCTCCACATTTTGAAAGTGATCCCTGGCTCAGATCAGGCTGACATGGCTTTGTTTCTATTTTGAATTGAACTACCAGGATTTCTTCAAACATCATGGGAACAGAATCTATTCCAGTGTAATTTGTCTAATTTTTTTTTCCCCATAAATGGTAATAAAGTAATTCCCAAGACTTAAATTAGTCCAGGGAACTTAAGGCTTGAATCATTAAAAAAAATTCTTGGCCACTTGAGAACAAAATTCAGTGCAAATAAACTTGGAGTCTCCTCCCTTCAGTTTGACATAGATTTTATATTTCCCACCCATAATGAGAAATGGAGAGGTCAGGGAACCATATCCAACTTCACAACATTAGATCCTTTTTGAATTTTTTATTATGCTACTGATAAATAAAATTGTTTTTATTAACTGTAAGATGGTCAAGAAGTGTCTAATTTCTTTCTAATTTTTAGCTGGAAGCATGATACTCAACTGAGTCAGACCTGGCATTGGACCTGAAATTAGAGCCAGTTTTTTAAGAGGCTCTCTAGAATTAGAGTTCCTCTGTAATGAAAGTTTTTTACAGTCTATTATAAGTAAAGATTTTGGAATGCTCCTTCCTGCGATAAAAAACTTTTAATGATAATGTAAGGAAATTATGTTATTTTTTAAATTTTTAATGTTGGAAAAGAAGTTGGTTAAAAATAGAATGTAAACATTTTCCTATCTTTGAATATTTTAATCATTATTAAAATTCCATAATGTCAATACAATAATAGTTCTCCTTATAATGTGTAGGGTTTTTTCTCTGTTTTTTAAAAATATTTTCATTCATCAAATGAGATGTTATGTGAAGAACCTTTAGAAAATTTAAAGAACAGTATATTATGTAGTTCAGTCATTGCAATCATGACCCCATTTGTTGTCTTCTTGGCAAAAATACTAGAATTGTTTGTCATTGCCTTTCCCAGACCATTTTACAGATAAGAAAACTGAGACAAACAGGGTTATATGACTTGCCCAGGGTCACACAACTACTAACTGTCTGAGACCATATTTGAACTTAAGAAAATAAGGATTCCTATCTCTAGATTCAGTACTTTGTCCACTGTAATACTTAGCTGCTTCTAAAGTACTTCATAATTAATAGCAATTATTCAGCTTGGAGAGAGAAATAGATTGTGAAAAAGAGAGAAAAACAGACAGACAGACAGAAACAGACACAGACAGAGATCAAGCTTTAAAATACTGCACATACTCTTAGATGAGATATTTAAGGAATCAAGAGTTTCATCTCACTCTTCAATATTGGGGAGAGAAATGCAACCTATTGTGTTTATTCAGTGTGCGTGCGAGCGTGCCCATTTCTCTAGCTCAGGACTCCTTTGATTCTAACTTAAAGAAATAGCAATTGAGAAAACATTGCTAAGGAGGAAAAGAGAAAAATTTATTTCAGTAATATATATCACTGAGGTAACCCCAGTTCTGCACAATTACACAGGAATCCAAGATGAGATACTAAAAGTCATACTTGTTTGAAGTTTAAAATACCTTGAGTCTTTTTCCCTCTTCATTTTATTTCATTTTAAAAATCCCTTTGATGAAATGTTATGATATTGTTCAAAAATGCCTTCATGTAGAGCTTAACTAAAGTAAAATATCTTGTTCTGATTCTTTTATATTTGAAAAAGCTTTACCTAATATTTATCTAACATCGACTTTTTCTCCTCAGATAACCAATATCATATGTTATCTTGCAGATGGATATTTTTATTTCACCATGTTTTGACTTATTGTTTATAGATTCTTAGCCTGGAATTAAAATGTAATAACTATTGAAAACAAATTAAATTCTATTCAATTTAATGAACATATATTAATAATTTTTCTAAGTAATGGTATAAAAATGTGAAAAAAAATACTCAGTTCCTAATCTCAAGGAACTTAGAATCTAGTTGGAGAGTAATAGATAAAACCCTTGTGTAGCAAAACAAACTAGAAAAAAATGATCAAAATTCAGGAAGAGTAAAAGACAATGAGGCATCAGAGAGGAAAGGAATGAACGTGATTTATTACTCAGTTATCAAATACTTTTTCAGAAAGGTCAGAAACAGGAGAAGCAGGTAAATCTATCTTGATAATGGACTCATCACCAATCAAGAGGCAAAGTTCAAAATATAGATCTGAAAATTTGGCTAATGGATTGATCTAAAATAGGTTTGAATGCAAGCAAAGCACTCTCTAAGCTTTTGGACATTGAAAAAGTGTACAGTTGGTCTTTTAAAGTGAGGGCTTATGAAGTTAGAGCCACCTTCCTGATCTGCATCAATGAAAAAAGCCTGCCTCCCGAAGGACAGAGCTTTGTTTAATTAACATCAAATATTTTGGACATACATTGCATCCCACCTTACCCCTCCTTCTCCCTTTCAGGGCATACTTCATTTTCTTTGCTAAGCCAGAAGTAATAGAAAACTGTTCCCTTAGTCCTTTAATCATCTCTCGATTATGCCAAAATATGCTTCTAATAGAGTTCCACCTTGGCTCACCTTTCTTCTTTAACCAGATGCAATTGATCAGGAAGGATAGATTTTTATCACAAAGGATAGATGTCCTAACCAATTGAAAGATATTCTAAAGAGATATTTTATGTAAGAAAGAATTGTCCATGCTTTTAAACTGTCTAAAAATGAAGTGGACTACGTAAAAAAAGAATGAGCTTCCCATCACAAAAACAAATAACTAGTTAACTAGATGACAAACAAATAAAGCCAACACAAGTTAAATCACTTTAAATCAGGGATGACATTTGGAAGAAGGTGAACTTAGATTTCCTCTCAGATTTCTAAAAATTTGCAGATTCTATGGTCCAAAAAGCAACAGTTGTGAATATTAGTAGTCATATCTTTAAAATATAATATGATAACAAAAATATGGAAAATTATATCTAATGATTATATAGTATTTTAAAGTTTATAAAGCTCTTTATATGCATAGGTGTTTGGATCCCCAGGACCACAGTTTTATTTATTCAATTTAAATTAAATTCATTTAATTTGACACTTTCTTATTCTCTTCAACCTTTCTAATAACATTCAGATAGAGACAGTCCCAGAACAAGTCACTATACTCTGAGAATTCCTTTCTTTAAAAACCAAAGAAACAAAAAGCTTCATATATTCAATCTGTCTCTCTCATCTGGAATTAGCAACTTCCTGTTAGGCATTTCAAACTAGATATGCTAGAAACATCTTAAATTTAGTACAATAAATAAAGAACTTTGTATCTTTCCCACCAAAATTTCTCCTTTTTCAGATTTCCCTATTTCCTAGAAAGATTCCTTCCAGTCTTCTAAATCTGAAGCTTGGGCATTATTCTTGATACCTCATTCATTCCACAAATCCATTTAGTTGTCAAATTTTACTATATCTACCTCTACAATAACTATACCTTTCTTCTCATCTTAGAATTCTGAGCTTAATTCAAGACTTAGCTTAAATATTATAATCTGCAAAAGGCATTTTCTGGTTCCCCCTATAATTGCTTATCTCTTTGAGATCACTTTCTATGTTACTTGTATTTTGCAAAAACATAGTTTTTCTATGTTGTCTTCCTATTAAAGAGTGAATTCCTTGAAGGCAGGGACTGTTTTTGCCTTTTTGTGTATCCCCAGTGCTTGGTGAAGTGTCTGGAACAGTGATCATTTAATAGCTGCCTTTTTTAACATACTGTTAATGCACATTATTTTCATTCAGGCATTTTATCTTTTAGTCAAACTGTCTTATTTGCTATTCTCCTTTATGACATTTAAGACTTACATCTCCCTGCTGGTTTTAGTGGTTATTCTATATCCTTATAATGCACTCCCTAGTCACTTCTACCCTAGTAAATATTTCTTCCTTCAGGATACAGCTAAAGAAACTTTCTAAAAGCCTTTAGCAATTTCCTCAAGTAGAGGATTGTAAAGTTCTGTTGTCTCCAGAGACTGCCCATCTCTCTTTGGGAGGAGATCTGCTGACTCAACTCAATCTCTGGGCCACCAACTGTGACTAAGAGTAGAGATTTCTCTCTTGCTCAATGGTGTCTTCTTTTATTCTCCCAGAGAATGATCATGTGAGACCACAAGGGCTTGTGGGAGAAAATACTTCCACCAATGAACTTGTCCATCTTAGAATTCCTAAGGTGTAAACTCCCTTTAAAGGCCTGAACCAAAGGTCTAACCAGAGAACTGTCAAGTCAACCTGAGTTCTCACCTTGTCACTGTCCAGACAACCTGAGTTCTCACCTTGTAATTGTCCAGACAACCTGAGTTCTCACCTTGTCACTATCCAGACAACCTGAGTTCTCACCTTGTCACTGTCCAGACAACCTGAGGACTAATTCCTTCTCTTCCAAAATGCCTTGAACTTTACTTATATGTATTTTTAAAATATTTATTTCATATACACACATACATATGTAAATACATATGTATGTTTGTGTAAATAATATCTATTTTATTTTCTTGCAAAATGCAAGCTTTTTGCAAGCCTTGTTTTATGTAGTGTATTATTGTGCATCCAGTTCCAAATATAGTGCCTGACATAATTTGTGCCTAATAAATGTTTGTTGAATGTTTCACTTATGTTTATGTTTGAAGTGAACATAAAGCAAATTCCATCTATTGTTCATATCAATGAAGATTAATTAGTAAAACTTTATGTTATTTTCTTTTTATTCTTTACTTCTTAGTGTCTTTTTTCCCCATGTGTTATGTCTTAATTAGAGGTATTACCATATGGAAGTGCTAAACAAGTTTGGCCTCCTGGTAGAAAATAACAAAAAAAAGTCTAAATTTATGAAACTCCCATGTAATACTCTTAAATAAAATCCAGTACCATTCTAAAATATAGATATAACTTATTTAGTAACAATAAATTAGTTTTTAGAGTTGAACTTTTTAAAAAGTGTAGTACAGTATAATGAAAAGACTACTGAATTTGTAATATGAAGACTTCAGTCCGCTGGCTAGTTCTGGTACTTAATAGCTGTGTTACCATGGGGAAATCAAAATTTCAATTTTCTCATATGTAAAATTTCATGATAATAATTACCCTTGTCTAACCCAAGGGGTTATTGTGGAGATAAAATGATATCATGGACATAAAGGACTTTGAAAATTTATAATTCTAAAAATCATCATTATCAATTTTACATATATAAGATGAAAGAGGTAAGACTATGTTGCAATTTGAAATATATGTGTGTGTATACATATATAGCTTTGAATGATCAACAAGCTCAATATGAGTCAAAAGTGTGATATCAGAGAAAACAATCATTCATTCATTGATTACACTGAGAAACATGGATTCAAGTTATCATTCAAATGTACTTTGCCCTAGTCAGATATCATCTGTAGTTTTGGTTTGATTCTAGGTCATTACGATTTTAGAAGGACATTGATAAAGTGGAGTGTATTCAACAAAGTTAGTTAGGATTTTGAGTCATTGAGCCCAGGATCCATGAAGATCATTTGAATTGAGGATGTTTTAGCCTGCATCAGATAAGAATCATGATAATGATCTTAAATATTTGAAAAATTTTCATATGGAATGTGAAAAAAACATTCTGCTTGACCTTAGATGGCAGAATCAGGGACAATGGGGAAGTTACAAAGAAACAAATTTAAGCCTTATTAGAGTAAAAACTTCAGAAAAAATTATTTTAAAAATTCTTTGGATTGAATAAGTTGACTAGAAGAGGGGATATTTTTCCCTTGATGGTTGATAGATAAGCACTTATTTGGTTTGTTTCAGTAGGAGTTATTTTGGATTAAAGTTTGGACTCAGTGATTACTGAGCTCTTTCCTATCTTTTCTATATTTTGCAAATCTATAATCCTGCCTTAAATGCATCAATTCTTCAGTCTGTCCCATTTCTTTTGAAAGCAACTAACCAACTAGTTGCTCATGTTTGGGAATAGATTTGAAATTATCCCTTCATATCTATCTTTTTCATTCTTCCTTTCATTCTCATGATTATCCCATTAATTCAACTGACTGTTATATCTGATCAGCACTATTACTGGTCTTCTAATTAATATTTCTGCTTCTTGTCTTTTAATTTATTAATTCATCATCCATTTAGCTGCAGAAGTAATATTCTGACAGATTGTAATCTACATGTCATTCTCTTACTCAAAATATTTCAAGGACTTCCTATTTCCTCCAGTAAAAAATAGTCTACAATTCCAACTTAACTTCACATATTTTCGTTCAAACACCTAATGTTACATCCAAATTGAACTCCTGTACATTATATAAATAGATATTTTATCTGTTGATTCAATGTGTTACAATAAGCATTCCCAGTGTCAGCAATGCATTCTCATTTGTCATTTCTACCTCTTCGACCAATTCTTAACTCAAGTGCATGGGCAAAATTTTTCCTAATTAAATTTTTCATACCTAAAGAAGAAGAAAATCTATTTTTTAATGTGTCATTGAACAGAGACAGAGACAAAGAGAGAGGGAGAAAAGGAGGGAGGAAGGGAGATGGAGAGGGACAGGTAAATCAAAGGAAGAAACAAATTATATAAATATTTGTAGACTAAAATTCTCACCTTTATGGATTTTTGTGATGTTCCTTTCTCTTGATTTCCTCCTACTTTTCAGAGCATTGGTGAGTGAATGTTCTGATTTTATATGTGTTGTGATATATACTGGTATTTAAAATATTACTGTTTCTTTTGCTTTATTGGTAAGTAAATTGTTATGTTTGAGATGTTAAAGTGTCATTATTATGAATTACTGGTTCTACATATAAAACATACATTGATGTGGTCTTATGAGCTTGATTGTAAGTTCTCCAAATTTGATCCTGATCACTCCGATTCACTTCATACTCTTATTTACTATCTTTCAGATATCTATAAATGGATGTTTAAAATAGCTTTTTAAACTCCAAAACAGAAGTCATTTTCTCTCCCTTCACAAATGTATTCTCATTCTGAACTCTGTTATTTCTATTAAGGACATGCACTAGCCTTACAATTGCCATATTTTCCACATTTTATGTCTTCCTTGACTTCTCACTCTGATCCCACATAGATAGATATCCAGTTGCCAAATATGCTCATTTTTACCTCCACGACATATCTTGGATACATATTTTTCTCTCCTTTCATTTCATGACTACCCTTAATCAGACTTTTATCATGTTATGTCTGTATTGTTGTAATAACTTCATAATTACTCTCCACTGATTCCAATCCATCATCTCCATAGCTACCAAAGTAATTTTCACAAGCAAAGTTCTTATAATGTCACTTTCATACTTGATAATCTTCTGTGGCTCCTTATTATCTCTAGGAAAACATATAAACATCCTTATTGAGCATTTTAAATCCTTTTCTCAGTTTGCTTAATTTATACCTTTCTAGTCTTATACATTTCTGCAACTTTGTACAATCTGACTACTTATTGTTCCTCAAATTTAAGACTATCATCCATCTCTTTGCCTTTTGAAAAGTCTGTTTTCTTTATCTGAATGTTTTCCATATTCACCTCTGAGTTCCAAAATTTTCTAGTGAACTTCTAGATTCAGCTCAAATATCACCTTCTAAAGGATGTCCTTCCCAGTCTCCCCAACAGTCAGTACTTTCTCCTCTAAAGTTACCTTGTATTTATTTTCTTACTTTGTATGTGCTGAATTTTGGAAATTAAAAAAAAAAGCACTATCTCATATTTTTAAATATAAACTGTTTTTTCTCTGTTACTTTTCTAAGTCTAGAAAATAAGCAAAACAATGTATTAAGATAATATGTAATCTTTCCTGATATTTCTGGTGTAAATTGTAACACTGAGAATATAACACTTAGGTCCTGTGAACCATTAGTAATGGCTCCAGCTTACCCATTATTATATCTATTATGTATGTGGTCTCTCATACTAGAATTATAAGATTATAGGACAATGGATTTTAGATCTTAAAAGTCATCAACAACTCTCACTTTATACGTGAAGAAACTTAGTTTAAGAGATGTAAGCTCCGTGAAAGCAAGAAATGAACCCTTTTTCTTTATATTCTCACTGCCTTATACATTATAAATTCTTTATCAATACTTGCTGATTGTATGTTTGATGCATTGGTTAGTGAATTAAGAGAGTAAAATTCTAATAATAACTAACACTAATTTGATTGTGACCTTGGAGAAGTAACTAAATTCATCAGCAACTACACTTATAAAGTAAAATGAAAAAACAAAAAGAAGCATCATGATAGAATGAATGAAGTAATGGATTTGGCATCAAAGCGCCTATTTAACTTTGAGTGATACACGTAAGCTACCTGAACCTCAGTTTCCTTAAGCATGATGTAAAGGAGTTCAATTAAAGGGTTTCTGAGAGTTCTTTCGATCTTTCCATTTATCTTTGATCTTTTCTAAGGGCTTGGACAAGTTAGAATTTAAGGCCTCTTTCAGCTCATACATTCCATAATTCTGAAAAATAATTTATTGTTATCAAAGCTGCATGGAAACTTGCTGTTTCAATGGCCACAGATATGCATTAAGCAGCCAGAAGCCTTCACTTTGAAAATGTGTAGACCATAAAGCATTTTCCTGAGTATCTGTGATGGTATAAATGTATTACTACATCAACCAGCTGTAAGAAAGGGTATAATCTCAGTGGCAGGATTTTTTTTTTTTTCAGTAGCAATTTTCTCTGCCAGATCCTCCAGTCATGAATTTAAAAAAAAAAAATGACCAATTTGGGGAGGAAGGGTATGAAGGAGTCAGAACAACACCTCCAACCTCTAGAGTGGTCTTTTAAAAGAGACAGACAGAAAGCTGAATTGTTTCTGTGAGTTCTAAAATGTTTGACGATATGATAAAAAGTGAGAATTAGCAAGAATATAAATTCTCAGATTATTTAAAAGCATTGCCCCCTTTCATCAGCATGTTAGTGCTTTAGGCCTTTTTTCATTTAAAGATTTCTTTTTAAAAAGTTAAATTATATTTCTATTCCATTACCATGATGACTACAGAGTTAAAAAATTTTTTAACCAGCTATAACTGTATTCAGCTTTTGAGAAGGCACATTTAGGGTACAAGAATGATAATCTTACCTGCATCCTTACATGTACCTCTTGGTTATTACTGGATGTGTGGGAAGAGCTTGATGTGATATCTTGGAAATATCGAAATAAATAGACAGGGAGAAAATGAAAATACTTATCATCTATAACACCTAAGCATTCAACAGAAAAAAATCTTGCAGGAATGTTGCTGTGCAGGGGATATTTTGATGTAATGGTTGGATTTTTACAAACAGATGGAGTGCAATCATTTGTGTCTTAGGACACTGTGTCATTTTGAATGCACCATCGTACTTGAGCAGTTCCTTTCCCCTAACCCACTCATGTCAATCACTCACCTTCTGGTACATCAGGGTTTCATTAACAATATAACTGCCTGACCTTGTGCCAGACGTAAGTCGACAGGTAGTTCATAACCCTTTACTGTCAGAATTAGCATTCATGATACCACTTAAACGGTGGTGCAAACTTAGAGTTCATTATTAAATGGGGCATATGTTACTATGCTTATAACTGATTCAGTCTGGTTATTTTTAGTTTGACCTTTTCTGTATTCATCAAATCCGCTTTGAAATAGACATTGAGGTACCTTTTACTGTTAGTTATGGAACTCTCCATGGCTGATGTTTTATATGGAGTTTTCTGGCAAATTCTTATGAGGTCTCAATAGTTGATAAATGTTATACCTCAATGTTAGTTTAAATAAGGACAAAGTCAGCTTGGATCCTCAAGATATTAATGATATCTCCCTTATTCCCCCAAAGGGACAGCATCACTCTTCGAGCATAACTGGATTTGAAAGAAAACACCTTCCCCTAGCTATTAAATGTGACAAAAGTAGGGCTGAAAGTAACAGTGTATATTATAGATTATTATAAATTATTTATTCTGTTCCAACTTTATTTCCTCTATTTAATCAAGTACAATGGGGAAAAGACTGAAAAATCAAAGAAGTTATTAATGGTCAAAACCAGATAGATTTGTCTTTCTCCTAGATTTCTTAAACATTTTAAAGATATATTTAATGTTTGCTTTTGTGTTTTAATATATGAGTTTATAAAGCATCTAATCAATGCTTCTTATCAGAAAACAGAAATAGAATTGATGGTGACCTTGAGAGAATTCAAGTTGAGGAAAACACTTTTTAATTAATAAGGGAGAAAAAAATAGAAAATATTGGAGATTGTTAAAGCTATTTCAAATTCATAATTTTCAAATATGGCAACCTGAATACAGAGAAATCAGCTGACTTATTCTCAGTCATATTGCTGATTAACAGCAAAGCAATTCCATAATTTAAACTCGTGTCCTACTCCTGGATCAGTACACTTTGCTTTAAACCAAAGCTTATATAATGTATATTTATTTTTTTTTTCTTTTTCCTTTTAAAGGAATGAGGTGGAGTAAGAGTGATTCAAGGGAAAGAGCCATTCCTGCTACTTTCCTCTATTAAAGACTGATGTTACATTTGTCTCTGGTGGAATAGAATCTTTGAACAGCTCCCTTAACACCCATGTCTTACAAAACTATGCTATAAATTGAAAGGATGCATAGGAAAATAGATTCCTGAAACTCTTTGTCTCATTATATGTTTATTTCCTTGGGGAAAAGACTATATAAGTCTTGTAATGTACTCATGTAAATCAAGTTTTAGGGTTTAGGTATCTGGGAAAACTTTCAGAGAGTTGTGAGAAAATGTCTACAATCCCACAGGTGAGTTTCTTTCATATCAAAAATAAGCAGATGCAAGGTATGTTGTCACAGTTGGTTTCCTTATAATTCCTCAATAGTTATGTCAAGGCTGGATTTCTAACTTGGTATCAAGAGGATGCATATAGAGGTCAACACTGTGTACATCTGGTCAGTGACATATTATCCAATTTCCATCTTGCAAAGAGAATTTTCTTGCTTTGGGGATAATATTAATCATGAACATGTGGCTCACAATGTTAAACACATACAGATGAGAAGGTTTTTAATTGTAATTCTAAAGAATGGAAGAGTAAAGACATATGCTTGATTTAGGAATTCTGTTTTTGTTAATTGCTTATTGAGCTTTTCTCTAAGGGCTGACTGAATCTCTGAAATGCTTCATGCCAAAACAGCAATATAACAGCAGGGGCTAAGAGCAATGACCTTTAGGAATGCCTTGAATCTCTGCAGCTGATGTGATGTGAGTGGATCTATAAGTAGGAAAATGGTAAACATTGCTTCAGAGACTTCAGTGAGGTGGATAGGTGAGATAACTTATAGCAGCTGTAGAAAGCTCATCTTGTAAGAGTTGTAAGTGTAAAAATAAACTTGCAGCTTTAAAATTTACTAAGGTTATATAGAGTGTCAATGAAAAAAAGAACAAAATAGAGGGAGTCAAGAACAGCCTTATATAAGCTTCATTTGAGGAAGATAGATGGAAAGGGAGATAAATACAAACATATCTCTCACACAGATTCACAATACATGTTTATGTACATACATATATATGTAATCTCACATATATATCTCACACAGACATGAAAATACATATGTATACACATATACATATGGTACATGTGTGTGCATTTGTGTGTATATATGTATTACACACATACATGCACACATACACACATATATATTGACATATTGTGTGGGTGAGAGTGGGTGTATATATAAGTACTATTGTGCTAGAAGAAATAACATGAGGAGTCATTAAAGTAAACAAACATATATACAAGTCTTATGTGTGCTGATGCAAATGGACTACTCTGACCAATAAATTTGTCTAAGAAAATCCCACAGAACTCATGATGAATTAAAAAAAAAAGAAAGGTATCTTCCTCCAGAGAGGGAAATGGATTCTGAGTACAAATTGAAGCATAAATTTCTCACTTTCTTTAGTTTTCTTGCTTCATTGTTATTATTTTGGTGATATAATTTACACAGAAATATATTTTGCATGATTATATATAAGCATATATATATATATACATCATTTATATTATATTATTGTATGCCTTCTTAGTGGATGAAAAGAGGGTTGGAGGGAAGGAAATAATTTGAAACTCAAAATTTAAAAGAAAAGTACTAAAATAAATAAGTAATATATTTATATTTACATCTATTTGAGTTCAAAGTGACTTTATGCCAGGCAACCATTGTCGTTATTTATAATGGAAAGGATATGTGAAAATCACACAAGATTAGGTGGTGGGAGTCAAAAGGCAAAAACAATAAATTTCTCAGTTCTTATCTTTTTATTAATAGGGAAACATTACTGCCAAATTTGAAAACCCCAAAATCAAAAAGAAAATTTTACAAGAAACAACAATAAAACAATGGCAAATATGATGGAGCTACAATTAGAATTGTACAGGATTAATCAACAGCTATAATAAAAGACTGCAGGTTACAGAATCACATACCTCAACAATCAAAAGAACTAGACCTGTGGCCAGAAATATCATGCCCAGTAAAAATAACCATAATATTGGATGAAAAAGAAATTTGACATTTAACAAACTTTTAGATCTTCAGGACCTTGTCTCAACCAAACCCAAAATTAAAAGAAAATCTAGCACACAATAGCCAACATCAAAGATTAATGTCAAAGTAATCAACAAGGACAAATTGTTATTTTTTTACACGGAAATGTATACCATATATTTAAAATTGACATTGGTAATTGGGTAGCTTAAAAGGAAAACTGAGGCAGAGCTGAGTATGGTCTGGCTCTAAAAAGCAAAAAAATCTAGGAAAATGTAAAAATAGTAATTAAACTATATGAATAAGGTATAGAGGAAGAACTGATACAGAGGTATTAGAGGAAGAAGGAGGAGGGCTGGCAGTTCTGAAAACCTAATCACATCAAGAATGGATTAAATAGGGAACTCTCACTCTCTTTATGTATGTATGTGCATATTGCATGTGTATACATATAAGCACATGTACATACGTGTGTATATGTCTATGTGAATGTGTATAACTATAAAGAATGAAATTTTATATCTGTGTGTATATACTTAGATATACACATGCATATATATACATATATATGTATATGTACATATACATATATGTATATATATGTGTGTGTGTATACACATATACATATATACACATGTATACACCACGAAGGGTGTGGCATTTTCCAAAATCTATGAAGAAATAAGGGGGAAAGAAATAGGATAAAGTGGGATATAGAAGATAGTGTAGATTGATCATAATGGGATAAGATGTGAAAATTAATGGAAAAGAGATAAGAAGGAAGGAAAATATTGCATACAATAAGGAGAGTCACAGAAGGGTATTTAGAATAAAGAGTATAGGATCAGGATAATTCCATAGATTAATAGGAATGGGATAAATGTTAGGATTACTAGGTGAGAACTCAGGTTGTCTGGACAGTGACAAGGTGAGAATTCAGGTTGTCTGGACAATTACAAGGACAAATTACAATTACGCTCTCCAATCTTCTTGATCAATATCTGGCCACTGGATACAGATGGCTCTAGAGGGAAAAGTGAGGCAGGTAACTTTGCACAGCACACCTTCCTTAAATCCAATTCACTTGCAAGTCATGACATCACTTCCCTGATGTCATGGTTTTCATTTAGAATGAAGGGCAAACAGCAACAATGATGGAAGTAGGTTGTGAAGGACTTAAACTACCTAAAAATAAGATTGATCTAAAGTGGAAGTCTGTAGGCATGGGATAATGCAAGGGCTTCTGGGAAGAACCACTTCAGCCAATGAGCTTGCTCCTTCTATCAAATCAACCTGAGTTCTCACCTTGTAATTGTCCAGACAACCTGAATTCTCACCTTGTCACTGTCCAGACAACCTGAGTTCTCTCCTAGTAATCCTAACATCTCCCCCTTTCTTTTGATTCAGAACATAGGACAGTCATGACCTTGAAACATAAATCCATCAATATGGGAAGTATTACAGATAATTACATAAATTACATAAGCACATAGTAACATAGTAACATAACACATGCTAGAAGAATATAACATAATCAAATAATCATAAATTGAAAATTTATAAATGTCCATAAATCCATTGTCCATTAGTCTCATCTTGTGTGAGGAAGTCCAATGATTCCTGCTGGTTTTAAAGTTCTTTAACAGTCTTCTTATTATCCATGCTCTTTCAGTGTCAGATGTTTCTTAGATTTTCTCCTTTATTTTGACATCTTTCTCTTTACCTTGTCACTGTCCAGACAACCTGAGTTCTCACCTAGTAATCCTAACAGATAAAGAAAAAGGGGAAAGCTGGAGAGAGAAGATAAGATCCATAGGTGGGAAGTTCTTAAGTAATAAGAAGACAAGTTAAGGAGCATCCAGAAAAGGAAACTGGAGATTGAATATGAATTAGCACATGCTATGTTCACTTCTTTTTTCTGTTTTTTTTTTCCTCTGTGATTTTTTTCCTTACGTTCTGATTTCTCAGCATGATTCATAAAGAATTAATATACATGTATAACCAGAAAAATAAAACAATAAAAATATTGTTTTAGATGCTTGTCTACATCTGTGTAAATGCATGTAAATATATGTGTTTATATGTATGTATGTTTGTATGCATATAGGTCTATGTATATGTGAATATAGATACATATTTATGTGTGGGCATGGGTGTGAATGTATGCATGTTTGTATGTATGCATGCATGTATATGTGTGTGTATATACACATGCACATGAATATACCTTATACTGTGCTTATACCTGTGCTTAACTATAGCCATCTTGTGGAAGATGGGAGGGCAAATAGGGGAAAAAAGAATAAAAAATGCATAGAAGAAAAATTACAAGGATGCAAAGAAAAGATGGCCAGTCACAAAAATATTATTTGTTCTATTATTATATATGCTTTCTTGTAATGGAAATTTTTTTGTTAAATATTTTGAATCCTCTCTGATGTTCTTCTGAATACATAACAATGTTTTGTTTTGTTTTATCTTATTTTCCTGTCTTTCTCTTTTCCCCTTGTATACAGCTTCAAATGAATAAATATATATATTTTAAAGGTAATAAAAAAACACCTCTTTTTTGCATGAGGAAAATTTCCCCAATGTAGCTCTTCCTTCTCTCTTCTCCTAGTCACTCCCTCTTTTTCATCCCTTCTCACTTTTCTTTCTTTTACCACCATTAATTCTTTATCCTTTCATCCATACCAAATTAGTTTAGAATTGCTCTTTAGAAAATGAACATCAATTATACTTTTCTCTGACAAATCCAGATTAGAAGTATAAATGACAAAGTGCCCTGGAATCTTAAATGATATAACTCCAAACTCTGTTTTGTTAGATATACATCAAATAATGTGAAAAAGGAAAATAGACAAGGATATAAAATAGATAAATATCATAGCATAAATATTGCAAAGTGAAAATGATAGGAAAGGAAAATGGAATGAAGAAAAGAATATACATGCATATATACATGTGTGTAAATAGAGATAACTTTACACATATGCAAGCATAGACACATGCAAACATATTACACATGTACATTAATCTTGGGGAAAAGTGATTTAACTTATTTGAATAGTGCATGCTATGCAACTTTGGGGAAAATCAGTTATATGTTCTTAATATCCATTTTTAAAGTATGTGAAATGATGGAATTTAATCAAATTGTTTCTAAACTATTACCTTTCTCTCAATCTTATGATGCTTCAATGACAGAAGTAATTACTGGGAGGTCTATACCAAGGTTTACACTTCCCAAATTATATTAGTTAGTTTTATCCATATTGTATAGTTGAATTGTGGACAGATACTGTACTTCTGATATGTTAATAATGTACATATATTCATTCAAAGTAGCTACTGATTATTCACAAAAAGCCAAATTATTGAGCACAAAGGGAGAAACATATTTTATTTGAGAAATAAGTAACTAAAGAAACTTGTTCACATTGAAAAAAATCTGTGTATGGAAAAAAAGTGAATAAATACCAGGCTATGGGAAAATAAAGAAATGGCAATTGAATCTGATGATTAAAAAGTCTTTATTTTTCCCCAATATGTCTAACTCTCTTAAACCAAATCATTTAATTGTGTTGAAAGCTTTTTTTACAAATTGACAGAGGGGAAAAATATATAATTTGCAAATATTTATATTATCCTATAGTCTATGCAGACTGAGGTGTAAAAGGAATCAATTTATGTTGTACACATTTTAGAATCATCACCACAAATATCTGAGTAACCATTTGGAATTGGTAGAATATGGAAGTGATACCATCTCTTCCCTGATGGAATTTCTAATCTAAACAGAGAGAAAAGATAAATGCAAACCCTATACAAAATCCCTGTTTATTCAATATCTAAGTAATCATAAATTTCATTACTTTATTTTTATCATTGTCTAATTTTTTGCATAGAAAGATCTTTTTTTTAATAAAAAAGAAACACATTTTAAGCAAGAAAATGGAAAAGAGGTATTTTTTTTCTAAAATAAACTACTCTTTTCTATAAAATTCTATAAAATTAGCATAAACTCATCCCACTTTCTTTTCTTGACTAACTACAGAATAATTAAAAAATGGCAAATATTCCTAACAAGGACCTTGAAAATACTTGATAATTTGAAATATTATATGAAGGAAAAGGAACAATAGCATATGAAACTATAAGCCATGTCACCTATGTGTTCCTGAATGAAAAAAATTTTAAAATTACTATAAGCTAAAAATTCTTTTTATCATTATAAAACATTGATGCATGAATAGAAATATGGGCTGTTATTAAATTTGTAGAGTCAGTTTAGCAACAATAATAGCTAAGGTTTATATAACACTTTCAGGTTTTAGAAATACCTTAAATATATGTTCTTTTTTTGTCATTACAACAGCATTGAAAGGATTATCTTTGCTATTTTACAAATGAGAAAACTTTAACAGGTAACATTACATAGCTAGTTATATATGTAAACAGTTAGGTAAGTGTCTAAGGAAAGATTTAAACTCAAGTATTTCTGACTCCAAGTATAAAGACTGAATTTATCCAAGGAAATATTAATAGTATGACTTCTATTTAAATTGATTTTTTATGGTGTTGTCATGTTTGATAGGATATCTTCTTTTCAGTTTGGTGACCAAGAATATCTTAAGTTTGATATTTGCATGCTAGTTGCTGAAAGCTCTGAATTTATCCAAGGATAAGGTCTTCTGGCTCTACTCCATAGCTCTTAAACACAAAATAAGAAGCTTAGAGTAGCAAAAGAAAGTCATCAATTAATTAATAATTAAATTAATCTAATTTAATACATAACATTAATCAATAAAGTAGCTAACTAAAACCTAGAAAAATCATGAGAAAATTAGACCACAAATTATATGGAAAAAAGAAAAAAAATAAATAGTTTTTAGGATGACCATAAACCACAGAAATGAAGATATTGAGTGTGTTATGCTTTGGTGCCATAATCTCATGCAAATTTCAGATAACTATATGCCTCAGTAGGAAAAAGAAAATATTTTGTTGGTCACTAATATTATGTTTAAAAATTAAAGTTAAGATATTCTAAGAGTTTAATTGAAAATTGGAAGAAGAAAAATAGAGGTTGTATGTCAAATAAATGCCTCATCTGGCAATAAGTTTTTAAAATCTGGAACGTCCTTCCATATTTTTGATACATTTTTTTGATCTCCTGTGTCCTCAAGA
This sequence comes from Sminthopsis crassicaudata, assembly GCF_048593235.1. Taxonomy (NCBI): domain Eukaryota; kingdom Metazoa; phylum Chordata; class Mammalia; order Dasyuromorphia; family Dasyuridae; genus Sminthopsis; species Sminthopsis crassicaudata. The sequence continues at coordinate 91,545,611 of NC_133619.1, forward strand.
ACCAATTTGAGCTCTTCTTTCTTTAGAAAGGCTTGTTGAAATATACCAACTTTGAGATAAGAGCAATCTCCTAGAGTACTTGAATATGTTACTCATTTGTTCCTAATCATATCTTCTACTTTTCTCTACCATTTTGTAAATCTGATATTTTTTTAAACAGTTAGAAAATAAGAATTATACAAGATAAGAAGACATAGAAAGTTCTGACTTCCATAGATAAAGGCATGAAATGACATCTCCACCAATGAATAAAAACACATGTAAGGTTTTATTAAAAAAAAAAAAAAAAAACAGCAATAATAAACACCTTATAGGGCCCCAGGACCAAAAAGATGTAAATTTAAATTCTGACTCCATACATACTGCTTGTGTTACCATGGGCGTATCACTAAACTTCTCAATATTAAGGGGACAATGGGCATTGTTAGACATTTGCTCATATCATAATTCCAGATATAAATTAAATCAAAGAGTCAATTCCTATCTATATGCCAGAGTGAGAGAGTATGTTCTCTGTGCAAAAGCATGATGTCTTTAATATATAAAGTACTTAATGCATCTTGTTATTTATTATGAAGTTATTTCTGACAATGATAACAAAGCAGCCCATAATTATTGACCAAAGTCCTTTGAGAAAGGGATGTAGAGAATCAGGAGCAATAGAAGCCTGGAGGTCACTAGATAATGAGTACAGCCAGTAGTTTGAAAAAACAAAAATAAAAACAAAATCAAACTCATCTCCAGAATGAAGAACAGAAAATAAGGTTTGGGAACACTGGAGAAGTGAGTCAAAAGAAGAAATGAGGAAGTGAGGTAGCAATGCAGCAATATTGTTGGCCACCATGATTATGCAGTTATTGCTAGTTTGGCATATTGGATAGACTTATGGTCTCTAAAGGTTGGAAAAAGATTAGGTTCAGATTCCAAGCCTGGAATTTAGACATTTATTATTGGTAACTGTGCAAGTCAGGTAAATGTCTTAATCTTGAATTTCTTCATCTGATAAATTGAAATAATCACATTTATACTTACTACTTGAGAAGTCTGCTATGAGAATTAAATGCAGTAATGGATTTGAATTATTTTGTAAATTATATAAGAATTTAATATTTAGTTTTAATATTGTTAAAGACAAAGTGAAAGAATCTAGGATGAAGTAGCTGAACAAAACTAATTTTTAATATTTTTCCTTTATCTAATTTTCTCCTTTTCCTCTTAATATGTTCTTTATTAAATGTTCTTTCAAATCAGAACCTGCATTCAAATCCTGACTGCTACTTAAGACTTTTAAGATGTTAAACACATCACTTTCTCTCTCTGAGTCTGTTTTTATCATTTATAAAATAAGGGTTGAACTAGATCGATCAAGGACCAGTTTTAAATGCTATTATTAATTTTGTTTTCTCTTTTCTCCACTAAGCTTTTGGATGCAATGTAAAAACAAAACAAAACAAAACAAAGAAGAACCAAGAAATGGCAATGAACTGGAAAACAACAACAACAACAACAAAAAACTAAACAAACAACAAAAAAAAACCCAAACTTCCACACATGAGATTTATCTTTTCAGCATTATCATCTCATCCTAATCACAGAATTATATCTCTTTATACTGAATAGTATAGTCTCATTCTGTTCCTAAACTTATGACCCCATTTCCATTTTAAACTAGCTTAACCAAAATGTGTGCATTCTAATTTTCTTAAATTAGTCATTCAGCAATAGGTCTTGAATAATTATTTTTTCCCCTTGAGATCTATTTATTACCATATGGGGCTCTTCACAGAGAAAACTTCATTTACAAATGCAGAATAACAAATGTTCTACTACTTTTAATATTAGAGAGTAGTCTAAGAATTGTCCAGGATCATAGACAAAATGTGTGTCAAACCCAGATCTTGTGTTTCCTAAGGCCCATTCTTTATCCCCTAAGACACACTTCCTTTCTGCAGTGTTCATGATGTAAAGGGAAACAATGAACGTCCAATACATGCCTAGGTTTTATTTTATTTTTCCCTTAGAAATTGAAGAAAGCCTGAGGATATACTTCCCATTAGAAACATAATTTAAATTCAACGTGATCATCATTAGTGGAAATATATTGAGACTTTTCTATTTTTTCCTTCATTCTTTTGGCTTTGCAAATGTAGAGTTAACTTTTATTTTTAAGGAATGAGTAGATCTGAGGAAGTCCCATATCCTCCGATGAAACAGATCTACATGTGTCCCTGAAGGCTGAATTGAGGCCAGTAGGGATCATACCTTCAACTCAAGGTAAGCAGCCTTGGGTGACAGTCTTTGAAGTTTACTTTCAATACAGTTTGAAAGAGAAAAGGGAGTTCAAAACTATATATATATAAAACCCACCCTCCATGTTCATGACTGAATTTAAAAGTTTACTTGATCAGAAAGGGGGAGGGGGGGAGAGAGAATCTCTTTTTTCCTTCTTCTAATGACAACAGTTTCTCTTTGAAGTCTGGCTTCTAGACAAGTCACATCAATATCAAAGAACCTGTCCAATTCAGACTACCTCAGCTTGGAAATACTAGGATAAATCTACATGATCTCTCTCTCTGAACTTTTAAAACTTGACAAATTCTTTAAAATCTCTAGGATTTAAAATTAGGAATGAAATGGTTTTATGTCTTCAGTTGAATGGAAATATGTAAATAGTGTTTAGTGGGTGACTTATTTATTTTTTTCTTTATCCAAATGGGCAGCCGTGACTGAAAAGTCCATTGCATACATATGATGATTAGCCTCTAATCCTGGCAAGTGAATTGCTTGCTACTGAAGTAACTGCAGCTACTGGCTACTCTTTTGCTTTTCATACTGCATGAACTATTCTCCCAAATAGCTAGCTTATCTCCTTTTCTCCTCTTCCAGACTACCTTGTCAGCCACAATTGTATGCCCTGTTTTCCATCACCTGTCAGAGCTACCCTGCTCTGCTGAATTTTGTTACAACAACCATGTTGTCTGTAGTCTTGAAATGACCGAATTCTTGTGACATGTGGGTGATCTTGATGTTTATTTTTTTTTTTTTATCTAAGCATGATTCTTGCATGAAAGTCAAAAAATGGGTTGTAGTATCTTTAGCATGTCTAAATTAGAATATCTAAAACATTTATGATATATATGTCCATTATATAAGATGTTGTCACTCCCTTTGAGGGACTTTCATAAAGGAGAATCAATATAAATACACATAAACAATAATAAACAATATTGTTCCTACTATGGGCCAGGTACCTCAATGCCCTGGCCAATAATCTATAACTATAAAGTTATAGATAGCAGAAGTGCTAAACTTCATTAATAAGGTTTGTTTTCTCCTCTGTAATTCTGTATGTCAATAAAAATGCAGGCCTATTCTTACTCCCTGACCTTATTCTATATGAATTTATGCACATGCTTATGTATATAACACATAAACATACATGTATATACCCATATGCAATCATGTAAACATGCAATAAGCTAACTAATAATATAAAATCTATGTGAAATACTGAAATGAAATTTCTTTTAACAATTACACCAGAAATTACAATGCTGTCATATTGAAGTATTATTTGCTCAGATCAATGATTCTGCCCATGTTAACATGGATTTGTTTTGAAACCAGAGATTAGAAGTAAAAGTGGATGGAATAAATACTTAGAAATATCTTGATTTCATTCAAGCAGGATACATTGGGAATGAAGCAATAAATGCCAAAGTTCTGAGTGAATGCATTAAACAATTTAATAGTATCCTAAAATCAAAGCTAAATGTTAAAATAAATATTTGAAGAAATGACATTTATGTAATACCAACCTTAATGTACATTTTTATAACTATAAAATCAACCATATCAAATTTAGAAAGTGTCCCAATAACAATCATTAAAATAAAATAGGAAAAAGTAAAGGTAAAAAATTAGAAATAGAGGAAAACATATAGATCTAGTTCACCTCTTCTCATTGTATAAGTGAGTATTTAAATCTAAAATAGAAAAGTAACTTAGCAAAAGTCATATAACGATAATTGACAAAAGACAGAGTCAAAACCTCAGGCTTTGATCTTTCCATTGCATGTTATACTGTCTTCACTGGATCAGAAGTATGAATATTGGTATGTTTGCTAAGAAGAACTTTATTATTTAATAGATATTCTTTCCTGTTATGAAATTTCAAATGAATAGCTCTTCATTTAGTTTGTTTGTACATAATTATTTAAGTGTTGACTCACTCATTGGACTGGGAGTTCCTTGGTAGCAAGAATTATCTTTGCTCTTTTTTTATTTTTTATTTTTTTTCCCTAGTGCTTAGCATAGTTCCTGGCACATGATTGATATTTAACAAATATTTAACTGATTGGCTATACCTTAACTTTGGAAAATTTGTAAACAATCATAATATTTCCTAATTCCTTATTTTTGTTAGCAATTTCTGGCTTTCATGCATGAAGTCATATTTATTCCCTATAGGATAATGCTTATTGAGAAAATACTTTGAACTTATCAGCTAAAAGTTGTTTTAACATATGACAAAGTATTGTTAGTGTGAAAATCATGTATTGAATTAAAATTATGTTCTGTAAGCCACAGAAAATAATTCTAATATATTTTGCTCAAAATAATTTTTTCTCTTAAAATGCAAGCTAGAATAAAGAACAGGTTTTCCTCTTTCCCTGCATTTTTCAGATCAACTATGAGAGACCACTTTTAGTTTGCATAATCCCTCAACAATTTGTTCTTTTTACCTTGAAATAAAAGTGTTCTAGGTTTATGACTCTTCTTATCACTCCTGAATTGTGTATACAAAACTGTGCTAATCTGCTGTCACCTTGTCCTACAATGAACTTTTATAGATAAAAGATATAAATTGGATGCACTTTAGAAATTATTCTATTGTGATTCTATACATACCTTTATAAGCTCTATGAAAAGAGAATGTGCATTTTAAAGTAGTCTTTCAATTATCTGTCAACTTGAATTTTTGTCACTTATATGGGTACTGATACAAACATTCATCTAAGGCATGGAATTATTTGGTACATTTCATTATATGCCATCTTTTCTTTGAGGAAAAGTATTTTCCTGACTTATTTGCCCTTTAACTACTGGAAATAGTTATACTTCATGTATGGCATGTTATGAATATAAATGACAACATCTTTAAAGTTCAGTTACTTCCTTCACCCATGTGTCAACAGACTCTGTTCTGTGAAAAGCTTTGCTCAAGTGGTAAGTTCCCAAACAGCACCAGACAGAAATCCTTTGAAAAAACTGAGAAGACTGTAGTCTTCTTTACAGAGGAAACAATTTGCTATGATCTCTTCAGACTTATAATTAAAAGAGAAAATATAGTCACTGCTCCATCAACACTCAGGAGAGACAACTGGTTTTAACATTAGTCACTAATTTATCTTCAGCCATCTGCCCACACTGTGGGATGGCTTATTGGCAGAATGAGCACTGTCAAGCCCTGAGGAAATGCCAGAAGGAACCACAGTCAAATCTACTTGAATGGCTAGTAGAGAAAGAATTCCTGCCTTTTTGGAGAAATAAGATAGATTGAGAAAGAACTAAAGCTGTATTAAGAGAAGCACCAAGTATAGTTTTCCTATAATTCTTTTGGTCCAGACAATCTTCATTGGCTCTAGTCAGAATTGTGCTTGTTATTCTCTATCCTATGATTTCATATTATAAACTTATAGAACAAAGGACCAACTTACAACAAAATAGGAGTTGTTTTCCACATATCAGATTATCATAGAAATCAAGTCTAATTAATAAAGGTCATATTTAATGTATTTAATGCCAGCTGCCTAAATTCATTTCACCCAATTATAGTCTTTGAGTATAGATATTTATCTTTAAACCTTTTTGGGAAAAAAAATCAACCTGTGCCTATAAAATATTGTTAATTCTGGAAAAGAAGAAGCAATATTTAGTGGGTAATAAGGCAACTTCATAATGCCAGCTGCCTAAATTCATTTCACCCAATTATAGTCTTTGAGTATAGATATTTATCTTTAAACCTTTTTGGGGAAAAAATCAACCTGTGCCTATAAAATATTGTTAATTCTAGAAAAGAAGAAGCAATATTTAGTGGGTAACAAGGCAACTTCAGAGTCAGAGACAGAGAGAGTCCTGTCTCTCTTTGGATCTGCTATGGGGTCCCAAGCAAATCATTTAATATCTAACTATTGGCTTCAGATAAAATTCAAAGAATATAAATCCCAAAGTAAGTGATGATTACCACAATCACAAATTACCACTAAACTGCCTTATTAGTATTCTATGCAAATGAAAATATGTAACTTCTTAGAAAATGAATGTTATTTAAGGTTACATTTATCTTTAAATTAGCATTAAGCATTGCTTTGATATTGAACTCTTATAAGAAAAATGTAATATTCAATTAATCAATAATTTCAAAACATTTATTAAGTGTCTATATCTGTTATATTCTTTAAAAATCATTGAGGATGCAAAGACTAAGATGAACCAGTTACTGTCTTCAAATGGCTTTCCATCTTGATTAGGGGAATTCTAGATGTACTTATATAAGTATATATAATATACATATAAAGTTGGCACAACACAAACTTGGAAGACCAACCATTGGCAGCAAAGAACTTTCTGAGAGACATTCTAGAAGAAGATGTCACTTGAACTAACTTTCGAAGGAAACCTCCAAGAATGAAAAGCAAAAAATGTCCAAATTCCAGGGAGCCAAGACAAAGGCACTGAGGCAGAAGATAGAGCATGATGTTTGAAGTGTAAACTAATGGAGCTAGAATGTAAAGTTCATTGTAGGGACTCATAGAAGAAGAATGTAGAAAAAGGACAAATTCATAAAATAAAGCGTTTTGAATATGATATATTTGATTCAAGAAGTAATAGAGAATTCTTGGAGCTTATTGAAAGGAGTATGGATTTGAAATCAAGGATGCTAGAAATGCGAAGCAGAAAATCATTAAAAGATTCTGACCCTAAGAAAGTAAGGTCACAAAATTCAACATATTGATGAGTGTAAAAGAAGAGTATTAAATGCTGCAGAATTTCTCTGTCTCTCTCTTCCTCTCTCTCACCTCACTTTCTCTCACTTTCAGTGTTTTTCATAGGATTATTACTTGCATGATGCAGGTAATGTCATGAAGTTAAACCACATGTAACAGGGTCTTTTAAGATCCTTCTCAATTGATAATTTTGTTCTGTTTTGTTATCTCAATTGAATTTTTGAATTTTTTTTGAATTTGTTCTGTTTTGTTATCTCAATTGATAATTTTGATCTCCAGGACTCATCTCTATGTAAATATTGAAAATAATACTATTTGTCACATCAAAAAATTGTACTCAAACTATTTCTTTAACCATTAGGAAATGGCTGAACAAACTATGAAATATTAATGGAATAAAATGTTACCTTGTTAAATGGAATTATAAATATTGGAAAGTCTACACAGAGAGAAAGAGAAAACAGAAAGCATAAATATAGAAACTATGAACATTTGAAAGCCTACATAGAGAAAAAGAAAAAAAAACAGAGATATAGAAACTATGAACATGATTACTATTTTTATTTTATTAGGGTCAGGCAAAGAAGAAACCTAGGCAAAAAAAAAAAAATATATATATATATATATTCTTTCCTTTACTATTTAAAATTTTTACTTTTTTCTGTGCTTTTTGATAGTAAAGAAAAAGGTTGTTTTTTTTGTTGTTGTTCTTGTTGTTGACAAAATTATTTTTCAGCAAATAGAATTAACAACTAGATAGTCCATCCCATCATTCTAACCTATATATTAATGTTGTTCTCAAACTTTTCCCCAGGGGCATAATTCTTGTATAAAATCCTCTAAAATTATTGTTTTAAGAATTACAAAAAAATAAAAGATTCATTACCAAAAAATTAACAAACTTAGGGTGCTTCAATGTTCATTTAATGTACCAACAATTATCATGTTATATAAATTTGCATCATATAAATTAGACTTCATGACTTTGCCCAAAGAATTCTGGAATCAATTCTCCTTTCGAAAATATTACAAAATTCCTAATGCAAAACAGGGGCTGTGTGATGCTGGCAGCTTAAACTGTTATGGGAAGCTGAGAAGCATCTCTAAGTTATATCACTGTGTGTTTAAACAGTGAGTTTTAGTGCCTCACCTTGTGTTCAATAGTGATCTTTATATTTTCACCATAATTAGCAGCAAATGTATTCTTAAGCATAAGCCAATAGATTTGGAAATGAAAATGAAAATAATTAGAAAATATGGAGGAAAAAAAATTGTCATCCTAAGCATGTAAGCTTAGTCTTGTGGTGTGGACTGTATTGTTGCTGTTTTTTTGTCCTTAGTTCTTAAAGAACAATGACATCATGAAGTTGATGTCCTGAATTACAACTAAAATCAGAGATAGAGATGTTCCAGCCTCACTCCCTCCTCCAGAGCAATCTGGGTCCAGCAGCAAGATATAGATCAGGATAATTAGAGACAGCACAGGATGCAGTAGGAGATCTTGACTTTTTCAGCTAAGGTCTTTTCTAGGTCTAAGTTTCTCAGGCAACATTCATTCAGTGATTATGGTTAAGTAAGAAATGAGACCAAAAATGTCCTCTCTTACCTACTTGAAAAAAAAAAAAAAGGCAGCTTGGGGGGAGAAGCCCCTCAGGATTTCTAGGCAGAACTGTTACTTACATTCACTCTAAGCCAATAAAACCCAAATAATGACCAAGTGAGCATTGGATTGGGGCCTATAGTGAGCTAATAAGTGACAGCCAGAATGATTTGAGTTTAAGGTATAGGGTTAGTAAGTCCATTTCAATAAAAATGGACTTTATCAAAATGCAATTTTCCAGAGTTCTATTTCAAGATAGTGCAACATATGTTGAACATCTATGTTCAGTTACTGTACTGTACTATGCATATGTCATCATTAACTTTACCCTTCATTTAATAAAGTTGTTTATTATCACAGTACAATATATAATCCTTATGCATTTTAATATATTTTATTACTTATGTAAAATATTTTTGTGTATGCTTTTGTTATATAGATTAAATGGAATGGGTGGGCAGGAACAAATTCAATTTACCTAAAAATTACTTTACGAGAGAGAAATGTTCTTGGGAAAAGGGGAAAAAAAGTGAAATATTATAAATTATCTGCCATAAAAACAGGAAAGAGGAAAAAAAAAAACTTTTACACTGCAGAAGAAGAAGGGGAAGGGGAAGAGGAATGAATGAACTTTACCCTCATCAGAATTGGCTCAAAGAGGAAATAATATGCATATCAATAGGATATTTTACCCTGCAGGAAAGTAAGAGGGGAATGAGATACCAAAAGGGAAGAGCATGATAAAAGAGAGTACCTATTGAGGGAGGGAATGGTCAGTAACAAAACACTTTTTGAGGAAAGATACTGTGAAAAGAGAGACTATAACAAATGGAAGGAAATACAGTTAGCAAAAATAAGGGTAAAGAGAATTTAGAAAAAAATTTCTTTGATAAGGTCTCAATTTTCAAACATAGAAGGAACTGAATAAAATTTCTAAAAACAGTAAAATCCATGCTTCCATTGATACATGACCAAATTATATAATCTATGCCCAAAGGTATAAAGATTCACTTATAACCTTTGATCTAAAAATACCACTACTATGCATAAATACAAAAAATATATATATTTTAAAGGAAAAAAGGAAAAGGACCTATATGTATAAAACTATTTATAACAGTTCTCTTGTCAATGCAAAAATTTGGAAATTGAGAAGATGCCCATTGGGAAAAAGCTGAATAATTGTAGTAAGTGATTATGATGGAATGTTATTGTTCTATGGGAAATGATGATCAGGATGCTCTCAGAGAAAAAACAAGCATTCCATGAACTCAAACAAAATGAAATGTACGTTTGTGAATGATTTTGTTATTCTCAGCTGTACAGTGATCTACTACTACTCTGATGGACTTCAATCCCTATCCAGAGAAGACACTGATTGTGACTGAATAGAGATGAAACCTTTCTCTTTCTCTCTCTTTCTCTTTCTCTCTTTCTCTCTCTCTTTTTCTCTCTCTTGTACTTTTTTTTTTACTTTACTTTTCTTGAATTTTGGGGGGAGTTGGAATATGTAGGTTTTCTTTCACAACATGACTTTTATAGAAATGTTTTACATAATGTTACATGTGGTTTCTTAATGGAGGCTGGGTATGAGGATAAGGGCAAGAATTTAGAACTCAAAAGTTTTAAAATCAAGTGTAAAAAAGTTTAAAATGTAACTGGGAAAACCTATTAGAAATTAAATAATTTTAAAGGCATTTACAGAGGAACAGGGTGGCACAGTACACAGAAATTAGACATGGAATCAAAATTGTGTGATTTCAAATCTTTCTTTAGATCTTATTAGGTCTGCAAGCTGACTAGGGCAAGGTGCTTAACATCTTGGCTTCCTTTTGTTCATCTGTAAAATCTATTTCATAGAGTTGTTGGAAGCATCTAACTAAATAAAGCATATAAAATGTTTTGCAAAATAAAAACTGCAGTTTTAGATGGGTCTTGAAGGAATCCAGGGAAAGAAGGAAATAGAAAGGAGGAGAGAGAAAATGCCAGCCATGGGAGAAAATCAATGAAAATTTCCAGATGGCATATCAGATATAGAAATATTGAGGTACAGCAAAGAGGTGCTTGTCGTTGGTACTTAAGAGTATGCAGAGGATATAAGGTGTAAAAAGATTGGAAAGGTCAGGTAAGGGGGAAAGAGTATGAATTACTTCAAACACCAAACCAAGGATTTTATAATTGATCCTGAAGGTTACAGGAAGTTAATAAAATATTACTTTGATCTTTAATTGTGGTATGGAGTTGCAAATACCCTATTCTCTCAAGTTACTTTCCATTTATTCTGTACATATATTATATACATCTATTTATATACACAACATCTATTACATTGGAATGTATGTCCCTTGAAGGCAGGGATTTTTTTTAACTTTTTCTCTTTACCCTAAGTGCTTAACACAGTGCCTAATGAACACAAATGTTTTTAAGTGCTTTTTGCTACTTGATTTAAAAAAAATGTTCTCTTGGAAAGTATCTATGAAAATACCAATGTCCAAATATCAATGACTTTTTTTTATTTTTATTTTGCTGAGACATTTATCTTCTAAAGCAATTTTTCTTTTATTTCTAATCTCTGTATTATAGTAAATGAAAATTTAGAATTTGGAAGATGTCACCACAAAATGAGGAATCACATTTTGACTATATGCAGAAATTGTGTGTATGTATGTGTGTGTGTGTATGTGTGTGTGTGTGTGTGTGTGTGTGTGTGTGTGTGTGTGTGTACTCTTCCAGAGTATATTTCTTTCAGAATAATGAGTGGTGAACATGTATTTTTTTCTATTTAATTCCACATAGTAACCTTACCTGATATTTATGATCTTTGAATATATAATTGTTTTATACCTTTATAGAAATCATGAATGATTTTGTGCCTGAGATACATTGTAAAGAAATTTTAATCAATGGGAGATATTGCAAAAACATCTATAAGGGAGCATTTTATTTTAATAAATATATCTTCTTATAATTTAAAAATAAAGACTGGAATTTGAACTCATGTCTTTCTAATTTTAAATGTAGTAATTTATTCTATGATAATAGAATAATTCAATGATAATAGTTAATTTTAAATTTCTCATAATATCTATTAAATATAAAAATAATTAGCGATATTTTAATCATTTAGATTTAAATAAATTTATTACTGTATTACCTAAATTTTCTCCAGATGGAGATCCAAAATGTGCTGTAGATTCGAAATGGGCATTTGGTCAAATTTATGAAATCATTCTAATACTCTAGCATAGTGGAACAATAGGAATCAGTTGACAAAGTTCCATTTTAAGCAGTACATCTATTATTTTACTAATGATTACAAACCATATGGCATAACCAATATGGCTGTCTTTAAATTTACTAATTACAACAAGTGCAGGCAATAAAACAGGTGCTAAAACAGTATTTTCTCAAATTGTTGCTCAATTACAGCTTCTAGTAGACCTTTTGTAGAGAACATGGAATTCCATTTCTTTTCCCATTCATTTTCAATGGATATTTAACAATTCAACATGATCACCTAGTCAGGTCATTTCAAATAACAGCCAGAAATGTACTATTGCTGAATAGGAATAAGGTTAATTTTGTGATTTGTTTGTTTACTTATATTGTTATTGCCATTGTTGTTTTTAAGCTAAAGCTATATATAATACCCAAGTACTCCTTTCACATGCAAGCTCCTTAAATAATTATCCCAGGTTGGAGGCATAGTCTGAATCAAGATTTATTCAAAGCTATAGTTCATAAACCACCACCACTATCTTGAGACAACAACAATAACAACAACTTCAAAACAATGCCATTTAGTGAAAGATCCTAATAAAAAGAGTAGCAAGAGGAAACACTACCCCAAATCCCATTACAAACCTAAAATGTGATCTTTCACAAATCCACTAGCCTTGTTTTCTAATTATAAAAAGGCATATTTGTTAAAACAAAATGGTCCCTTATAGATGTTTTTGCAATGTCTTCCACTATAAAAAATTCTCTACAATGTCTCTCATGCACAAAATCACATTCATATGTGAGAAAATTCCTCTAAATGACTTTTAGGATATACTAGTAGGTCATCGACCCTGTTATCCCTTATAGATATAATAGCAAAAATGGTATAGTCCCAACCCTCAAAAAGCTTGTATTTTATTGGAGAAAAATAATGTAGCCAGATATGTATGCATATGAAGTGTGTATGAAGAATTTATTCAAAATAAATGAGAAGTACTTTTGGAAGGAAGACAGAAGGGAAGGAAGAAGAAAGTAGAAGGAAGTGTTTGAGCCCTGTTTTAAAAGAAACAAAGGGTTTTAAGAGAAAAAATGTATAAAAGAGAACCCTTCTTGTCCTGGGAGACAGTCAATGTAATGGCATGGACTTAGCAGATGGAAGGAAACAGAATATTATGCATACAGAACAACAAAAAAGGGTTAATTTGGTTGATGATAAAGGAAAGGATTTATTATGTAGTGATGGAAAGTAGGCTAGGACCATGTGGTAAAGCCCTTTACATATCAAATAGAGGAATTTGGATTTTTCTGTTGTCAACAAGGGCTAACTAATAATAATATTATTAATTATTATTAATATACATAATAATCAGACTAATTATAAGTAAAATAGCTGACCTTAGTAAATAGTAAATAGCTTCTCCTCTCTGGGTTATTCCCCTCCCTCCTGCCCTCTCTCCCCACCCTCCCACTTCCCCCAGGAAAGACTGACAACCATTTAGAGGTAATGGGGTGATACAGTGAATAGTGCATTGCACTTAGAATCAGAAAGATTTGAATTCAAATCTACCCTCAGATATTCACTAATCATATGACTTTGATTAAGTCACTTGATTTTTCTTTACTTTATTCTTTTCATATTTAAAATAGGTTTCATAATAGTATCTTCCTTTTACAGTTGTTATGAGAATGAAATGAGTTTATATTTGTCAAGTGCATAGCACAGTGCCTGCAAAACTAAGTACAGTATACATGTTAGTTATCATTATTAATTTCTTCTGACTTCATCTGTAAAATAGAGATGATATTATCAATAGCCACAAACACTCCCAGAGCTGTTTTGAGAATCAAATAAGCTAATATTTAGAAAGCACTTAGCATCGTACCTGGCATATCATAGAGTTGATATAAATATTGACTATCATTATTATTATTCTTTCCTACCTCAGTTGTTACAACATCTGTTTCTGAGTATTATTGTAAGGATCAGATAAGAGAGATGTAATCTTTAAACCTATGTGAATGCTAGCTATTATTATGCTTATGTAGAGGGTAATTTTGTTCCAATAAGGTGGATGAAATGTCTTCTAAGTTTTGAAGTTATTTAATTTCACTGCTCTCAAAGAAGCTTAGAGAATTTTCGGCATTGGGACAGATCTCTATTTTCCTTAAACCAGTCAGACCGTTCTGAGGAATAAAACTCCTAATTGACCTTGATTAGAATGAGGATCCACCTTGGTAACAAGATACCTGACATATCAGTATCAAATGTTTTCAAGTTGGCAAGATGTTAGCTCACAGGACTTGATTGAATTGGGAATGGCAGGTGAATGACTAGTTTTAGTGTAATGAAACTTCTAAATAAGCAGCAGATCATGCTATGATCTCCTTAACATCATTATAGGACAAAATCTAAGCCATGAGCATTTGAAATAGCAATGACAAACTTTTATTAAGTCCTCAAACATTTACTAGCTGAATGACCCTTGAGAAGTTACCCAATCTTTCTAAGATGATTTTTTTTCCTCTGTTAAAATGAGTATAATAACTCTTCCTAAGCCATTTGGTTACTGTGAAGATCACACGAGACAATTATAAAGGGAACAGCAAACACTAAAGCATTGTATAAATCAAAATGATCTTTATTAGCCAGAGTGGAGGAGTGGACAGAATGGGTGTTAAGAGACATGGGTTCAAATGCTGTATCTGTTTCTAATACCTGTGTCAACTAAGGCAAGTCATTCACCAATCTGGATTTATTATTCCTGTCCAAAAACAAAAGGGGGAATAATACCAAAAAAAAAAAAAAAAAAAAAAAAAAAAAAAAACCATTGATCAAGTAATTTGCTATATGCCAAAGACAGTGTTAAATGTTAGGCACAGAGGACTTTTGAAGTTCCTTCTGGATCTAAAACCATGATCCTTTGATTTTTATCTACCATTTATAATTCATCCAGAAAAGAAACATGCCCCTCTTTCAATAATCTTTTGAAATTTTAAGCAAATGTTTTTCATTTTCTTTTTACTAAATAGTATAATAAATTGATAGGAAGGGACCTTGAGAAGTAGTCATTTGAATTAATTAGAAACAACTGTCTTATGCTCTATGATACTAATGAACCAACTCAAGTGAACTTGTTACTTTTCTATTGATTCTTTTGGCATTGTGTAGGCACAGACAGAACCTATCATAGACAAAAGGATATCACATCTATTTATAAACTCCAAGAGAATGTAATTATATCATCTGATGAGATTGTCCATGTAATTCTCTTAAACAAAAAAGGAAGAAAAAAGAAAGAAAGAAAGAAAGAAAGAAAGAAAGAAAGAAAGAAAGAAAGAAAGAAAGAAAGAAAGAAAGAAAGAAGGAAGGAAGGAAGGAAGGAAGGAAGGAAGGAAGGAAGGAAGGAAGGAAGGAAGGAAGGAAGGAAGGAAGGAAGGAAGGAAGGAAGGAAGGAAGGAAGGAAGGAAGGAAGGAAGGAAGGAAGGAAGAAGGGAGGGAGGGAGGAAGGAAGGAAGGAAGAAAGGAAGGAAGAAAGGAAGGAAGGAAGGAGGGAGGGAGGGAGGGAGGGAGGAAAGGAAGGAAGGAAGGAAGGAAGGAAGGAAGGAAGGAAGGAAGGAAGGAAGGAAGGAAGGAAGGAAGGAAGGAAGGAAGGAAGAAAAAGAAAGGAGAGAAGGGGAAAGCTGCAGAAAAAAGAAAGGAGCAAAGAGCAGAAAGGAAAGGAAAAGGAAAGAATGAAAAAAAGAAAGATGATCTTTATTTATAAAATAATCTCATTTTTTGACTGAAATGTTTCTTTTATTTTCAGTTACATGAGAAAATGATGTGCTTTAAACTTCTGTAACACCTCATAGAAATGAAAAAAAAAATCTAGACAAATATGCTATCAGTTCTGTGCATCATATTTATCATTTCTATTGACTTGTGGTTTGTGGTTGTTATTTGCTTGGTTTATATTGTTTAAATTTAGCTTCATTGCCTTAGATCTTGATTCCGGGGGCTGTGGATAATTAGTTAGGCTAATCAATTATAATTAAAAATCATATAAATGGAGTTTCATTTTGATCTACCAGTCATATACTAAGACCAAATTATGCATCGAACTTAGCTTTGTTGAAACCTCACCAATTGCTGTACAGGGTCACAGCTGCGTTATCCATACTTGGTCTCACAGTCCCAAATTTGAAAACTCCTATCCCACATAATCAGAAAAACACCTGATCATTGTTAGAAGAGTTACTTTAAATTGTCCCTTCTAGATGATAACCATAAGAACAGCTTGCCCAACTATTGTTTTCACAATATGAGTTGGGTGAGCCATTAACTCTATCTCTTAGACATGGGGAAAATTGTACATCCTCCTCCTCATTTGGTAATAAAGAACACATGTGCATATATGCATGCACACGCTCACACACACACACACACACAGACACACACACCTATCCAAATCACCATTGAATAGACTATGATGAAACAAGATGATGTGTAGTCTGACTTTCTGTACAATCCAGTGAAATTATTGGAGTGGGATTTCACTTTATTTTTATCATGTTTACACGTTTATATAGTTCTCAGTACTTTAGTATCCTAAAAATACTAATATTAAAAATAAAAGGATAGTCCCTGATCCTATTCAGTTTATTCGCTCTAATAAGAACTTACTTAAAAGTTAGTTGGAATTAAGTTCAAATTTCACTTCTGAGACATGGCTACTTAATTTGGGCAAGTAAATTAAACTTTCCATGTTCTAAGTGATTTTTAAAGACTAATTTATGGAAGAGGTACCAAATTTCACTTGAAGTGGAAATTTCCTAAGTCCAGAATTCCTTATATCAATGATATTATAGATCAAAATATTTGAATTATGATCTATGTGCATTTTAACACAGAGTACATTCATTTCATTGTGTTATAGTACAGTACAGTACAGTAATTTCATTGTGTTAAATCAGTTTTTCTCTTTTATACAGAGATTTTTATTCTAATGAAAAGAGTTATAGACATGGAGTAGAATATAAAATATAACTTGAAATAGAATAATCTAGAAAGAAGGAGGTAGTTATTCATTTATTCTCTTCACCTGTGTGAAAAATCATTTTATTTTTAATTGACATTTAAATAAAGAAATAATTTCAGGTAAAAGTCTGAAATTAACCACTAGATAAATACATATGCAACATGTGCCATATATTATACATGAAGATATTCTCATATATTTTTCAATAAGGTTAAACTGTTTATATCCCTATATAGGAGGATAATACTTATAACTCCTATGAACTTTATAATTATTACAGCAGTTAGGAGTATATATGAAGAGAGGTCATATAGGTATAATTTGAGTATAAACTGACTATGATAAACTATAAAAGTTAAAAGGTTACAAAAATACAACTATAATGAGATGATAAATAAAAATAAAATTAAGTATCTAAATTGGTCTACTTGTTCAGCGCCATACCAATCAAACTGCCAAAAATTATTTTTTAGAACTAGAAAATATTTTAGCAAAATCTGGTATGATCCCAGTTTTCCCACATCTCCTCCAACATCTAGAACAGACAATTTTTAGATGATGAAACTACAGCCCTCTGCAGTTGTATGTAAAAAAAAAAAAATGCTCCAAATCATTATTGATTAGAGAAATGCCAATTAAAACAACTGTTAGTTACCACCTCACCCCTATCAGATTGGCTAAGATGATAGGAGAAACAAATAATAAATTTTAGAGTGGATGTGGGAAAACTGGGACCCTAATGCATTGTCTGTGGAATTATGAAATGATCCAACCATTTCTGGAGAGCAATCTGGAATTATGTCCAAAGGGCTATCAAACTGTGCACATCTTTTGACCCAGCAGTGGCACTTACTAGATCTATATTTCAAAGAAAACATAAAGGACATATGTAAAAATATTTGCAGCAAATCTTTCTGTGGTAGTAAAAAAGTTGGAAAATGAGTAGGTGCCCATAAACTGGGGAATGATTGAACAAGATGTTGCAATGAAACATTATTGTTCTATAAAAAAAAATAAAATAAAATGAACAATCTGATTTTAGAAAGGCAGGGAAGATTTACATGAATTGATCCTGAGTGAAACAAGCATAACCAGGAATACATTGATCTCAATCTTGTTTTATCAGAACTAGATAAATGAAGACACAAAACATCAGGAAAGAAGTTAAGGAGATAAATGGAATGTTTTAAAAGTTAGGAATAATAGATTTTTGGACATAACTGAAAAAATAAATCTAAGAAAGTTAGCTGTAATTTTAATTTCTTAAATATATCAACAACAATTTACTATGTTATATGATAATTCAATTATAACTAATAAACTGAAGTTTCTTCCCCTTCTGGGACATGAATCTGAGGTGATGAATGAAATTGATAAGCTCTAAATGTTAAATAAATGTGTAGTCTTTCGTCTATATAACAACATTGCTAAATACCAAATTCCTAATTAAAATGGCTTATTCTGTAAGTCAGATCCTCATAGATTCTTTTAGGTTTTCCCTTCAGCCCATTACACACAGTGTCTAAATCAAATACTTGTATAGGAGCCACAAACAGTATAGATTAATGAAATGGATAATGGGAATAGGTATTGAGAAAGAAGCTATGCCATTGTTTTTGTAACATCTGTCTGCCACAACAGCTCCTGTAAATGTTTCAATCAATCTCTTTGTCTTCCTCATATAATTTCCCATCAGAGCCCTATGCTTTAAAAATCTTTGATTAACTAATTGTTATACCAATTAGTGATTCATTGAGGAGACATCTCTAAAGTAAATCAAAGGGGAAATGAGAGAAATTAATACTGTATTGTTAATACCTATTCATTTATGATATATACCATTCCCCCTCAAATTCTTAAAAAGATCAACTTTTTGATCTCTGAGTGATGAGATTACTATCAGAACCCAAGGCACATGCTTATGCTTCTTAACTGGGTTGGCTTGGTCAGGACCCCATCCCAAATGTAATTTTTAAAAATATAAACAGTGTATAGTCTTGACAAGTATATGCCTGGGAGAGAAATCCTTGGTCTTGATCTCCTCCATTAGAATTTAGGGCAATCCATCTCAATAAGGAGAAAAGTAGCCAGAGAATTCTAGCTAGAAATGGCTTTTCCTTCCCACTTGAGACAGTTATGTCTCATGATCAATACAAGTTCTTAGCAGTTCTTAGAACTGAAGATGTTAAGCCTTAACTCCTCATTAAATGTTAACAATTAGGGTTGAGGACCACCTATCAGAGCACTTCCCTTTCAGAAGGGGTTTAAGGCACCAGAGGTTCTCCTCATGTCTCTGATTACCAAAAGACACGACTGACCATCAATTTGTTGATTACATACTATCTTAATGAATTGATCATCAATTACCCTGAAACTTTATCCTTTGGTGGGTTTTATTCATCACTCTTTTGATGTTTCATAATCTACCTTTCCAAACTTTTGACACCATCCTCCCCTTTCTGTTCACTAAAACTCAATCAGTCAGCACTATTTTCTATCAAACATTAACTAACACATTCTAGCCCAGTGCCTTTGCACAAATTGTCTCCCATACCTAGACTTTTATCTACCTGTGAGATTTAGAAACTCTTGTTTGCATCAATTCATATACACATATCTACCTAGACTTTGTTGAAAATAATAGCTTTAGCAGCAGCACCAGTAACAGTGGTGGCTTCAGTGACAGTAGCAATCAAGGAGGAGGAAACAGAGGCAGAAACATCCCATGGACATTTCTATGGGCATTCTCTTCAAGTAGCCTCAACAAGAACTTAGAAGGCACCTAAATTGTTTTAGGTTATAATCAGCTTCTGAGAAAACAAAAAAGCAAAAAACAACAATAGGGATTATCCCATGACAGGTTAACAACTGCATAGCAAGAAAGTTGAATTTTGGGATACCACACCAACGTTTGAAGGTTGCAAAGAAATTTGAGGTGATTTGAAGGCTGCTCTATGTGCATATGAGAACAATGATCATGAACGGGCACAATAAATCACTGAAGATACAAATACATTACCACATGATGCCCTTACAGAGGGTTGCGGTGGTTAAAAATATATATTAGTTTCAGTGTATTTCTTGGCCACATCCATCAAAATAATTGAAGAAAAAAGTTAAATGATACCCTAGATCTTCTGTATCCACCATCAAATTCTGGATATGAAGGTCAATTCCATTTAGGTTTTTCCATAGACAAAGATTTCAGACTTTTGTCTTATAGTACATCCACATTGTGCCTCATAAAGAGGAGGTTTAATTCAGAGGAAGGTAAAATCAAATAGTCACCACTGGTTCTTTTCAGATAGGCCACTCACTGATAAAATGAAACTTAGATCCCGAACAGTTATATAGTTAGGTTATTATGAGTCAACCCTTACAAAATCCAACAGCAATTAAAAACTGAACTATCCTTGGTGATAATTTTTTCTCTTCTTTTGGCTTTTCCTCCTTTATTACATGAAATTTATTTTCACTGCCTTTATTTATCCATGAGTGGATTTAGTTCTAAGGAATAACGAAAAATTCTATCTGTGATGGAGATCTACACAAAATATAAAATATGAATCAGCCTTTGAGATTCATGTGATTTCCATCTCTAATGTGAGTCAGTAATTGAAATAAAAAAAAAAAACATTTATTAAAAACCAAAACAGAAACCCAACATAAATGGCTATATTTAAATGACCTGAACAATGAATAAACAAACCAGTCATCCATGAAGAACTGCCTTTTTAATTCAGAATACTTTTTTTTGTTTGTTTTGTTTTTTTAAAGCAAGCCAAATTAGGCTACTTTAAAAAAATTCTACTAATAATTTGCCCCCAAATGCTTTGGTGGCAATAAAATTGCCATATTTATGATGTTTCTTTCCTGATTTTAACTGCCATTTTCCAAAACTCATCCTTTGAGGGTAACAGTGGTGTATGTATTCTTAGCATTATGTTTCAGCATTCTTTCCCCTTTTCCACATGTTCAAATATTTTTTATATTCATACCATGCAACTTGGATACATTTTCTCAAGCTGGTGATAAGCATTCTTATGTTGTTACTGACTTCTGGAGCACTAAGCAATAATTTAGTAAATAAAGTAAAAATTATTATATTGTAAAAAAAGAAAATATTTTAAACTATTAAATATATGTGTATACTGTATATGTTCCATATGCTTTATGCTGCAACAACCATATTTATCAACCATGCCACTTTTCTGTCTAGTCCATCTGCATGTTTTTCCTATTCCCCATATGCACATATTAAAGTAATACAAGTTTGTGGTTTTATTAGTAATAAAGTACTAAATAGTACAAAGTAATAGAATTGATAGGCAAGGATAACAGCATGGAAAAGATGACAATATGATAACTTTTTTTTTTAATGAGAAAAAGAACAATAAGGTTCTGAATACTATCTACTGAGACAAAGAGATGTCATTAATAGGAGATTTGGGAAGGGAGATATCCCACTAAAGAAAGTATAGATTTTTGAAGAACTAAAGAAATGCACTAAGAAGTCAAATGGATGAAAGATACTTATTGACCATAATTGCAAAAGCAATTCTATGGGAAGTGTAATGATAAGCCTATCTGTACATATGTCTCTCAGTCAGATATTGTGGACATATGATTAGCATGAAAAGACATTTGATGTGGAATCCAAATGTGATAACATTGAAATTGCATAGTCAAAAGATAGGGTGTCTTATATAAGGAATGGTAAGGAGGTCAGTGTCATTGTGTTGTAAAGTAAATAAAGAGGAGTAAAAAGTAAAAAAAAAAAAAAATGGAAAATAGGTTATATTTAGGTAAAGATAG
Source organism: Sminthopsis crassicaudata (assembly GCF_048593235.1). NCBI lineage: Eukaryota > Metazoa > Chordata > Mammalia > Dasyuromorphia > Dasyuridae > Sminthopsis > Sminthopsis crassicaudata. The sequence continues at coordinate 91,567,276 of NC_133619.1, forward strand.
CTTATCTTTGATCTTAGAGGTAATTTCAAAGATAGAAAGATCCTCAATTTTAGTTCAACTAATATTTAAGCAAAAGTTCTTCCTCAAACATCCCCACAAATGGTTTTCCAGGTCAGCTTTTCATAACCTTTTACACAGGGAAATCACTACCTTATAATATGGATTTTTCTAATTTTAGGTCTGAATTATTGCAGTGCTTTTCCTTACATCAAGTTAAAATTGTCTACCTCAAATTTTACTGTAGTTAATTCCTTTGAATGCAAGGAAAATAATTTAGTCCCCTTTTCTAGTGCTTGAAGACTACTGATATATCTATTATAAATGGAATTATTCTGTTCCAAGACTATTGGAATTTTTTCTTCCTCTAGAAAAAAAACAAAAACAAAAACAAAAACAAAAACAGTTCTTCAATTGATTGACTAATTGGTTGACACAATTCTCAATTCTTTTAACAAAAACTCAATGACTGTTTATGTGTTAAACAATTTAGTATCATCCATATTGGTCAGCCTTCTCTAGATATGCCTCATTTTGTCAAGTCAATTATAATCTATGATACTAAAAATGAAACAACACTCCAATTATGGTAAAACTAAGACAAAATACTTCAATCCTAAGGATTCCCTCATAAGATTGTATTAATTCATCTTAAAATTATGTTCTTTATTTTATTTTATTTTTACTTCCAGGATTCATACTCAACTGGTTATTCAAGAAAAAACACAGAACTTTTCCATATGAACTGTTGTTAAGGTATACTCTTACACTCCTATACTTATATTGTTGATTTTAGAGGCCAAGTGAAATATATTCTTGTTATTTATTGTGATTAAATTTCATCTTGCTGTATTCGGCTTTTCCTCAAAATTTCCAACAACTTTCAAAATTCTGATTTTGCAATCCAAATATTTTACTGTCCAACTCAGAATTTTGTCATCCCCAGATTTGATAAACATGCCATCCATGATTTAGCCAAACCATTGGTTAAAAAAAAAAAAAAAAAAAAAAAAAAAAAGTTAGATTAAAATAAGGCATGGACATATCACAAGAATTCTCTCAACCAGAGATCTCCCTGATTCAATTTGACTGCTACTGACATCCATGCCATATCTTTCCTATAATATCTAAAATAATATTGTAAAAAACTCACATGCTTAGATGAAATCCAGATTTTGTTCAATGTAATTTTCTAGTAACTGTAAAAAAAAAAAAAGAAATTAGGTAAGTCTGGCCTAGTATGTTCTTGATGTACTCACAAACATTCAATGATCTTCCCATTCTATATACACATAAAGAATAATTTCATTTATATAATACAAAATTTAAACAATAAACATATTAGTTAGTGAATTTAATTAAAGGTTGTTTAAAGTACCCATTAATTTTTCTTCTAGACCATGACATTTTCCCATGTTATAGATTATTCCTAGTAATCATACTTTTTCATAGTTCTCAAATAGTGACTGTACAATTTTTTTGCATGTTCCTTTAGAAATCTTAGATATATTGTTATCTAGGACTGAGGATGAAAAGTCATTGTAGACAGCTATACAATTTCTTATCATCTTTTCACTTATCTTGGTGCTTAGTTTTGGTACTCCTCAGGTACTTATTTTTGATTCTATCTTCAGTGTAATATGTGCGTGCAAATAGAAATATATTGTGTATATATACGTGTGTTTATACATGTATAGGTATATGTATATGTGTGTATAAAATATGTATATCTATCTATCTATCTAGTTGCCTGTGCACTTGCACCAGTTTTTTTTTTCAGACAACATAGTTTTATCTTATTTGTTAGAATTATTTTTATTAGAATGACTTAGAATAATCACACCCTCCCTTAAATGTTCTTTTAATAGGCAGATTTTTGGTCTAAAATTTTCTTATGATTTGTTTCTTTATTTTAATTATGCAATAGTTAGGTTTTTTTAGGTGCTGATTAATCAAAATTTTATAGTATAAAGACTGGAAATAGGAGAGATCATTGTTTTACTTTATTATGTCAATTTCTAAGTTCTCATTAAGTATGCCCTCATTTCTATTAAGCACAGAAAATATGCAACCATGACTAATCTTTATAATAAATTTGCTTTAGAATTCAATTCCAATTAAAAAAAATTCTATTGCGTTTACTTTGGTTGATCTAAAGTCAAAGATGGAAGCCAAGGAGAAAGTAAAGGGCATCCATGATGCTTCTGATGATGTAGAAATTGAGAATTTAACAGAATGCCTATTAGAGTGTCTTGGTCATTCCCCTGTGTGTTAAACTTGTTGTTGGTTAATTAATGGTTCATGCTGCCTTTTAATTTGCCTTGAATGGATCATTAGCAAAGTAGCTTTGTTTAGAAAACCAAAGCCAGTTTTTTTTTTTCTTTTCTGTGCTTTTTTTTTCTTCCTTGCTTCCTTCCTTGCTTCCTTCCTTGCTTCCTTCTTTCCTTCCTTCCTTCCTGCATTCCTTTTTCCTCCCTTCCTCTTTCCTTCCCTTCTTCGTTTTAGTTCTACACTTGTATATGTTAATGAAAACAGAGAGCTTCCAGAAACCAGCTGGAAAAAAAAAAGTAAGATATGATTGGCCTAAATGTCTTTGTTAAAATAGAGTTTTTTGGAGTAATAAGTCAATTGTATCGCATTTTGGTTTGGGTTAAAGGAAGATACAAAGTCATAGCCTCCCTCAGACAATGTAAATTGATGAAACCAGAAGACTTAAGTTACTTCCATTTCTAAGCTTCAATTTTCTCATTTATGAATTGTGGCTTACAATACTTAAAATATTTAATTTTAAAACATTGTTATGAATTTTAAATGAGATTCTTTAGGTAAGTACTTTTCAGATTTTAAAGTGACACTGGAATTCTATTAGTATAATTTAAAAGATCATTTTTCATATATCTAAATCCAGGTAATCAAATCCCATGTCACATTTGAAATAGTGAAAAGCAATAATGGTCCATCTGCCTTTCCTCTATTTTGTACATGTGTTATTTACTAACAAGATTTGCTTAAAATTAGAATAAGTTCATTCTATTGCTTCTATCATTCTGAAATAATTTTTAAAAGCTATATCAAATCAAAGAGCGCTTAGGAGGTGGGGTGGAATTATTTGATATTTCTTTTTCACATTGATTCAGTTTATAAATTATATTTTACTTTTCTAAAGTTCTTTTTAGACTCATTTCATTGGCATTTAATCTTCACATCTTGGCTTTCTTGTAATTGTTTGTTTATTTAGCAACCTGAACTTTTAGATACAAGGGAGTTGCTATAAGAGATTCAATAAGACAGGGTCTACAATATATAGGATATCTAAAGTAATAAGTCTTTAGATCTCTCAGAATGAACAGCATTGATAAGGAACTTTTTAGCAATTTTCCAGACTGAAAGCTGGTGGCTGTTAACAATTGCCACTTCAAAGGAATCTTTGACAGCAGAGGTGTTGACAGCTAAGAGAGTATTTGAAGGAGAGTTTATAGTAAACAAATTTCTCCTTTGATTCAAATCTTGTTTTCTAAAGACACTAGTTATTGCTGGAGGGATTTTCAAAGGCTGGTATCTTTAATGTGCTAGGACAAATAGTCCTTTAGGAATTATATAGAAGCCCATTTTTGAGAATGCAAAATAGATTACTTTCACTTGCTAATGGTTGATTATCTCTCAAATTTTCTAGTGTATTATGAGAATAATGCACAAATTGTTCCTTATAATAATGATTTATTACTTAATTGGTAATTTGCTACTGTTATTTAGGGAGAAAGTACCCCAGAGCCCATGTTAGCAACCCTTCTACCAAAAGAAAATTGCAAATCCTTTCATTCCTACTGATTCCTTCTCAAAGATCTCGTAAATCTCAAAGATCTCATAAATTTATGTTCTTGTGTGTGGGATGAAGATGCTTAAATATATCAGTGGAAGTTTCTACATGGAACATCCTCCAAGTTTTTTCCTCACTGAATGGAGATAATTATTGTTTTTCCCATCTTTTTGTCCCAAGACCCTCTAGAAAACCTGGTATTTCACTACTGGAATTCATTTGACTTAATATACTATACTGCAGAGGGGCACAGATAGTGGGGGAACTCTGGGTAAGGTATAAGACCCTTTTAGCCCAGAGGAAACCTGCTGACAATATCTGGTTTTGCTCCCCACCTCCTTTTGGTGTTCACACATTTTCCTGAGAAGTCAGGAAAGGCAGTACCACCTGTATTCTACTTGAAGCAAGGATATTTACAGCAGAGTGTTTACTCAGTGTGATTGATGAGATAATGGTTCTCTAGTTCACATATACTTGGAGTGACATAATGATATAATCACTCTAGTTGGCATATACTTAGTGTTATATGGTGATATAATGGTTCTACAGTTGGCCCATGATCAATGTGATGTAGTGATGTAATTGTACTAAAGTATTTAAGAGCTGAAAGGACTGGAGAGGAGAGAGACTATGTGCTCCAGCTGGATCTCAGACTCAGAGATTCAGACACAGACACAGAGGGGACTCCAGACTCCATCCTTGACCATCCTCTTGGTGGCTCTCCGGCCTCCTTCACTTATCCACTAAAACCAAGCTTGTCCAGATATCCTCCAGAAAGGTAATGTCTGGACAGACATTACACTATACATGAGAATAATACTTGCACTGGGTATAATAGAAAGTTAAGGTAGAAAGATGGATTTGGGAGCCATCATGTGTGATATTCAGTACCAAGAAAAAGATAATTGACAGTTTCCAAGCTGAGAATAGTTTTAAGAAAGTGATATTCTTGGGAGTAATCTTTAGGATTTATTGGACAAACTGAAAATAGGTAGATAAATTGTGTAGGCATATGAGTTTATTTAAGGGATGAGGCTTCTATAGTAGGCTTCAGTTTTTACAGCCCAAATTAAATTCTCCCAATTCACTTGAAGTAATTAGAAAATGGAAGGATGATAAATAAAGGTGAATCATTTTCAGATTTTTTTTGGTCAGCTTCCGGGGATGGAGCCAAGATAACAGTAAAATCAGTAACCTGCTTGAGCTCTTCCAGTTTCCCTCAAAAACCATATGAAACCAAGTCTCTGAACTGAGTCTGATGGAATGAAAATACTCTTCAGTTCAAGATAAACTGGAAATCCAGCTCAAGATAAACTGGAAAAATTTCAAGAAAGGTCAGTCCCACTGAGATGACTTGGGCATTCAGCCCAGGTCAGATAGATTGTGGAAAAGCTGATGAGAGGGTTTTAATCATAGCAAATCAAGCAAATACCCTCAGTTTTAGCTCAGAAGAGCAGTAGCTGGGGTAGCTTTCACTTCCAACTCAGAAGAGAAGCTTTGGGAGATGAAGCTATTTCCTGAAAAGAGCAGGCAAAGTTACCTAAGGCAAACAAAAGGGGCCCCTGTACTCAAAGTTAAGGCTGAGAACTACACAGAATTCTTGAGACAGTGCCATCTTTACCCCAGGAGCAGAGCTGAATCATAAAAATTTTTTAAAAAAGATGAAATACCAAAAGAAAAGGAAAGAAAATGACCAATAAACAGAAAAGAATCTTGATCATATTTGGTGACACTACAGGCGAAAACACAAATTTAGACCAAGACTGAATGTTCACAGAAGAAATCTCAAAAAGTTATTTGAATTGGTCTCAAGGTCAAAAAGGCTTCTTGGAAGTGTTTATAGAAGATGTTAAATGGAAGATAAGAGAGGTAGAAAAAAAACAAGGTAGGAAAATAGGGTATTCATGAGAAAATCAATAGCTTGGAAAAGGAAAGGAAAAAAAAAATGTCTGAAGGAAACAACTCAAAATTTTTTTTCCAAATGGAAAAAAAAATAAAAAAGCAAACTTAAAAAAAAATCACCCATTAAAAATAAGAACAGAGCAAACAGAAGCTCAAAACTTTGTGAAAGTCAACCAAACTAAAAAGAATGAAAAAATAAAAGAAAAAGGTTAAATAACTCATTGGAAAAACAGGCAACCTGGAAAATAGAACAAGAACAGACAATTTAAAAATTATTGGCCTACTGGAGAGACTTACATGAACTGATGCTGAGTGAAATGAGCAGGACCAGGAGATCATTATATACTTCAACAACAATACTATATGATGATCTGTTCTGATGGATGTGTCCCTCTTCAACAATGAGATGAACAAAATCAGCTTCAAAAGAGCAGAAATGAATTGAACTAGCTACACCCAGCGAAAGAACACTGGGAAATGAGTATGAACCACTACACAGAATTTCCAATCCCTCTATTTTTGTCCACCTACATTTTTGATTTCCTTCATAGGTTACTTGTACATTATTCAAAGTCCGATTCTTTTCATACAAAAACAAAAACAAAAACAACAACAAAAATAAAACAACTGTATGGATATGTATACATATATTGTATTTAACATACACTTTAACATATTTAACATGTATTGGCCAACCTGACATGGGGGAGGGGATGAGGGGAAGGAAGGGAAAAATTGGAACAAAAGGTTTTGTAATTGTCAATGCTGAAAAATCTTGTAAATAAAAAGCTATAATTAAAAAAGGCAATGAAAAAAATTATTGGACTACCAGAAGTTCATTGACCAAAAATAGAGTTTGGATAGCATTCTACAAGATTATTCAGGAAAATTGCTCCAATGTTCTAGAAACAAAAGGGGAAATAGTCATTGGAATAATCTATTTATCACCTTTGGAAAGAGTCCCCCACAAGGAAAATCCCAAAGAAATTTGTGAAACCCCAAAACTACAATTTCAAGGCAAAAATACTGCAATCTGCCAGACAAAAACAATTCACACATCAAGAAGCAACAGTCAGGATTACTCAGGACCTGACAGCTTCTACAATAAAGAATTGGAAGACGAGGAATATCATATTCTGGAAAACAAATGGGTCAGATCAAGAATTAACTACCCAGAAAGATTCAGCATCAGCTTTCATGGGATGCAATGGAGCTTCAATGAAGTAAGAGACTTTCAGTGATTGCTAATGAGAAAACCAGAACTAATCAGAAAATTTAATCTACAGACATAGGAATGAAGGAAAGCACAAATAGGTAAATAGAAGAAAAATATGTATTATTTAAAGATTAAACTGATTACATCCTTAAAGGGAAAAAAAAACGGTATCTGCAACTTTTGAGAACTGCAACTATCACTGGAGCAGACAAAGGGAAGCTGTCAAGTCTGGGCTAGCTCTCTGGAAGGGCTCAGAATAAGTCCTTGCCCAACCTTGGGCACCAAAAATGTCATGTTCTGATTGTCTCTCAATTATAATCCTTCTCTGGGAGGATGTTTCTTTTCCGTAAATCCTTTTCTCTGTGAGCAGGTTTCTTGGTGGGCTTCTGGAGCCTCCAGCCAGAGCAAAGGTAGAATCTTGAATCCTCTTCTTCCTGAATCCTGGCTCTGAATCTCCTCCAGCTTCCCTGAAGTTCTCCTGGGGCTTCATGTGGAGATAATCTGCTTTTAGTCTCCTCAGCTTTGAAATCTGCTCTTCTTTTTCATCATAAAAGCTGTCAATTGTTAGAGTCCTCTTTACTTTTTTACTCTTTTTTTTTAAAGTTAAGATCTGTCTTTACGGTGGGAGAGTTTTCCAAGTGGCTGCTGTGCACTAGGTCAGTGCTGATTCACTCCTGCTGGGCGTCACCAGATCCCATAAGATTCTGGTGTTTTGGGGTTCACTATTGATCTTTTGTGTTTGTGTTGGATGTTTTATAATTTCATTGCTGACCTACTGGCTTGCAACCAGGGCAGAGTGGCCAACACTACTATAGATTCCTGTGGATTCCTCCCTGTAGATTTTCTGCCACATGGAGTTAGCAACACTGTCAGAGTCAATGATGCCCCAGGTCTCTGTGTTGTCTGTGCAGCCATTTGTGGACAGGTGTTTGTGTTAGGCTGCCTCCTTCCCATTTCTGATTGAAACAGACCTTTTTTGATCTGTTTCTCCTCCTGTAGATTCTCTGCCATATGGAGTCTACACCACCACACTGAGACTGCATTGCCCTGAGACTCTGAGCTGTCTGTGCTGGGATTTGTACTGTACTGGCTGTGCTGGTTGCCTTCCTTCTGTTTTGAACTGAAATAGAACTTTTCTGCCAATCTTCAAAATCATCTTCTGCTGATAATGTGTTGCATTCATAATATTTGTGGGTTCTGCTGGTCAGAGCTAATTCACAGACTGGATTTCATAATTATTGGGAGGGTTGTAGAGAAGGTTGGAGAGAAATGTGTGTCCTCTCTGCCATCTTGGCTCCAACCCCGGAAGTCCCTATTTACCTATATTTTTGCATAGTAGTGGAATTAATTGTTTTTTAAATGTTTGGTAGAATTTACTTGTGAATTGATCTCACTCAGTAGATTTTTTTCTTGGGGAGTTCATTACTGGCTTGTTCAATTGTTTTATTTAAAATGGGACTCTTTATTTTATTGCCTCATCTATTAACCTAGAAAGTTTATATTTTTGGAAATATTTATCCATTTCAATTAGGTTGTCATATTTGCTGCCATAGAGCTGGGCAGAATAACTCCTAATTATTGATTTAATTTCTTTGTCATTGATGGTAAGTTCACACTTTTCATTTTTGATGCTAGTGATTTTTTTCTTTCCTTTTCCTCATCAAGTTAAGCAAATATTTATCAATTTTGTTGTTGTTGTTGTTTTTTACATAAAATCAACTCTTAGTTTTATTTATTAGTTTAATAGTTTTCTTAGTTTCATTTGTGTTAATCTCTACATTGAGTTCAGAATTTCTAATTTGATATTGGTGTTTTTTAATTTGTTTTTTTTTCTAGATATTTAGATGCATGGCCATTTCATTGATTTCTCCCTTGTTTCATGTAGCTATTTAGAGATATACAATTTTCTCTTTGATCTGCTTTGTCTGCATACCCTAGGATTTGCTATGTTGTCTCATTTCTCTTGTGTGAAATTATGGATTATTTATGTGAATTTCTGTTTGTCACATTTGAATTTTTGGAATTAGATTATTAATTTTCAATTGCTTTTTAGTCTAATTTTACCTAGCTCTTTACTGAATATAATTTTTATTACATTGTAGTCTGAAAAAAGAAGCATTTGCTATTTCTGCTTTTCTGTATTTGGTTGTGAGGTTTTCATCCTCTATACAGGATCCTGAAATCTGAATAGAGACAGAAATACATGTTTTTCTCAGCAGTACACAGCATCTACACAAAAACTGATCATTTTAGGGGATAACCTAACCCTAGCCCCTCCCCTTTCTTTCTGAGCTAATTTTTAGAAAGGCCTGGAAAAATTTATATGAAGTGATGCTGAGTGAAACAAGCAGAACCAAGAATACATTGTAACCAGTAAGAGCAAGATTGTACAATGATCAACTATGAAAGACTTGGTTCTTCTCAGTGGTTCACTGATCAAATGGAAACCCAATAAACTTTGGTAGAAAACAGCATCTGCATCCAGAAAGAGAGCTATGGAGATTGAATTGAAATCAACACATGCTATGTTCACTTCATTTTTCTGTGTTTTTTTTTTTTTTTTCTTTCTCCCAACATGATTCATAGAGCAATTTATATTTCAAATAAATACATTTAAAGAAAAAAGGGAGATTGAATGTAAATCAACACTATGTTCAATTCTTTTTTCATTTTTTTCCTCTCCCATGGTTTTTCCCTTTTGTTCTGATTTTTCTCTCCCAACATGATTCATAAAGAAATGTGTATTGAGAAAAAAAAAAACCTAAAAACTAAAATCACTTTGCTCAAAGTAAAAAACAAAAAAGTTAAGACAGATTTAGGGCTCCAGAAGAAGCCTAGGATGAAAAGTAAATAATAGAATAGAGCCAAAGAGAGCTCCATGAAAAAGAGAAAAATATTTCTATTATTTTTACTGATAAACCCATTAAAGTCATCTAAATTTTTTTTAAGTGCTTGTGGTTAGGTTCCTAGAAGGCTTTCTGAAAACAGTTGCACAAACTCCTGAAACTTGGGACATTGTACATCCACAATGGAAAGAGAGCCCTATTTAAACAAAGAGTAAAAATATATATATATACACCTGCTAGAAAAATGAGCACTTAACAAAAAAGGTTCTGACCATAAAAATTATTATGATGACAACAAATATCAAACTCACACTCAGAAGATGATAACAAGGTCAAAGCTCCTACATCTAAAGTCTTCAAGAAAAATACAAATTAGATTTAAACCATAGATGAGCTCAAAAGGGACTTTGTAAGTGAGATAGAGAAAACATTAGAGAAATAATTGAGAGAAGTGCAAAAAGAAATGAAAAAAAAAAAAACTGAGAAGAATGCCTCAAAAAGCAAAATAGGCCATTTGGGAAAGATGGTACAAAAGCTCATCAGTAAAATAATTCCTTAAAAATAGAATTAAACAAATGGAAGCTAATGACTTCATGAGAAATAAAGAGACCATAATGCAAAAAAAATTATAATATGTGAAACATCTCATTGGAAAAACAGTTTACGTGGAACAAAGATCCAGGAGAGATAATTTTAAAATTGTTGGTCTTGGTCTACTTGACATTCATGATTAAAAAAAAAAAAAAACATCTTGGAGAGCTTGGATATGATAATCCAGAGAGCAATGGAGCTAAAATTGTAACCAATAATCGCCTATAAAGCAAAATTAACTATAATCCTTCTGAGGAAATGGTGGTCATTCAATGAAATAGAGCCTTTTCAAGCATTTGTGATGAAAAGATCAAAACTCGATGGGATGAACTGAGCTCTGGAGAAGCACAAGTAGATAATCAGGAAAGTTATATCACATGGGATTTAATAAGGCTTATCTGTTTATATTCCTATATGAGAGGATTATACTTATAACTGTTAGAACTTTCTCATTACTATGGCAGTTAGAAGGAGCATATATAGACAAAAGGCTCAGGTGTGAATTGAATCTGAAGAGATAGTATCTTTTTAAAAAAAAATGATGAAATTAAGGGCTGAGAGAGGAAGAGAGAGGAAGGTAGAGGAGGAAGTGGAATGGTGCAAATTATCTGACATAAAAAAGAGGCAAGAATAAGCTGAATGGAAAATTTGATTTTCAAATACAAGACTCTGAAAAAGCACAAGGAGATAATTAGGAAAATGATATCATAAGAAATCTCATAAGGTTTATCTGTTTATATTCATACATGAGTAAATGATACATGTAACTCATTAGAATGGTAACAACATTATGGAAGTTAGAAACAATATATATATATATATATATATATATATATATATATATATATATATATATAGACTGAGCTTACAGGTATGAGTTGACTATAAAGGAATAATATCTTTTTTTTTTTTTAAATGATGGAATAAAGGGGTGAAAGAGGAATGTACTGGGAGAAAAGGAAAGAGAAAAGTGGAATGGTACAAATTACCTGCCATTAAAAAAAGAGGTAAGGGGGCACTAAGTGGCACAATGGATTGAGCACCAGCACTAAATTCAGGAGGACCAGATTTCAAATCTGTTCTCAGCCCCTTAATACTTCCTAGCTGTGTGACACTAGGTAAGTCACTTAACCCCAATTGCCTCAGGAAAAAAGAAAAAGAGAGATAAGAAAAAGCTTTTACAGTGAAGAAGAAGAGGGAGAGGAGAGGGAGTGATTGAACCTAGAATTCAAAAATCTTAAAAAGCAAATAGAGAAAATTGTTTTGAATGTAACTTGGGGAAAATAAATAAATTTAATTTAAAATTAATTTTGATTTAATTTAATTTGCAAATAATTTAATAAAAAATAAAATAAATTTAAATTTATTTTAAAATAAATGAAATTAAATAAACTATTTCGTTAAAACATCATTGGGCAGACTGACTTTTCAATCAGAGAAAGCTTTTTGTTGAAATGTGAAGGATAATTACTAGGGGGAAGGTAAGAGGGTTAAATTGAAATTTTATATGTTGTTATTGTTTTTTGAAAAAAGAATGTGAGCCAGCTATTCACTCTAAAAGCAAATAAACATTTTCTTTTGAAATTTTGTCTTATTATTAAAATATTTGTCCATGCTTGTGGCAGACTTTCACTAGAAAAAGGCAGTGATAGTTTTTTATGTTAATTTAGGGGAAAGAAATTGAATATTTCAACTGGTATATTTTGTAACCTGATACGAATAAGATTATCTTAATTCTCCACTTTTAAAAGCCAGTGTAGAACTACTGTATAACTTATATAGTGTTTTTAATATGTAGAAGCAAATAGAGTAGAAGTAAAAGTATGTTTTTCCTTATATTGTTTGTTAGCATAATTAATCTGATCACAACAATAATAAAGGAAGTGAAATAAATTGCTTCCCTTTACTTAAAAAAAAAATCTTTCCATCATCTAAGAACTTCAAATAAAACAAAGCAATTTACAAAGTTAGTCCTTGGTAGATTGTGTAGAATGGAATAGCAAAAGCTAAAAAAAAAATACTTTCTGTGTTTATTTACATGTAGCCTTTTCAAAATCTAAAACATTTTTCCATTTTCTTATAAATATAATTTTCAATCATCTTTTAGAATATCAGGCAGAAATGGATTAAGAACCTTACACCTGCCTTTCAATGTGGTTTATTTCTAGTGTATCAAGTAGGAAAGTTGAATATAAGATGATAAATCTCCAATGCTCCTAAGTGAAAAGAGAGACATACAAATGTAAATATGGATTAATGTGATAAAATGGGTAATGATGTTCTTCCAGAGAGCATTAAAATCCATCTGAGAGCATAGGCACATACAACTCTTATAGATTAAAATATGATAAGCTCTCAAAGTAAGTTTCTAAACTCAAAAAATAAATATAATTCTTGGTGGGAAAACATTTGTTTTATTTTGTTATGCATGATAGCTGAAAAGGTGTTCATTTTGACAATGTTCAGAATCTGAAACATCTAATGAGACAGCAATCAGAAATTTCTGAAATGGCCCAAAATAAATAACAATGTGGTTTGGTTTGGAAAGACATGACAATGCATTATTGTAAAGCTTTGTCTAAAATGCAAGACATAGAGTTTTCTTGTCTATGAAAATTTTATTTAGCATCATAGTAGTAATAATAATCTTGCAGAGTGCAATGACAACTTAATTGTTCCAACAAAACTGCCTTGAAGATAAATATTTTTTTTTTAATCCCTTAGATATTTCTACAAGGTACAAGAAGGTATTCATAAGTAATAGCAAATCTTTGAAAAAACAATTGAATTTCCTATTCTATTCTCTAATGGATTTCTAATTTAACAGTATTCTTCTCTCATATGAATTGTCTGATATATTTAAGTATTTTTATAAGAAAATCTATATAGTCTAACAAATGAATGTATTAATCTACAAGACTAGAAACTTAACATTTTTCGATATTATGTAGCAATCAGCCATCCAATAGTTTAATTTGAAATCAATCATTACAGATTTATTTTATATTGTTACAGCTATCTTTAAAAATAAATTTTTCTATTTCCATATCTTTATTAAGACTCTGTATCTTTAAAGATCTGTCATCTTTAACTAGATTTAAAAAATAATATGGGAGTATCAAAAACCAATCTTTCATTGGATTTCCTAAATCAAACAACAATCCAATTGATGTAGACAAATCAATGATTTAAAAAGAGGTAACATTTAAAAGAAGTTAATATTTCCTTTTTAAAATTTCATCTCAAAGCTTATAAATATAGGCTTTATTTTCCCAGTATTGATGGTTTTAATGGAAGTATCAAGACTAATTGTGCTGAGGTAAATTATAACTTAGGCTGGCATATCTTAAATAAACATATATCCCTTTAGTTAGATTACCATTTCTTTCTAGATGTCAGTTTTAAAAATCTTTTAGCATTGGCCTATAGACCACTGCAATATGTGGAATTTCACTCAAAACAGAAAAGCAAGCAGTTAACAATGATAAGAGAAAAAAGAATTAAAGAAGAATTTTATGTATATGAATTTTTGAAGAATTTCAAAAATATTTGATTCAGCAGCATAGTAGTCATATACATTTTGAATTTGCAATCAAATCATGCTCCTACAAAAACACTTCTGGACTTGAGGTTATCTAGTCTAGCCTCCTATTCAATACTGAATTCTCATTACACAGGGTACACATGTACTCTACTTGATTACCTCCAATTAAATAAAGATCACTCTCCCATAAGAGGCAACTCCCTACAGTTTTAAACATCTCTAATTCAGTACAATGGTAATGTTGCTCATAACTGATATTTATAAAGTGTAGGAATGTTTGAATGTAAGATCACTGAGAGTAAGAACTTTTTCATTCTTTGAACTTTTATCTCAAAGTTTACATATATATATATATATGCTGGGTATATATTTAGCACTTTCTAAAATGTTTTGATTGATAAATTGTTGATTAGATTAAGAATGACATGAATTCAATAACATTGATAAATGTTTCCTATCTGGAGTTGAATTTATAGGTGCAAAGTGAAGGTCCTAAAATTAATAGTGATACTGACAATGAGTTTGTTGATATTTCTGTTATCTTACAATAATAGCTATAAGGAAAGCAAACTATAAATAAAACAAATACTAGACCACTTTTTATCTCTCCTTTCAATATCTCCTACTTTCCATGTACAGATGATTAGAAATCAACTATTAGAAATGGATGTTCTCCTTTAGCTACAAAAATTTTAGTTTTTTTTCTCCTCAATAGTCTGAGACCACACCAGTCTTAATGGTTCACGACCTTTGGCCTGGATCTTTCAGGGGTCCTTTGACCTAGGAATAGTTTTGAATAATTAAGCCTCTCAGGCTACTATGGTTCAAAATTATAGAGCAAAGAATAACTCTTGGACAGGGAATGGAGAGAGATTCAATCAGATTTTCATTGCAATTCAGTCAATATTTATCTGTGCACAAAGGAAAAATAATACGAGTACTAAAGTCTAAAAAAGGGGAAGGGGGGGAAAGTGCTACATGAACATTATTCCTATGATTACTAAGATATTATATTTGTAACATACGGCTCAAGTACTGAAAGGCCTTAGGGGTGTCTATTTTTCAATCATTTTTACTTTTAGTGCTGATTTTCAAAAGTCTTTGAATGAGACTTTTCATCTTATCTTTTCATTTGAAATGCATATTATTTCTATGATTACTAATATTTTAAGTAAGTTTTTTTCACCTTAATAATCTACAGTGTATAAACACACATACTTATATATTTTAAAGTTTTTCTACAAATAACCTGTTCTAAAATTTGATCTTACTATGGAAATAGATGGAGTTTTCTAAAAATCTATGGCAATGAGCACAAGCCCATATAGTTTTTTTTTTCAGAATTCTAGAGCTGGAAAGACCCTCATGGGCCATCTAATTTAATGTTTGCTTGGTTTTCTTAGTAATGTATGCACCTGTGTGTGTGTGTGTGTGTGTGTGTGTGTGTGTATGAGAGAGAGAGAGAGAGAGAGAGAGAGAGAGAGAGAGAGAGAGAGAGAGAGAGAGAGAGAGAGATTGGAAGAGAAAGGAAGAGAGAAAAGGAGAGGGTGGGGGAAAGCAAAATGTACCTATGGACCTCTTTGACATTTTAACAAAATCTAAGGATCACTTCAAAGGATAATATATTGAAATGCATAAAATAATATAATATATAACATATATACATATATATTTTATATGCAATATAATAAACAATATAATATATAAAATAATATAAATGCATAAAATGAGCATTACAAAAGAAAATCAATTCTGTTAAAAAGAGAAGTTAATGAATTCCTGATTAAAAATGACTCATTTAATCTGACGTATACCTGTTCAGGTCTTCTTCTCAAGCCAGAATGCCTGTATATGATTTCATTGATGGACAAATCTATTACATATTCATTGACTGGGGAATGATTAAATAAGTTTTGATACAAGAATACAATGGATGTTACTAGTCTATAAGAAATATTAAATTTGATAAGTACCAAGAAGCATGATCAAAAATTTGTGAAATGGAATAAAATTAAGTAAGCCAAATTAGGCAAATAAAATATACAATAACTACACAAATGTAAAAGGAGTTAATGATAAAATAATTGAAACTATACACTGTTAAATTGTAACCTAAAGAAGAAGTAAGGGAAGGTAGGTGACCCAACTGTTTTCAAAGATAGACATTCATTGGTGTGTGACAATTATTGGTGTGTGGCATTGCATATAATGCCAGACTTTTTTTTTTTTTTTTTCATTTATTTTCTCAATGTTCTATCCTCCTCAGACTTTTTCCTCCATTGTATAGGCGGATTCTAAGAAAACGGGCGAGATAAATTGGGAAATATAGGTGATGTAGAAACAAAAAAAACAAATTTGTTGTCTTTTATATTGACCCTTTTCTCATCTTTGACAATTTCCTGAGTGAAAGAGTTTGTTTAAATAGAGTTGAGAAATTAGGAGCATAGGCAGCCCTTTTTGTAGTGGCTAGAAACTGGAAAATGAAAGGGTGCCCATCAATTGGAGAATGGTTGGGTAAATTATGGTATATGAATGTTATGGAATATTATTGCTCTGTAAGAAATGACTAACAGGATGATTTCGGAAAAGCTTGGAGAGACTTACATCAACTGATGCTGAGTGAAATGAGCAGAACTAGGAGATCATTATATACTTCAACAATGATACTGTATGAGGATGTATTCTGATGAAAGTGGATATCTTCAACAGAGAGAAGAGCTAATCCAATTCTAATTGATCAGTGATGGACAGAATCAGCTACACCCAGAGAAGGAACACTGAGAAATGAGTGTAAACTATTAGCATTTTTTGTTTTTCTCCCCAGATTATTTTTATCTTCCGAATCCAATTCTTCCTTTGCAACAACAACAAAATTCAGTTCTGCATATATATATGTATATATATATATATATATATATATATATATATATATATATATATATATATATATACACACACACACACACACACACACACACACACACACACACACACACACACACATATATATTGTACCTAGGATATACTATAACATATTTAATATGTATGGGAATTCCTGCCATCTGTGGAAGGGGGTGGAGGGAAGGAGGGAAAAATTTGGAACAGAAGGGAATATAAGGGATAATATCGTAAAAAATTACCTATGCATATGTACTGTCAAAAATGTTATAATTATAAAATTAATAAAAAAATTATGCTTATAAAAAAAGCGAGAAATTAGGAGCATTTGTAACATCCTCCTTCCAACACACACTATTATAGGCACCTACCCACAGAAATTATCACCTTACCATAATAAGTTTAAAAAGTTTTGGAAGTTTCCAAAGTGATTTCTTTCCTGTAAAACAGGTAAAGTATATAATAAAATTATTATAATTGGTATATTTTAAATAAAAAATAATTAAAGGTCAGAGAAATTAAATTACGTTCTCAGAGTCACATTGCTTATTGCTGCTGGATCTCAGAGTAAATCTAGGTTTTCTTAAAGCATCTAACACTCTTCCCAGTACACTACACTGTTCCTCTAACATGTAAAAAAATATGTAAAAAATTACTTAGTTCCCTTTTTTATTCAGTAAAATTTCTGTGAAGGAATTTGTTCCATTGATCATGTAAAGTCATATGTTATTTAATTTGTCATGACAGTAAATATAAAGGTATGTTTAACATACTAAGTATACAATTTTCCTTTACCTTACACTTTTGGAAAACAAACAAGAAAAAGAAAGCTTGGATTATTTCAAAATTTAATTTTGCATAGAAATAAAAATGTAATAATACTCTCAAGGTTAGAGTATCAACTCATTTGATTGAATATTTTTCAAAACATTTTAAAATCCAAATCTAAAGAAGCTAGTTTTATTTAATTGATTCTCTTTTATACCTCTCTCCATTTCTCCAGTTTAAAATTACAAAAACAGGTGATAGTGATGATGGTCTTTCTATATAGTAATTTCAACAAGCTGGTTACTGATAAGTCTTTATACAATTTTTATAAACATATTATTAAATAAGTCTTGTATCTAAAACACATAAAGGATTTTGTCAAATCTACAAGAATACAAATCATCCCCCAATTGATAAATGATCAAAATATGAATAGATAATTTTCCAAAGAAGAAATCAAAACAATCTATAGTCCTATAAATGCTCTAAATCATTATTGATTAGAGAAATGCAAATTAAAACATCCTTAAGACAAAATCTTACACCTTTCACATTGTCTAAAATGGTAGAAGAAAAAAGTGGCAAGCATTGGAAGGGATGTGGAAAGATTGTGGCACTAATTCATTATTGGTGGAATTATGAATTGGGTCAACCATTTGGGGAGCAATATAGACTTATGCTCAAATCATTTTTAAACTTTTATTTAATTTTTCATTTAATTTATTAAAATTCTATTTAATTAAGTTTTTTTTTATTTAGTTATTAAACCTTTTGACCCAATAATACCATTATTGGCTCTATTTTCCAAGATGATTGATGAAAAATGAAGAGAATCTATGCATGCTAAAATGTTAAGAGAAGCTCTCTTTGGCAAAGAACTGGACACTGTACAGATCTCCCTTTTATTGGGAAGTACTAAGCAACTTATATTTTATGATTGGATAGAACACTACTATGCAATACAAAATGATGAGTTGAATATTTTTAGAAAAAAAACACATGGAAAGACTTGCACAAAACAATGAAGAGCAAAATCAGAACAATTAAGAGAACATTGTTTTTCATGACAATAATATAATTTTAAGAATGACTTTGAGTAAATAAATTATTTTTATTATTCTAAATATTCTAATTAACTATAAAAGACATAAAAAGAGAGAGAGAGAGAGAGAGAGAGAGAGAGAGAGAGAGAGAGAGAGAGAGAGAGAGAGAGAGATGGTAGCCATCTCTAAGGCAAGAGGAGGAGTATAAAGAATAAAAAAAGGAAAAATAAATCTACATTTAAATTTTTTTAATTGTTTGAAAAGAAAAAGAAGTTCTATATTCTATATTTCCAGTTTCATGTAGAACCATCTTTTTGTTGTACGATATATATTTTACTTCTTTAATTTTTCAAGTAAAAATATCTGTAAATTATATTTACTATCATGTTGCATTCAACAAGTCCAGGTAAATCTCATATTGCCATAATTTAATCAAATAGAAGATTGCAGTACTAATTATGTTAATCAACAGGGTATTGTATCAAGCCAGTGAAAAGGGGGTGATGCTCCTACTGCTGTTACATTGATGGTTCATATTTACAGTTTCTAATGTAATCTTTATTTTTATTTTATTTTGATCATTTTGTTATAATAGTCTTGTCAGAGAAGGTAATAGTATTATTATGATTTTACAGATGAAGGACATGAGATTTTAGGGTTCAAGCTACTTCCTTGAGGTCAAACATTTAGTTATTATCACAGTCATGATTCCAACTTGGCTTTTGATTTCAAATTCAGTGTTTTATCTGCAATATCATGATGAAGTCATTCCAAATTGATTGCATATTGTATTCCTATTTGACTGTATATATCCTGAAAGAATATCACTCTTCTGTATTAGCATGAGTAGTCATTTATGAAAAAAATCATAAAAATCCTTTTCAATATATAGAGGCTTTTAGTTTCCACTTCCCTAAATCAGTCATGCAAAAAATACTGACACAATGATTAACAACTTGCCATATTCTCAGTTTTTCTCACTATATACCCATGGAAAAGTTCAATAGGAGACAATACCATTTTCACAGAGCAGCTTTGTCATTATCCACAAGTTCACTCTTAAGGGTCTTTATTGGCTTATTTTCTCATCTTTCAGAGAAAAATTAAATTTAAACTTCCCAACTGTAGGCAACTAAACTACTAACGAATTTATGTGATTAATGTCTCCCCTAGGGTACTTATAAAATCACTACATGTAAATTGATGAGAATTATCATCAGTAATCATCTCTGAATTTGCTTTGAAGCTAATGATGGAAAGCAAATATCTAACGATGACATTTGTGGCAAATCATGTAAGTGGAGCCAATTCTAGCTATTTACTATAATAACTGCCATTCTGCAAGAGAGTAGTGAAGTGCAAAGCTGAAATCCAAATGGCCAACAATTGTAAGATTACCTTAAGGATCATTAGACACCTGAAAAAGAGAAATATAACTGTACAACATTTTCCTTTTAGAGCAGATTATTTTTAACTGCTGATGACATAAAGAAAAAAAATCCAGAATTAATGTTTTTTATGCTTCAATTAAAAATGAAAAAAAATGTAGAGGTCACTATAGTAATCAGTAATCATTGCACATATGTTGTCTGGCTGACTGACAAGACTCACAAACACAAGGTTATTATAATGTGTGTGCATACACATAAACACACACATATATACATAATTATATTATTATTAGAAGAGGCAATATGCTGTGGTGAATACAGAACTACCTCTAAGTCTGGAAAAAATCTTCTCACTTATGCCATTTACTGACTGTCAAACACTGGACATATTGTGCAACATTATATTTCCATTTTCATTAATAGAGGAAGGTTATTCAGTATGAGTTCCTTATGAAAGAGGAAGACTTGGTGCAGATACACACATATACATAGGTAGATATCTTTATACTCTGTCATTAAACCCTTTATTTGTACAATACTTCAAAACACCATGCCCCTCTTTTTTTCACATTATTAGTTCTTTTCTTCACATTACTAGTTCTTTTATTCTACCTGGAAACAGTATGTGTGTGTATGTTTCAATTAGAAGAAAATTCATAGAGATAAAGTATTATCTTGCTTTTCTATTTGCATCTCAAGCACTTAGCACAGTATTTGTCACAAAGAAAATTCTTAATTAAGTGAATTTTCATTCATCCATTTATTCAATTCTATTTATCTATCTATCTATCTATCCTACATTGTTATATAAAAATGTGTCTAGATACAATTATTACAAGGGCTCAACTCCTTGCAAAAGACATAAAAATTCCACTGGGAATAGTCTCCATATGTCTTATAAACTAGCAATGAGATCCAACCATTCTGGAGAACAATATGGAATTATGCCCAAAAGGCTATCAAACTGTGCATACCCTTTGATACAGCAATGTTTCTACAAAGAGATCTTAAAGGAGGGAAAAGGACCCCGTGACCAAAAAAAAACAATGTTTGTGTCAGCCATTTTTGTGGGGGCAAGAAACTGGAAACTGAGTGGATGCTCATTAGTTGAAGAATGGCTGAATAAGTTATGGTATATGAATGTTATGAAATATTACTATTCTATAAGAAACAACCAGCAGAATGATTTCAGAAAGTCCTGGAAAGACATATGAATGAATGCTAAGTAAAGTAAGTAGATGCAAGAGACCATCGTATATGGCAACAATAATATTACGTGATGATTAATTCTGATGAACATGGTTCTTTTCAACAAGGAGGCGATTCAGGACAATTCCAATGGACCTATGAGGAAGACAGCCATTTGCATCCAGAAGGAGGACTGTGGGAACTGAATATGGATCACAACATAGTATTTTCACCTTTTTTTGTAATGTTTGCTTGCTTTTTGTTTTTTTTCTCATTTTTTCCATTTTCATCTTTGTTTTTGTTTTTGTTTTTGTTTTGTTTTTTGCAGCATAATAGTTGTGGAAAGAAGAGTTGTACATATTTGATATATATTGGATTGCTTGTTGTCTAGGGGAAGAGGCGGGAGAAGGAAGGGAGAAAATTTGGAGGACAGATTTTGCAGGAGTGAGTGAGGAAAACTATCTGTGCATGTGTTTTGAAAATAAAAAAGGAAAAAAAAATAGTGAAAATAAAGTAACAATGATATGGTAACCAAGTAAAAGGACTGACCCTACTAAAGAGATAGACTGATATTAAAGAAGTAGCAAAGTCTAAACAGAATTAAAAGCAAAATTATCTTTTCTCATTTACTCTGGGAAAGATCGATCACCAAACATCTCTAGTCTTAAAGATTTTCATTTGCTTCTACTTGTACCTCTTTTTGACTCTCTCCCACTCTCCCTCTCTCTCACTGTGCTACTCTCCCTTTTCTCCTCACATTACTACTTCTGCTTATGTTATGAGCTGGTTGAGAAATATTCCAGTAGATAAATCCCACAAGGTTTGTGATTTTCCATAAAATAAATCCTTTCTCAGTTACTTCAGTAGGAATTGCATGATTTCTCCTTCATCCAGAGACTTCAGTTGTCATGACCAACATATCTAATTTGCAGACAAAAATTTCTTTATATTACAATGAGTATGAATGATAGCTAAGGAAGGAATAGGGAGAACAATACATCTTTTTAAAATATAGGACAAAGAATTCTGCTGACTGAAATAGATAACCAATTACTTTAATTCTTTTCTATCCCAGAAAAAGATTGAGGAAATTTCAGTTCCAGAAGAGAGGTAGTCTCTAAGGGGCAGATGACTCTTTTCTCATAATTTGTACAATCACCTCTCACATTTACTGATTACAATCTCTCTTAATGCAGCATCAGAGCAACAGAGGTTCCTATTTCCCGTACTATTTGTAGAGAAGCCACAAATACAGATATAAATGTATAATTAATGCCTGACTTTAGAAGAAGTCTACATAATACTAAGATGGAGGGAGAAGATCAAAATCTTCTATCACTTGACATTGCAATTTTTTTCCCTAGTATTCTCCAAGTAGAGTCACAAATATTTCAAAACCATGACATCAAAGACTGATAGATTTTGATTAAGCATCTACATATCCATGGAGATCCTTATGCAGATTGCATCTATTAATATATTAGTATATGTGGATAATGTTTATTTAGAAATTTTCAGTCTTGATATTGAAACTCCCTCCACTGATGCAGAATAACATCTTTTCAATAATTTTTAAGTTTAGATAGTTATTATACAGGTCACAAGAGGTTAATGGACTTATCCACTATAACTATGATATTAACACTTTTTTTTTTTTCCTTTTGGGCTGCACAACTGGTTGTGCTATTTCATTCATTTTATTATCAACTGCTACACAGCCACATCAGAATATGAGAAGAGACATGGTTAAGAATTCCCTATTTCCTAGAATAGATAGCGGATGCACAGAACTTTTAAAAATGATCGTCATCACAACACAACCCTCTAATACAATTATTTCTTTGTTGGTTGATATGATGTCCTAAGTTGTTTGCTAAACCATAGTGAAAATATGAATTTGACCATGCAAAGGGATGACTAGGTTACTGCCCAAAATAAGTCTACATAGTTTATTCTGACATCCAAATTGGTTTCTAATTTCTCTATTAGCTATATATTTTCCTCATGAAACATTTCTATATAATTCACACACTCTACATATTTAATATACTTGAACAATATTTATAAATTAAATAGATTTCCTTAATACTGTTTCATGATTTTAATAATTTTAATAATTTAATAATTCATGATTATCTTTTTTTTACCAGTTGGTCTCATGAGAATATAAGAAATGTACTATGTCCAATATAGTGCAATATTCTTTCTCTTTTGGTGGCACCAAGGAAGTTATTGAGAAGGTATGCATAAGTTCAAACTTTAAAGTTTAGAATGTACTCTAATCATTCCGAATTATTTTTTCCCATTTTACAAATTTGTACCTAATAATTACTGAAAAAATCTAAAATCTATTTCTAAAACTCTGGATAATTAGGTCACAATGTTCTTTATTTTTGCACTTTTTTTGTATTTATCCTAAAATGACCTTTTGTGAAAGATTTTATGGGGAAAGTTGGGGTCTCATTTAGTTCTATAATTACCAAATCACATATTTCATTTATCAGCAACTTGTTCTCACAACCTTTGTTATTCCAAGTTGAAATAATTTTATGTTTTAGTCTAGTCTGTTTTATTTTGAAGTTCCACTCTGTTTTATTTGAATTTGTATGGACACATTTCATCTTTATCCTGTCTTTTTCAATGTTTGATAAACAGAATCAGATAACATTTTATACTATATTTTATAGATTATTTTATATTTTATTTTCAGAATTTTTTCTTATCCAATTTTATGATAGAATTTATTTTTTATCACAGTAAGATATTAGATAAATAACTTCAAATAATAAAGTACAGTGCTACTTATGATATACATTCCTATATCATAAAAATAGATTCTAATAATTTTATGTATCTTAATTGTGCCATGAAAAATTCTGCACCCAATAATTAAATACAGGTTATAAAACACATACACATAGACACACATATACACACACCATTTTTCTTTCAATTTTTTGGATTTAGATGAGTTGGCAAGGTAGCAATGGAATTGCAACATTTATCTGAAACATGTAGAAAGATATGGAGGATGCCCTTTCCTTCTTTACACTAGGAATATACTCAAGATATATACCTCTGTGTATTAAGATCATATTTGCCTGACAACATCAGTTATAAGCAGACAATGATTCCCATTTGATATTTGTGGACTTCCTAGGCAATTAGCAGAATCAAGAAGGAGTGAAATGACAAGCAAGGAAGAACAGATTTTTACTAACATGATTTCGAGATAATCATACAGTATGGATAAAATAATTTACTCCATTCATTTCTATAAGGTCATTTTAAAGGTTTTTTCAACTTTTAACTTTTTGTGACTTTGAGAATTCCTGATTTATTCATCCATTATTTTAAAAAGCATTCATTTATTTGCTATTATTCCCTTTAGTTGGCACTGAGCTAGCTACTAGGGATACAAAAACAAAACTGCATAAATTTTTGTCATTTTATTCTATGGAATGGGAGAAGGAGAAAGGGAATTTAATAGTCTAACATGTTCAATTGCAACACATGATTTATACTTATTGCCAATTACCTTTGTACTAGGTAGGTGGAGCAGTGAAAAGAATGTCAGGCCTAAAGCCAAGAAGACTTATCTTTCAGAATTAAAATCTGATCTCCATGCTTGTTGTCTGCTCATAGGCAAGTTACTTAGCCCTATTTGTCTGATTTTCCTTATCAGTAACATAAGTTGGAGGATAAAATGGTAAACCATTCTAGAAACTTTGCCAATATAACTTCAAGACATGACTGAAGCAAGTAAACAATTACCAGTGCAAAGGAAACACTAATTAGATTTCTACTTTTCAATGAATTCAATCAAACTTTGTCAGTCAAAAGAATCAAACAATACTCTCATCTAAGGAAAAACAACAAACAATAAACAACACATATCTTAGAGATAAATTTTGCTCATTCTTAATTCACAAATAGGTTCTCCTCAGTGCAGCTTGAAGCCAAGTTTCTCTACATAAAGCAAGTGTCTGAGAAGTCTCCATCAATCAGTCAATTGGCACAATTTCAGGTGGTAAGAATAGGAAATACACAAGCTCTTTCCAATTTAATCTAAGAGAAGATTGATATGTGGGACATGGAAAAACATTTTACAGTTCTAGCTATGAGTATTCCTCAATTATTGACTACATAATTTATTAAATAAACTATTGACAGATTTTCTTACAATAGTTTTTTATTCATGATTTGTTCTATCACTGTGTCCAAATACGTGTATCATTTATTTAAAAACACGCATATGATGCTTACTATCTCATTTCACAAAAGTGCTCACATTATTATTGGAAAAATATAAAAAAAAATAACAAGTCATCAATTCCTCTATCCACTTTTTGAGATTGTCACTTTTAATCAAAGCATTATTATCATCATTCAACTTTTGTTTATGTAGGAATATCTGAAAAAAATCACATTTTTACTTTTGGTCATTTTCAAAATCTTGCATTAAACCAATGTTAATTTCAGTATTCATATTAATTTCTGATAGATTTAATCTTCTTTTTGGATTTTATTATTACTTATTATTATGGAAAGTTAGAACTGTCCTGGAACTTGGAGTCCATGTCTTCATTTTAGAGATGAAGTAACTAATGCACAGAAAGAAGAAAATATTTATCCAAGAATATAAAATTAGTAAGTGATATTTAGATTTGGGATCATAATCAGTTGGTTCATGTTACAAGCCTTTTCTCTACCTAATCTAATTCCTTATCTAATCTAAAGCTCATCTCCTATTTCCTTTTTCAATTTTCTTAGGAGGTATCATCAAGCCCTCTTTTGAGGAAAAAACTCCATTTTGTTCCTCAACGTGACTGAGATTAAAAAAAAAAATCTGATTTAGTTACTTAAGATAGTTATTGCCAAATAAAATAAAATAATTTTATTTTGAAATATCCAGATAAAATATGATCTGGATGATTCAAACAACTGCTTCATTTACAAATTTTTCTAGAATGGTTTTCATTTATGTTTGCTTGGTTTCTTTGCCATAAATGATGTTCAATTCACTCATGAATTATTTACTGGCAAATTTATTAAAAGGAAAGTAATAATTGTTTTGGAATTCAAAAATGGATAAGCTTTCTTAGTCTAAAAGAATCATTATAGCAGAATAGTGGAAGAAGATATGTCATATATACAAAAACTTTAACTGATTAAAGAAACCAAATATTTATTAATATCCATAAAGAAGATAAAAATGTTTAATTAGTAGTTCAGAGGTGGGAGAAATTATTTCTGGTTTGGGTAATAGGATAGTGAGCAAAATACATAATTAACATTTTGTATAATGTTTCACAGTTTGCAAAGTTAACAATAAGATGTTATTTGGTTCTCATGACAATACTAATATTATTATTTGCACAATAGCATTATTCCTACCTTATAAACTAGGAAACTGAGTAAAAAATAATTAAATAATTCAGCCAATATCACACATTAGTTTCTGAAACTGGATTTGAATGTGGGACTTCCTGATTCCATATCTTGCTTTTTACCTCACTGTGCCACATTATTGCAAAAGTGGCTCATGAAATATTTAATAAATTAAGTATTTCATACTTAATGAAATGAAGAAGATAATTCCTAACTTTCTAAATGAGTATATAATATTTAATAGCGGATGTAGCATTGGATTTGAGATTTGGATAGGATTTCAGCAGGTAAAAATAAAGGTTGGGGAAAGATAGGAAGTAGACCTAGTCCACTAGTCAGATAATCAGAGGAAGTAAAATAAAGCAAGTCAAGGGAGAAACAAAAACAGTTGTAATGGATATATTTTGGAAATAGAAAGTTGTGTTAGGAGTAAGAATGGCTGAGAAGTCAACTTATTAAAAAAATCAATCATCAAACATTTATTAGGCTCCTATTATTTGTTAGTCCATGGTAGGCAATGAGGATAAACAAACAAATAAAAATTCCTTTTTTCAAGGAATTTATATTCTATTGAATAAGGTAGTGTGTGCATAAGCAAGTGCATACAGAAAACAAACAGAATATATACAAATAAATATCAAGTAAATCATGTAAAGTTTGGAAGTTATGATTTGTTCTTGGATCACTATTAGGATAAGATATAGATGTCCTATTCAAATTGTGATCCATAACAGAGATTTCAGCTGTTAAATTTAATAGGTTATTTGCATCACATATACGGTACTTAAGTTTCATTGTCATAAATATGGAAGGGAATGTACATATTAAATTAATATTGCTGAGCTTTATGATGTATATAGTCCTGAAGGATGCTATTAGAACATATATATGTATATGTATGTATATATATATATATATATACATATATATATATATTTACTTATATATAAATTTACTTATGTAAAAAAGCAGTGTACTATTATTACAAATGTAACATATGCACAGTTTACTTATGGATATACACATAGAATGGGAGTTAAATGTATCATGAAGAACATGGTTGCCAGAATACTTAAGAACCTATTTTCAGATCATATGTTATGTAATAGTCCCAGGGATAAAGCTCATAATTTCAACTTCCCAATTCACACAAGTTAATAAGTAACCAAAAATACTGCATTAAAGAAATTGATCCCCATAATAGTTAATGAATCAGAAATGCAGAATAAAAGAGACAATATTATAAGTCCCACTTTTACTGCTTTAAATTGTATTCACCCTTGGCAAAGTATATTTTTTACTAGGGCTCATTATGAGTGATATGGTTTTGTAAGCTACCCTTTTTGGAGGAATAAAGGTTATCAAAGATCATAACACAGTGAAAGCAGAAGGTGTTTTCACAATATTTCAGCATTCTTTTATTACTGACTATAATGCTGTAATATAGCTAGTGTAAGTATTAGCATTACAATCCTATTACCAACACCTTACCTCTAGTTTTATTGTCAAAAGAAATTATATTAAGTCAAGCTTGGATAATGGTGCAACTAAAAGTGGTATTGAAAAATCAAAACTTAATACAAAGAAACAAAAATGAAAGCATGCAGGACAGATTTATTATTCATCTTGAATATTGCATTTCTATAGTTACCCACAGATACAGAATAGAAACAAAAGAATAACCAAAGTGACATCGTGGGAAGAATTATTTTCTAACCCCAACTTTTTGAGCACACAATAAAGAGTGTAGCTGCAATCTTATTAGTTTAAAGATGCCAGAGGGGGAAAAGTTCTAATACAGTACCCTAAAGATTCCTACAAAATAGACATTTTTACTTCTATAAGACTTTCCCTGAAGTAGAAATGTTTTAAAAGCTGTAATTCATTCAGTGGGTTTTGCTGACACCATAACTCACCAGTTTGGAAATGTCAGACAATTGCAAGATGAATTACCTGCCTGTTAGGGGTCTTCTCTAATTATAGGGTACATTTAAATTAAATGAGAAAAATCTAATTTGAGTACAAAAGCTAGTGCTCTGTGTTGATATGAAATTTCTATGAGCCTCCCCAAAGCATTAAAGATAGAGGGGAAAAATAGATGTCCCATCAAAACATACTGGAAACATTTCATACTCCAATTCAAATGAATATTTTTGATGGAATTTTATAAACCTTCTCAAATATGTATTAGGACATGTAATATATTTCATCAAGATAGAAATAGCATGATAATGAACTCTTCCTCTGTTCTTGCTCTTGACTCTTGATTGTCATTTCCTTCTATATCTCTTTTTAAATAAGCTTTATATGTATTCACATAGATCTAGACCTACAATTAGAACTAAAGAGGAATAGGTATATAAATATACTGGGTTTCTTTCTCTTCTATATAACTTTACTCATATTAAATCCCATATCATAAAAGGGCTTTATACTTCCTTTGTCTATTGAAGTACCACCTACTCTCAAAGGCCAATTAAGCCCACCTGAGGGCTTGAAAGGTGAAAGTTTGCTCTTTTATGTACCAAATTTCTCCCAGACCTCTGCCTGGGGTTTTTCCTTTATACCTCTTCTACTCTCTCCATCTCATTCCTACCATTTGCTCATTGTCTCTTGTTTTGTTATTTGTGATTATCTGACATCTAATCCAAACAACAGTTCATAAATTGTTTGAGAGTAAGGTCTATGTTTCAAGTTGTATGACTTTAGTATTTTGCAAAGTAACATACAAAATAGGGGAAAAATAAGTATTCAATTAATTGAATTGAACTATCAATATATTTTTATGTATCACTTCTCTGATTATTCACTTTGGTTCTCTGGCATAATCTTTTTCTTTCAGCTCGATCCAAGACTAAGAGAGGAAAGTATTTTTAGAATAGTTATTGCCATGAGCAAAAATTTTTGGTAGTTCTTTGATTTTTTTGGAATTCTTTCTAGGAAAAATTGCCTTTGATCATTGAATTGGTGAGGTGAACCAAATTTATCATGGTTGATCTTCACACAATCTTGCAGCAGTGTACAATGATTTCCTGGTTCTTCTTGCTTCATTTACCACTAGTTCATATAAATCTTTATAGGATTCTCTAAAATCAGTCTGTTCATCATTTTTAATAGAACAATTATAATCTATAACTTTTATGTACCATAACTTAATATAATCTATTAATCTGGTTTTTTTCTACCAAGGTATGTGACAGATTTCAACACAAATGCTCTGAAATTAATGTTGGTCAATAGTTCTCAAGATCTTCAAAAAAACTTTTTTTCTTTTAAAAAATGGTTTTTGCATAAATTTTCTCTCATTCTTCCAATTTTATTCCTCTTTTGTTCATAAAATTCTTACAATATTTCTCCATAATTTCTTATAAAAATGGAATTTTCTATTATATTTCTATACCATGATTGTTTATCCTATCTCCAATCATTGGTTTTTATCTTAAATTATGATTCTTTATCAATATAAAAATAATACATAACATATACACATATGTGTATTCACATATGCATGTTCATGTTTGTGTATGTATACACACGTATACAATGTAAAAACTTGAAAATATGTATATGTGCATACAAACACTTTATATAAATCATTCTTTTCTTTCCTTCATTTCTTTGTGGCAAAGACCTAATAGTGGCAATGAGGAGAGAGAGGGAATGAGGGAGAGAAAAAGAGAGAGAGCAAAAGAGACACAGAGAGATAGAATACAGAGTATACAGTTAAATAAAATTTTGTGATAGTTTTAAAATCCTTTGTAGAATGTTTAAATCAATTCACAAATTTGCTATTTATTAAAGAGTCCATTTCCCTGAAACCTTCCCAACATTTATCATGCCACCTTTATTCAATTATATCAATCTGTTAATTAGATTGAACTTCCGACTTACTTAACTTGCACTTCTCTGATTATTAATGATTTTTAGTAATTGTTCTTTGTTTCCCATCCTTTCTTTACTGAAAAAAAATGGTCATTGAAGAATGTGTTCTGTAGCACTTTTTCTTCCAATCTGCTTCTGTTTCCCTCTCCTTTAACCAGAGACCATTTACAGATTCTTACACGCATTCCTTTTTCCTCCCTTTAACCTCATCTTCATAATCAACCTTCAGTGGTTAGAGTTTGTTATGCTTACAATAAATGCCCCCTCCTCCAAGTATGCTCTTCTGATTCACCCATTTCCCCTCACCCCTTTCACTACAGTCACTGCGTTGAATCAAATGTATTTCTACATCCAAATACATATATGTATTATCTACTTCTTTGAGCAATTCAGATGACAATTTTTCCCCCTGAGGCAATTGGGGTTAAGTGACTTGCCCAGATTCACATAGCTAGGATATGTTAAGTGTCTGAGGTCAGATTTGAACTTAGGTCCTCCTGACTTCAGGGCTGGTGCTCTATCCACTGCATTGCCTATCTGCCCCAGATGACAGTGTTTTGTCAAAAGTTTTGCTCAACATTTTTTTCCTGCTTATTTATATAATATTTTACTTATGTAACCCAATTATGCAAGATTATTTTTCTATGCTCTTTTCTTCCTTTCAGTTGATATGTTCCTTCTCTCCTCCATTCCCTTTTTTCTTCTAATGTCATCAAAACAAACATTGTTTTTTATTTAACTCCCTGATAATGTTAGGGTTGTGATGGGAAATGTGTTTCATCTCACATTCTATTAGAATATAAACATTTAAATATAAAGTCCCTTCATTTTACTAACCCACTTATTTTTTGTTTGTCTTTGTTCTAGTGTTTGCATTTCAAAATTTCAATTCAGGTCTGATTTTTAAACAAGAACAATTGAAAATTGTCTTTCCATTCCCCCAACTCTCGTAGCCCTTAAAGGTTCATTTTCCCTTTTTTAGGATTATAAGAAGTTTTTCTGTGTAAATCATTCTTCCTTTGAGCCCTTTCTCATTTTGTAAGTTCTTTGTTACTTTTCAGTGACTGCTAAATTTTATATGATTCTGATTCTGATTCTGGTTCTGATTCTGTGGTACTCCAATTCTTTCAGTCCGCGTGCTGGCATTATTTTTATTTGATTTGAAAGTTCTGAGTTTTACCTATGTCAATTCTAGCATTTTCATTTTAAGATTCCTTTCAGGAGAGAAGCTACAGATTCTTTCAATTTTCACTTTGACCACTGGTTTTAAAAGACAGTTTTCTTTTAAATCACTTTTTGGAAATATGATATCTAAACTCTTTTTTTGTTATTCATTGTTTTTGTGTAGCTCACTAATTCTTATATTGTTTATCCTTGATTTTTTTTTTCTAGATCAGTTGTATTTGGCATAAAACAGTTTATTTTTCTCCATTTTCCTCTCTTTTGACTTCTTTTATCATGTGGTCATTAACTCTTATTTTGTTAATCCTAATTATTTAGAATTCTATTATGTGGGCAAAGTTTTTTAATCTCTCTTCTTTAGGAATTGTTTTTCTATACAGTCTTCTCCATAGATCACAATTTTATAATTCTCCCATTACATTTATAAAATCATTTTGAACATCTTTAATTAATGCTTATTTCTTTCAAAAGTTCTAAATGAACCTGTGCTCATGGTATTTTTTTCTCCTTTGTGCCTTCCCTTAAGTTGTTTTTGAGACTTTCTACTCTTTATTTATACTTTAGGCATACTTGTCACTATAATCATTCTTATGATGGAATTAATTTTATTGTTGCTGTTTTGTTTTGTTTTTTGTCATTGTTGTTTGTTTAATCATTCTTCCCAAATTGTCTTTTTCTAAGAGTCAAGAACCAGACACTTGAAGAAATGTCCGGGTCTTTCTTGATTATATTGTATATTCTCTAGAGTTTTGCTATTATGTTCTCTAGATTTTAGGTCTATTTTCTCTAAGGACATTAGGGCAAGATTTGAATACACTCAAAACTGATCCAGGGTGACTTTGAGCAGTCTTTTTGGTTTGATCTTTGTAAGCTTATGACTCTAGTTTGGGTCTGGCTTCCAAACTTGAGTCTGGAAAATAACTATGATACTGATGGCATTCAAAGCCCTAGGAGTTTTCAAATGGTTTAGTTATTATCAGCAAGACTTTCTAGAACAACAAAAGTATAGATTCTATGATCCTAAAGCTCCTTGCTAATCTTGTTGAGTTGTTTTGTGCTGTGATTATTAACTTCTATTTTGTTCTTCCTAATTATTTAGAATTACATTATATGGGTAAAGTTAATTTCTTTTATTTATGCATTGTTTTTCTTTAATGTTTCCATAAATCACATTATATACAGCAACTTGCTATACTTATTCAGCTGATGGCTTCAAATTGTTATGAGGAATCCAAGGCCACGGGTCAGTATCATATAATTATTGCTTACTGTAATTCATACTACAGTTCTAGGTTAGAAGTGATAGAAGTACAGGGTAGTATCTATTTCTGCTCTCTTAATAGTGTTGGACCTTTCTTGTGACGAGTCTAAAAAGCTTTCCTTATTTTAATACTTCATTGTAGGACCCATATTCACTTACAATGTAAAAAGCGCCTCAGGAGACTTTCTGTCAAACTTAAGCTACTTATTTCTGTTTGTTTCTATACTACTCAAGGCTTGAAAAATGGATCACCGGGACTTGTTTTCAGATTTCTACATTAAAACTTCATCCTTTGAACATATATTTGGACATAAAAACCTGAAAATCAAATGCAGAAAGGCAGAAATAATCAATAATTCCTTTTTTAGACCACAATTTGATAAAGGGCCAGGGAAATATAGACTAAAATCCAATTGGAATTATACAATCTAATTCTAAATAAATGAGTGGGTCAAACAACAAATAATACAAACAATCCATAATTTCATACAAGAGAATGACAATAATGAGACAACATATGAAATCTTTTGGATACAGCCAAAACAGTTCTTAAGGGAAATTTTATATATCTAAATAGCTACATGAATAAAATAGAGAAAAAGGAGATCAATGAATTGGGCATGCTAGAAAAAAAATTAAAATGAACCAAAAAATAAAATTAAAGAGTTGGTTTTATTAAAAAAAAAAAAACATAATAGATAAATTTTTGGCTAGTTTGATCAGAAAAAAGAAAGAAAAAATCCAAATCACCAATATCAAAAATGAATTTGCTGAACTTACAACAGATAAAAGGAAATTAAAGTAATAATTAGAAGCTTTTTTGCCTAACTGTGGTGCAAGTCTGACAATCTAACAATAATGGATGAATATTTACAAAAATATAAATTGCTCAGATTAACATAAGAGGAAATAAATCACATAATAGTCCCCATTTTAGAAAAAAAATATTGAACAAATCACTAATAAACCCCCTAAGGAAAAATCTCCAGGGCCAGATGGATTCACAAGTGAATTCCACCAAACATTTAAAGAAAAATTAATTACAATATGATGTAAGCTATTTGGAAAAATAGGTAAAGAAGGTACTGCCAACTTTCTTCTTTGACACAAATATGAACTGATATCTAAACCAAGAAGAGACAAAATAAAGAAAATTACAAAAAAAAAAAAAAAATTAGAAGCCAATTACCAGTTAAAAACAAAGGAAATTACAGAACAATTTCCTAATGAATAATAATGCAAAACTTTTAAATACAATATTAACAAAGTGATTACAGCAACTTATCAGCAGTATAATACACTATAACTAATATGATTTATACAAGGGCTGTTTCAATATCAGGAAAACTTTCACCATAATCAACCATATCAATAACAAAACCAACAGAAATCATAAGATAATCTTAATAGATGCTGAAAAAGCTTTTGACAAAATATAATACCCATTCCTATTAAAAGAACTAGAGAACTAAGAGAACTTTCCTTAAAATAATAAGCAGCACCTATGTAAAACTTACAGCAAGCGCGATTTGTTATGGAGAGAAGCTGGACTTATTCCCATGTGTGTGGGTGTGAACCAAGAATGCCCATTATAACCACTATTATTCAACATTGTACTAGAAATGTTGACTATTATTAACTTTCTAAGGCAGAATTCTAAATAGATTTATTGTTTTATTTTAAAGGTTCCTTAGCTAAAGAATTCTTCCACAGATCTCAAGAATTCTTATTCAAGTGTTTTTAAGACTATGTGGTCAGTAGCAATGCAAGACCAATTATCATGTATTCTGTAAATCATATATTGACCAGCAGCACTAGGGTGTTTGGAACTTAATTTTTTTTGTTTGTTTGTTTTTTTGTTTTCATTCTTCCTGTGATTTCATTGAATATGTTCATGATACATAGAAAAAAAATTCTCCTTCCTTCCAAGCTCTCCCCTCCCTCAGACAACAAATAATTCAGTAAATATCAAACATGTGTAATTCTTCTATACATATTTCCAAAGTTATTTTGCTGCACAAGAAAAATCAGATGAAAAGGGAAAAATGAGAAAGGAAACAAAATGCAAGCAAATAAAAATTACAAAGTGAAAATTTTATGTTGTGATCCACACTCAGTCTCCACAGTCCTCTCTCTGGGTGCAGAAGGTTCTCTCCATCACAATTGTATTGAAATTGACCTAAATTACCTCACTGTTGAAAAGAGTCACATCTTTCTGAATTGATCATCATATAATTTTGTTGTTTCTGTATACAATATTTTCCTGGTTCTACTCATTTAATTAAGCATCAATTCAAGTAATTTTTTCCAGTCCTTTTAGAAATCATCCTGCTGATAATTTATTAGAGAATAATAATATTCCCTAGCATTAATTTGCCATAACTTATTCAGCCATTTTCCAAGTGATGGGCATCCACAATGTTTCCAGTTTTTTACCTCTACCAAAAGGTCTGCTACAAACAGCACACGTGCTAACAAACGTGGGTCCTTTTCCTTTTTTCATGGTCTTTTTGGGATAAAGACCCAGTAGAGATCCTATTGGATTAAATGCATATTTTGATAGCCTTTTGGGCATAGTTTGAAACTGAACTTTAAGGGAGCAGACTTCAAATGCTAAGGAGACTAGGAACAGACTGTCACCAGATGTATCCCCTGGGAGGGATATAAGCTGCTCCTCAATACAAAAGAACCTCATAGAGGAAATCAAAAAGGCTCTCACAAGAGAGCTGGAAGAGAAATGGGAAAAGGAAAGGGAAGCTTGGCAAGAGAGCCTGGGGAAGTCATCCCATGCATTCAAAGACAGAGTAGATAAAGAAATCAAATCATTGAGAAACAAGATTAGTGAGCTGGAAAAGGTAAACAACTCCAAGGAAAACAGGATTAGTGTGCTGGAAAAGGTAAACAACTCCAAGGAAAACAGGATTAGTGAGCTGGAAAAAGAAATCAGCTCTCTAAAAAATAAAATGGATAAAATGGAAAAAAATTCCATAGAAGATAAAAACTCAATTGGACAATTACAAAGAGATATAAAAAAAGTGAGTGAAGAAAATGCATCATTGAAAATTAGACTGGAACAAGTAGAAATGAATGACTCAAGGAGAAACCAAGAGGTAGTCAAGCAAAACCAGAGAAATGAAACAGTTGAAAAGAATGTCAAGTACCTTACCAGAAAGACAACAGACCTGGAAAACAGATCCAGGAGAGACAATTTGAGAATAATCGGACTTCCTGAAAAATGTGAGGAAAAAAAGAGCTTGGACACCATTTTCAAGGAAATTATCAAAGAAAACTGCCCAGACGTTCTGGAAACAGACGGTAAAATAGACATTGAAAAAATTCATCAATCACCTACTGAAAGGGACCCTAAAATCAAAACGCCAAGAAATATAGTGGCCAAGTTCATGAACCATCAGACAAAGGAAAAGATAATGGAAGCTGCTAGAAAAAAACAATTCAGATATGGAGGATCCACAATAAGGATAACCCAGGATCTAGCAGCGTCCACATTAAAAGAACACAGGGCCTGGAACATGATATTCCAAAAGGCTAAGGAACTTGGTATACAGCCAAGAATAACTTACCCAGCAAGACTGAGCATCGTTTTCCAGGGAAGAAGATGGACATTTAACGAAATAAATGAATTCCATCTATTTTTGATGAAAAAAACAGACCTACATAAAAGGTTTGATCTTCAAATGCAGAACTCAAGAGATTTCTAAAAAGGTAAAAAGAAATCTTGAGAACCATACTTCTGTCAAAAAATATGTAAAGAACATATGTACAATTTGTCTTAGAAACTAGAGGTGGAAAGGAGATTATATCATAAAAAAGTGTAAAGTGGTGGTACTACATCTCATGAAGAGGCAAAGGTAACCTATTATATCTGAGAGAAAGAAAGGAGGGAGATGAACATAGCATGTATCAATAGACATATTTGATTTATGGTGAAACTTCTTCCACTTCATTGAAAAGTGAAAGGGAAGGAGTAAGCTAAGGGGAAGGGAATACAGAAATTTCGAGGAAAAGGGGGAAAATAAGGGGAGGATCTTTAAGGTGGGGGAGGGATCCTAAAAAGGGAGGGCTGTGAAAAGCAAGTGGTGTTCACAAGTTTAATACTGGGTAGGGGGGTAAAAGGGAAGGAAAGGGGAAAAGCATAAGCAGGGGTTAATAGGATGGCAAGCAATATAGAATTAGTCCTTCTAACCATAAATGTGAATGGGGCAAACTGCCTCATAAAGAGGAAGCAGTTAGCAGACTGGATTAAAAGTCAGAATCTTACTATATGTTGTTTACAGGAAACACACCTGAAACAGGGTGAGACATTCAAACTAAAAGTAAAAGGGTGGAGCAGAATCTATTATGCTTCAGGCAAAACCAAAAAAGCAGAAGTAGCCATCCTCATCTCAGATCAAGGGAAAACAAAAATTGATCTAATTAAAAGAGATAAGGAAGGGCATTATATCCTGCTAAAGGGCAGCATCAATAATGAAGCAGTATCAATATTAAACATATATGCACCAAGTGGTGCAGCATCTAAATTCTTAAAAGAGAAATTAAGAGAGCTGCAAGAGGAAATAGATAGCAAACTATAATAGCGGGAGATCTCAACCTTGCACTCTCAGATTTAGATAAATCAAACCACAAAATAAATAAGAAAGAAGTCAAAGAGGTAAATAGAATACTAGAAAAGTTTGATATGATAGATCTTTGGCAAAAGCTAAATGGAGACAGAAAGGAATATACTTTCTTCTCAGCAGTTCATGGAACCTATACAAAAATTGATCATATACTAGGGCATAAAAACCTCAAAATCAAATGCAGTAAGGCAGAAATAGTAAATGCATCCTTTTCAGACCATAATGCAATCAAAATAACATTTAATAAAAAGCCAGGGGAAAATAGACCAAAAAATAATTGGAAACTAAATAATCTTATACTAAAGAATGATTGGGTAAAACAGCAAATCATAGACATAATTAATAACTTCACCCAAGAAAATGACAATAATGAGACATCATACCAAAATGTGTGGGATACAGCCAAAGCAGTAATAAGGGGAAGTTTTATATCTCTACAGGCCTACTTGCATAAAATAGAGAAAGAGAGGGCCAACGAATTGGGCTTACAACTAAAATTGCTAGAAAAGGAACAAATTAAAACCCCCCAGACAAACACAAAACTTGAAATTCAAAAAATTAAAGGTGAGATTAATAAAATTGAAAGTAAAAAAAACTATTGAATTAATTAATAAAACTAAGAGTTGGTTCTATGAAAAAACCAACAAAATAGACAAACCCTTAGTAAACCTGATTAAAAAAAGGGAAGAGAAAAAGCAAATTGATAGTATTGAAAATGAAAAGGGTGAACTCACCACTAATGAAGAGGAAATTAGAACAATAGTTAGGAGCTACGTTGCTCAACTTTATGCCGATAAATTCGATAAATTAAATGAAATGGAAGAATACCTTCAAAAATATAGCTTGCCCAGATTAACAGAGGAAGAAGTAAGTAGTCTAAATAGTCCCATCTCAGAAAAAGAAAAAGTCCCCAGGACCAGATGGATTTACAGGTGAATTCTACCAAACATTTAAAGAACAACTAACTCCAATGCTATGTAAACTATTTGAAAAAATAGGGATTGAAGGAGTCCTACCAAATTCCTTCTATGACGCAGACATGGTATTGATACCTAAACCAGGTAGATCGAAAACTGAGAAAGAAAACTATAGACCAATTTCCTTAATGAATATTGATGCTAAAATCTTAAATAAGATATTAGCAAATAGACTTCAGAAAATCATCCCCAGGATAATACACTATGACCAAGTGGGATTTATAACAGGAATGCAGGGCTGGTTTAATATTAGGAAAACTATTAGTATAATTGACCATATTAATAATCAAATTAATAAAAACCATATGATCATCTCAATAGATGCAGAAAAGGCATTTGATAAAATCCAACATCCATTCCTACTAAAAATGCTTGAGAGTATAGGAATAAATGGACTATTCCTTAAAATAATAAGGAGCATATATTTAAAACCTTCAGTAAACATCATATGTAATGGTGATAAACTAGAACCTTTCCCTGTAAGATCAGGAGTGAAACAAGGTTGCCCACTATCACCATTACTATTCAATATAGTACTAGAAACTCTAGCCTCGTCAATAAGAGCCAAGAAAGAGATTCAAGGAATTAGAGTAGGAAATGAAGAAATCAAATTGTCACTTTTCGCAGATGACATGATGGTATACTTAGAGAACCCCAAAGACTCTGCTAAAAAGCTATTAGAAATAATTCAGAATTTTAGCAAAGTCGCAGGATACAAAATAAATCCACATAAATCCTCAGGATTTTTATACATTACCAACACAATCCAACAGCAAGAGATACAAAGAGAAATTCCATTCAAAATAACATTCGATAGTATAAAATATTTGGGAATATATCTACCAAAGGAGAGTCAGGAATTATATGAGCAAAATTACAAAACACTTGCCACAAAAATAAAGTCAGATTTAAATAATTGGAAAGACATTCAGTGTTCTTGGATAGGCCGAGCGAATATAATAAAAATGACAATACTCCCCAAACTAATCTATTTATTTAGTGCTATGCCAATCAGACTCCCAAGAAAGTATTTTAATGACCTAGAAAAAATAACAACAAAATTCATATGGAAGAATAAAAGGTCGAGAATTGCAAGGGAACTAATGAAAAAAAAGTCAGAGGAAGGTGGTCTAAGTGTACCTGATTTAAAGCTATATTATAAAGCAACAGTCACCAAAACCATTTGGTATTGGCTAAGAAATAGACTATTTGATCAGTGGCATAGGTTAGGTTCACAGGGCAAGATAGTGAATAAAAATAGCAATCTAATCTTTGACAAACCCAAAGGTCCCAAATTTTGGGATAAGAATTCATTATTTGACAAAAACTGCTGGGAAAATTGGAAATTAGTATGGCAGAAACTAGGCATGGACCCACATTTAACACCACATACTAAGATTAGATCAAAATGGGTCCAAGATTTAGGCATAAAGAACGAAATCATAAATAAATTGGAGGAACATGGGATGGTTTACCTCTCAGACTTGTGGAGGAGGAAGGAGTTTGTGTCCAAGGGAGAACTAGAGACCATTATTGATCACAAAATAGAACATTTTGATTACACCAAATTAAAAAGTTTCTGCACAAACAAAACTAATGCAAACAAGATTAGAAGGGAAGTAACAAATTGGGAAAAAAAATTTACAGTTAAAGGTTCTGATAAAGGCCTCATCTCCAAAATATACAGAGAATTGACTTTAATTTATAAGAAATCAAGCCATTCTCCAATTGATAAATGGTCAAAGGATATGAACAGACAATTTTCAGATGATGAAACTATTTCCACTCATATGAAAGAGTGTTCCAAATCACTATTGATCCGAGAAATGCAAATTAAGACAACTCTGAGGTATCATTACACCTGTCAGATTGGCTAAGATGACAGGAACAAATAACGATGAATGTTGGAGGGGCTGTGGAAAACCTGGGACACTGATGCATTGTTGGTGGAGTTGTGAAAGAATCCAACCATTCTGGAGAGCAATCTGGAATTATGCCCAAAAAGTTATCAAAATGTGCATACCCTTTGACCCAGCCATACTACTACTGGGCTTATACCCCAAGGAACTACTAAAGAAGGGAAAGAGACCTGTATGTGCCAAAATGTTTGTGGCAGCCCTTTTCATAGTGGCTAGAAGCTGGAAGATGAATGGATGTCCATCAATTGGAGAATGGTTGGGTAAACTATGGTATATGAATGTTATGGAATATTATTGTTCTATAAGAAATGACCAACAGGAGAAATACAGAGAGGCTTGGAGAGACTTACATCAACTGATGCTGAGTGAAACGAGCAGAACCAGAAGATCATTACACACTTCAACAATGATACTGTACGAGGATGTATGCTGATGGAAGTGGATTTCTTCAACATAGAGAAGAGCTAATCCAATTCCAATTGATTAATGATGGACAGAACCAGCTACATCCAGAAAAGGAACACTGGGAAATGAATGTAAACTGTTATTTTTACCTTCTGAATCCAATTCTTCCTGTGCAACAAAAAATTCGGTTCTACACACATATATTGTATCTAGAATATACTGTAATATATTTAACATATATAAGACTGCTTGCCATCTGGGGGAGGGGGTTGGGGGAGGAAGGGAAAAAATCTGAATAGAAGTGCAAGGGAAAATGTTGTAAAAAATTACCCATGCATATGTACTGTCAAAAGAATGTTATAATTATAAAATAAAATTAAAATTTAAAAAAAAAAGAAACTAAACTTTAAAAGTTTTCTTGGGAAATGTGACAATATAGGATCATAGATTTTGAACTGAAAGTGACTACAAAGAGGCATCCATTCTAGGTCCTCATTCTACAAGTGGGTAAACTGAGAACTATGTTAAATGACTATAGGTTCATATGTGTAGTAAATCCACAGGTGGAATTTTAATTCTGGTTCTTTGATTTAAGAGTCAGTTTTCTTTCTACCTTACTATAACTAAATTGGACCTTTCAAATTTTATAGTATTTGTTGACACAGTTCAATTTTCCTTTGATTAGTATTATAGATATGGTCTCTAGCCAGTCAAGTGGAGTTGTAAAGTCAAATACCCAAATGGCATGCCACCACTTGTCAAACTGAATATTGAAATGTTAAAGTACTAACACAATAAAATAATATGTGAATGATAAAATATATTATAGTTCCAGTTAGTTTATTAATAATTTATGTTATTGCACATCAGATAATACTATCTACCTTTCCCTTGAAATCACTTCATTTTATTCTGCCCTTTCCAACCCCCTCCTTTATTTATTTATTTATTTATTTATTTATTTATTTATTTATTTATTTATTTATTTATTTATTTATTTATTTATTTATTTTTGGTTCATTCTCTCATTCATTCAAAGATAATTTAATGAGGGTTTATTGTGTACCAAAAACTTTTGTCATGGTGGAAAAAACACAAAATTCAAAAAAGATATCACCCATACTCTCCAAAATGTACAAACACTCTATGGAATTATTTGCTATCACCATGAAATCTGAAAAGTGTGAGTAATCTTGATTTTTCTTTATTTGAATTTTTTTAAGAACTAAATGTAGCTGTCAGAACTGAGCATGTTCAGGCATTATAGAGAGATTTCAAAAAAATGTTACGTTTATCTTCTGTTCATTATTTAGCTTCAAATAATCCAGTACCTGCACAATGACTTCAGTGAATGTCTTTTTTTTTTATTCTGTTGTTAGTGAAAAAAAAAATGATTCCAACATGTTTTTCTTTAGCAAGAACATCTGAATTTTTTTGGAAGTTATTGTCATGGTAAAATAAACCACTTTTCTTTTTAATGGAGTATTGTTCTTAGTGTCCTTAGTGTTTCTTAGAGGTGAAAGAGACTTTATAGTTTCTTGAATGTAACCCATTTATTTTTACATTTGAAAGAATTCAAGTCTAGATATGTTAAAAGTCTTCTCCTAGATCACACAATAAGAGGTGGAAAAAGGATTTCCCATTACCAGGATCCAATTCCAGTATTTCTATCATCATGAATAAAACTGGAGTGACCATACAAACAGTGACTTTTAGAGAGCAAGAACTCATCACAAAAGAACTCAAAACTTTTCAAATGAAGAGTTTGTACAACTCTATGAAAAAATATCTAATATTTTCCTGGTCTTATTCCATATTATTCTTATCTTCTATTGAATTTTTGATTTTCAAATAAACCCTAAATAATAACACCAGCAACTAAGCTGATAACTATACTTCAAAGGGTCTGACTTTCTGTAACGATGTATAAAGCAATTGAAAAGCAATTTTGGTAGTTCTTCTCTCACAGGAGGGAGGATAGCCTGCCAAATTATTTAATTATCTACCATATAGAGAAGTTAGGTATGGAGTACCTTATCTGCAAGTTTTATTAAAACATATTGATATGCTTTCTAAAAGGCCCAGAGCTTTTTGTGCTTGCTAGGCTTTGTTGGTTTCCTTCACACTTTCATCAAATCCTCTGGCAGAACTCCACTAAGTGCAAGAATATTTTCTTAGCCCATGCTAACTTGTTTTTCATAAGCCAAACAAAATTAAAATGGTTACCTTTGGCCTGAAATGAATATACTCTGAAACCTATATTAATAGGAGACAAAAATATTTTAGTATTATGTGGCTTCCAATCAACTAAACATTTGGCATTAACTGGAAGAACCTGTCTGGAAGCAAGTTGAAATGTACTTTGGAAATGGATTCATTAATACTGAAGATTATGTTTATTCAAAGTGATGCATTGCCAAGATCATTTAAATTGGAGTTAAAGGACCAGGTTTGACCTTACCTTCCGTTACTTATTAGTTTTGTGTCTTTGGAATGATCACTTCCTCTCTCTTAGCCCATGAATTTTTTCTGTAACTTGAGGAGGTTCAAATCTACAATTTAACTTTTCTAAATATTTTGAATATTCAGTTGTCATATTTAGACAAAATAGTTGAAGGAGGAAAAAAGAAAATTTTAGCAGCCAATTGCCAATCAATAAGACTATCTGGTGTCATATGATCAAAACATCACAAAGACTTACTATATTTTAATTAGTTAATCCAGATTATCAGTATGATGCTACCTCTACTACTAATAATTCATTTCTCCAAAGAGGAAAGTATTTAGGTTTCTATCCAGCAACTAGAAGAAAAATCAAATGAACTCTTTTCTTTATTTTAAATTGGCAAACGTTCCTTTGAAGCTGTTTAGGAAATATTTATGAAGACGCGTTTTCAGAAATGTAGAAATCCATGATATTTCTCACTAATATTTATAGATTAAAAGTACATTTTCCTGGGAAAACAAATAAAAACAAAGACAACATAATTATGCAAATCTCTTAAAATGGTTATTAGGGACAACTGATTAAAATTTCTCTTTTCATTCAAGTTTTTGCTATATTGTCCTGCATGGATATGGAACAGTAGGGATTTTTATTGTTGTTTTGTTTTAGAATTTCATATCTTAGAAAAGATAGAATCACATTTAGAATGCAATATTAAAGCAAATAAGGTACAGATTCTTACCATAACTATACTCTCAATGACTATTCTTTAACTTCTTTAATTTATTTGTGAAGTAGTATTTTTAAGATGATAACCTCATATGAATAAAACTAGGAAAATTTCAGCTAATGCTTTCTGAAGAATGGAATGAACAATATTTTTCTGTAACCTTGGTTTAAAAGAGTTACAAAATCACTACTTACTTGTGTAACTTATTGACTTTTATTATAGGTTTTCTCTGGCTTAAAGAGATTTCTCCTTATTTAATATTTATTTTTTTCCAATTACATATAAAAACAATTATTTTTGTTTTTAATTTAGGGTCCTAAATTCTCTTCCTCCTTCCTCTCACTGAAAAGGCAAGAAATTTGACATAGGTTATACATGTGCACTCATGTGAAACACATTTCCATGTAAATTATTCTATAAAAGAAAACACAGATAAAACAACATGAACAAGAAAGAAAAAGTATCTATGAACTGCATTCATTTTCTACCATTTCTTTCTCTGGAGATAGAAGAACAGAACCTTTCATCATAAGTTACAGTATTTTTTTGGACCATTGTATTACTGAGAGTAACTAAGTTATTACTAATAGATCATCACATCATATTTGTTATTCTGCACAATGTTTTTATGGTTCTGGTCATTTCACTTTCTATTAGTTCATATATGTTTTCCCCTTTTTTCTGAGAGCATCCAGCTCATCATTTCTTTATTTTGTTGGACTCAGACCCCTGAACTTTCAGAGTTTTTGGAAAGTGAAATTGAGGCAGTCTTGGAATACAATGAGCACCCGTGTTTCCTGTTTGCTGTTGCTGCCCAGA
This sequence comes from Sminthopsis crassicaudata, assembly GCF_048593235.1. Taxonomy (NCBI): domain Eukaryota; kingdom Metazoa; phylum Chordata; class Mammalia; order Dasyuromorphia; family Dasyuridae; genus Sminthopsis; species Sminthopsis crassicaudata. The sequence continues at coordinate 91,612,126 of NC_133619.1, forward strand.
GCTAGCCTGGGAGTATTTATACTACAAGGTAAGTCCTCATTTTTAAGTTTTTAATGTATTTTGGGGTATTCCTACGAGGACCTCTGTTCTAGCAGAAGTCTTGTTTTTGTTTTGTTTTGTTTTGTTTTTGTTTGTTTTGTTTCCTTTTGTTTTTTCCTTCTACCGGTCTATTTCTGTCCTGAGATACAATTTTGTTTTGATTTGGGGGGAAAGCTGGAGAAGTTGAAATTCTATGACCTAGGCTAACATCTTCCAAGAATCCTTCCACATGCACTGTTTTCAATCCTGAACTATGATTAGGTTCCTACTCCCTGACAACCACAAACTCTGCTATAGTAGTGTCCCTCTTCATAATGGGAGTAATACCCAAGATTATGGCCCTAATTCAAGTTTAGGCAATACATCAGAGTTCTCAGGCTTTTGCCAGCAAAAGGTCCCTTGTAAATTTCAATTGCTATCTGATGCCCTTATTTTCTGTGGGATGAGAGAACATTATCTTACTCTATCCTTTTCTGGTTTCTGCTATTCTAGAATTTCTTTAGACTTATCATTTAAAGGTATTTGAATAGATTTTAGAGGAGAGGCCTTTATTCTGTGTTTTCTGATTTTTTTCTGGCTTCCCTATTGAAGATGTTCCCTTATATTATCATTAGTTCAACCCCTAGCTTTGTAAGAAAGAGCAGTGCCCAGGTGAATATGAATGATAAATCCCTCTTTTCATCATATTTTTTTTCTATAATTCCTAAGTAATACACAATGTGAGTAAATCAGCAGAAAGAATTTAGCAAGATTCAGAATATAGGAGGAAAAATATATAGAGAAAAAAGCATGTATGAATACATGCTATTTCACCATTCCATCCTCAAATTGGCTATTTGAGCTATCATTTTATGTTTATCTAGCACCAATTACCTTCACTTACATTTACCATAATCAAACTGCTGCACTCATTGCTGCCTGAGAATACTCGACTTTTGTGCCTTCATCTCTTTGCTTGATGACATTCCCCTTGTCACCTCAACTCAAATATAATTATAGCTAACATTTATGTAGCACCATAAAATTGAAAAATATCCTCATAATAACCCTGTGAAAATGATGCTACCATCCACATTTTACTAACCATGTCAAATAAATTGTCTTTGGTGGCAGAGTCAAGATGCATCATTCAGGATTTGAACTTATGTCTTTCCTAAGTTTAAGCCTCATACTCTTTCTGCCACATTGTTCTGTCTTTCCTTTTACCTTGAGGCATACACTCCTATTATGTCCAAAAATCACTTCTTCCATAAGGCCTATTTATAGTTCCTTCCCAAAGATATCCTTTTCTCTTTGGTAACACTATAGCTCTATGTCTGGAACTTTTTCAAGGTTTTAAAGGAATTATTAATTTTTTTCTTGTGAGAGTCATGTCGACTGTTGTTTTCAGAACTCTGATAGGGTAGGTGACAAATATGTACCTTTTACATTCCAAATTCCAGGCTAGGTGTAGGAAGAGAACAGAATGGATGAATAGAGCAAGTGTTGTGCATTTTAAAGCAAAGGAAAAATATTCTTAAGAATGTTGAAGCTTTTCTTCCAGGCTTCTTCTTGTAAAGTCTTAAATATGACATCGATTCTTTAATAAACATTCATTTATATTTTTCATTCATACATTTTTATTTTCTTCTTTATTATACTCTTCTTCTTGAAACACATGAACATACAATGTGTTTAATGATCTCTAAAGTTTTGATGATCTCTCAGTATTTAAAGCGTTTTTGAAACCATTAAGCCCTATATAAATATCAGTTATTATTGTTATTTTTGCAGCTGCTGCTGCTATTGCTGACTTCTTCCTTCTCTCTCTTGTTATTATTATTATAGTTATAGTTATTGTTATAGTAATTTATAGTATAGTATAGTATAGTAATTTAGTACTGTACAGTAATAATTTACTATCAATTTAAAGAGTCTAAGTTAACAAGGAGAATCCACTGAAGTAAAAAGTGAAGAAGATAGAAGGGTAAAGAAAATGTAAGAAACCACTTGAAAATTTGCATTTTCCAAAGGCATAAATCAGGATGCTCAATCAATGATCAACTAGAAACATTTATACAACTACCATATCCTAGTTACTGTGTTAAGTTCAGTAGATTGAAAAGATAAAAATAAAATGCTCTCTGCCTTTAAGGACTTTACAAGTTGTACTTTCTCAGAGCAAGAGTGTAATATGGAGGTAAATGTTGACATGTCAGAAGTAGTACATGCAGGTAAGAAAGCTACCTATTTTCCTTCTATTAAAAGGATTTATCCTAATTTCCCTAATTCATAGAACCATTAATTCTAAAAGAACACCAACCTCTTTTGCATCTATTCATTAAAGCCACTTCTATGGTTTTCTTTCTTATTTCTTACTTATTTCTACTTACTTATTGGTGCATCATCAATCAGCAGGCTGTCATCCTGGGTCAACCTCATCTCATGCTGACTCATCATCTTCATAAGGATGGCTAAGATACCTCAGGCACATGTTGGGCAAAACCAAGCAGGGTGAGAACGCCTGCAGTGCTGTTGGAAACAAATGTGCTGTTGAATAACTGTGATGGATTGATAGTTCCTTTGCTGCATAAGAGCCCTGAAGATAGAATACCTAAATGAATGAATGAGCTGCAGGGCCATAATGAGCAATGCATATTATTAAGGTAGCTCCCATTGCAATTATTGTAACAGATGCTTGACATGCACAAGGTAAGTGGGAGTTCTAATTTTATGTATTTACTTATTTCTAACCCAACTTTTCAGAAGTAGAGCAGTGAATTGACATAACATAGTAAGATAACAATGTTTACATATATGATCTCATTTGTGCTTCATATTATGTCTGCAAAGTTGAGTCTCCAAATCCTACAATTCTACCATCTCCATTTTATAGACACAGGAAAGAAGGCTCAGAAAATTTAAGTGACCAATCTGTAGTAACTCTCTTGAGTGTGGAATGTGGAATTTTAACACTAAGTTCAATGTTCCATTCTTTATAGTACTTCCCAATTAAATTATCTTATAATATTTATGAATCTACTTCTTATGCACTGTGGCAGATATTGGTGATAAAAATATGAAAAACTGAACAAACTTTGTCTTTACGGATACAATTTAATAAAAGGTGGTAACCCATTTTCAAAGAGGAAAAACATAAGAGCAAAAAGAAGATTCAAATGAAGAACAGATATTCACAAATACATATACACACATAAGTGTATTTACACATAAAATTTGTATGCATAATTGCATGTATAGGTGTGTATATATGTCTGTATGTGATATATATATATATGTTATATATAGCATGTTTGTATAGTGTGTGAATGCTTATGACAATACATTTCACATATTTCTTATGATCATCAAAATATATATGACTTTTTGTACTGTGGGCCAAGGTGATGATACTCATATAATTTCCCATGCTTCTTTCTCATGGTCTGCTCCCATTTGCCCACCCTTAAGACCCAGGTGAATTCAGCAACAATATTTTCAAATTCAGTCTCACATTCCTCCTCTGTTTTTGATGATTAATTCCTACAATTGCTAATTCACTTCCATATTGTTATCCATATAAAAGCTCTAGAGGTGCCAAGTTCACCACAATATTATGTTGTGCCAACATACTATGCCTGTATAATACTACATTAGGCTTAAAGTTCAATGTTTCCCATGTTACTATCTTCTAAGATCAGCCTTCAAATACTTCTGAGGGTTTCCAGTTATTTCTAACTTGAGTATTTCTATGTGAGTTTTCATCTCTTAGCATAAAGATACCAAGTTACTGGATTTTGGGTAGTTAAGATTTTTGAACATGATCCCATGCACTCCCTCCACATATGTAAATTTAAATACACTCATACATTTCTTAAATACTCTATTTTGTACAGATGACTCAACTGTGGAGGACGAGGTATGGGCATTAAAGATTCAGACGATACATGAGGCAAAATGTTTCCCTGTGCCAACTGATTATTATGCTGTATTCAGCAATGTATTTGTACCAAACCTGTCGTCCTATTGGAATCAGTCTTTTAAATATTGGGCCAGTCAAGATGTCCCACTACTGCAAGGATGTCTATAGTATTTTAACTTCATCAATGCATGATAAATTTCAACATAAAGTTTCTTTGCTTGTTTGTTGCTGCTTTTTTGGTTTAAAAATCTGCTTTGTCAAGAAATAACTTTTTAATTCAGAGATCCATTTTTTACCCATCCTACCAATAAGCACATCTTTCATCAGTTAAAGTTTCTCTTTCAGATAAAACAAAATATTTTAAATGGCACCAGCCATTTTCTCCATATTGTTTATGGATCATGTGTTGAATTGAAAAATTCATTAAGGGCCCTTAATATAGTTTGATTTCAAAAGCTTCAAGAATTCCCTATTACACATATACCCCTTTTAAAAAAAAAAGGAAAGGAAAAAAATAAAAATAAAAAAACCCTAAAATAAAATATTCTTTCAACTCAATAATAGTTGAAATTGCTTGAACCAAACCAAATCCTTTAATTCCCTAGTGAAAGATAAATTTTGAATTGCAAAATACCCTGGGAGAGGTAACATATTAACTTCAAAAACACTTCAAGTTGAAAGTCACAGATATCACATCCTTTCCTGAGGCATCATGGTAGAGTAAAAGAGCCCTTGTCTTGAAGTCAAATGTCTGGAATTTGTATTGGTTTCCACATTTAAGAACTCTGTAAGTCAGGAAACTTGAGTTTTCCCAAGTATAATTGGTTATAGTATTTTTAATAACTATATCAAAGCATGAGTAGAAAAAAGCATTTTATAAATATCATCTAAAATCCTACATAAATGTAAGATTATTATTATACCATGTCTTTTAAAAGGAAGAACCATAATGGATGGTTCAGTGTAATAGAGAAAAGATGGATAAGGAAGGGGAAAAACCTGATAGAGAGCACAGGGAGTAAAAATGGGAAACTTGGTCTATTGGTAATCAATATCTATAACTTCCAAAATTCCCATAATCCTGATCAAATTAAGAGAATCATTGCTTTTCACTTTGAATTCATTTTTAATAGGATCATCCTTAAATATTTCCATATTTTTATGTGACATTATTATGTGACCATATATGCTAATTATTGAATGAAAAAAATCTTTTGAAAAGGGAAACAAAATCAAGTTTACAAAGTGGGGAAACTGAATAATAAAGGACTTGAAGGAAGGTAGGTATATTAATTTACTATGAGGAAAGAGTTGTGAACTGGTTCAACCATTTTGAAATCATTTTTATATTTAGACAATTTTCATTTGGCCAAATACTAGAATTATATTCTAAGAATGGAAGCCTCTGATATTTGTAGGAGAAAGAGAAAAAAAAGAAGAAATATTTTTTACATCTTCATTATTGTTCTTTTATATATATATAGTGTTTTAATTTTATATAGAAACTTTTCATATATTATGTTATATTTTATATGCTTTTATTTATTTACATATTTATATATTATGTATCATATATTTATTGATATTGCTATAACTTAATTAGTTGCTAGTTAATTACTAGTTGTTTGTAGCTTTTAATTTATTACTGTGATGAGGCATACTTGTACTTTAAATTATGCATTATTTTCTTATGTACTATATATAATATAGGTATGTTGTCAAGGTGAAATCCTCCCAGATGATATCTTGTATTGGAAATGTCAACTACATTTACTTTTAGTTGAAATAGTATTATTTCACCTTTAATAGTATTTAAAGTTTATTACTTGGAATTCCAGGAAAGCCTGAACCCTTTCTATTTCAAAGCATTGATGATTTAAAACAGGCTTTGGATTGTGCCCCGATGATGTCCAGGTAAGGAATATTACTTAAGTTACAAAAGTAATTGGTAAGGAACTGTCTCTTCATTGGTACAGATCAAAATCCACCCTGTGAGAAACAAGCAAGAGTTTCAAGAAGAGAGAGAGAGAGATACACTATATTTTAATCGTATTCTCTCCCTTCCCTTCTCCTCTTCCTCCCTCCTCCCATCCAATTCCTTCTGAGCCCCTAAACCTCCCTCTTCACCCTTTCTCCCCTCCTCCTCCCTCTCCTCCACACTTTTGGATCTTTTTTGAATTTTCTCATTCTTTTTAGAACAGCAGTTTCTTTCTTCTCTTAAGATTCTTCACACTTTATGTGCTTTGATGACTGCAGCAAAGTACAGAGACAGAGAGAAACAGAAAAGAGAGATTCAGAAAGAGAAAGAGACAGAGAAAGAAAACACAGCAATAGAGAGAGAGAAAGAGAGAAAGAATCTGAGGTAGAGACAGGCGAGAGAGAGACAGATAGACAGAGATAGACAGAAGCAGAGAGACAGAGAGAAAAAGAGAGACAGAGATTGAGGAAGGGGAAGAGAAAAAGAGAGAGAGAGAGAGAGAGAGAGAGAGAGAGAGAGAGAGAGAGAGAGAGAGAGAGAGAGGGAGGGAGGGAGGGAGGGAGGGAGGGAGGGAGGAGGGAGGAGAGAGAGAGAGGACTTGGCCAGAGAGAGAAAAAGAAAAAGATAGAGAGAAAGAGACAGAGAGAGGACCAACAGAAAGACAGAAAGAGAAAGACAGAGGCAGGATAGAGAAACAGAGGTAGAGACTGAAAGGACAGATACAGAGACAGACAAATGGACAGAGACACACACAGAAAGACAGATAGAGACAGATAGACAGACTGAGGCAGAGAGAAGGATAATCTTATTCAGATTAGTGAATAGAAATTCTAGCAAGAAATTTGCCCTGAGAATAGCTTATACTCTCCATCATGTCTTTTATCCCAGCTTATGAAATTAGAAGTTTGGGAAAATTTCTCTATTCGTTAAATCTGGGTCACTCTGTCTCACTCTGCCTCTCTTTATCTGTTTCTGTCTCTGTCTGTCTCTGTTTCTACTGTCTGTCTATCTCCCCCTTCCTCTTCCTCTCCTTTTTCCTGTCCCATTTCTCTCTCTCTCCTCTCTCTCTCTCTCTCTCTCTCTCTCTCTCTCTCTCTCTCTCTCTCTCTCTCTCTCTCTCTCTCTCTCTCTCTCTCTCTCTCTCTCTTTTGAATTGAGTTATTTTACTCCTACCGAAGAGCTCTTTTCATTGTGTATTGTCTGGCATATAGCCTCATGTATATTCCTAAGATTCAGTTTCATTATCAATTGTATAAATGCATTTTTCATTGTTTGTTTTATGTTTGTATTACTGTTAAACTGGTATTTGGTGAAAAGAAAATCAAGCTTTGTACATAAAGTTTGGGATACCCCTTTCTCACCTATTTAATGAACAATGAAAACCTTAACCTCTACACTAATAATAGCTAAGGGAGAAGATAGCTATTCTTTTCACTCAGCATAGCCTCTCTGATGAAAGCAGAGTGATTAATCTTTTAGCATCAAATTTGTTTTGTTTCCAAACAGGGAATAAAGTCTTCCTTGGTGAAGGATTGGTGGGAGGAAGAAAAAAGTAGAAATGTCTACTCTGTCTCCTTTTGAGTCACACAATGATATCCCATGTTTTATACAGCATGAACTCTTGTTACAAATATACTACTTAGAGAAACTAAGAATGATTTACAAAAGAAAAATGGATGAAATTTATTATAGATATCTTAAAACAATCTTGAAGAATTATTATGTAGAAGATAGATTCAATTTGTCCTGTTCAGTCCCAGAAGTCAGAACTAACAGCAATAGGTAGCAGCAAAGTTGCAAAGTGGTGAAAAATTCAACTCCATAATATAACTGTCCCAAAGTATAATTTCCTCATTTCAGAAGCATTTATTTCCTTATTTGAGTTTTTCAAATAAAATTTGAATGAGTATATGTTGGATATATTTTAGGGTACATTCTTTTTTTGGTCTAGGCCTTGAATAGATAATATCTAAGGTTCCCTCCATTCCCTTATTATGGGACTTTGAGGCAGTCCATGTTGCAAGGATAGATTTCAATACATTTATTTTGGAATGGCCCTTCCCATGTCTTCAAGGAAGACTATGGATTGTGAAAAAGGAGTGTAAGTGACCATGACTTAATAGTTATTGAAAGTTGTTCTATTTTCAAGAATGATGTTGAACTAGAATTATATCTATTACACAACTGCAATTTTAAATCTAGGGTTATGTTTTCTTCAATTCATAATATAAAACATTTCCCCTTTTTGTTTTAGTTAACAATTCCACCTCAGTTTGCAAGTGTAGCCTTAATTTTTAGCCACTTGAGTTCCCCTGCCATCAACTTTTAATCACAGAAAAGAACAGTCATGGATAGTGAGCAAATATTTATTTCAGCAGACATCAAAACAATAATTAGGGAAATTACACAGCTTAGGTCAAGCAACACAACACTCCCAATTCAGACCCTTTTATGAATCAAAAGGAAGATGAAATTTTGGTTCAATAAAACAAAGAACAATCTCATCTGAAAAATTCATTCTTAAAAGCCTTTGTAGATTCAGATTCTTGAAATCTAAGAAAATTTAAGGAAAATTGTAAGTTTTGTAGAAATCTTCAATTTGGCTTTCAAATTCCTTCCCTTCCTTGTTTCTTCTCTTCACCCCATTTCTCTCTGCTTCTCCACTTGTTTAGGAAATATTTTCATAATTTTTTTTCTGCCAGTTCAAAATTATATTTCAACCAAACAATTTATTCATAAACATCTATTAAATATACCCTATGTTCCAGGCACTGGTTTAAGCATTAGTTATACAAAAAGAGGCAAAAGATGTGCTTTAACCTCCAGGAGTTTACAGTTTAAGTGGGGAGACAACATGCAAATAAATATATGCAAAGAAGGCTATATAAAGGTGAAAAGGACATAATTAATACAAGGAAGAAATTGGAATTCAGAGGGGTTGGAAAAGTTTTCATATTGAAAATTAAATTTTAGTTGGAACTTAATTGTTATGATTCTTACAAGGTGCTAAGTCACTGGAATTGATAGAGACATTAATTATCTAATTTAGCATGGTTCAGTATGATTGATCTAATCCTAGGAGGAGATGTTATGGGCCAGAACTTGAAACAAGGTATTAAGTGGAATTGAGACAAATGGTTAAATCTAATTTAGCATAGATTTAATCCTACAACAAATAATGGTTTCCTAGTGATGCAATGATTGGTGTGTACTCAGTGTACAGCATATAAGCAAGAAGCTCTCAGAGCCAGACACTGAAGTCTACTAGAAGCTCTCATAGGAGGAGACAGATTCATTCCATCTTCCACATTTGTGCTGGCTGGAGACTGAAGTACAAACTTTTGGATTCGGAGACATTCAGAGACATTCGGAGGGAGATGAAAGCTGAAGCTGGCAGAGGCAAAGGACTAGGGGCAGGAGCTCTTGCAACCAATGAGAGGGATAAGCCTCTATTAAGGCTAACCAAGCCCCAGGAAAAGAGACAAAACTTTGAAGGAGACAATAAAGGATTTGGACTTTAACCCTGGCTGTATTTGGGGTGATTACTGAACTGAAACTAAGGCTGCCTCCAGAGACCTCAAGGAAACCCCAATGAAAGAAGATTACATTTTTTTAGAGAAGAATATAACACTGAATGAAAACCAGGTAGATCAGTGTCTGGAAAAGAGGAGTTTTCCAAGTTTGTGGAAGAGTCAGAAAAAATGTCTGAAACTGAGAGGTGTATTACCTTGTTTGTGGAACAGTAAAGAAGCCAATGCTATTTTTATTAGAGTATGTGTAAGAAGACTAGACACATAGGAGGTGACTAGGTTATAACTGACAAACAGAATATTTTATATTTGCTCTTGGAGTCAATGGGAAATGACTGGAGTCCATTAAGTAGTGGAGTAAAAGATTTAGACCTGTTGTTTTTAGGAAAAACAAATAAACAAACAAGCTTTTGTTGCTGAATGAAAATAGACTGAAGTGGGCAGAGATTTGTGGTAGGCAGATTCACCAGTAAGCTATTGCAATAATCCAGGCAGGAGATATTCAGCATCTTTATTAGTAGACTTATGCAGATTCCCAGAGTTATACTTCAGGTAATGACCCAAGTCAAACATGTAATGATCCTACCTCTATGTATGTATCTGAAGACAGATAAACTTCCAAAGAGTTAGCATTAATACATTAATTGAGGTCACTCATTTCCTGTAATCAGTAATTATTATATTTTTTTCATTTTTTTCTAAAGTTCTATTATTTATTGCTGTTTTAGAAGTCACAGATTATCCCTTAAACCCTATTAGTATACATATAGTTGTTTTCCTTGGGACTAGTGAAAAAACGCCAAGAAAAAAAATCACAAATTATCCACAACATAAACATAACAAATAGGAACTAAGCATCAATAAATTAATAAGCATTTTAAGTCTCAGGGCCAGTTACCATGCCGGACACTGGAAATACATTGAAAAAAATTAAGCGTAAATACAACTAATATCTTTTGGAAGATTAAAACAATCATCTGATAAAATATATAAAAATAGAAGGACTTCAGATTATTTCTAGGCTATCTTTTTCATTCGATAGGTAAGGAAAATTAACTTTAGAAATTTGATGATTTATCTAGCTTTGTGGATAGAATGTGAACCTAAAGTCACAGGAAGACAGACCTTAGTTCAAATTCAGTTCAAAATTTTTTACTGTGTTATCCTTGCCCAGTTCTCTGCTTAAATTCCCTAATATGTAAAGTGAGGGTAATAATATCATTATTGCTATTTTTAGAAAATATTTAGGAAAGGTGTTTAGGAAAGGAGAGAACATTTTCATCTACAGGAATAAGAGAAGATTTCCTAGAGGAATAACATCTTAATTGAATCTGGAAAGATTTTGAAAGACAAAACTGAAAAGTGGATGCAATCTAGGCTTGGAAACTCAATCTGTATTACTATGAAAATTTCTGAAGTGTATAGAGAACACAATTTTTTCTGTTCCTTTTGTAAGGAGAACCTTACTTGGAAGAAAGTAAAATGAAATGGAAAATAGCTTGGAGGGCCCTTTAACTAGAGTTTATTATATAGGAAATATTGTGATGTAAATAAGGCCAAAAAAGGAAGAAAATTTTGGCTAGAATACACAAAACAAAGGAAGAAACAAAAGGAAGAGTAACAACAAAGAAAGAAAAGACAAATTTTGGGGCAAAAATCATAGCTTTATGGCACTATTGTCAATTATTTTGCACTGTCTTTTGAAAGGTGATTATAAATATTATACTAATTAAAGATTTATTCCTTCAGAAACTTTGATTGGATTTCCAGAATGTGATCCCTTGGGTCAGCTAAGTGTTACAGTGGAATAGTCAAGAAAACTCATCTCACTAAATTTAAACCTGTCTTCACATACTTACTAGCTGTGTAACTGTGGGTAAATTACCTAAATTGCCTCACTTTATGCATCTGTTCAATGAGCTAGAGAAGGAAATGGCAAATCCCTTCAGTATTTCTGCCAAGAAAAATCCAAATGTGTTCATAATGAGTTGGACATAACTGAAAGATATACAAAAGAAAATGAGATCTCTCCACCAAGGGCTCTCTCCCCTTTTTTAGACTGAGGAAACACTAATCAGAGCAGTTATCAACCTAAAGATATGAGGGAAAAAAAAGGATAAAACTAAAATCAATATTGGGTTTGATCTCCCTTTGTTATTTTTCTTTCCCAATTCTGCTATGAAAGCAATCTCTGGTAAAGTATCCCAGGATAATTCTGGTTGAATTTTCATATCCTTCACTGAAGTTTTACTCTGATTATTTATTGTGGTATGAAAGCTACCTAGTATTCTTGAAGATCACAATAGTGTGAACAAGTTAGATAGTATAGAACAAGTGACAAAATGATAACAAGGCTAATTTAGTTTGGAGAGGCTCATGATTAGGTTGGATATATGGTGATGACAACTTGGGCCACAACACTTCTCAAAGATCCTCTACTATGTTTTAGGGAAGTTGTATTCAGTGAAATACATCCATTCATTAAGGAAATATTGGTCTTTGATCAATGTTGAATCTGTAAATCACCTAGGATATCTAGGGACAGAGAAATAAAATGGAAAAAATGTGTATGTACATATTTTTAGAGATTTATAAACTCAGGAAAGCTGCAAAATGATAATAGCAATGCTTCATAACTATTCCCAGTATTTCTCTAATTGGAAGCAAACAACTCTCTAAGGTTTGGGTTTATTTGTCTATTTTGTTTGCAAGTGTAAGGTGCTGACTCTTTCCTGTGTGAAGTCTTATTGATGAAAAGGACAAAAAAAGAATATTTGTGTAAGGAAATCTGAAAATAAATTTAAGAAGAAACAATATCTGAGGCGAAATATTGAAAAGAGATACAGACTGATCTGAGGTAAAGAGAGAAAAAAAAAATCATAGATGAGTATACCAAGAAGACTTGTTTGAAAGCAGAAAAAAATTCTGAGAGAAAGATGGTTGCAGGCCATTTTGGTTTCCCAGTTCATTTCCATGTGAATGCTTTTAGAGTTTTAGAGGTTATGATTTAGAAATAATAAATTAAATAATGATTTTGGGAGTATCCCTTCTTGGAACTCTGTCTTATCATGGCAGAGAGTCTTGTGTAGACCAATGAAACTCTGAGCTGTGCCATACAGGATTATCCAAAGTGGATAGTGGATTATCCAAAGACCAGAAAAAAAAAAAAAAAACCCTCAAAAGCCACATCTATCATATGAGATTATAATGCCAAAGAAGGAAATCAAAAGATAAGTGAAGTAACACATACATTTGGTCTTGAAATATATAGTGAATCATGACAGAGACTAATAGGTTTTTCAAGATAACTGACTGGTCAGAGCAAATACTTTTTTCAACATCTAAAAAAAAGACTCTATACATGAAAATTATGTAATAGACTATGCCAAAATAAGACTGATTATGTACTTCACAAATAAAGGTGGAAAAATTATGTAAATTCAATTAAAGCAAGACTTGTTTGACTACAGTTCAGAGCACGAGTGAGTTTCCTATTGTAAAATTCAGACACATTGAATGAAGTGAAGCTAACTAGCAAACAACATACGTGTGAGCCATATAAAATCCTTTATAAATATGAAATAGAAGTAATGAATTAATTTAGGAGATGAGAACTGGTAGGTAGAGTGCCTGAAGAACTATGGATAGAGTTTCACAATATTATGTAGAAGGCAGCAACAAAAAACATTGAAATGAAAAGGAACAACAAGAAAGCAAAATAACTATCTGATTAGACTTTACAAGTAGCTGAGGAAAGAAGAAGAGGAAAAAGCAAAAAAGAAAGAGAAAGATAAATCCAACTGAAATCAGAATTTCAGAGAATAGACATGTGCAATGGAAAAGACATTTTCTTGAAAGAGCAAAATGAAGAAAAAAAAGAAAAGAATAACATAAGAAAACAAGAGATCTTTCAAAATAAATTATAGAATACCAAGGAAAAGTTTCATGAACTCTGATGAAATTTCATTTATTTATTTATTCATTTATTTATTTATTTATTTATTTATTTATTTATTTATTTAATTTTATAATTATAACTTTTTTTTTTGACAGTACAGATGCATAGGCAATTTTAATAACATTATCCCTTGTACTCCCTTCTGTTCCGAATTTTTACCCTCCTTCCCTCCACCCCCTCCCTTAGATGGCAGGCATTCTCATACATATTAAATATGTTATAGTATATCCTAGGCACAATATATGTGTGCAGAACCGAATTTTTGTTGTTGTTGTTGTTTCAAAGGAAGAATTGGATTTGGAAGGTAAAAATAATCTGAGAGAAAAACAAAAAATGCTAACAATTTACACTCATTTCCCAGTGTTCCTTTTCTGGATGTAGCTGATTCTGTCCATCATTGATCAATTGGAATTGGAATAGTCTTCTCTATGTTGAAAATATCCACTTCCATCAGAATACATCCTCATACAGTATTGTTGTTGAAGTGTATAATGATCTCCTGGTTCTGCTCGTTTCACTCAGCATCAGTTGATGTAAGTCTCTCCAGGCCTCTCTGTATTCATCCTGTTGGTCATTTCTTACAGAACAATAATATTCCATAACATTCATATACCATAATTTACCCAACCATTCTCCAATTGATGGGCATCTGATGAAATTTTAAAATGGGGTGTTTAACATAAGCAGAAGAGTTTAAAAAGTTGTAAGTAGAACTATACAAGAAAGAACTTAACATCCCAAATAGCTGTGGACCAATGTCATCATCAGTGATGTCTTGATGTTCAGATGAATTGGTTTTAAATGAGACAAGGTTGCACAAAGTTGTCAATCTCCCTGTCTCTTCTAAAGTCATCCAAGTTGAATGGCAGAACTACTGACTGTCTCTCAGGAGGCAGTTCCATAATGCCTCTTTGAATAGCCTTCATGGCCATTGGAACAAATTGTTCTCATCTTTCTATCCTGGGGAAAGTCTTTATATGCTCACTAGTCTCTAGTGGATTGGAAAAGATTGGAAAAAATCTTAAAAGAGGGAAATGCCAACAGATATTGAATTTACTAAACAATTGTACCATTTTACATGCCAGCAAAGTTATGCTTAAGATTCTGCAAGCTAGGTTTCAGTAATATGTAAACTGAGAATTACTAGAAGGATAGATTTTTTTAAGAGAAAGGAATTAGAGAATAAAATATCAATATTTGCTGGATTTTGGAGAAACCACAGGAGTTGAAGAAAAGTATCTATTTCTGCTTCACTGACTGCACTAAAACCTTAGATTTTAGATTGCAACAAATTTTTTGTAAATCCTTGAAGAAATGAGAGTGGCAGATCATCTTATTTCCTGAGGAATCTATATGTGGACATGATACACGTTAGAAACAAACACAAAAACTAATTGTTTTAAGATGCTAAAGAAGTATATCAACATTTCCTATTATTACATTAATTTTATGTAATTTCTTTTCAGAATATATCTTGCATAATACTAGGTTATATGAATCAAAAGCTGGAATTAAGATTTCTTGGAGAAATGTTAGTCATCTCAGATATGCAGGTGTTTGTACTTTGATGGCAAAAATTTAAAAAAAATTAAGAAATCTCTAAATGAGGGTGAAAGAGAAGCACCCAAAAGCTGACTTGAAGGTTAAATCAAGGGGAAAAAAAGTAAACCTAATATCTTACCACCTGGTCCCATATTTCCTAGTAAATAGAGGGAGAAGAAAAGAGACATTGTCAAATCTTATGCTCTTGAATTCAAAGACCCCAGATATTGACTTTACTAATGAAATTAAAAGATACTTGTATCTTGGATGGAAAACTATAGGAAATCTGGACAGTATACTAAAAATCAGAGACATCACCCTGCCAATAAATGTCCATATTGTCAAAGCTATGTTTTTTGTTTCTTTTGTTTTTTTTTTTTTTTTTTTCCTAGTAGAAATATTTATCTGTAGGAGCTGGACTATCAGGAAAGCTGAGCACAGCAGAAGCAATGCTTTTGAATTGTGGTACTAGAAAATACTTTTGAAATTTTCTTGGCCATCAAAGAAATAACATTAGATAATATTTAAAGAAATAAATTCAGACATTATTGGAAGGTCAAGTGTTGAACATAAAGCTTAAATACATTGACCACATAATAAAAATCCACGACTCGTTGGAAAAGGTCCTAATGTTGGGAAAGTTTAAAGGCAAAAGGAGAAGGAATAATGGAATGAGGTGAGTAGAATGTATTCTGGAAATCATAAACATAAACTTGGACAGACATTGGGAGATAGCGGAGGGTAAAGGGCCTTACATGTTATAGTCCATGGAAATACAAATCATAATATATAACTGAATGACTGAACACCAACCACCACAATCTTGGAGATTATTTAAGAAGTTATACAACGCATATTGGGCCTATGTATGATAGAAAGATGTCTTTAAAATTCACATGGTAATTTGAGCCATTTTTGTGGATGGCACTGATTTGAGGCTTTAGAAGCCAGAGAAGAATATATAGGTAAAAGAAGTCAACAAAGAAGAATAAGGAAGTAGAGCAGCAAATGACAAAATGCATATGCTGAGCACAGAAGAATTTAGAGACAGCAGGCATAGAATGTAATGAAATAAGCTAATTATAAAGCATAGAATACAGGAAGCTGGTTGGAGCTGAATCAGCTGAGAGCTGATTGACACCTGATAAGCTCTGCAACTATTAGAAGTTCATTGGAAGATAGTAGAATTCTGAAACTGTGAAGAATTGTGGGCTTATTATTCTCTATAGCCTGAGGGAAAGAAAAAAATAAGGTATCTGGGTCACCCTCTACTGCCTCTTCTACTTTAAAAATGAAAAGCAAATGGGGAAAGACATGTTTTGCATCTTCTTGGTTGTGAGAAGAGTAGAACTAATTGGACAACAAAGAATTTTCTGTTAGATGAAGTGCTGAGTGGGGAAAGGCTGCACGGTTCTATTGTTATTAACAGTTTAGAAAGGAGAAAGTCCTCAGAGCCCCAGAGAAGATCTGAAGGGCGTGACAATTTTCATATCTAAGGAAAATACTTGTCACTGAAAGAGAGTAATACTTTCTCAAGACGTTGACAAGAGTGGAGATGTAATAAAAGAGTCTGTCAATACTTCAGCAAGTCATGAGTAGCAGTCAAGTGGCTTGGCTCTGTAGGAGTGCTTTATGGCCCACACAGGAAGCAGGGAACAAAAGATTAGTTTTATTCAGCAGGTGACATGTTGCTGACTAAACTGATCTTTAAAAAGACCTTATGTCTTCCATGTGTTCTTTCTATTTTTATCATTTTAGTTATAGTGTGGATATATTTTTATTTTTTCTTTGCTTTGAATATGTTGCCCTGTATCATTGAATGGAGATCATTGTTTATAATTATTATCACATTTTAATTTTCTCACAACAGGGTAATTTTCCATTACATTCATGCACTTCAAATTATTTGTCCTTTTTCTCAATCAATAGACATCTATTTTTTCAAATTCTTTGCAATCATAAACACACATATACAATATTTTGATGTATATGAAGACTTTTTTATTAATTACTCACTGGAATATGAGACTAATAAAATATTGAAAGAAAGAGTATATACATTTTTGTCACTTCATACACATAATTCCCATTTTTCTGAAATAATTACATAGATTCACATAAACAGTTCTCTGGTGGGCCCATTTTCCCTTAGTCCTTCTCACATTGACTATTTCTAGCTTTTGTTATTTTTGCCAGTTTGTGTGATACAAGGTTGCTGAGATGTGCATTTCTCTTATAATTTGGGATTTAGAAAATCCTTTAATATGGTTGTTAATTGCTTGCAATTCTTTTGAGAACTAATAGTTCATATTTATATAGGCTAAATAATTAAAGAAGTATTTTCATACAAGAAAGCATAAAAGATGTGAAAAATAACTTTTTGTTGGATTATAAAGCAAAGTCTACATAGGGACAAGACAGTGATAATCATTTTTGTGATATGAAAGAAAAAAAAACAAAACACTTGTTTAGCAGTGCTGAACTTGAAGTCTATATGATATGCATTTGAATAGTAGGCCTCAGAGTTAAATGTCCATAGTGTCCATGTGACTCTAGACAAGCCTTTTATGGCACTTAACTCTTCAACAGTGTAATGAAGGCCTTCATGGACCTTCTGAACTAAAAAGCTTTTATCCAATGAAAAGTCATAGATCTAATTAAAATTAATTTGAAACTGTTTTATCATGATTTTCTTTTTAGATGGAAAAATCTACCTGAATCATCAACTAAAGAACCAGAATTTAGCATACAGTTACAACTTTTTCCAGAATAAGCACATGATTTATGGCATCAAAATTTCGAATGGAGCAATTTTATAAATATAATTAATGGAAACATTTTTCTAGACATTCTAGTGAGATAAAATATTAAAAGAAGCCATTGTGATGTGGCCACTATGCTATATTTGGTGGATTCTTTTTCTTTGATCTCAGTATATTGTCTTTTACCAGTACTATCCTGTTGTCAATTTTCTTTCATTTTTCAAAATTAAAAATCTATTATGCATATTACATCAGAAAGGAAATTAGACTCCATGGAACAAATGGACATTTTAAAGGCAGCCAAAAATTGGGATTTGAGACATATCAAGTGAGAGCTGTTCAGAGTCTGTAATCCATTTCCCCCAAAGAACATAAGAACAGCTTTAATACTGTGTATTTAGTAATTTGTTTGTAGTTTTACAAGTATTTAAGTAGCTGAGCATATTTCCATTCAACATTACAAAGAGAGACTGAGCTAATTAGTAGTTCAAAGTCAATCTTGTAAAGTAGGCTAGATGTTGTAAGGAGGTAATAGGTCAGGGAGCTTAAGCTGAGTTCCCTTTTATTCATATGAAAAATGTCATTCTACACTTCCTTACTATGAATAGTGAAATCAATTTCCAATAATCTGAGTTTTTTTTTTTTTACATTATTTTTTAAAGGATATATCTGGTATAGTTGTGATGCTCCAGCTCTCCTAATACCCGTCAGCAACTTCTTGCAGTTTAGAAACAACTGCAGATAGATAGGTACCCTTAAACAACAACCTTTCCTAGCCTCTAAATGATATCTCAGAGACTGAAATAACTAACACATGTGAGACTGAAATAGCTAACACTTGTCACTACAATGATGACCCAATTATTAAGCAGGTTATGACTTTCAGGCCCTTTGTTCTGTGTCCTTATTTATCTATCTTTCTTCCTGTTATTTCTACTTTTTGTAGGAGATTAGAAAAAAGACAGATTCCAGGTAGGTTTTTGATTATCAGTGTATAACATTAACATCGTATTTTATATTTGGATATGTAATGTGGAAAAATGTAACATTTTAGTTTAAATATTGAAGTTCTAAATCTCTGGAAATGACTATCAAGAAATAATCTAAATAGACTTTACTTCTTTACCTCTCTTCTTCTCTATGGCTATACACACAAACATAACAAGCATCCATAGGTGTATATACATACACAATTTATTATATATAACATATAAATATATATACATATATTCATATATACAACTATAGATATATTCATATTTATGTATATTTGCATATATATATATATATATATATATATATATATATATATAGATTACATATGAATATATACATTGTCAACAAAGGAATCAAGCTTTTCAAAAAAATATTTTAAATGTTTGATTCATCTATACTTGTGGAAACTGTCATCCAAATGGCAGGGAGTGGTACATGCCAGAGCTATGTACTGAACCAACAGAAATGTATTTACTACACTAAATCTACACTACATATGTTATCTTTAAATTTACATAAAGACAGAATTTATGCATCTAAGGCATTCAGTTAGGGAATAATTTCTCAACTGAGAGAATCTAGTTGGTATTATAGCATTGTGGTCTCATGAATACATTAGGACATTTTTTATTTTAGTCTTAGTTTTACTATTTAGTTTCTTGATATAATTCAGCAGCTCAAGGAACTTTCTTCTTTCCTTCTTTAGAGAAGAAATAGAGAAAATGCTAATATGCAATTGAGTATTGCTAACATGTTTCATGGAATATATGCAATTTCTTATGATTTCCCAATGAATTTTTATGATATACCTGAGATGATATCCATAGTTTAATAACTAACATCTACTAACAATGTGCAAAATTATATCTGTTAGGGATCTAAGCTAATGGTTACTGCTTTGCCCTCACTGATAAATAGTTTTGTTCAATTGTGTCCAAGTCTTTATGACCCTCTGGGGATCTTCTTGGCAAAGATACTGAAATGGTTTGCCATTTCCTTCTTGAGTTCATTTTACAGATGGGTTAACTGAAGCAAGAAAGATTAATTGAATTGCTCAGTGTCATATGGCTAGTAAATGTGTGAGGCTGAATTTGAAGTCAGGTCTTTCCTGACCACAGATCCAGCTTTCTATCCATTTCCCCATCCAAATAAATACTATTCCACAATATTTTTTTCTGGGATTCCTTTCAAAATAATTGGAACTTCCTTGCCATGGATATTGTCAGCACCACTCCCTTTGTTTCCCTAATGGATATCAGGATTTCAGTAAATTTTTAAGAAATATAGGTCCTGTCTATAAGCACAAATTTTAATGTATATATTTAACAAAACCACTATATTCTGTGAAAATATTTTATAGGAAGCAGTTACTTTTAGTGACACAACATTTTGCATGGGTAATCAACTGAACAATTGAATAAAGGAAGTTAGTACTTTATAATAGAGTTTGGATAGAATTCATTATTATTGTTATTGCAAAATGAAATTGATGTAATCTCACTTCAAGTTAGTATATCAATTATATCTGTATATTCTTCACCAAGAAAGTTTTGGGAATACCCAACCTATTCTATCATAGGAAAGTTCATAAACATAGAAATGTTTTCTCTGTTGGTCATATGTGTATTTGTGTATACATATGTATATGTGCACAGTGGGTATGGAAATGTGTATACATACATTTTTATATAGAAGCACACATATGTATAGGTATAAACATACATATGCATGTTGTATGTAGACAGTTGAAATATGAACCGATTCATAAACAAGGCATGTTCTCTTCTTCAATACAAACATCAATTAAGCTTGCTACTCTTGGATGTAGTTTCTCATTATCTAAAAAAAATGAAAAGAAAAAGTAGTTAGCCCAACGACCTCCCAATTTATTTGGCTTGTCCCTGTGTAACTAACCTGCTCACTGAAGACATCCATCTTTCTTGCTGTAATGTATAGGTGTCCTGACAGATTTTGGCAATACTGCACAAGTCTGATTTGTTTCCTTTTTTCACTCACTCCACAAAGCTATTAGCTGCACTGAATTATACAAAGATGTTGAAAACTGGCAAGGACATCAGAATGCTGACTCTGGTCCTCAATTCATTGAAATATCAGCACTTTCATGTCCAAAAGCTTCAAATCAACAAGTTAAACATTTATTCAGTTGAAAAGCAGCAGGGTTGAAAGCCAGCAATGTCATTCCTTTATAAGCATTTTTAAGAAAGTTACTGCTTTGTATGACACCCCATAAAAGTGTTACTCATCTCCCCTAGTTTAGGTAAAACTTGATTCTAACTAAGTGCATTTTTACTTTCCCAACTCTACTTTAAAGTGGCAATTAACTTCACCTTTATATTCTTGACATCAATGGGTATTGTCCTCCATCATCTCTTGACATTGTTTTTATCCTCCATCACAGGTTGGGATAATGCCTATTTAAATTTACTTGAAATTGATATTAAGTATGGAAGAGACTTCTAGAAGCTCTCTTTGGTAAGGAAGAAAAGGGAAAAAGTATCTATAGAGTACCTACTATGTACTAGTCACTTCCTAAGCACTTTTTACAAAAAACTCATCTGATGTTCACAGCAACACTATGATTTTATCCCCAAATTATAGTTGAAGAAACTGGGACAAACAAAGCTTAAATAACTTGCTCAGGGAAATACAATTTGTAAGTGCCTGAAGATGTGTTTGATCTTAGTTCTTCTTGACTTCAGGCTCAGCACTTTATCCCCTGATTCACTAGCTGCATCTATTTTTGGGATAATAGTTTTGCTTGCATTTATACCTAACCCTAAATAGCTTCTCTTAATCTCAAATAATGCATTATAAATAATTCTTCTTATTAAGGTCATGAGCTGCGTTCCAGAGAGTAAACATGTTCTTGGGCACGTAAGCCGTACTGGGCCTGAAGTCAGGAATAAATCTGGCCTCAGACATTTACCAGCTGTGTGACCTTAAACAAGTCACTTAATCCAGTTTGCCTCAGTTTCCTCTTCTGTAAAATGAGCTGGAGAAGGAAAAGACAAACCTCCAGTATCTTTTGCAAGAAAATCACAATTGGGATTATGACGAGAAGAACATGACTAAAATAATGAACAATAAACTTTCTGCTAAGGGAGATTAATGATATAAAACCACTTGAATTCAACATGTGGTTGGTTGTGAGTTTGCAAAAATCTAAAATGTCTTGGACAAACAAAAAAGAATAGCCAGAATGGGAGTTGAATGTTAGAGGTTATTATAAAATGTGGAATTTCAAGGAATCATGGAATTAGTAGTGATTATGCAAACAATTGTATACTTGTCTACTGCAAGAATTTGTGTACTTGTAGATACAAAATTGTGGAAAAGAATTCTGGAAGGTCCCAATCATGCTCCATACCTTTCATGACGTCCCTATATAATTTTATATCTTCTCTTCTTTGCCTTCCTCATTCCCACTATTAAAATTTTTTTACATGGAGAAAACTGTTCTAAGGCCTTGGTTTCTTGATTTTGACCACTTCACCTAAAGCATGATTTCAGAAATGAGACCAGTCATGCTAAGAGATTTTACTTCACTTGGAATTCATTATCTGGACTTCTCTCCTTTTTCATTCATCATCAACACTATCTTCATTAATATCACCCAGTTATGGAAGATGGCAGAGTGAAGCAAGGAAGCTGCTGGAACTTTCCTAGTTTCCCTTGAAAACCACATGAAAATAAGCTTCTTAATTGAATCTGATAGAATGAAACTACTTTGCTGCTAAAGATAGAAAGGAGAGACAATATAAAATTATTGTTCTACCTGAATTCCATGACCAAAAAAAGAGGCTGCATAGCATTCTTCAAGAGATCATTAAAGAAAATTGTCCTCATATTCTAGAAATAAAGGGGAAATACTCACTGAAAGAAGCCAATCAATCACCTTCTGAAGAAGATCCCACAAGGAAAACTTCAAGCAATGTTGTTACAAAACTCCAGAACTACAACCTCAAGGAAAAATACTGCAAGCTGTCAGGCAAAAGTAATTCAAATATCAAGGAGCAACAGTTAGCATTACACAGGATCTGGCAGATTTTAAAATTAAAAAATGGGGGGGGGGGCTGGAATATCACATTCTGAAAGTTAAAGGACCTGGGAGTTATAACCAAGAATTAACAACCAAGAAAGACTCAGCATCATCTTCTGGGGAAGGCAATGAAGCTTCAATAAAGTAAGAGACTTTCAGTCATTTCTATTGAAAAAAAAAAACAGAACTAAACAAACAAAAAATAATCTAAAAGCATTGGACTCAAGAGAAGCACAAAAATGTGAAGTGGGGAAGCATATATATATATGTTCAAAGATGGGAAAATAATATTTGTAACTCTGGAGAACTGTATCTGTCATTAGGTCAGACAGAGGGGGGCATCACATGGACTAAAGCTGTAATTCTGAATGAACTCTGATGTAATAAAATTAAAGAAAATGACATTAAGGGATGGAAATAGGTCTGTACTTGAAAAGGGGGAAAGAAATTAGTGGGACAATTAATTCACAGGAATAGGAACAAAAACTATCACAGTTGAGTGGAAAAAAGGGAGAGGTATGATCATTATTAGAAGATTGACCTCATCAGTTTGGGTTCTAAGATGTAATAAACTCAGTCATTCTGTTGGGTATAGGCATTTATCTAAATCTATGAAAAAGAGGAAAGAAAAGGGAGGGGCAAGAAAGAAGGGAGGGCAGAAACATTAGAGAAAAATGTAAGAGAATGAGGGAAGGGGTTGTAGAAGATAAGGTAATGGGTAGGATGGATAAAATAAAAATGACTAAGGAGGAGGGTAGAAAGAGAGAGTAAAATCATATAAAGGGGAGAAAAATAGTATGGGGGGAAGTAGAGAGTTTGTAATCATAACTGTGAATATGAATGTGATGAATTCTCACATAAAACAGAAATGAATAGCAGGGTGGATTTAAAAACAGAATCCTACAATATATAGTTTGCAAGAAACACATTTGACAGAGAGACATATACAGAGAAAAAAGTTAAAGGCTAGAACAGAATTTATTATGTTTTAACTGAAGTAAAAAAAAAATAGGGATAGGAATTCCAATATCCGATAAAGCAAAATAGATCTTATTAAAAGAGATAAAGAAGCAAGGCACATCTTGATAAAGGGGACCATAAACAATGAAGAAGTAATGATACTAAATGTGTATGCACCAAGTGATAGAGCAGCCAAATATCTAGAGAAAAATTTAAGCCAGCTACAGGAAGACATAGAGAGCAAGATTATATTAGTAAAGGACCTCAAATTTCCCCTTTCAGAATCAGACAAATTTAACCCCAAAATAAGCAAGATAGATTCTTAGGAGGTTAATAGAATACTAGAAAACCTAGCTGATCGACCTGTGGAGAGAACTAAATAGGGAGAGAAAGGAAAATAAGATTTTCTTGGCAGTATATGGCACCTACACAAAAATTTATTATGTATGTATTAGGGCATAAAAATCTCACAACCAAATGTAGAAACACCAAACTAATACAGGTTTTCTTTTCAGACCACAATGCATTAAATTATATTTAATAACAGGCCAGGGAATGATAGACTAAAATTAATTGGAAATTAAGTAATCCAACTATTAAAAATGACTGACTCAAACAACAAATCACAGAAACAATCCATAATTTCATTCAAGAGAATGATAATAATGATGCAACATACCAATGCTTATGAAATGCAGCAAAGAAGTTCTTAGGGAAATTTGTATATCTCTAAATAGCTACTATATTAATGAAACAGAGAAAGAGAAGATCAAAGAATTGTGCACACAAGTAAAAAGACTAGAAATAGAGCAAATTAAAATTCCATTTAAAATTATTGCAGACAAAATATAATACTTGGGGGTCTACTTACCAAGACAAAACCTAGAACTATATGAACACAATTACAAAACACTTCTCATAAATAAAGTCAGTTCTCAAATATTGGAAAAAAATATCAATTATTCATGGGTGGGCCAAGCTAATATAATAAAAATGGCAATTCTACCTTAATTGATCTACTTTTTCAGTACCATACCAATCAAACTACCAAAAATATTTTCAAGAACTAAAAAAAAATATAACAAAATTCATTTGGAGAAACAAAACATCATAATATCAAGGGAATTAATAATAAAAAAAAAAAAACACAAAGGATGGTGGCTTAGCATTACCAAATATAAAACTATATTATAAAGCAGCAGTGATCAACTTTAGTACTGTCTAAGAAATTGAGGGATTGATCATTGTAGTAGTTTAGATATACACGAAACAACAAAGAAGATATATAGTAATCTAGTATTTGATAAACCCCCAAACTCCAGCTCCTGGAATAAGGACTCACTAATTGACAAAAATTGCCAGGAAAACTGGAAGATAATATGCCAGAAACTTGGCAAAGACCTATCTTACACCCCATATTAAAGTAAAGTCAAAATGGGAACATGATGTGGGCCTAAAGGTTGATACTATAGACAGATTAGGAAAGCAAGGGATAATTTACTGATTATATCTTTGGAGAGGGAGGAATTTATGAGAAATGAAGAACTATAGAACATTATGAAAGGCAAAATGGACAACTTTGAATACAGTAAATTAGAGTTTTTGCACAAGAAAATTCAACAGAAACTAGATTAAAAGGGAAATATAAATCTGGGAAAAATCTTTACAGCCAATGTTTCTGATAAAGATCCTATTTATAAAATATATGAAGATCTGTATCAAAGTTATAAGAATATAAGTTATTCCTTTAGTATTAAATGATCAAAGCATATGAACAATTTTCAGATGATGAAATTAAAACCATCTACAGTTATAGAAAAAAAATGCAAAAGAATTGTTAAATCAGTAGATGCCTATCAATTGGGGAATGACTGAACAAGATATATGAGAATAATAGAATATTATTGTTCTATAAAAATGGTGAACAAGATGATTTTAGAAAGGTCACGGGTATATAATTACATCATATTGAGCAAAACAAACAGAATCAGGAATATATTGTATGTACACAATAACAGCAAGAATGTGCAATGATCAACTGTGAAAGATTTGGTTCTTCTCAGTGGTTCAGTGATCCAAAGCAATCCCAATAGACTTTGGACTGAAAATATCAGCTACATCTAGAAAAAGTACTAAGGAGAGTGACTGTAAATTAACATTTGCTATGATCACTTCTTTTTTTTCTGTTTTTTTTTTTTTATCACTATTAATTCCCATGGTTTTTCCTTTTTGCTCTGATTTTTCTCTCCCAACAAGATTTATAATATGACATATAGTAAAAATAAATAAATTTATTATGAGAAAAAAATTTAAAATAACAAGAAATATTTATTATCTGCTAACTAAATGTCAAGACTTATGTATTCCAGCTTCATATGTTTGTTTTTCTTCCTTGAGTGTAAGCTTGTTGGTGTCAAGCAATTTCTCTTTTACTGGAATTCCTGTTGTTAGCTAGATGCTTGATATATAAGAAAACCTAAATGTGCTATTTATATATATTCATCTATTCATCTATCTCTTATGTCTATGTGTGTCTTACTCTCTTTCTAGTTTTTATCTATTCATTTGTTAGCAATCAAATTAATCTATTTGTCTCACATCCATTTTTCCCTATTAATCTCATAATGTTTCTCTTCCCCCTCTCTTCCTTCTTTTTTTTCCTTCCATCCTTTCTCCTCCCACCTTTCTTAACTTCCTTCTCCCCCTTCCCTTCCTTCCTTCCTTCCTTCCTTCCTTCCTTCCTTCCTTCCTTCCTTCCTTCCTTCCTTCCTTCCTTCCTTCCTTCCTTCCTTCCTTCCTTCCTTCCTTCCTTCCTGTCTCTTTCTGACTCCAGTGGTTTGACTACTGTCAACCACAATGTTGCTGCAAAGCTCATTCAAGCTTCAGTTTAGGTAATCATTTCAAATAGGCAAGGCATAATGAGTGTCCATGGCACAGCCATTAACATGGACACAGTGTCCTAAACACTATAGTCAGTGGTCTTATTTCAACTCATAGTAAGATATTAAGATACTGCTTTTTTAAATTTTAATTTTTTTTTTGGATGAAATCAAGGCTGGAGTCTGAAAAACTCATCTTCTTGAACTGAAATCTGACTTTAGACCCTTATTAGCTATGTGACCCTGGACAAGTCCCTTAACCGTGTTTGCTTCAGTTTCCTTATATGTAAAAAGAACTGGAGAAGGAAATGTCAAATCACTCCAGTATCTTTGCCAAGGAAATCTAAGTAGGATTATAAAGAATAGAATATGACTGGAAAGTGACTAAAAATCTTTTCATCATACACATCATTTCTTACATTTGATGTAACATTTCAGAATAAAATTTTATTACATTCATATACCACAATTAATTAAGCTATTCCCTAAATGATAGGAATTTACTTTCTTTTCAATTCCTTTCTATCACCAAAAGGGCTGCTTTAAATATTTTGTACCTTTTTTATAAACTCAGTAATGGAGTACCTGGGACAGCTTGGTGACACAGTGGATAGAAGAAGAGGACTTGAGTTAAAATCCTTTCTCAGACATTTATTATCTTTGTGACCCTGGTAAAGTCAGGGTTCCTGCTTACGTTTTTCTCAATTAAAGGATTTTCATTTTAATTTCTGTTAGCTCATATTTTACTTTTGTTTTAAAACAGACTAATCAATAATTAAAATAATCATGGGTTGGTATAAAGATTAACTTGTATCTGGAATAAGGAAAAGAAAAAGATTGAGTTGTTAATGCAAATATCATGTAATAAAACAAAATTTCAGAAGAAAAAATCTTTAAATATCTTTCCGAGCAAGGAAGGAAAGAAGAAAAGAAGGAACCATTCATTATCTAATATTGTAGGCACAGTGCTAATTATTTAGAAATATTATCACACTTGATCCTCACAACTTTGTGATATAAATACTACCATTATTTTTATTTACTAGTTGAGGCAAAGAGAGGTTAAGTAACTTGCTAAGATTGTGTCTGAGGTCAGATTTGAAGTCAGGTCTATCCACTGTACTACTTAATTGCATCTATCCTTAACACAGTGCTAGGTAAAAGGAAATAAGCTTTTGATGAATGACTTAACTAAATAAACAAACACACATTAGAAATAATCTAGATTTAATGATTAAAGATTAAAACCTAGATTCTAGTTTAAGAATAGTGAGAAACTGAATTATTGAATCTTTTCATCTACAATGATTGTTTGAGGATAGTCTTAGAGGAAAAATGATTATTTTCTATATCTTTGGTAGTTCCTGCCAAATTTTTCATTGTTTTTTAATACTTAATCAAAATGTACCTAGACACTGAAGATTGGACAAACTGATTTCTGGACATTTCCTTCTGTGTTAATTTCTCTGGTCATAATTGTGGAAGAACATAAGACAAATTATACAGTTAACATTTTCTTTGTTTTAATTTTTTTAATCATTTAAATTATATACAAACAATCACAAAAAATTTAATTGCATCTATATATAAAGATGACATAGTAGTATCTCTTTTTTCAGAAACCTTTCTTATATGTCAATTATAGGGCCTAATTTTCTTCCCTATTTAGGTGAGTTCTAGAGCTATAGTCCTAGTTCTAGTTCTAGTTCTCCTGTCCCTCAACAACAATTTCCTGTGGGACACTGAGAACTAGAAATCCACAAAGTATATAATGAGTTCTACTGAACTCATTGTCTTTCCCTTCCCCCAAACATGACTCTTTTCCAAATTTCCTCTTTTATGGATAGCCCCACCATCTTTCCACTGGTGCAAAGATTTGGTGCCATCCTCAACTTCTTAAACCCACATTTTCTTTCTTTCTTTTTTTTTAATTATGGTTTTTTATTTACCAGATGTATGCATGAGTAATTTTACAGCATTGACAATTGCCAAACCTTTTGTTCTAATTTTTCCCCTCTTTCCCCCCACCCCCTCCCTCAGATGGCAGGTTGACCAATACATTAAACCTACGTTTTCTATCAGTTACCATATATTTTCATTTCAGATTCCATCTTCATTTATTTTTCAAGGAAAACCTAAGCACTAACTTATACATTAAGTCTTTCTTGATCGTTTGCATTAATAGTGCTCTTCCCCTATATCCAGTTTACTTAGATTCTGAATGTTTCTCCCATAGTTAGATGTCTATGTCTGTATGCATATATACACATCATCTCTTCTGATAAAACGGTAAGTTTTTTGAAGCTAAAGATTGCTATTCTTTAGATTTATATTACTGGCATGCAACATATTGCCTGTTACTTGTGAATACTGATTGAATGACAAAACAATTCATTTTGTTCTGAAAAATAAGACCCCATAAACATAACTATTTTTGTTCTTGTTCTAAATGACTAATATCCTGCTTAAGATTCCTTCATATTGACACTTTTGGTTTCTTCTTCTAAAGGTTTTTCAAATGACTACTAAGCCTATAATCTGCTGCAAAAGAGTATCAATTCAATCAAGTAATTGCTATATTAGGTGTTTGCTGTTGCGAGCTGTCGTCTCCAGAAGCTGCTGGATCGCTCTCTGGGAAGAGATCTGCTGTGTCTTCTACTCAAATCTCTCCGACAGATTCTTCTTCCTGTAACGAACCGTTGTCTCCAGGCAGTTGCTGTTAACTCTTGTCCTTAGAAGTGACTTCCCTTCCTGCAGAGAGCCCCGTCAAGCCTGATGCAATGCAGAGTCTTTTCCTTGAATCCTGGCTCTGAATCTCCTCCAGCTCTTATCCTTCTCCAGGCCGATCTGCTCTCTGCGCCCAGTGCTGTCTCTTTTTATCCTCCCAGAGAATGGGCGTGGGATAATGCAAGGGCTTCTGGGAAGAACCACCCCAGCCAATGAGCTTGCCCCCTCTATCAAGTCAACCTGAGTTCTCACCTTGTAATTGTCCAGAAAACCTGAATTCTCACCTTGTCACCATCCAGACAACCTCAGTTCTCACTTAGTAATCCTAACAGTTTGCCCCTTATAAAGCATAATCAAGCTATCATTTTCTATTCTTAAGCACCTTACACTCAAAGTAAAATGAAAACAATGATGTTAGCAAAATGTATTTTTTTTTAAAAAAGAAAATTTGAAAGGGTCTTATTGTGTGGCTAATTCAGTTATTCAACAGTATGGGATATGGAAACTGAAAAGGGAAACGAACAAACACAATTTGGGGCTGCATTAAAAAAAAGGCATAACTTCCAGGAAAAAGTAAGTCCTTCTTCTGAGTACTGTTCTGTTCAGATCACATGTGGTATACAGTATTTAGTTTGGGGCATTAAATCTTAGAAAGGAATTTTAAAAACTAAAAAAAGTCTAGAGGAAGGCAACCAGAATGACAAAGATCTTGAGGCTAGATTCTTGGAGAATCTGATAAAGTACATGCTGTTTGAATTGAAAAGAAAAGCCTGTCATTTCAAAGACTTATTCTGTTCAATATTAAATTGAAGGATATTGAAGGACAAAAATTGGGATGCAGGAGTGGCAGAGGATATCAAGAAAATCTTCCTATTAATTATTACATACTAAAAATAGGATGACTATGCCAGAAAATACTGAGTTCTCTCTTTCTTGAAGTATTCAGGCAAAGGTTGGCTAGCACCTTGTATGTGATAATAACAATTGAGATTCTTTCAAATCTAAAACGTGATGATTTAGTGATGATGAAAGTCAAAAGTAATATAGAAGCTAATTCTATATTGATAGATTCTATCAGTATTAAAGGATTAAGATGTTGTGTGCAATATAATTATTGAAAAGGGAGATAAAGTCTAGAGTAAATAAGAAAATTATATTCTTTATATAAAATCAAATGAGCGTTAGAAAAATAAATAAGGGAGTTTCAGAAATTTAATGTGAAAAAAGTTGTACTAATAGATACATTCTAGGATTTTTGAATTCAAAAAAATTTTAGACAGTATTGCTGAAAACCTTTTCAAGAGTAATGGAAAAATTAAGCATGAGAGGTTGTGCCTTGCACAAAATCATTTAATTATTACTTGAATCATATTTATCTGTACATATTTCATTGTACACTTGAGTAAGCCATGATATGTATTTTGTCCACATATGCTAAAAATAAAAGTAAGATCTTTAAGGGAGGGGATTATTTCATTTAGTCTTTTTCTCCATCTATCGTCATACAGGAACTGGTAAATTATAGAAGCTTAGCAACTGTTTGCTGATTGATTAATTAATAAAAAGATTTGGGACTAAAGTACAACTCGTTTGATTCCCAGATCTATATGCTTTCCTCCAGATAATGCTCTTTCTAACATTTATTTTTCCACATTGAAGTGATTAGTGCATTCATTAGAAAGAGCTAAAAAAATTATTCTTTCCAGGAATCAAGGAAATTTTTTCCACTATAGTTAATTGTTTCTCAAATAAACACTGTAAAGAGCAACCTAGTCTGACCTCACATCTGACCATTCATAACTCCAAATAAATAAATATATAATTTTAAACTCAGGGATATTAGCTTCTGATGGCTCTCACAAGACATAAGTAGATAGTTCATATTTAATCAATGGGATTCATTTCTTTGAGAAAGGGACGAGACTAGACAGGAATGAAACAATGGAATCATTTATATGATCTCGGAGATAGCTTCTGAGGTATTGAGAAAATAATTAAGCATACTAAGCCACAGGATTATCAAATATTAAGGCAGTGGTAAAAAATGTATTTGGATCATTTTTAGTAATTCTCTAGTGATAAGAAGTAAGCATGTTATAAAGTATGCTAAAATGATATGCCACAAAAAATTTGTGTTTAAAACCTTGCTCTTCAACTTCAAAATTTAAAATCCACATTCCCATTCTTATTTCCCCTGATGATATCATAAAATGAAAAGATAACATGTATAAATATGGAGGTATCTATCACTATGTATCTGTCTTTTAAGGATCACATTAAAAAGAAGATAATCTCATGATCAGAAGTTTGATACTATTTGCTAATGAATTATTTGCTCCCACATACTCAAGCCCATCTATTAAGAAGAGAAGAAGCACTCATTTTTGTCAAAGGGAATACAAACATTAATAAATTGATAGATCTTTTGAAGTGCTTTTCTTCTTAGTAGTCATTTGTTGTACACTCTTTTGATCAGAGTTTTCTTAAAATATTTTCCACTTTTGTTAGTTGAGCAGTGGTAGATTTGGGGCTTCAATGATGTTATCTAAAAAAATGCAGATTGTGGATTAGATATTATTTAAAATCTCTTCCATTTATGAAAATTCCAAGGTGCTTTAATTTCTTAAATTTACCCTTTACCTTTTAGAAATAATTGAGGAGTCCAAAAGACTTTATCTTATGTAGGTTATAACTATCCATATTTGACATATTAGAAATGAAATTAGATACCCTTTAAATATGTATGATCAAAATGACAATAAAACTGTTAATTAACATGTATAATAATTTTATTAAAAATTCCCTAGAAAATTGTCAAAATAATGACATGCATACATATTTTGGCAGACCTCCTTAATATCTGCTTTAATAGAGGACAGTTGAATTCTCACATTTGACTGCATTCAATTTATTGAGAATGCACTTGTTTTATTTTTTACTGTAGTAAGTTTCTTTATTCTTAATACACATTGATTTATGAATCATGTTGGGAGAGAAAAAACAGCAAACAGGAAAAACTATGGGAAAGAAAAAAATACAGAAAAGAGAAAAGAACATAGTATGTATCGATTAATTCTTTTTCTGGATGCAGATGCCATTTTTATTGGGATTGCTTTGGATCACTGAACCACTGAGAAGAACCAAGCTGTTTATAGTTGATCATCACACATTCTTGCTGTTATTAAGTACAGTGTATTCCTGGTTCTGCTTGTTTTGCTCAGCATCAGTTCATGTAAATCTTACCAGGCCTGTCTGTAATCAGCTTGTTCATCATTTTTATAGAACAATGATATTCCATTACCTTCATATATCACAACTTGCTCAGCCATTTTCCAATTGACGGGCATCTATTCATTTTTCAATTCTTTGCTAACACAAAATGAGTTGCTACAAACATTTTTGCACATGTGGGTGTCCTTTTCCCTCTTTTATGATTTCCTTAATGGCACTACCAGGTCAAATGTTATGCATAGTTTTATACCTCTTTGGGCATAGTTTCAGATTGCTCAACAGAATTTCCCAAATCTACAAATGATGCATTAAGTGCCCCAGTTTTTCTACATCTCCTCCAACATTTATTTTTTTCCTATCAGCTTAGTCAATCTGAGAGATGTGAGGTGGGACCTCAAAGTTATTTCAATTTGCATTTCTCTAATCAATAGTTATTTAGACCATTTTTTTGTATAACTATAAATGGCTTTAATTTTGTCATCTGATAGTTGCTTGTATTCTTTGAGCATTCATCAATTGAGGAATGACATGTATTTTTATAAATTTGACAAAGTTTTTCATATGTTTTAGAAATTAGACCTTTATCAGAAATATTTTCTGGAAAGATTTTCCCAGCTTTTCACTTCCTTTTAATCTTGTTTCTGTTGGTTTGGCTTGTGGAATTTTTTTTTTTAATTTAAAGTAATCAAGGTTGTCCATTTTGCCTTTCATAAAGTTCTCTAGTTCTTTTTTCTAGATTCTAATTTTTCTTTCATAAATTCATCCCTTCTCCAAAGATATGATAGGTAAATTATCCCTTGTTCTTATAATTTGTTTATGGAATCTTCTTTTAAGCCCAATTTGACTTTATTTTAGTATGGGGGGGTGAAAGATAGGTCTATGCTTGATTTGCCAGTTTTCTCAGCAATTTTTATCAAAAGTGACTTCTTATTCTAGAAGCTGAATTTTAGGAGTTTAATAAGTACTAGGTTGCCATAAGTCTTTATTAAATTGTGTCATGTGCATCTAATCTATTTAACTGATCCACCACTCTATTTCTTAGCCAATACCAAATGGTTTTGATGACTGTTTTTTTGATAATATAGTTTTAAGTTTAATAATGCTAACCTACCATCATTTGTATTTTTTTCATTAATTTCCTTGAAATCCTTGACTTTTTTTCTTCCAGATGAATTTTGCTATTATTTTTTCTAATTCTATAAAATAATGTTTTAGAAGTTTGATTGATAGAGCACTGAACAAGTAGATCAATTTAGGCCGAATTGTCATGTTTATTATATTAGCTTGGTCTAGCTATGAATACTTGATATTTTTCTGACTGTTTAGATATGATTTTATTTCTATGAAAAGTGTTTTATAATTCTGTTCATATAGTTCTTGGATCTGTCTTGGTATGCAGAACACCAAGTATTTTATTTTGTCTGCAGTCATTTAAAATGGAATTTCTATCTCTTATTGATTGGATTTGTCAATAATATATAAAAATGCTAATGATTTGTGAGGGTTTATTTTATATCCTTCAATTTTGCTAAAGCTATTGTTTTGAGTAGGTTTTTGAATGATTTTCTAAGTATATCATCATGTCATCTGCAAACAGTAATAGTTTTATTTTCTCATTGCCTAAAAATCAAAAGTTGTTCTGTTTTGTTTGGTTTTTTTTTTCCTAAAAGCAATTCTTCATTTTATTTATTAGTTCAATAGGTTTCCTAGTTTCTATTTTATTAATCTCTCCTTTGAGTTTCAATACTTCTAATTTCATATTTAATTAGAGGGTTAATTTATTTTTTCTTTTGATTTTTTTTCTTTTCATATTGATAAAGTCAACATTTCTGGTATAATGTTGAATAATAATGGTGATAATGAGCATCCTTGTTTCACCCCTGATTTTTTAGGGAATGAGTCCAGCTTCTCTACATTTCAAGTAATGTTTGCTGTGATAATGAGCATCCTTGTTTCACCCCTGATTTTTTAGGGAATGAGTCCAGCTTCTCTACATTTCAAGTAATGTTTGCTGTAGGTTTTATGTAGATACTATTTATTATTTTAAGTAAACTCCTGTTATCGCTATGCTCTCTATTTTTTTTAATAGGAATGAGTTTCAAAAGCTTTTTCTGTATCAATTGAGATTGTCATATGGTTTTTGTTGGTTTTGTTATTGATATGGTTAATTATGACAACACTTTATCTGATGTTAAACCAGCCCTACATTCTTTGTATAAATGCTGCTTGGAAATAGTGAATAATCTTGCTGATAAGGTGCTATAATCTCTTTGCTAATATTTTATTTTAAAAATTTGCATCAATATTCATCAGGAAGGTTGGTCTGCAATTCTCTCTGTCTCTCTGTCTCTCTCTCTCTCTCTCTCTCTCTCTCTCTGTCTCTCTGTCTCTCTCTCTGTCTCTCTCTCTCTCTCTCTTTTTGGCTCTTCCTGGTTTAAGTATTAGTGACATACTTGAGTCATAGAAGGAATTTGTCAGTATTCCTTCTTTACTTTTCAAAATAGTTTACATAGTTTTGGAATTAATTGCTCTTTAAATGTTTGGCAGAATTCATGTGGGAATCCATTTGATCCTGGAGGTTTTTTCTTAGGGAGTTCATTAATGACTTCTTCAATTTCTTTTCCTAAAATAGGACTACTTAAGTATTTTATTTCCTCTTCTGATAATCTTGGTAATTTTCATTTTTGTAAATATTCATCCATTTTGGTTCAAACTTGCTGTCATAGAATTGGGCAAAATCACTCATTATTGCTTTAATTTCTTTTTTCTTTGATGGTAAGTTTACACCTTTCATTTTTGATGCTGGTGATTTTGGATTTTTTTTTTCCTTTTTCTAATCAAAGTAAACAAATGTTTTCATAAAACCAATTCTTCATTTTATTTATTAGTTCAATAATTTTCTTAGTTTCTATTTTACTAATCTCTCTTTGGATATTTCAAAATTTCTTACTTGGTATTTAATTGGGTTTTTAAAACAATTTGTTCTTTTTCTAGATTTTTTTTAGTCAGATGCCTAATTCATTGATCTCTTCTTTATATATTTCATTAACATAGCTATTTATAAATAGAAAATTTCCCCTAAGTACTGCTTTGTCTGTAGCCCATAGATTTTGGTATGTTGTCTCATTGTTATCCTTTTCTTGTATGAAATTATTGATTGTTTGACCCAATCATTCTTTATAATTAGATTATTTAATTTCTAATTGCTTTTTAATTTATCTTTCCCTGGGCCTTTATTGAATATATATTTTTATTTTATTGTGGTTTGAAAAGGAAGCATTTACTATTTCTGTCTTTATGCATTTCATTGTGATTTTTTGATGCCTTGATACATGGTCCATTTTTTGTAGGTGCCATGTACTGTCGAGAAAAAACATATATTCCCTTCAGTCCTTATTCTGTTTTCTCAAGTTGTCTATCATATCTAGGTTTTCTAGGATTCTGTTGAACTTCCTAATTTCTTTCTTATTTATTTTGTGGTTAGATTTGTCTGATTCTGAGAAGGGAAGGTTGAGTTCCCCACTAGAATAGTTTTTTATCTACTTCTTCATGTAACTCTAGGAATTTGACTGCTCTCCAATTTGGTGCATATACATTTAGTATCACTACTACTTTGTTAATTATGGTATCCTCTATAAAGATGTACCTTTCCTCCCTTCCTCTCTTTTAATAAGATCTATTTATATTTTTGCCTTTTCTGAAATTAGAAATTATCCTTGCTTTTTTTTTTTTTACTTCAATTGAAGTATAATACATTTTGTTCCAGCCTTTTTCTTTTCTTCTGTATCTCTCTGTGTCAAATGTTTTTTTTCCTTTTTTTCTTGTCAACATCATATTGTAGGATTAATTTTCTAATCTACTCTGCTATTTGCTTCAATTTTGTGGGAAAGTTGATCCCATTAACATTCACAATTATGATTACCAGCTCTGTATTTCCCTCTATCCTATTTTTCCTCTGTATATACTTTTGTTCTCTGTTTCCACTCTGTCCTCAGCTATTTTTTGTTTGTTTGTTTGTTGTGTTTGTTTGTTTTTTGGTACCCACCCTGCCCACTAGCTTATCTTCTCTCAATCCTTCCCTCTCTCTTACTTTTCCCCCTAGTGTTTCTTCCCTTTTCTTTTCTTCTTTCTTTTCCTACTTCTTTATAGAGTTTGATAAATTTCTATAGCCACTTGAATGATTAAGTTATTCCTTTTTAATGCCAAAACTGATACTAACAAGTGTCAGACAATGATCATCTCCCTTTCTTCTTTCCCTGAAGTGTAATAGGTATTTTGCATCTCATCATGTGAGCTCATTGTCCCATTATACTTATCTTTCCTCTTTTTCCAGTATGGATCTTTTCCTACCTCTTAATATCTTTTTTCTCTGATATGATCACATCAAGAACTGTTTACAACCAAATCCTCATTCCATGTGATGCCTCCCTCTGTCTGCCTCAGTGACAGATACAGTTTTCAAGACTTTCAGATTTGTTTTTCCATCTAGGGATGTAAATATATATATATTTATTGAATATATATTTTTATTTTATTGTGGTTTGAAAAGGAAGCATTTACTATTTCTGTCTTTATGCATTTCATTGTGATTTTTTGATGCCTTGATACATGGTCCATTTTTTGTAGGTGCCATGTACTGTCGAGAAAAAAAAAAAAAAAAAAAAAAAAAAAATATATATATATATATATATATATATATATAATTTCCTCCTATTTACCATTTTATGCTTCTCTTTAATCCTGTGCTTGTAGATTAAATTTTCTGTTTAGTTCTGGTTTTATCAATAGAAATGTTTGAAGTCTCTTACTTCATTGAAGCTCCATCTCCCCACCTGAAAGATGATGTTGAATCTCAATAGTTGGTCAATTTTTGGTTGTAACTCCAGGTCTTTTGCCTTCCAGAATATAGTATTCTGGGCCCTTTGACCCTTTATTGTAGAACCTGCCAGAGCTTGGGTAATCCTGAGTATTGCTCTTTGATATAGATTGTTTTTGCTTGGCAGCTTGCAGTAGTTTTTCATTGAGATTGTAGTTTTGGAGTTTTGTAACAATGTTCCTTGGAGTTTTCCTTGTGGGATCTCCTTATATAGGTGATTTGTAGATTCTTTCATCGAGTATTTCTGCCTCTTTTTCTAGAATACTGAGGTAATTTTCTTTAATGATTTCTGGTAGAATGCCACCTACTCTTTTTTTTTTTTTTTTTTTTTGTTCATGGCCTTCAGGTAGGCCAATGATTTTTCACTTATCTATTCTGGATGTATTTTCTAGGTCTGCTATTTTGCTAATGAGGTATTTCACATTTTATTCCGATATTCTTTTTTTTTTTTTAAGTTGGTTGATTTTTGCTGTCTCCCAAAGTCATTATCTTCCATTTGCCTTGTTCTAGTTTTTAATGGGTGATTTTCTTCAGTTAACTCTCATATCTCTTTTTTCATTTGGCTAATTCTAGTTTTGAATATGATATTTTCATCAATAGATTTTTTTTCCATTTGTCCAACTGTATTTTTAAATGAGTTGTTTTTAGTCATTATTTTCCCATCCATTTCCAAGCTATTGACTCTCATGAATTTCTCTCATTTCTTTTCTTTTCTTTTTTTTTTTTTTCTTCTTTCTCTCTTATTTGCCATTTGATGACTTTTATGAGCACTTACAAAGAAGCCTCTTTGAGTTTGAGGCCAATTTATTGTACTCTTTGAGATTTCCTCTGTGGATATTTTGTCCTTTTCTGAGTTTGTGCTTTGGTCTACCTTGTCTCTATAGTAGCTTTCTATGCTCATGGTTCTTTTTGTTTTCTTGCTCAATTTCTATCCTTTTCATATAATATTTCCTCTTTTTTTACTTTTATGGTTGGGATCTGCTCCTGGGCTAAAAGTGGTACTGTCCCAAGCTTCCTGTGCAGTTCTGAGCCTTGGCTTTGAGCACAAGAGACGTTTGTCTTTACATGGGGTAGCTTTCCCTGTATTTTCAGGAAACAGCTTGTTTAACTTCTGAGCTGGGACTGGAAGCTCCCTCACTGATTTGCTCCTCTACTGAGTGAAGACTGAGAGTCTTTAGTTGCTGATTTATTGTGAATAATATCTTCTCACCAGGTTTCCCAGAGTCTATCTGACCTGGGCCAGCTTTTTTACACAAGTGAGCCTGACTTTTCTTTAAGTTTTTCTAGTCTATCTTGAGCTGCAAAACAGTTTCATTCCATCAGACTATTCAGAGGCTATGGTTTTTTATTGATTTTTGAGCGAAACAGAGAGCTCAGGCAGCTTCCTGACTTTACTCCATCATCTTGGCTCCACCCACTGTAAGTCAGAAATATTTTTTATTAATACATTTGAAGAAAATACAGCTTTACACATGTAGTGGGAAAAAGGAAAATGAACTTAATAGAGAATTTTTATCATTATTACTTTTATGAAAAAAAATTTGACCTGATAGATAGACATCCTAAAAATGTTTCAGTGACCCTCAAGTATCTGTAAATCATACATTGAGAATATCCATTTTAAATCATTTCATACATTGGTTATTTACTTTATGATATTAGTTTGCTTATTTTATATCATTCATCACCTCTTATCTTTAGGTAAAATAAATTTGCAAGAAGAATCTAATTTCTTAAAAATAATACTCATATTTCATTACCTTACATCAGGCATTTTGACTCAAAGATAGGAGGCAGTTTGTTGCCAGGCCATCTCAACAACCTTAGGTCCTCTAGACATGGATAGAATTTTTTTTTTCCCTGAGGCTACTGGGGTTAAATAACTTGCCCAAGGTCACACAGCTAGAAAGTGTTAAATGTATGAGACCAGATTTGAATTTAGTACTCCTGACTTCAGGGCTAGTGTTCTATCCACTGCAGCCCCTAGCAGCCCCATGGATAGAAACTTGAGAATGATGCTACATACCTTCTATTTACTTCCAGACCACCAGAACTTAATCTTTACTATCATCATCCTGGAGAACAATTCCCACAGAGATTTTATCTGACAGATTTTTTTGTGTGTTTTGCTGCCATTCCCATTGAAGATGGTGGAATGATGGTGGAGGTCTTACCACAAAAGTCTCTTGTATTATGAAATATTGTAACATTAAATATTGACATTATTTTATCTGTGGAAATTATATTGAAAATAGGTACATTACAATTTATTTTGTTATGGCACCTTAAGGACCATGGGACTTTTCCATCTGGCTTTCATCTAAAAAATTTTATAGCTTTGCTACCCTAAATCTCTCCTTATTAAAA
Source organism: Sminthopsis crassicaudata (assembly GCF_048593235.1). Lineage (NCBI taxonomy): Eukaryota > Metazoa > Chordata > Mammalia > Dasyuromorphia > Dasyuridae > Sminthopsis > Sminthopsis crassicaudata. The sequence goes on from NC_133619.1 coordinate 91,651,932, forward strand.
TGTAATGATAATGTAATGCTCATCAAGAGGAGAGAATGGCTTATTTTTCTAGTTGTATTATCAGTGCTTAGCATAGGACTTTTCATATATTAACATGGTCAATATTTTTTTCATGTATTTTTACATATTTATTTCCCTCCTCCCTTCAACAAAAAGTATTGTGTAACAAAGGAAATAAAAGGAAGAGAAATATAAAATAAGTGAGCCAGTAAAGTTAGCAAAGTTGACAAAATTATGTAAACTGGATCTATCAGTACTTGCAATGTTTCCTACCCAAGACATCCGTGCATTTTTTTAATTCTTTTTTTGAGGATCCCATTTGTTAATAATAATTACATATCTATCATTTTTAATAATCGTTATTATTTCTATCCATGTTAGAATAGTCACTATTTATATTGTTTTCAAAATCAGCTCACTCTGGTTTGTGTTTGTTCTTGTTTTTTCATCCTTCTCTCTGTGCTTTTAATAGTAATAATTTCTTGATACAGTAATTCCATTATATTTACACACCACAAGTTTGTGTTTAATCATGCCTCAAATGGTGGGTATCTGCTTTTTTCTCCACTGTTACTACCTAAAAGTGAAGAGAATCTAATTTCTCAGATGTTTCTGTATTGATACTTACATGTATGGTAGAAAAGAGCCACACATTTATATTTATGGTAGGTTGAATGAAAGAAAATGATAGGGAATATTTTAGATAGAATACTGAGTATGAAATTAATAACAGATGAGTTCAAATATGACCTCAAATATTTACTAACTATATGAACCTGGGCAATTCATTTAACTTCTGTCTGTTTCTGTTTTCTCATTAGTGAAATTGGATAATAATAACACCTACATCAAAGGATTGTTTTGTGGATCAAAAGAGAATATTTATAAAATGACTCACAAACTTTGAAACTTCATATAAATGCTAGTTATTGTGTTAATGGCATTTCTATATATGTGTACCTGAGTCCTTTTTTTCCTCTAATTTTTCTGAAAATATTAGGTTGTAGACACCAATTGTTAATTCTAATTCTTATATTGTAAATGATAGTAACATATGATTAACTTTTCATCTTGAAGTGGTATAGGTTGATTATGGCTATCGATTTAAAAGATCAGATTAGAAGTTTCTTCCTATCCAAGATAATTTCTTATTTATTCATTAAAGTAGGATACAGTTAGGGTTTATTGGGAAACATCTTACCTACTCAAAGAAAAGTATTTGATTCTTAAAGAAATTATTCAGGTGCTCTAACTGATATCTCTCTAATTAAGAGTCATTACAGAAGTGTGGAATGAAACTCAGTTTTGGAGTCAGGATGTCCTGTTTTCAAATTCTACCTCTGCTGTATACTGCCTCTGTACTCTAGAAAAACCTCTTAATCAATTCACTGGGTAACTCATTAATTTTAAAGAATTGCTCAACAATTAAAACTCTGTATTAGTAGATGGAGATTCTTCTTATATGTAATGTGCCAGTAGAATAAAACCACTCATCTATAAAAAAAAAAAATTTGTTAGTCATTTTGATATATTTACCTTAAATTTTGGGATAGTTTAAAAAGGTTATGTGTTTATCAAGAAGCATAGCTTGTTTTCTCATCCTTTCCTTAATACCACCAAGTAATAGAATTTATTCCCTTAATCTCTCCTTTTCTAAGTGCTATAGAGATTTCCCTCCACACTACGACCCCAACTCCTTCAACTTACCAAGCATGTTTCTTGATGCTGTCCAATCACTTATATTCAACTCATGTGTATGCCTTTTCCATTTTCCTATACTGATACTGATACTCCTCTTCTGCCTTTTCCCTGCATTAAACATCCCATATCTGTAATTTAACTACCTTCAATTTCCACATATCTGTCCAACCCTATATTTAGTTTCCATATCAACTAACTTTCTCTCAGACTCCTTGTATAGCTCAGATCAAAATCTCAGACTGTCTTCTTTATTCTGAAATCCAAACAAATTCTTCTGTTACCTCTTCCTCCTGCTTAACTACAGGCTATCCAATCAAAAGACACATTCCAGAATTTAACATATTTTTTAGTAGAAAGTACTTAACCAATACTTTTTTTTTTCTGAATGTTATTATTTTTTCTCTGAATGTGGCATTTCTTCATTTAATTTCTAGACCCTTTTTCTTCAATTCTACGATCCACATTTTTTTTCTACAACAAAAATCTATCCACTAATGTGTAAAATGCTGTTGCTGTGTGATTCAAGAGAAAGCAGAATATACATATTTATCCTTTTCTCTTTCCTTTCTCCAAGAGGGTCTTTATTTTCTGTCATTTCATTGAGTTTCTAACATCAAAAAACTCTACTTCTATCCTCATTAAACTATTTTACTCTATTTTTGTGAGCTTGTTTATTTTATCATATCTAAACTTGGTATTTAGTGATGCTCTAGTGAATGCCTGATTCATGAGTGTTAGTATTCCTTCCAACCATTTAAATTTCAACCTTCGTTCCTCTTATTATCCATGTTAAATATTCCTGATGTTTTCTTACACCAATATTCACAATATGATGAAAAAAGTTGAATTAGTCTTTTTTTATTGTCTTGAAGGTATAATAATCTCTTTCATCCCTCATGGCTTTGCAATTGTGTAACTAAACACACCTTATTGATATATGTGTGCTTATGTAAAAAAGTATGTAATATATACTCTGTGTGTGTGTGTGTGTGTGTGTATATATATATATATATACATATATATATACATAAGGTATTTATTATACTCATATGTTCATATATATGAACATATGAGTATAATAAAGACCTTATTTTATTTTATTTTATGAATCTCTGGAAGAGGTTATAAAAAAAACAGGAATTGTTTTGTTTCAATAGCCATGATATTTCAACAAAGTACTATTTAAATAAAGAGATTTTGATGTATCTTCAATACTGCAGACTCTTTTGTAACTTATTTACTAAAGTGTTAAGTTAGGGAGCAGAATATAATTAGCGTCAGCAAGGATAGAAAATATATGTGTGTATGTGGGGTGTGTGTATGTATATATATATATATGTATATATATATACATATATATATACATATATATGCATATGTATGCATAACTATATATTTTCTTATTGGTAGTATACTTAGGGGTAGGGGAGATGAAAGGAGGAAAAAGAATAATATAAATAAAGTGTGCATCATGGAACTAAAAACAATTTACAAGGAAGCAAAGAAAATGGATATTCATGAATATAATTTCTTCTGTTAATATATATACACTTTCTTGATCTGGTAATTTGTTGTTATATATTTCGAATATTCCCTAAGTGTCTACTGGACACACGACTATGTCCTCACTTTCTTTGTAGTCTAGAAGATCTTCCACTTGAAATGGAAACCCTATGGGTTTCATTAAACATGGACAAAAGATGTGAAATTCATATTAGGAAAAATATGCTTTAATTGTTATTTTTTTTCAAAGATTTAGTAAAATGCTTTCCCCTACTAGGAAGGCCTTATATTGGAGTATGACATCTGTAAGAAACATGGATATGTTTCCAAAATAGATAGTTGTAAAGATCCAGACTGGATAGTCTGAATGCTTCTGTTGGTGATCATGCCTTTTGTTGCTTTGAAATATTTTATTAATTAACTAAATCAGGTTTGAGTTGCTAAAGGGGTTTGAAAAACTCTGGTATATGAATTTTTATTCAGAAAGTAATTCCAATAGTAGTGTCATCGGTCAACTCTTTACTTACTAATAATAGTTCTGATGATGTAATGCTCTTATTGGTTTTCTGGAGGTCTCTGGACCAGCCTTGGTTTCAATAGAATAATCACCAGGAGAATAGCCAAGAATAAAGTCCAAATTCTTTATTGTCTCTTTCACAATCTAGTTTCCTTGCCAGGGGCCCAGCTAGCTTTCTTGAGTGCCTTCAGACAGGCTTTAGTCTCAGTGGGGGGGAGCAGGAAAACAGGTCAGCCACCATGAGGCTGATGAAGATGGAATGAATCTCTCTGAGTCCGAGGGCTTGTGCTTCAGCCTCCATCGACCACAAAGGTAGATGATGGAATGAATCTGTCTCTCAGTCACTTCTGGCTGAGTTTGTCTCAACTTTATATGCTCTATTTTAATTATATTATTGTAGGTGTGAATCTTGTAGAACTATATATTAAGTACTAAGTACATGTACTGAACTAGAGAATTATTAATCACCATCATGCTAAACTAGATAACCATTGTCATATCAATTCTACTGAGTTAGCACCTTGTCAGAATCCTTGTTTCAAGTACATCCATAACAGGATGACATGGAAATTCAGGAGATGTGGACAGAATCAAACAAGTCAAAAGGCATAGACCTACTAAAAGTAAGAAATGCTTGTATTGATCTCCCCATCATGTCCTGATTAATCTCAACCATTCTACAAACAAATAAACAAACAAACAAATTTCCTTTTTGGGATTCTCAGATTAGCTCTTTTTCATACCATTATCTATGAATTGAGCTTCTTGACACTTTCTACATGAAATTTTTCTGATCCTTCTTATGGTTGACACTTTCATTTCTCCATGAATTTGCATTCATTCTATATAGCTTTGTTTATTTTTTTATTTGTCTTCTTATATAAAAATGTAAGCTTTAAGGTGAGAATTATGTTTTTTTTTCTCTCATTAACCTAATAACTCTGGACACAAAGTAAGTCCTTAAAAATGCTTGTCTATTAACTGGTTATAATTAATAATCAATTTATACTACTTGCTCACCACTTACTGCTGACCTTAAATAACACAAGTGCTCAAATTCATACATCAATGTGGCTATATATTAAACTTCATTCTCCCAGAGATAGAAGGGTGATAATCCTATTTTGAGATGAGAAATGCATTTTCCATAAAAGTCCTCAGGCTCCAGGATTAGTTAGGCTTAATGTGTTACCAAGAGCATTAAAAGTATTTCAGAACACCACTAAGTATGGTTATATGAGCAAAAGAAATTTCAGTTTGATGTGCAGTAATTTCTCCTTACTTGAGAAAACTAGATGGCACACTAAATCAGGCTTGTAATCAGGAAGATTTCAGTTAAAATCTGGCTTTAGAAACTTTGGTTAGGTGATCCTAGACAAGTCATTTAACTCTGTTTGCCTAAGTTAGCTCATCTGAAAAATTACCTGAAGAAAAAACTGTCAAACTATCCCAGTACCTGCCAAGAAAATTCCATTTGGGGTCTTGAAGAAGCAGACATAACTTGAAATGAACAATAAAACCCTTTAAATAGAAACCTTACACTACTGCTCATTTTCAGACTTGCTAACATCAACCTTCACCCACTATGAGTTTTGTCATCAGGTAAAAAGGATAATGGACCTTTTTCTTGCTTTTATTTTTATCTTCAAAAGGTTATATGTTACATCAGCTCTTATCATTATTTAAGTAATGTAACTTTAGACTATACTATTCTGGATTTCAGCTGTCTATTTTACAATCTTGTTTTTGCATCATTAATTTCCCAATAAACTACCATCTTGGAGATTTATCCTGATTCTTTGGGAACAACAATTATTTAGTAGGGATTGGACCAAGTCCTGGATTAGTCCTACTATAGAGTTCAAATTTTTCACTGGAAAATGTATACATACTTCTATGACAGAAAGACTTAATAATTACCACAAATAATGATGAAAGTAAGCAGTCTTGTAATATTTAAATACTATGGTATATAACCAGACTGAGATCATAATTCCAGTTATTAAAATCCAGACAAAATAAGGAACCAGAATTAAAGGATAAAATTAATAACATGTAGTATATTTCTTCACTTTGCTTCTCATAGTGTTGACATTCTAGTACAAAAGTAGGTTGGGTATCTCTTAGGAGCCCTAATGTGGAAACCCTCTGCTGCTTTTTATGCAGCTTTAGTCCTCTGCTTTAAGTGCAGGACTTCAAATTTTAAATGTTCATCTGATGCATTAGTGTTCCACAACACAGTTATGTGATCTTCAGAAGCACTTATATTCTATGCTTATCTCTCTGGTACTCTTTGCTCACATTCTTATGCCTTTCAAAACCTCCATTTTCTTTCCACAACCACACTTTATGGTATGCAGGGTCCCTCCTTAATCTCTTTTAGGAAAGTTCCAAGTTCTAGACTAATCTTTTAAAATATAATTTAATGTCAAAATATTTTGCAAAATCCCCCATGATATTATGTCATAACATTAGTTTACATTGATGAGAAAATATATGATGATGAGCTACTATGAATTCAGGATCACTGAAATAAAATAGTTTATTAATTACATTAGCATGTAATTATATTTTAAATATGAACAAATGTATAATAAAACATATTACACCATTTAGACATTGTATATTTTCTAATTTATTAGGCATTTATAGTGTAACTTATTGGACTAAGTCATATACTGGATAGATTGTCCAGGTGTGAATTCAGGAAAACCTGACTTCAAAGTCAGCTTCAGTCACTTTCTAGTTGTGTCACTTCAGGTAAGTCATATAAAGTGTTTCAATTTCCTCATCTGTAAAATGAGGATACAAGTAGCACTTACCTTCCAGGACAACTGCCTCTCAGGGCAACTATCTTCTGCTGTTGTTGAAAGGATCAAGTGAAATAATATTTGTAAAGTGCTTAGAAAAGTATCTGGCACATAGGTAGCATTATATAAAATTTTATCCATATTCTAGAACTAAATTAATATTGAAGTATAATGCTTTAAATGAATAAGTTCATCATAAAACTTATGAAATAACTCCTCTAATACTGTCTCTTTCTCTAACCACTCACATATATATATATATGCATATATATATATATATATGCATATATATATATATACTCACATATATGTATATAGGCTATTCATGAAATATTTTATATGACTATAACTACCTTCATAATCAAGTTTTGTAACCCACAGAATAGTAGGAGAGAAGCATTATTCTGGTTTCACTGTAGTCTCTAGAGGGACACATGTTAGTACCATAGCTAGAAGAAGTCCTTGTCAGTACTGCTATTATTATTATATGTCATGGTTTTCTCATTGAACATTGAAACTTATAACACATTATAAAACACATCATATAATTAAAAATAATATAATATAAAATTGCTGTTTTTTTTCAGATCTTTAATATGAAACCTAATTTTTTTTTTGTAGTGTAGATACTTTAAAAAATATTTTGTGCTATTTGGATAGTTATTCTCAACAGAAAAGATAATTAATTAACTGGTACATTGGATTTGAAACAACAAAAAACAAACTATTAACAGAAGAGCAAGCAATCCCATGATCCTGTTCAATTCTCAGTAACAATATTGGACACATTACTTTAATTAGCAAATTTCTACTCCTAGACAGGGGAAACTGAAATGAAATAGTTAATAGAAATAAGGCTTTTATTTGGAACAAAGACCTGAACTTAAAAACATTGCTTCAAATTTTGTACTGAATCTATGAATTAATTGTGTAAAAGAAGTGATAGTTGAATACTTAGAAGGGTAAACAAAGTTAGACATATGTGTGCATTTGTTGTAGAGTAAACCAATTCATGATTAAAGAAAATCTTCACATTTTGAAAATTGCACCTGAAGCAGTAACTCAATGAGGGCAGAATAAGGTCAAAGTACAGAAAAGATTGAGGAGAAAAAAAAAATGTTATCTAAGAAAACATCTGAGTGGAAAAGAAAACATATAATCCAAATGAAATGTATCCCATAGAACAAAATAGAAACATATATATAGTCATTGTGTTTTTTTTTTTTTTTTTCTTTGTCTGTCTGGTTGTTTGTTATAGAAAAGATGTAATGACCTATAGACTTTGCCTGGGTCTGACAAGTGTTACATTCACAGAGAACAAATGAGGGAAATAACACCAAGATGTCTCTAAACCAGAAGCAAATAGCTGATGAAGCAATTCAAGCAATGTTATCATCAGTTCTCTGTGGACTTGACCTTGGAAACAAATCTCTTGGCCCAGTGTGACTTAATCTTCTTGTTTATCTTCTATGACAGCTTGGAAATCAAAAATGAGTTTTTTTCTCTAGCCTTTTTACTAAATGCCCCCTTTGTTCTGAACAATGTCAAAATGTTTTATATTATTCTGTTTTCCATTCTATAACTTCTGCAATGTGTCTCGTCAGTGGATATCAAGATGAAGTTTTTCTCAAAAGCTATTTTCTCTGGGGGTTAAAAAATTTTCAGGAGAGGTGGCCTCGAAGCTTAATTCAATGAATGATCTTTTGGGTAGATGTTTTACAAAATGTTTGGAAAACTGTGATTATGCCTTTTTTTTTTTTTTTTTTTTACTTTGTAGAAATTATACAGAGGGAAAATCATAAAAGACAATTAAAAAAATGATTTTGTGGTTAATCTGTGATCAATTGTTAGGTAAATTTGGATTTACTATTGACTTTTATTATTCTGCTGGAACATCTCTATTCACTTCCCACATATGTGCTATTGAGAAGTAAATAAATTTTAATGTTTACCAAAAAAAGACAAAAAATCCTGAAAAAGTTATAAATGTTGCTACCTCCCCCTCTAATACTTATTTCCAATGCCAATATATGGAATTCTATATTTTAGTATTACAAATTATCTCTTTCTTACATATATATTCATTATATATAACATAAAATATTCTACATAATATATTAATATCAATAATGTAATGAATTTATATATATATATATACATATATATATATTCTAATCTGAGAGCTATACCATTCAATATTTGGATATTTATTTCAAATGGTTTATAATGAATTTGTATTCATTTAAAGCATACAACAGGAACATCTAAATGGCGAAATGGATAGAACACAGACCTTGAAATCAGGAATGCTTAAATTCAAATCTGGCCTCAGAAAATTGATACTTACTACTTTTGTGACCTTGGGCAAATCACTTAACCCTGACTACTTCACAAACCAAAACATTATCACACTTAGAGATGTGTGTGTGAGTGTGTGTATGTGTGTGTGCATATATATGTGTGAGGAAACTCCTACATCAAAAGAAGCATTTCTACCTAGACAAAAATCTCTTCTTCAAAGCCAATTTACTAACTGATAACTGAATGACAAAACCATTATTTCAATAGGATACTTAATCATATTTCACTTAATTCTTAACTTTATTCTGTAAATTTTCTCTTCATCCTTAGCAACAACTCTGAAATCTTCACTTAAACTTTATCCTTTTCACTTTGGCTTTATATGTTATGCAAAAACCAACACAATAGATAAACCTTTTAAAAATTTGATTAGAAAAAGGAAAGAAGAAAATAAAATTGTATCAAAAATGAAAAGGGAGAACTTTCCACCAAGACAAGATTAGAAGGGAAGCAATAAACGGGGAAAAATTTTTATATTCACAAGTTTTGTTACTGGCTTCATTTATAGAATGTATAGATAATTGACTCAAATTTATACAAATTCAAGTTATTCTCCAATTGATAAATGGTCAAAGGTTATGAAAAAAGTATTTTCAGATGAAGAAATTGAAACCATTTCTATACATATGAAAAGATGTTCTAAATCACTGTTGATCAGAGAAATGCAAATTAAGACCATTATGAGATACCACTACATACCTGTCAGATTGATTAAAATGACAGGGAAAAGAAATAATGGTGAATATAGGAAGGCTTGTGGGAAAACTGGGACACTAATATGTTATTGATGGAATTGGGAATTCATTCAACCATTCTGGAGAGTAATTTGGAACTATGCAAAAAGGGCTATCAAACTGTGCATACCCTTTGATCCAGCAGTGTTTTTATTGTTTTTGTAGCCCAAAGAGATTTTAAAGCAGGGAAAGGGACTCACATGTGTGATGTTCTGATTGGTTTTCTCTGGGGCAACCTTCCTTTCAGTAGAGTAATCACCACAAGAATAGCCAGGTGTTAAAGTTCAAATCCTTTATTATCTCCTTCATGATCTAGTTTCCTTGCCTTGGGCCAGGGCCAGCTTTCTGGAGAGCCTTTCAGACTGGCCCTAGTCTTAGTGTGGGAAGTGCAGGAGGCCAATCACCACAGTGATGTGAGATGAAGTTGAATGAATCTGGCTCTGACCTTGGCTGAATTTTTCCAGCTTATATGTTCTACATGAGTATAAACCAATCATTACATCACTAGGAAAACATTATTTGTTGTAAGATTAAAACAATCATACTGAACTTAGAGAACTATTAATCACCATGCTAAACTAGACAACCATTTTCTTTATCAATTCCCCTGAGTTAGCACCTTGTAAGTATCCTTGTTTTAAATACAGAGTTCTGGCCCATAACACACATGTGCAAAAATGTTTGTATCAGACCTTTTTGCAGTGGCATGAAACTGGAAACTGAATGGATGCCCATCAATTTGAGAATGACTGAATACATTATGGTATATGAATGTTATGAGATATTATTGTTCTATTAACAAATGATAAGCAGGATGATTTCAGAGAGGCCTAGAGAGAGTTATGTGAACTGATGCTAAGTGAAAGGAGCAGAACCAGGAGATCATATTGTATACAGCAACAGCAAGATTATACAATGATCAGTTCTGATGGATGTAACTTTTTTCAACAATGAGGTGATTCAGGCCAGTTCCAATCATCTTGTAATGAAAAGAGCCATTCTTCTTCTATAAAGAGCTATAGATATAGAGCTATAAATATCAGTATCTAGATAATAAATAGATTGATTTAGATAAATATATACCTAAAGAGATAGGAGAAGCAGAAATCATATGACCTTCACTTTAAATTCAAATGGACAAATATAGCAGTAAGTGCTCTTTCTCACATATTCACACAAATTGGGGTGCAGAAAAACATCAAACTCAGCAAGAAAACAAGAAGAAATGGTTAAAAATATCAGAAAGTTGTTTAAGGAGGTTACTATTGAAGAAGAAAAATCCAAAAGCAAAATTCCCTGATGCTAAGAGAAGGATTATAAGAAAATAATTCAAGGCAGGAGGTAACTTAAATTGCTTTTTAGACAATTTCCAAATGTTCTTCGTAAAGGGAGAGAGGTCCTCAAAACCAGCGATTTCATTGATACATAACAAAAAAAAAAAATGCTTTTCTACTGATGCAGTTGACACCTTTCTGTCACTTATAACCTTGTCCAGTTGTACTTCGAGGTTAATTGTGTTGGTAACAGCCACATACTAAATATGTCAGAGTTAGGACTTAAAAAACAAAACAAAACAAAACAAACAAAAAAAAAAAAACTTTTCTTTGTTGATTATCATTATATCTAATTTGTGTAGCATAGTCACACCAAATTTGGCAATACTAAAAATACAACTTAAAATCTTCACTTTCTTACATCTGGCAGATCATTTATTTGACTTAGAAAGTCTTTGTTTGAAATTATGGAACCTGATTTTCCCTCCTTTGGTCAACTTCTTTTCTCTCTCCTTTGTCAAGGAGATTATTTTTTTTTTAAATAAATATGTAAATACATGTATGAATGTGTGTATGAAATAGAAGTCAAGATTATATTCCTAAGTGTATTAGAATAACTTTTCAGTGCTACCACATTTCCTTTGGATATATTCTGCTGTAACTTTAATCTTAATTTAAAATAATTTTTTTTTTTTCCAATCCTTAACTGTTTATTTTTCTTTGATGCGTTCCATTTGACTCAAGTTGTTTCTAGCACCCTCCAGGAAAAGTTGTTTCTAACACCCTTCAGGAAAACTATGTCAATTTCTTGTACATATCAAATATTTCCTCTTGTGTGTTTATATTCTTTAGGAATCATGATTCTCAACTTAAGAGAGATAATTTCTTAAAGGACAGACTTAACATTTACTGAAATAAATGGAATAGTTTTAGAAAATTAAAGTCCTTTTAATATATAAATCATAAATGTAATTTTTATCAAATTTTGGCTGCCATATATATTTTTTCTGAGTTGCATTTCTTCTATAAAAATGTTAGGAATGCTCTAAAGTACATTCCTTTTCATCATTATTCTTTCCTTCTGAAATGTACTATAAGTCTTCTGTTGATACTTTCTTCTGTTAATACTTTCTATTAAGTAATTTCTTCAAAAATATCTAAGCTACTGTAGTGTGGCTCTCTAACTTTATTCTCATCTTATAATTTTGGAGGGAAGTGCTCCAGTGAGGAACTGTATCTAAAACATTAGAAAATCCTTCTGTTTTCAAAGATTTCCTTAGAACACTCAAGGGAATATATACCTTTGTTTTAGGAATTGAGACTCATCTGTGAGAATGAGACTGGAAGTAAGGATAATCACAGTCTACATGTGCTATACTGGTTTCTAACTGCCACAACATACCTTCCCAGTATTTTCTATTCTTCTGAGACTTTAAAAAATGATTCCTATAAAGTTGTTATTAAGCACAAAGAAAATATAGGGGTATTTCTGAAAATTAGAGCCAAATTTGTTCAGTACATAAACTCAAGTATCAAATCTGAGGAATCATTTTAGAAGAATCTTATTATATGGACAAATAATTTAAATTCCCACAAAGTTCTTAGAAACTTTAATTGTAGTCATCTACTCCTATTTGGATTGTTAGGTCCATACTTATGCTAATAACAATGTGTCCAAGAGACACCAAACCATTCAAGCTTTTCAATCAGATAAACATTTTAATTATTTTTCCTTTTAAGTTCAAGCACCATGGAGTTTTGGATCACTACCAAACATTTTCTGCCATACCAGATAATGGGAGTTTTACTTCAGCCACATGACTAGAATATTGGTTTGGTCAGAGGAAGCCATAGGTTTTGCTAAGACCAATTTCAATTGCACTAATTTACTTGACCTCCTACTCAGACAGATAAGAAAACAAAGGATTAAAGCATTTAATCTGAGAACTATTGCTTTATTTAAGTATAACATCAAAGATTAAGCTTAATTTGCATTCTTAGGAGGTAACTTTTATATTTAAGCAAAGGTACTTTAAATTGTGCTTTCTCTTTTTTCATTTGATTATGCTAAAACCTCCTGGATTTCATTAAGAGCATGGAAGCTGTTTTCTTCTCCCTTTAATTGAATTTCAGATTCAATTAAGAGCTGGTCTTATTGATGGATTCTTTGTTTCACTTTTTGGGTCCAGATATTTCATTATATTTACCCCTCAAATGCTTTCAGTGAATAATTAGAGTGTTAAATAGAGCTGTAAAAGCACCAAAATTACTTGTTTTTTTGGTGTACTATTTCTCAAAAAATTTTGATCTTGGAAGTTACCCAAAACTTAGTATAACATGATAAAAATTCACAAACATTTCATCTATCTTCAAGCCCAATCTAATTCTGTTAAAATAAAACTATAATAAAGTAGAAAAGTAGTCAAAATATATTCTAAATAAATGTATATGATTTTTGTCATAAAGATGACATATACATACATACTTTTTGAGCATTCACAGATTAGTTAATAACAACAAAATAGTATATCAAGTATCTGGAGGTAATATGAACATTTTGGATTTTGTAACTGATTCTTGTATGAAAAAATCCCAAGTAAAATTTAAATGACTCGATTATTCAAGCTACCATGACAGAATTTTGACTCAAAAAACCGATAATTAAGGAAATGGTTTTGGAAGCTGTGGTGGAGTTAAATTATTGAAATGTAATATTTCATCTAAGATAGTAACATTTATAAGAATCTTCTTATTAATAGAGAAAATTCTGATTCTATATTGAGTTGCTGTGTGAAAGACAGTTATTGAGAGCTTGGAAGAAGGGATCTTCTTCCTTCATAGTCCTCAAAGAAAGCCATTATAACAACAAATGATTTTTGAGGAAAAATCAGTGGAAAAAGAAAATGGATTTTGGAAGACAAATATGTTAGAATCTAACCCAGGGTTACATAAACAATGTCTTAATTCTACATTTCATTTGACAGGTAGGTACACAGCCATAACCATTACCTTAGATCATAACAAAAGGCTTTGTTTTGAAGAAAGTCTCAACCTATCTCAAGGATGATGTCTTGTTAAATCATGTTTATCTCATTTACTAAGACTTCTAGTTCACCTGATACACTTTATTCTTTTGATTTCTCTTAACTAAATGCTTTATGGATAGATATAAACATATGTGAATACGTATACATATATATATATATATATATATATATATATATATATATATATATATATACACACATACACACATATACACAAATACATATATACACCCATGTGTTTAAATGTATTTATGTATACATACATATATTGTATATATGTGTATGTGGGTATATACATATATACATACATATATGTATATATGCACATATACATACACACACACACACACACACACACACACACACACATATATATATATATATATATACTTTTCTCTTTATTTTTCTTTATTGATAACATCACAAGGTGAAAAACATAATGGTTTGGGACAGTTAAGTGGTGCAGTGGATAGAGCACCAGTCAGAGTCAAAATTCAAATCTAGCCTCAGATTTTTATTTTTGTTAGTGTGATTCTGGGCAAGTCATGTATTTCTAATTGCTTCTAAAGACACCCCCAAAACTTAATGATTTAACTACAGAGCATTTAGGTTTGGATCCTAGTTATTTTTTGTTGTTTTACATATTAGCTATATAAACTTGAGGAAATTATTTAACTTTTCAGCCTTTAGTTTCCTCATGTGTAGAATAAGGCAATTGAACTAGTTGACTAACTTAAAATTTTTATTCATTTAATTCACCTTTGAAAGAAGATACCATTTTGATTTTGTCTTTTTGTCTATTTGCTTAGGATAATGTTGGGACATAGTAGATAATAAAATTATGAAATTTAATTTATTTACTAAATGATGCTATTTGCAAAGTATGCTTTAAGCAAGATTGTCTTTATTTACTATCTAATGGAGACAACAATGTATACAGAAGCTTCCAACTGCAAGTCAAATGCAAAGATTCACTGGTTCTTCAAGTTCAGTGGCAAAAAAAAATGCTAATGCTTCCTCTCATAAAATTTTTCACCAAAAAATATTCTGATGCTAAACCATTTGATATGCCAACAACCTTTGTGACATGGATATGAGTTTTCTCATTGATTGCCCTTTGTATTCTTGGATTTTAAAGTCTCTTATCCTCTTCTTCATAGAAGGCTTTTGGACCTCTTTTCTGATCTGCTTTATTAAATTCCCACTTTAAGGAATATCAACAATAAAATTCTCAAGCTTTATAAGTCACTTTTTCATGACTCTGAGCTTGAATTTTTATGATAGCTTTTTATTTTTTAAAATACATGCAAAGATATTTTTGAACATTCTCATTTGCAAAATCCTGTGTTCCATACATTTCTCTCTCCCTCTCCATTCCCACTTCCCTAGACATCAAGAGTAATCCAATATAAATCAAACATGTGCAATTCTTCTATACATATTTCCACATTTATCATGGTGCACAAGAAAAATCAGATCAAAAAGGGAAAAAAAAACATGAGAAAGAAAACAAGCAAGCAAACAACAAAATATAGATTTCAGAAAGATAACATGTAAAAGGAATTTATCATGCTAGAGATTCTCAGTGTTATATCTAAGTTAAAGTACCATTAAATGAACAATTCAATCAGTGATGTCTTTCTAGTAGTATGATAGAATCATAGAGTTGAATGATATCTATTTACAGATCATTTAGTCTATTTCATATATGTGTGCATGTGGATATTATATAGACATATATATGTATTCATCTTCTAAAATATGTGTATAAATGGATGCATCTGTATCTATCTAGTTATATGGATTGATATAGATATGTATATCTAGATGGAGAGAGAAATTGAGACAGAGATAGAGAAATGAAGGAAGGAAGAAAGGAAGGATGAAGTATGGAAGAAAGAAAAAGAAGGAAAGTTATATAGTATAAGAATAGATATTTTGCATTATATTCCATTGGAATGGTAGTTTTAGGAGGAACAGGGTTTTTTGTTTTTGTTTTTGTTTTATTTTGTTTTTATTAAATTCACATCATTAAGGGCTTTGAAATTACAATTTTAGGCAACTGTTTTCAGACCTGAGGAAATATGACCTTTTTATGGTTTTATGGTCTACATGTTTCAGAGATTGGACTCAGGTCTTCCTGACTCTTAGAGTAGTGTACCATCTACTAGGACAAACATTCCTCTGATTCAATCATTTTCAAAGTTAGTAAACTGAGATTCAGAAAAATTATAACTTAGTCACAAAAGTAGTTAAAAATAGAGAAAGACCTAGAATCCAGACTTCCTCATTAATTCTTATTAATTTCTTTATATGGTCTCTCTTATGTATTTATTTTATAAATTATGTAACTTTCAAATGATTATTTTAGTAATATCAATCTATTAATATTTAGTGAATGTCTATTATAGTTGTCGTTGTAATTTTATTTCATGAATTATTTTCTAAAGTCCCAGATTAGATTCTTAAGAGTAAAAGATAAAAATTATGTTTCTTTTTATTATTCATGGTAGATTTTATTTTCTTTTTTGGGGGGAGCAAGGGATCTAAGTTAATTTTTTTTAATTAAAGCTTTTTATTTTAAAAAAATGCATACATAGATAACTTTCATTATCGACTCCTGCAAATTCTTGTGTTCCAAATTTTTATCCTTCCCTTTCCCCATACCTTTCCTTAGCAAATAATCCAATATATATTAAACATGTGCAATTCTTCTATACATATTTCCACAATTGTCATGCTGAACAAGAAAAATCAGATCAAAAAGTGAAAAAGCGAAAAAGAAAACAAAATACAAACAACAAGAAAAAAGGGAAACTACTATGTTGTGATGCACACTCAGTCTCCACAGTTTTCTTTCTGGGTGCTGATGACTCTCTTCAACACAAGACCATTGAAACTTGGCTGAATCATCTCATTGTTGAAAAGAGTCATATTCATCAGAATTAATCCTTGTATAATCTTGCTATTCCTGAGTACAATGCTCTCTTGCTTCAAATTACTTCATTCAGCATCAGTTAGTGTTCCTAATACTGAAACATACTGGCATTCCTGGTATAAATTCTTCTTGGTCATGTTGTATGATCCTAGTAATAACTTGGTGTAATCTCTTTGGTAATATTTTATTTAAGATTTTTGCATCAATATTCATTAGAGAAATTGGTCTATAATTTTGTTTCTCTGTTTTAACCCTATCTGGTTTAGGTGTCAATGTCATATTTCTGTCATAAAAGAAATAAGGGGTCCATTATTTTTTTGATTTTTCCAAATGGTTTGCATAGTATTGGAATTACTTATTTTTTAAATGTTTGGTAGAATTCAAATGTAAATCCATCTGGTCCTGTGTTTTTACTTTAGGGAGCTAATTAATAGATGGTTCAATTTATTTTTTTCTAAAATGTTACTATTTAAGTTTGTTTCCTCCTCTGCTAATCTGGGCAATCTATATTTTTGTAAGTATTCAACAATTTCACTCAGATTATCAGATTAATTAGAATACTGTAGCGTGCTCTCCTGGCAGTTACAATTACTAGTCTGTCCTAGACCTAACAGAGTATCTTTGACCACTGTCCTTTGCAGTGTCAACTCTACCCGGCTTGCCTCCTCTGAGGCCTTCAAAAATCCCTGGCCACAATCTCTTGAATCTATAGCTTAATAACCGGTAGCATGCTCAAGAACAGCCACGTGTAATCTTAAAAGCCTTTATTATACCTACTCACATAATGCCCTGACTTGTTGGCTCCTGAGTGAACACCTGGTCAGAAGACCCACGTGTTTACTACCAAAATCCTTACCGCTTTTGGATACCCATCTTGGCTTGGCCACCCAGGCTAGGGAGCCAGGGTGAAGAGTGCCAGGTTAAAGAGAACGACTGCTGCCTGCAGTGGGCTTATAAAGGGCCTGTGAGGTCACACACACAGCCAATCAGCGAGAGAGTCACCCATTACAAAGCTATCTCAATGTGGCCAAGATCCCACCTACAAGGCAGTCCTAATATCCACAGAAATTACTTCTGAGCCTCAATCTCCCGATGCACTGTGTCTGCCCATTTAAAGGGCCCTTACAGAATACAGTTGGGCAAAATGACCTCTAATTATTGGTCTACTTTCCTCTTCATTGGAAGAGAATTCACCCTCATCATTTTTAATACTAGCAAATTGATTTTCTTTTCTTTTCCCTATCAAGTTAACTAAAGGTTTATGTATTTGGTCATTTTTTCATAAGCCAATGAAAAAAATCGATGTTTATTAGTTAAATAGTTTTCTTACTTTCAATTTTATTAATCTCTTTCATTTTCAAAATTTCAAATTTTCTATTTAGTTGGGGATTTTAAATTGGTCTTTTGTAGCTTTTTTATTTGTATGTCCAATTCATTGATCTTCTCTTTCTCTATTTTATGCAAGTAAGCATCTAGAAATATATAATTTCCCCTTAGTATTGCTTTGGCTTCATCCCATACATTTTGATATGTTATCTCATTATTGCATTCACCCACTCTTTTAATTTTCAACTAACATTTGGTAATTTTTTTTCCTTTTTATTGCATTTTGACCTGATAATTTTTATTGCATCATGATTTGAAAAATGATGCATATTATAAATTTCTGCATTTGATTTTGAGGTTTTTATGTCTTAATGCATGATCAGTTTTTGTATAGGTTCCATGTCCCACTGAGTATATTCTTTTCTCCACTGTTATAATTTTGCTGTCTGTTTCTTCTTGTAGCTCTCTTAACTTCTCTAGGAACTTGGATGCCCAACCACTTGGTGCATATATGCTTAGTATTAATATTACTTATATCTTATATCTATGGAACCCTTTGACAAGATGTAGTTTCTTCCTTATCTCTTTTAATTATAATTTTAAAATTGATTTTGATTTCTCTAAGATCAGGATCACTACTCTTGCTTTTTTTTTTTTTTTTAACTTCAGTTAAAGTATAATAGATTCTGTTCCAGTCTTTTACCTTTATTCTGTATGTATCATTCTGCATTAAATGTGTTTCTTGTAAACAACATATTGCACGATTCTAGCTTTAATCCAGTCTGCTTTCTGTTTCCATTTTATGTGAGAGTCCATCCCATTCACATTCACAGATAAAATTACTAACTCTCTATTTCCTTTTATCTTATTTTCCCCAAGTTATATTTTTCTTTCCCCCTTTCCCTCCTCACCAATGTTTTGCTTCTTACCACTACTTTCCTCAGTCCGTTCTTCCCTTTTATAACCCCTCCATCCTTTTTTATTCCTTTCCCCTTCTACTTCTGTTCTCCATTCTATTATGTCCCACTTGTTTCTCCCCTTTCTCCTCCTACTTCTCTGTATTAAATTAACTATGTTTGATATTCTCTCTTCAACTCAATCTATTATGATTAGTGTTCACCTGATACTCATACCCCCTTCTTTCCCTCAACTGAAATAAGTCTTTTTTTGTCTCTTTATGTGTTGCAATTTAGCCCATTTTACCTCCCCTCCCCTCCCCTCTTCTTCCAGTGCAATCCCTTTTCCACCTATACCTTCTTTTTTATATCATTACAGTAAAGTATAATTATACTTATGTCCTCTAAGTATATTCCTAATAAATAAACAATTCTCAAGAGTTAAACATGTCATCATCCTATATTGATATGTATACATTTTAACCATTAAAAACCTTTGTATTTTTTTTTCTTCCCTTTTTATTTATTTATTTTTTATGCTTCTCTTAAGTTCTGTATTTGAAAATCAAACTTTATGTTCAGCTTTGGTCTTTTCATCAAAAGTAGATAAACATCTCCTATTTAATTGACTGTCCATTTTTTCTCCTGAAAGATAATGCTTAATTTTGCTGATTAATTTATTTTTGATTGCAGTCCATGTTTCTTTGCCCTTCAGAATATTATATTCTAGGCCCTCCAATCCTGACTGTGGATCCTTGTATTTGAACTGTTTCTTTCTGATTGTTTGTAGTATTTTTCTCCTTGATCCAATAATTCTGGAATTCAGCTATAACATTCCTTGCTGCTTTCATTTTCATGTCTCTTTCAGGAGGTGATTGGTGGATTCTTTCAATGATTATTTTACCCTCTGGTTCTGGTTTATCAAAACAGTTTTCCTTGATAATTTCTTGTAATATGTTGTCTAGGCTGTTTTCATTATGGTTTTCAGGGTATCCAATAATTCTTAAATTGTATCTCCTGGATCAATTTTCCAGATCAGTTTTTTAATTTGTTTGTTTTGTTTTGTTTTGTTTTGTTTTGTTTTTTGTTATTTTGTTTTTTTCAGTGAGGTACTTTACATTTTCTTCTATTTTTCCCTGTTTTGGTTGTTTTTGACTGATTCTTGATGTCTCATTGAGTCATTTGCTTCCACTTTTTCAATTCTAATTTTTAGTGAATTGTTTTCTTCAGTTACCTTTTTTATCTCCTTTTTCATTTGGCCAATTGAAATTTAAAATGAGTTGTTTTGATTATTGGATTTTTTCCCCATTTCACAAATTCTATTTTTCAAGGAGTCTATTTCATTTTCTTCAGATAATTTCTGTATTTCTTTTCCCAGAGTCCTCATTTCCTTTCCCCATTTATCTTCTGTCTTTTAATAGCCTATTTAAATTCTTCCAAGACAACCTTGTGAGATGAAGATCAACTCATATCATATAATCATATATCCATTGGAGCTTCATCTGAAGACAATTTGCCTTTAGTGTGCTCAGGATTTCAGGTCTGTTCTTCTCTGTCTCCATAAACCTATATCTGGTCAGTGCCCTTTTTGCTTACTGTTGGCTTCCTTCCCATGCTAGATAGATGTGGCCAAGTACTGAATTATTCAGGGATTCAGAGGCTCACTATTTGCCTTTTATAGTTGCAGTGGAGATTTTGCAGCTAATCTGCTGATCCACTGGTATCTGAACTGGGCCGAGTAAAAATGCTGCTGTATTTTACCTAACATCCTCCCATTATATTGCCCCAGTGCACTGAAGCCCCTCAACACCATCCCCACTGCCTGAATTAAGTTAGACCTTTCCTGAAGTTCTTCCAAAATGGTTTCTGCTGGAAATTTGTCACATCCCAAATATATTTGGATTCTATTTCTCCAAAATCCACTCAGAGGCATGATCTGGTGTTGATCAGAGGCAAGCCAGGAAAAGTTAAAAAATCTGTCTATTCTGCCATTTGGCTGTACATCTGCCCCACACCATTCTGGTAGATTTTCTGAAATGTTTTAAACTCCTAAATATTTATGCTGGCTTTCTTATTCCTCCCCTGGGAAGATAACATAAATGAGTCATGTGATAGTAATATATACTATATACTTTTTGGCCATTTAAAATAATCATTTCACAAAATGTTATAATTCCTATATTCCCTGACAAATGATATTTTGAGGATCCTTGTGGCCAAGAATTTCATTATCTTATGTCCATGTTGGTCAGCCTCTTCAAATATATTGAGGCTGTTTCTCATACAAGTTAAATACTTCGTTATAACATGTATTTGGTATGGGAAGGGAACTTGGACATCACACAGACCAGACCCCTCATTTTTCAGATGAAGAAATTAGTGTTCAGAGATGGTAAGTGACTTTTATTAAGTTCTACATAGTCACCAAGAGACCTATATCTGGCCTGGAATATATAGAGTATTCAGAGAGGCCTCTCTTCTGTGATGTGAGGACTTGTTAAGTCATTTTCAGGGATTCCCATCCACCTTTGGCATCCACCTTTCACCCAACTTTTATTTGTGCCTCCAAGAAGCTATGATGTAGACAGCAGGCACAATCCATCAAACTACGCTAAATGAGGTTGAAGATGACTGCCATGTTTCAGAATTGTAGCTGAATTAGAAGGGTGACTACCACAAGCATGGTGAAACAGATAGTTGAGGACAATTTTTTTTTCTAATGGTATAAAGATGCCTGAAGTTGGTTACTGAGGAGAGCTTAGAACTTTGTCAGACATTGAAGTCATCTAGTCATTCACACTATTCCAGGCTATCTGTAGTAGTTCTTATTTTGGTCTTGCCACTGAACTTTGATGATTCAGAAAAAGAAAATGAGGATGATGGACTTTGGGTAACTGCCTCATTTAAATCCAATTCATAAATAAAAAAATCTGTCACACCATGATCCTTTTCAAAAACAAAGGATGAACATTTACAACTACAAAATGAAGGTGCCTGATCAATTTTTATTAATAAATTGAACTCTGAATCAGGGATACTTATTACCTCTATGTGTCTTAGTAAATAGCTCATTTCAGCCTCAGTTTCTTCATTTATATAGTGGGGTAAATAATAAAACCTATCTCACAGGGTTCTTATGAAAATCAAATGAAATAATACATGCAAAGTACATTGAAAATATTAAAGTGCTATATAAACATTTATTGTAATATGTACATACATTACATATATATGTTAATATACACATATATTCACATACATAGACTTACATACATATATGCATGTGTGTGTGTTTAAAATCATATTGATAAACAACTTCAGTGGATTGCCAAATAAGCTGCATGTCATGCTTTTAGAAACGAAATACTTTGTATTTATACTGTAAATGGTTAGGTGATAGGATCAATTTTTTTTCAATTCCTTTGGATTTCAGTGAGAAAAATGTTTCTCTGTGTCTCTCAAAAGGACCTATGACTTCAGGGTGGTGATGCCATGACATACATGTGAACTGGAATTAAGTGAGGGTGGTCTGCAAAATTATCAGACTCACATTCTTTTCCAATACTATCTTGGTCCAGAAGCAAGATATAAATCAGTACTACTGAAGAAGACTGTGGATGCAATGAGAGACCTTGACTTTTTTAAGGTAAGGTTTTCAAGAAGTCTCAGTTTCACTGAGGCAGCACTCAGAGAAGAATGATGAAACAGTTGGCTGAATGAATGGTTTAATGCTGCATTTGTTAAGTATTTATTGTGTATAAAACACTCTGCTAGGAAGTGGGGATATAATAAAAAAAGTAAGACAATATTTGGTTTTAAAGTGCTTCCTTTCTGATGGGGGAGACAAAATCATTGGGGAGATTTTACCTGCAAGTAAGATGAAAAAGATCTATGGTCCCCGAAGCTGAAGAAGTAAACAAATTTTAATTCCTCTTCTTCAATGTACTTTCTATTGATAAAATCATAATAAATTTGATAAAATCATAATACATTTTTAATACTGAACCACAATTTCAAAAAACTAGTATAATGTATCACTTGTAAATGTGCGACTATGGAGAGACTTGTATTTTCTTTTCTTTTTGGTTACTTTCAACATAGAATAATCTTCTATAATGATGGTTGACATTTAAATTAGAAGTTTATAACACCTTTTATATGACATATTGCTTGGTCACTACATTCAGGGAATCATTAAACACAATTACCTCAATGATAACATGCTGCTATCTTATATGAACTTTGTGTATGTGTGAATTTCACCTTTTATGAGAACAACCTTCAAGGCTATATTTATTTTAAAGAGCAAATACAAAAAAAAAATAACAATATACACATCACATTCAACTTTTCTTTCAGTTTCCTGAGTTACAATTCATAGTCTGAGTAATAATGTGACATCTGAAAGCCTGAATATTTTATGCATCTTTGAAGTTTTAAATTTTTATCAGGTGTTCTTTCCATACACCTTGTTTTAGTCAT
Source organism: Sminthopsis crassicaudata (assembly GCF_048593235.1). Lineage (NCBI taxonomy): Eukaryota > Metazoa > Chordata > Mammalia > Dasyuromorphia > Dasyuridae > Sminthopsis > Sminthopsis crassicaudata. Next base: position 91,675,521 of record NC_133619.1, read on the forward strand.
GTGTATGTTGTTTTGCCAGTTTTGATGATTTTATTTTAAATGAATTCATATAAGTCTTCTCATGTTTCTCAGCTTACAAAATGAAGTTCATAAATGTGAGACAATAGAGGAGGAACAAATTGCATGAAAATATGCATGGACTCTAGTGGATACCAAGTCCAATATAGGTAAATTACCTTTCACTCAGCATCAGTTCATATAAGTTCATATAAGAGTTCATATCTCTCCAGGTGTCTCTGAAATCATCCTGCTGATCATTTCTTATGAATGCTTTCATGAGCATTCAGATACCATAATCTATTCAGCCATTCTCCAATTGTTGATTTTCCAGTTTCTTGCCACTACAGAAAGGGCTGCCACAAATTTTTTTGTACATGTGGGTTCTTTTACTTCTTTTTATGATCTTGGTGGGATACAGGACTAGGAGTGACACTGCTGGATAAAAACGCATTCACAGTTTGATAGCCCTTTGTGCATAGTTACAAATTTTTCTCCAGAATGGTTAATCAATTCACAGTTCCACCAAAAATATATTAATGTCCCATTTTCCCACATCCCTCCAACATTTATAATTATCTTTTCTTCTCATATTAGCCAATCTGAGAAGTGTGTAGTGTACCTAGAGTTATCTTAATTTGCATTTACCTTATCAATAATGAATTAGAGTATCTTTTCCTATGACTAGAAATGATTTTAATTTCTTTACCTGAAAAAAAAAAACTGTCTGTTCATATGCTTTGACCATTTATCATTTAGAGAGTGGCTTAAATTTGTATAAATTTGAATCAATTCTCTCTATATTTTTAAATGAGTCCTTTATCCGAAACCTTGAATGCAAAATTTTTCTCATTTTATTGTTTCTCTTCCCTATTTGCATTAGTTTTGTTTGTATAAAAATGTTTTAAGTTATTATAATCAAACTTATCCATTTTGCATTCAATGATTTATAAATTCCTACCTCCTCCACAGATCTGAAAGGTAAATTATCCTTTGTTCTTCTAATTAGCTTAAAATATCACTCTTTATGTCTAAATCATGAATCCATTATAATTTTATTTTGATATAAGGTATTAGATGTGGGTCAATTCCTAGTTTTCTTCCATACTAATTTATAATTTTCCCAGCAGTTTTTGTCAAATAGTGATTGTATTCTATTGGCCTACCCATCAGCGTTTAATATTTTTCCAAAAGATTAGATCTGACTTTATTTGTGTGGAAAGTGTTATGTAATTGTGTTCATGTAGTTCTTGACTTTATTTTGGCAGGGAAGATTCCCAAATTATATTTATATATTTTCTATAGTTATTTTAAATAGAATTTTCTCTTGTATCTCTTGCTGATGGACTTTGATGGTTATATATAAAAATGCTGATGATTTAGTTTAATTTATTTTGTATCCTGCAACTTTGCTAAAGTTGTGAATTGTTCCTAAAAGCTTTTTAAGTTGATTCTCCAGGATTCTCTAACTATAACATCATATCATCTGCAAAGAGTGATGACTTTGTTTTCTCCCAACCTAATTTAATTTCTCAATCTCTTTTTCTTCTCTTATTTCTAAAACTAACATTTCTAATACAATATTGAATAGTAATGGTGATACTGGGCAACATTGCTTCACCGCTGATCTTGTTAGCAATGGTTCCTGTTTATTACCATTTCATCTGAGGCTTCCTGATGGCTTTAAATATATGCAATTGATCACTTAAGGAAAATTCCATTTGTTCCTATACTCTTTAATGTTTTTAATAGGAATGGGTTGGATTTTGTCAAGTGCTTTTTCTACATCTATTGATATAATCATATGATTTTTGTTAGTTTGGTTAGTGATATTGCAATTACACTAATTATTTTCCTAATATTGAATCAGTTCTGCATTTCTGGTATAAATTCTACTTAGTCATGGTGTATTGCCCTGGCAATGATTTTCTGTAATCTCTTTGATGATATTTTATTCAAGATTTTTGCATCAATATTAATTTGGGGAAATGGTTTATAATTTTCTTTCTGTTTTGACCCTATGTGGTTTGGGTATAAGTACCATGTCTGCATCATAAAATATAAGTGGTAGAATTCCTTCTTTTTATATTTTTCAAAAGTTTGCATAATATTGGAATTAATTGTTCATTAAATGTTTGGTAAATTCACATATAAATATATTTGTCCCTGGAAATTTTTTCTTAGGGAATTGATTAATTTTTTATTCACTTTCTTTTTCTAAAATGGAATTATATAAGTAATTTGTTTTCTGCTCTGGTTATGTAGACAATGTTTATTTTTATAAATATTATTCATTTCATTTGGCTTATATTTATTGTCATTCAGTTGGGTAAAATAGTTTCTACTTATTGCTCCAATTTCCTCTTCATTGGTGGAAAGTTCATTCTTTTTATTTTATTATTCATTATTTTACCTATTTTCTTGGGTTTTTTTGTTCATAAAACCAATTATTAGTTGTTTTGTTTTGTTAGTTCAATAATTTTTGCTTTCAATTTTATTGATCTCCCTTTTGTTTTCAGAATTTCAAATTTGATATTTACTTGGGGTTTTTTATTTGTTCTTTTTCTTGCTTTTTTAGTTGCATGTCTAATTCATTGATCTTCTCTTTCTCTATTCATGCAAGTAAGCATCTATGGATATAAAATTTCCCCAAAGAACTCCTTGGACTGTATTCTATAAATTTGGTATGTTGTCTCATAATTGTAATTCTCTTAGATGAAATTATCAATTATGTCTATGATTTGTTGTTTCACCCACTCATTATTTAGGATCAAATTATTTAGTTTCCAATTAATTTTTGGTCTATTTTCCCCTGAAACTTTATTACATGTGCTTCTTTTTGTAGTATGAGCATAAATGCATTTACTATTTCTGCTTTTCTGCATTGGATTTTGAGGGTTTTATGCCTTAATGAATGAACAATTTTTGTATAGGTTCCATGATCCACAGAGAAAAAGGCATACTTCTTTCTGTCTCCATTCAATTTTCTCCAAAGATAGTTCATACCTAACTTTTTAAAAATTATATTTAATTCCTTATCTTTTTTCTTATTTATTTTGTGGTTTGATTTATCTAATTCTGAGAGAGCAAGGTTGAAATCCCCCACTATTATAGTTTTGTTATTTCTTCTCATAACTCTCTTAACTTCTCCAGGAATTTAGATATTATACTACTTGGTGAATACATATTTAGTATTGATATTACTTCATTACATATGGTACCCTTTAGCAAGATATAGTGTCCTTCCTTATCTCTTTTAATGAGATCTATTTTTGCTTTTGCATGAACTCACTAGATGTGAATAAAAACTCGATGTGATGAATATAAAGTACTGAATTATGAAGTGATTCTATTTTATCCTCAGTCTTTTTTAAAAATTAATTTTATTGTTCTTTTGTCTTTAAATCATAGTTATTTTCAGATCTCTCTCTCTCTCTCTCTCTCTCTCTCTCTCTCTCTCTCTCTCTCATTGTCTCACACACACACACACACACACACACACACACACACACACACACACACACAAATACCAAGTCACACTCAGTCCACTCTCTTACAGTTCCATATAACAGAGTAAAAGTTTAGTAAAACCACCCCCATCTTATAGTATATGCAACCATCTGCAGCATGAAAATGAGAAAGGCATATTGCCTCCTATTTCCTGCAAAGTCATTTTTTTTAATTATGAAGATCTATTATTATTATCTATATATCTATTATTATTATTATATCTATTAACATTAAATATATTGATTCCATGGTTTGATGTATTTCATTCTGAACCATTTTATGCAAGTGTTCTCATATATATGTCAAATCAATATTAATGTAAAATAATTTCTTTATATTAACTAATCATTATCTATTATTATTATCATTATTATTGCTATCATTACCTTAGTCTATTTGAGTCTTATCTTTGTTCTGTCTAGGATCTAAATTCAACAGTGCAATATCTGGGTTGACAAACCTGAATAGTTTAGGGAATTATCAAATAGTATCTTATCTCTTGCCCAGCACTATATCACCATTACTAGAGAAATAGGAGCATATGAGGAAGATAGACTGTCCACTTTAGAAACAGCATTATATAACTGATGTAGTCTCAGACTTGAAGTCAGAAGAACCATGTGAAAATAGTAAATACAATCTTTGTGACCTTGGGTAAGATATTTTGGATTTGAAAATTTCTGGAGATCCTTCAATTTATAAATTTATGACTATGACTCAGAGCCACCTTTTTCTTATCTCATTTGTGTGTGTGTGTGTGTGTGTGTGTGTGTGTGTGTGTGTGTGTGTGTGTTACAGACTGGCACAATTCATTATCTTGTCAACTTTTCAGAGACATAACTAAGGTTGTTTTTGTGGGTAGAAGACTTATCGTATGATTTTTGGCCCATATTATTAGCCTTTCCAGTTTTATTGAACTCTTAGATAACTGAAGCTTCACTGATATAGACTATGATGACTCAAAGTTACGTCTAGACAATCACTTAGCATCTATGTCAATGACAGCAATCATATACTTTCTAGAAGACAAGTCCATCAAAAGTTTCTAGTCTAAAAATATTTTATAATGTGTGGTGGTTAATTATAGCATCTTAAAATATGTTGGAAGTAGACCATCTAATGATTTTTCTCATTTTTAAAATTAATTTTATACTTATAATTTTTGACAGTATATATGCATGAGTAATTTTTTTAATAACATTATCCCTTGTATTTATTTTTCAAATTATCCCCTCCCTCTCATTCTTTATGTCTAAATAATGGACCCATTTTGATCTTATCTTGGTATATGGTGTTAAGTGTGGATCTATATCTAATTTCTGACATACTAATTTCCAGTTTTCCCAAATGTTTTTTTTTTTTCAAATAATAAATTTTTATCCCAAATGTTGGTATCTTTGGGTTTGTCAAACACTAGATTGCTATAGTTGTACCCTTTTTGTCCTTTGTACCTAATCTGTTCCACTGATTGACTGGTCTATTTCTTAGCCAATACCAAATGGTTTTGGTGACTGTTGCTTTATAATATAGCTTTAGATCAGGTACACCTAGACCACCTTCATCTGACTTTTTTTTCATTAATTCCCTTGAAATTCTCAAACTATTATTCTTCCAAATGAATTTTAAGTCATTAAAATAGTTTCTTGGGAATCTGATTGGTATAGCACTAAATAAATAGATTAGTTTGGGTAGTATTGTCATCTTTATTATATTCGCTCGGGCTATCCAAGAGCATTGAATGTCTTTCCAATTATTTAAATCTGACTTTATTTTTGTGGCAAGTGTTTCATAATTTTGCTCACATAATTCATGACTTTTCTTTGATAGATGGATTCCCAAATATTTTATACTTTTGACATTTGTTTTGAATGGAATTTCTTTTTGTATCTCTTGCTGTGGCATTTTGTTGGTGATGTATAAAAATGCTGAGGATTCATGTGGATTTATTTTGTATGCAGCAACTTTGCTATAGTTGTGATTTATTTCTAACAGCTGTTTATTAGAATCTCTGGCGTTCTCTAAGTATACCATCATATCATCTGCAAAAAGTGATAGTTTGGTTTCTTCATTACCTACTCTAATTCTTTTAATCTCTTTCTGAACTCTTATTGCCAAGTCTAGCATTTCTGGTACAATATTGAATAGTAATGGTGATAGTGGGCAACCTTGTTTCACTCCTGATGTTACTGGGAAAGTTTCCAGTTTATCTCCATTACATATTATGCTTATTGATGGTCTTAAATATATGCTCCTGACTATTTTAAAGAATAGTCCATTTATTCCTATACTCTCAAGCGTTTTTAGTAGGAATGGATGTTGCATTTTATCAAATGCTTTTTCTGCATCTATTGAGATGATCATATGGTTTTTATCAATTTGATTATTTATATGGTCAATTATACTAATAGTTTTCCTAATATTAAACCAGCCCTGCATTCCTGGTATAAATCCTACTTGATCATAGTGTATTATCCTGGGGATGATTTTCTGAAGTCTTTTTGCTAATATCTTATTCAAGATTTTAGCATCAATATTCATTAAGGAGATTGGTCTATAGTTTTCTTTCTCAGTTTTCAATCTACCTGGTTTAGGTATCAGTACCATGTCTGTGTCATAAAAGGAGTTTGGTAGGACTCCTTCATCACCTATTTTTTCAAATAGTTTATATATCATTGGGGCTAATTGTTCTTTAAATGTTTGGTAGAATTCACATGTAAATCCAGCTGGTCCAGGGGATTTTTTTCCTGGGGAGTTGATTAATAGCTTGTTCTATTTCTTTTTCTGAAATGGGACTATTTAAGCAGTTTACCTCCTCCTCTGTTAATCTAGGAAGCCTATATTTTTGGAGGTAGTCATCCATTTCACTTAAGTTATCAAATTTATTGGCATAAAGTTGGGCAAAGTAACTCATTATTTCTCTAATTTCCTCTTCATTGGTGGAAAGATCCCCCTTTTCATTTGTAAGACTAATAATTTGATTTTCCTCTTTCCTTTTTCTGAGCAGATTTACCAAAAGTTTAAAACAAACTCTTGGTTTTATTTATTCTCAATAGTTTTTTTACTTTCAATATTATTGATTTCTCATTTTAATTTTAGCATTTCAAGTTTAGTTTTTGGTTGGGGGTTTTTAATTTGTTTTTTTTTCTAGCTTTTGAAGTTGCAGGCCCAATTCATTAATCTTCTCTTTCTCTATTTCATTCAAATAAGCCTCTAACGATATAAAATTTCCCCTTATTACCATTTTACCTGCATCCCACAAATTTTGGTATGATGTCTCATCGTTGGCATTATCTTGGGTGAAATTATTAATTGTTTCTGTAATTTGCTGTTTCACCCAGTCATTCTTTAAGATGAGATTATTCAGTTTCCAATTACTTTTTGGTCTATTTACCCCTAACTTCTTATTGAATGTAGTTTTTATTGCATTGTGATCTGAAAAGAAGGCATTTACTATTTCTGCCTTGCTGCATTTAATTTTGAGATCTTTATGTCCTAATAAATGGTCAATTTTTGTATAGGTTCCATGAACTGCTGAAAAGAAAGTATACTCCTTTCTATCACCATTCAGTTTTCTCCAAAGCTTTATAATACCTAGTATTTCTAATGTTCTATTTACCTCTTTAATTTCTTTCTTATTTGCTTTGTGGTTTGATTTATCTAATTCTGAGAGTGCAAGTTCGAGATCTCCCACTACTATAGTTTTGCCGTCTATTTCTTCTTGTAACTCTTTTAACTTTTCCTTTAGGAAGTTAGATGCTATATCACTTGGTGCATATATGTTTAGTACTGATATGGCTTCATTGTCTATGCTACCTTTTAGCAAGATATAGTTTCCTTCCTTATCTCTTTTAATTAGATCAATTTCTGCTCTTGCTTGATATGAGATAAGGATGGCAACCCCGGCTTTTTTGGCTTTACCTGAAGCATAATAGATTCTGCTCTAACTTTTTATCTTTACTCTGTATGTATCTCCCTGCTTTAAGTGTGTTTCCTATAAACAACATATTGTAGGGTTCTGACTTTTAATCAAGTCTGCTATCTGCCTCTGTTTAATGAGGAGAGTTCATCCCATTCATATTTACAGTTAAAATTACTAATTCTGTATTTCCTGCCATCATGTTATCCCCTGATTATGCTTTTTTTCCCCTTGATCCCCTGAAGCCCTTCCCCAGTATTTAATTTATAGACCCCACTTGTGACGCACACCCTTCCCTTTTTAGTATCCCTCCCCCCTCCTTTAAAGTTGCTTCCTCTTTCTTGTACTTTTCCCTTATCCCCTTTTCCTTTTCCCTTTTCATCTCTTTTAATGAAGTGAGAGAGAATTCTTTGAAAAACAAATATTTCAATTATTTACTCTTTGAGCCTACTCTGATGAGAGTAAGATTCACATAATGTTTCTCCCCCTCACTAAAATCCCTCAGATGTGGTAGATTTTCTATGCCTCTTCCTGGGATGTATCCCTCTTTTTATCTCTCCTTCCCCTTTTTCTGATACTATCCCCTTCCCTTTTCTACTTCCCTTTTTTATGTTATATCAGTAAAATCAAATTATCCATGTGGATTTTCTGTATATCCACAACAGAGATACAGTTTTCAAGAGTTCTTTTACCTTTTTATGCTTCTCTTCAGTCTTGTGGATGTAGATCAATTTTTTTCTTTAAGTCAGATTTGTTTCTTAGAAACAAATGGAATTCCTCTATTTCATTAAATGATCATTTTCTTCCATGGAAGAAAATGCTAAACTTAGCTGGGTAGTTTATTCTTGGTTGTAATCCTTGATCTTTTGCCTTTTGGAATATCAGGTTCCAGGCCCTTCGATCCTTTAATGTAGAGGCAACCAGATCTTGTGTGACCCTTACTGTGGCACCTTGATATTTGAATTGTTTTTTCCTAGCTGCTTGCAGTATTTTTTCCTTAGTTTGGTAGTTCTGCAGCTTAGCCACAATGTTCCATGGAGTCCTTTTTTTAGGGTGTTTTTCTGAATGTGTTCAATGAATTTTTTCAATGCCTATTTTCCCTTCTATTTCTTTTATCTCTGGACAATTCACTTTGATGATTTCTTGTAAAATAGAATCTAGGCTCTTTTTTTGATCATAGTTTTCGGGAAGTCCAATGATCCTCAGATTATCTCTCCTAGATCTATTTTCCAGGTCTATAGATTTTCCCAGTAAGTATTTGACGTTATTCTCCAGCTTTTTTTTTTTTTTTTTCTTTTGTTTGTTTTGTTTTGTTTGACTAATTCTTGGTCCTACAATGAATCATTTATTTCTATTTGTTCAGTCCTGATTTTTAATGAGTTATTTTCTTCATTCAAATTTTTAGTTTTTTTGTATATGCCCAATTGAGTTTTTAAATGAATTATTTTGCTCTCTTGAATTTATTTTTATTTCATTATTTTTTTTAGTGAGCTATTTTCTTTTTCCAATACACAAATCCTATTTTACTGTGATTTTTTTTAACCTTTTCTACTTCATAAATTTTGTTTCCCTGCACCTCCTGTGAATTTTTTATCTTTTCCAATTCAAATTTCAGGATGTTGTTACTCTTTAGCATAGCTTCTCTTTCCTTTCCCCATTTTTCTTCTAACTCTTAACTTTTTAATAGTCTCTTCTAGGAGAGAGTTATGTGATGTGGGGCAGGTATCATTCCCCTTTAGGATGTTATCTGGAGACTCTCTGCTGTTAGCCTCTTTGGGGTTGGATACCCACTCTTTCTCTGTATAGAAGGTGTCAATCATTCTCTTCAGCTTCTTACTCATTGTTAAATATCTATGGCGGTCTGCCCTTGGAGTAAGAAATTTATTTACCTGCTTCCTCCCAGACTGGATGGATGCTTTGCCTGAGCTAAGAGAGAGCTTTGGGAGAGAGTTCCCCTCCCTCCTCTCTGGAAATGCCTTAAATATGATTAGCACTGATGGAGCTTCAAAGAGTGCCCAGTAAAGGACCCCACTGTGTGGCCTAGCGATTCCCCTGAGTTTTAAGGCTGAACAGTGAAAGCATCACAATCCCCAGCCAATGCCTCCCTTGGGGCTGTGGATATCAGCACCTGACGCGAAAAGCCCCTGCACTCAAACCAGAAGTGTCTGCCTGTAAACAGCAGTCCCTACTTCAAAGGTTCTGCTACTCTGGGAGTTCCGCTTCTCTGGGAATTTTGCTGCTCCTAGGATTCCACTGCCTCAATCTGAGCCCTACACTATGTGGATTAGAGGCTGCCTTGGGCTGTGTCCCCTGTTGTTCAGGTTCTCCACTACCTCAAGGAGAAGCCGGGGCAGCAGAAGACGTCTGCACAGCAGTTCTAAGATTGGTGTTAGGTCACTTCTGGATTGGGGTGGATTTAAGATCTAGCTGTATATTTTTAAAATAGCTTGATTTCTCTTCTGATCTGCTGTTTTATAAGCAGAGAAGAGCTATCAACCTGTGCCATATTCCTCTATCTCAGTGACTTCTCTGATCCCAGAGTTCTCCCCAGCCTGATCGGCACAGTGTGCTAGCACCTAACCCTGTCTGTGCTGATCTTTTTTTTTTTTTTTTTTTTTTCGTTCCCTTGAACCGACCGTTTCTGTTGAAATTCCAGATTCTCTTCAGCTGGTAAGTTGTGCTTCTAATCCTTGTGGTTTTTATCAGTCCAGCAGTATTTTTGAGGCTGATTTTATTAGTTGGTATTGAGGGAATAAGGGAGCTTACAAATTCCCTTGTATCTTCTCTGCCATCTTGGCTCTGCCCCCTGATTTTTTCTCTTTAACTGAAAAAGGACCTGAGTTTTGAATCTTGATTCTGCCACTTGGTTCTGTCACCTGAATATCTATAGAGAAACCACTTAGTCTATATGGCCCTCAGTTTTCACATATATAAAATAAGAGGATTTCACTATGTATACTCTCAACTCCTTATTAATATTAAAAGTATGATCCCTTCGTAATTGCAATACAAGATTAGAACTTGGAAACAAATTGAAATGATAAAATAGAAATAATATTTTGCATTGTTTCATCTGCCTATTGCAGTGCTGTCTTTATATTTTTACATTCAAAATAATTCTCCCACAAGTCCCAGGAATACTTCTTCTTTCTTATGATACCATACATTTTAATATTTAATTTATTACATAGTTGTATTTATTGTGCTAAAAAGATTCAAAAGGCTTTCAGATAAATGCCACAGGGAAAGCACATAGATGGCTGAGCAGAATACTGAGATGTGTAGAAAGGCTCCTACCCCTTCCTAATGAAGGAAGTTCTATGTGTAAAATACAATTTCATCATTAAATTTATGAGCATTAACTTTTTAAAAAGTATTTTTCCCCACTAGTTTTCAGAGGTAGTCTGCATGAGGTTAGCAGCAGTACATATGTAAGCCCTTGTTTATTTTTGCTTTTCTATGATGATTATCCAGTTCAACTAAGTTAATACATTATTGCATCACCTATTGATTACTTTATAATTCAAATTTTGGGAAAGACCTTTTCCCTAGAGCAGCCTACAGTGTTAACTTTGTTAGCCAATTCATTTTACTTGTTACCCTTTTGAAATAAAAAAAAAAAAAAGTGTGACTTCTTCAATGAGATTCTAGCTCATTAAATTTTGTTTATTTATTTTGATCAAAATTGTTATTTTATTACATAGGGAACTCCCTGATGAGAAAACTCCCTCAACGAATGCTGAAAAACACTTGTTCTGTACTGTGTGGCTGGCTCACTAGCCACCAGCTAAATTGTCTTTCAAGTCATTAAAGTGAATATATGATTATAATGTTCTTTATTGGAGTTGCAGGGTAGAATACTATTAAGACTTTGGATTCAGCATTAAAAAGATGAGTTCAAGTCCTTCCTAAAACATGTGTAATAATGTTTGTGACCCTGATTAACTTGCTTAAACTTTGCAGTGTCTATCTGCATTGATAGAGTCTTCCTTTAGAAGACTTCACTTTACCAATTAAATAACTGATCAGATTCTCTTTTCTCCTTCCCTTCCTTACCCCCACTCACTCAACCCCCCAAAATTAATACTGAGTTTTTTGTTAACATTCACATTAGATCATATTTATTGTATAGGGGTGACCTGATTAGATATATATTCCTTTTGTGTTTTTCAATGATTGAGAGTTTTTTGGTTCATGAAACTTACTTTTTTTAAAAAATGAAACATTCTTTTTAATTATGAAGTAGTATATAGTCAAAGGTTAGTCAACTAACTAGGGGGCAAAGTGGTCTCTGGCTAGCCCAATGCATATAGTCCCAGGTCTGGAGACAGAAAAGTTACTCTACTTAAGTTCAAATCTGCCCTCAGATATTAATTAGTGTGTGATGCTAGAGATGTCACTTAACCCTGTTTCACTCAATCTCCTCATCCATGAAATGACCTGGACATCATTTTCTTCACAAAGAAAACCACAAATGGAGTTACAAAATGTAGACCATAACTGAAAAATAATTAAACAACAAGAAGGATGTAGTGGAAGAAACCCTTCTTTCAGAATTAAGAGACCTAAGATTGACCCAGAAGTCATTATAGTTTTGATATCTGAGGTAAACTGTATGAGATTTACCCTTAAATAATTTTAAAAGACAGTTTATTTGAGCAATATGGATGAAAGTTTCCAAGAACATGAGATCTCATTGATAGATAAAGATCTGAACATAGTTTTATGGGAATAAAAAATACAGAAATTCCAATACATATTGAAGCCATTTTTATGGACAATGTCATTGGGAAGTGGGACAATGCAGAAGACTCAAAGAAGAGTTGTGTCAATAGGTGAAGAAAGCATAGTATCTGGTAATTTCTTTTTAACTTATTACCAATTTGGAAATGAAACTAAAGAAAATGAGTATATCATCTGCTTTTCTGTTGTTTCCTAAAAACTAGTAGGATTTCCCATTGTTTTTAACAGCTTGCATTTTGTATTGTCTTTTCCATACTAGAAAATGAGTTCCCTGAAAATACAGACTGCTTTACTTTTATATTTATATCCCAAAATGATTAATATGGTGCCTTGTATATACTAAATACTTAATAAATGCTTTTTCTTTCATTTATTCATCAATCCTTTCATTCAGGTCATCATTCACTTATTATTTTTGCTAATAATATGATAGAATAAGCACTTTGCTTCCTTGTTAAAAGTGCTTCCAGCAACTCAGAGCAAAATTCCTATCCCCAAATTATTTTGGCTCTATCCTAGTTATGACTTTGGGTCCCAGGTCTAAGTCATAATAACTATTTGACCATAGGCATGTCATATAACTTTTCTGAGAGTATATACCTCCACATGTCATATAGAGATAAAATATTTACTTTCCAGGATTTCTGTAAAAAACATATTGTCAGCCCTACAACATCATTTCCTCCCTTGTTATAGCAGAGAGTTACTGGCATTTACCTTGAAGTCTTCCTATCTTTTGTCAAAAAGTTGATGTCAAGATTTGATGAAAAAAAGATGAGGGCCCACAGGTTTTCTGGGAAAGCTTATCCAGAAGTCTTTAGTATAAGAGATTTTCACATCTAAGACACGTTCATTCTATTACAGATAGCATGTCCTACATTGACCCTGAATTTCCACAGCAAAGCAATTTTGGTTATGCAGGCCTATCACATGAAACTGCTTATACATCTGTCATAGTATCCTACAAGGCAGGATTAGAGTCTGCACTATATTTATTATGCAAATTCCCATTGAAATCTGTGGTGCAGGTGCCGCATGTCTTTCAAAGTAAGTTTGCATATTAAATGCAGCACAGAGCTTGACAGTCCAAAAAACTTTCCCTCTGCTGTGGTTTTAGTGAAAGTTTTTGGAATGAAAAGTAATGCATATTCAGAGTAATTCACAGACAATTGAAACAATTAATGGGAAATACTGTCGCACACTCTTTGTTTCATACTACAAGTTGCAATAAGCAGCTGTTCTTCAAACATGAGTTTCTCCATTGTTTACAATGTCTTATTCAAAAAATATCTCAAACTAGAAAAAGAATACAACCCAATGTTGTAGCATGTTGACTGCCAAGAGTTATTCATCTCCTATCCCCCTTCTTTCAAATTAGCTCTACTCTAGATGGAGGGTGACAAAAGGATTTCAAATTGCCAAACATGCTATTTTTCCAGTCTGTGTAAAAAGAATTGTTAAATTCTTTTATGAAAATATTTTTTAAGAAAAAATAAATAATTTGAGTAGCAAGTTTTAAACAGATGGGATTTAAAATGGATAAGATGTAAATCTCCCTATAACTCAGTGCATAATTAGAAACAATGAAGAAATTGAATAATCATCTTCATGCTTGTTTCTATTATGACATTAGTATTGTATGCTTATCAATAGTTGGGCAAGTCATAACACAAAAATCACATTGAATTATAGGGCAAGTAACCCAGATTTGAATTTTGAATCTGTGGTAAAATTGGGTATGACAGAAAATAAGTTGATTTAATTGATATTTACTTTCCCAATCTGTAAAATTGAGGTAATACTTTCTTTCTATACCTTCCCTTTTTTGGAGGATCAAATGAAATAATGTATTCAACCACTAAAAGAGTACTATGATCCAATTTGTTGAGAATTCCTCAAATTGCTAAGATAGCAAGTTATCCATCAATTACTAAATTATATAGAATACTAGTCCATACATTCCTCAAAGTTAATCAAAATCTTTTTTTGACAAATATACTGGAAGCATTCCTCATTTTCTCTTGACATTGTTGATTCTTAGTTGTAGTCTTAGCCTTAACTCTATAAAGGATTAATTAGCACACATATTGAAATCTGTACAATATATTCCCATTTACTTAGTATTTTGTTCATGTATGCTCAAGTCCAATGTATAAGTCTGGCTAAATACCTTTCTGTGATTCATTTCAGATCATTTATAGAAGTCATGTAGATATCTCCAAAGATTAATACACTCATTATAATGTCATCTGCAAAGTGTAGCATGAAGAGGACCTCATCATCTAATAGGAATCACTCCAAGCTGGACTTATGCTAGAACTTTTCCATGACCAATACAAATATAGTTGTAAGGAGTGTGTATATATATATATATATATATGTGTGTGTGTGTGTGTGTGTGTGTGTGTGTGTGTATGTGTGTTTGTGTGTGTGTGTGTGTGTGTGTATTGCGGAAGCAATTGGGGTTAAGTGACTTGGTGACTTGTCCAGGGCCACACAGCTAAGAAGTGTTTCTGAGGCCATATTTAAACTCAGGTCTTCCTGACTTCAGGACTAGTGCTCTATCCACTGAACTAACTAGCTGCCCCTATTGTTATATTTTCTAAGGAATTTGTTTATTATATTAATATATGGATATGAGGCACTTTTTAATTAAATTAACATAAACTTATTTTAAAAATAATCAATGAAAATATAGTGTCATTTTAAGTTCTCTATAAATTTTAGTTAATGATGAAAAGGTAATAATGTGATTTATTTTTGAATGTGAAAATCTGATTTTTTCCTCAATTCATGTACAGGAGATTCTCATAGAAAATAAAAGGGAAGGTGGTGGTTATTGATATTATCAACTTTTTCTATTTTTTATTTTTATAAATAAAGTCAGTTATTTTATCTGCCTTTAATATCTTCATTTTTCTTGCATATCTTGTTTAATGGTCCCTCAACTTTCTAATAATTGAATGATCTCCAGTATAAATATCTTCTGCATATAATTTGCCCAATATGAATTTTTCCTTCCATCTTTCTTCTCTTTTGTGCCTTTTTTACTTCTATAAGATTTATTTCCAGAATTGTGAAGTCAGGGCCTGAGTGTAGGGTTGTAATGTTCTTAATGGTAATATAGTTTGCCACAGCTATCTTTTCAGATCTTTTCCAATTGTCCTTCTATTTGTGGTTCTTTCATTTTCTCCCTCCCTTTAATTACTTAGTTTGATTTTTTTGTCAACTGTTCTTTGAATGAGTCTTATCATCTATTGATCCCTTTTATTTTATAAAATGACACAGCTCATAATCACCAATCTTACTTTTTCTTGAGATTTTTCCAAAATTAATATTCTAACAAAGTATTACTATCTTTGAATTTCCTGCCTCACCATATGCAAATCACCATTAGAAAGCTTTTCAATATTTACTTTTTGGGAGTTGTTTTTCTGGTAAAAGAATTACAATAATTAAATGTTTACATTAAAATTAATGTAATATGTTTGTCAATATGTTAACATAATGATAACAGGTTACCAACTATGTCCAAGATTTTACATATATCATTTGTTCTTCATAAAAAATGCTAAGCAAATGCAGTAATTAATTTTATTTTTTAAAAATAGCTTTTATTTCAAATATATGTAAAGATATTTTACCATTGAAACATTTATCATTGCAAAACCTGGTGTTCCAAACTTTTTCTCCCTCCTTTTTCCCTACCCCTTCCCCTAGACAACCTGTAAACCAATATATTATACATGAAAAATTGTTCTATACATATTTCCACAATTATCATGTTGCACAAGTAAAATCAGATCAAAAAGAAAAAAATAGAAAGAAAATAAAACACAAGCAAACAAAAACAAAAAAAGGTGAAAATCATATGTTATGATCCACATTAAATGGCCATGGTCTTATTATCTGGATGCAGATGACTCTCAGCAACAAAAGTCTATTGAAATTGGCCTGAATTACCTCATTGTCAAAACAAAACAAAACAAAGCAAAAAAAAAAAAAAAAAACTCATGTCCTTCAGAATTGGTCATTGCATAATTTTGTTGTTGCTGTGTACAATGTTCTCCTGGTTCCACTCACTTCACTTAGCATTAGTTCATGTAAGAGTCTCCAGGCCTTTCTAAAATAATTCTGCTGATAGTTTCTTATAAAAAAATAATATTCCAAAACATTCATATGCCCCATAACTTCTTCCACCATTCTCTGGTAGCCACTCACCTTCCAGTGCCTTGCCAATGTAAAAAGGGTTACTACAAACATTTTTGCACATGAAGGTTCTTTTCCCTTTTTAAATAATCTCTCTGGAATACAGGTCCAATAGAAACATTGCTAAATCAAAGGTTTTGTTAGCCCTTGGGGATAATTCCATATTGTATTTCAGAATGGTTGGATAATTTCACAATTCCAACAACCATGTAGTAGTATCCTAGTTTTCCTATATCCCTTCCAATACTCATTATCACCTTTTTCTGTCACCTTAGCCATTCTGAGAAATGTGTAGTAGTAGTAGTAGTAGTAGTAGTAGTAGTAGTAGTAGTAGTAGTGCATAGTTGTTTTAATCGGCATTTCTCTGTACAATATTGATTTAGAACATTTTTTCATACGACTAAAAAGGTATTAATTTCTTCAGCTGAAATTGGTCATATCTTTTGATGATTTATCAATTAAAGGAATGTTGCATTCTTATAAATTTGATTCAATTTTACATATATTTTTAGAAACGAGGCCTTTATCAGAACCCTTGGGTATTAAAATGTCTTTCCAATGTTCTGCTTCCCTTTTAATCTTGTCTGCATTGGTTCTGTTTATACAAAACCTTATTAACTTAATATATTCAAAATTATCCATTTTACATTTCATAATGTACTCTAGTTCTTCATTGGCCATAAAATCCTTCCTTCTCCATATATCTGAGAGGTAAAAAAATCCCCTCTTTTCCTAATTTGCTTATATTATTACTCTTTATGTCTAAAACATGAATCCATTTTAATCTTATCTTGGTGTAAGATGATTATTATATTCCAATTTTCCCAGCAATTTTTGTCAAATAGTGTGTTCTTATCTCAGATGCTAAGTTCTTTGGGTAGATTACTAGTTTACTATACTCACTGACTATTGTGAACCTAACCTATTCTGTGATCAACTAGTCTATTTCTTAGCCAATACCAAATGGTTTTGATGACTGCTGCTACATAATACAGTTTTAGGACCTTTACAACTAGGCTTGAATTTTTTCTGTTGATTTGCTCAATTATGCTAATAATTTTCCTAATATTGAATAGCCCTGTATTCCTGCTATAAATCATAGTTGGTCATAATGAATTATCCTTGTGATAACTTGCTATTATCTATTTGCTAATATTTTATTTCAGATTTTTGCATCAATGTTCATTAGAGAAATTGGTTTATAATGTTTTTCCTCTGGTTTGGCTCTACTTGTTTTAGGTATTTAGGGATGAATACCATGTGTGTGTGTCATAAAAGAAATTTAGTATGATTCATTATGTTGCTATTTTCCCAAATAGTTCTCTTAGTATTGGAATTGTTCTTTAACTGTTTGGTAGAATTCATTTGAAAATCCATCTGGCCTTGAAGATTTTCTAGCTTTTTTAGTTTTACACCCAATTCATTGATTGTCTCTTTCTCTGTTTTATTCAAGTAAGCATCTAGGGAGATAATATTTCTCCTAAGAACTGCTTTAGTTACATCCCATAAATTTTGATATATTATTTCATTATTGTCATTATCTTGGTTGAAATATCTGATTGTGTCTGTGATTTGATGCTTTGCCCACTCATTCTTTATTATTAGAATATTTACTATCAAATTGATTTTTGGTCTATTGTTCCCTGTCCCTTTATTTTTACATGTATTTTTTATTGCATCATGATCTGAAAAAAGGATTTTACTATTTCTGCCTTTTTGCATTTAATTATGAGGTTTTTGTGCCCTAATACATGGTAAAAATTTGTATAGGTTCTATGTACCACTAAGAAAATAATACATTCCTTTCTGACTCCATTCAATTTTCTCCAAATTATCATGCCTAATTTTTCTAAAATTCTATTTACCTTCTTAACTTCTTTCTTAGTTATTTTGTGGTTTGAGATCACCCACTAGTATATTTTTGTTATCTATTTCTTCTTCCATCTGTCTTAACTCTTCCTGTAGGAATTTGGATGCTCTACCACTTAGTACATATAGGTTTAGTATTGATATCGTTCCTTTATATATGATGCCCTTTATCAAACTTATCTCTTAATTACATATATTTTTGTTTTTGCTTGATCTGAGAGCAGGATCACAATCCCCCCCCTTTTTTTTTTAACTTCAGCTAAAGCATAATAGATTCTACTCCAAGCTTTTAACTTTCCTCTGTATGTATCACTCAGCTTTAAATGTTTTATTTTGTTTTTCATAAATAACATATTGTAGGATTCTGGCTTTTAATCCACTCTGCTATCCACTTCAATTTTATAGGACAATTCAAAGCATTCCTGCTCACAGTTAAAATTACTAACTCTGTATTTCCCACCATCTTATATTCCCCAAGTTATATTTTTCTCTTTCTTTCCCCCTTTCCCTTCTCCCCAGTGTTTTATTCCTGCTTACCACCTACCTCAATTTGCCATCCATTTTTACCACTCCTCCTCACTTTATTGTTACTTATCCATTCTATTTTGTTCTCTCTTCTATTAGTCTCCCCTTTCTTTTCTCTGCCCCCTTCTTGCTTCCTTACAATGTGAGCAGGTTTCTTTGTCAACCTAAATATGTTTTATATTCTCTGTTTGAGTTAGATGTGATGAGATTAAGGTTCACACAATGCTTCTCCCCCTCCTTTCTTTCTTTCAATTATAATAGGTCTTTTTCATCTCTTCATGAGATGTAATTTACCCCATTTTATCTTCCCTTTCCTCTTTTTCCACTACAATGTCTTTTCTATCTCAAGTTTCTTTTTATTTCAATAATATTATATCAAAATAAAATAAAATCATTCATACTCTAAGTATACCCTAATAATAAAGATACAGTTCTCAAGAGTTTAAAAAAATGACATCTTCCCCTATATGGATGTAAACATCTTAATCTTTAAAAAAACATTTTTTTCCTTCAGTTTTAACCTTTTTTATGCTTCTTTTGAATTTTGTATTTGAAGATCAAACTTTCTATTCAGTGCTGGTCTTTTAATCAAAATAAATGAAAACCTCCTATTTCATTGAATGCCCATCTTTTCCCCTGAAAGATCATGCTTAATTATGCTGGATAGTTGATTTTTGCCTGCAGTCTAAACTCCAGGCCTTTAGGAATATCATATTTCAAGGCCTTTGATCCTTTAAAGAGGAAGCTGGTAGGTCCTGGGTAATCCTGATTATGGCTCCACAATATTTTATTATTATTATTTTTTTTCTTTCTGGCTGCTTCTCATATTTTCTTCTTGATTTGACAATTCTGAAATTTATCTACAGAATTCCTTGGGGTTTTCATTTTGAGGTCTCTTTCAGAACATGATCAGTAAATTCTTTCAATGGCTATTTGACTTCTGATTCTAGGACATAAGGGCAGATTTCATTTATGATTTCCTGAAAGATAATATCTAGGTTAATTTTTTCATAATGGTTTTCAGGTAGTTCAATAATTCTCCTGTGTCTCCTGGAACAATATTCCATTTCCAGGTCAATTGTTTTTGTGATGAGATATTTTACTTTTTCTTCTAATTAAAAAAATTGGTTTGTTTGACTTACTCTTGATGTCTCATTAAGTCATCCACCTCCATTTGTTCAATTCTAATTCAAGTGAATTATTGTCTTGATTTAGATTTGTTACCTCCTTTTCCATTAGGCCAATTGAATTTTTAAATGTGTTGTTTTATTCATTGGATTTTTTTCAACTTCACCAATTGTATTTTTAGGGAATTTTTCTTTATTTCCATTTCACCAACTTCGTTTTTCAAGGAGTTGTTTTCTTTTTCTATTTATCCAAATCTATTTTTTCTCTGAGACAATTGGGGTGAAGTGACCTGCCCAGGGTCACAAAGCTAGTAAGAATTAAATGTCTGAGACTAGATTTGAACTCATATCCTCCTAACTTCAAGTCTGGTGCTCTATTCACTGTGCCACCTAGCTGCCCCATCAAACCTAATTTTTTAGGGAATGGTTTTCTTCAGATAATTTCTGTGATTCCTTCTCCAAAGGAACTTCCTTTCTCTATATTTCTTATACTTCTTTTAAAAGATTATCCTCATTTTAAAAGTTTAATAGGGGTGAATGCCATGTTAAAAGTTACTTCCCTAGTGAATGGCTAAGTATGAATTTGAACCCATGTCTTCCCAACTTTAGATCTATGGATCAATACACTTTCTCACTAGTTGCCTATGCTATGATTTTGTTCCTCATTTTCCTCCCCCCCCATTTAAATAATTCAAGATTGAGTTGTTTTGATTTGGGGGCTTTTTTTTGCCCCATTTACTTGTTCTATTCTTTTCCTTGGCAAGTTAGTGGTTGAGTACATAAAGAAAGCTAATGTAAGAATAACCCCCATTCCAACAATATCATTCTCTATTAAAATATATACATTTTTGTATGTTATATTGTTTTTGCAGAAAATAGTGATCACATGAAGACATAAGCCTTTTCTCTTTCTAAAACTCTTTCTTATTTTCCCCAAATCATTATTTCCTATAAATTCCTTCCCAACCTCACATCCTCACATTATCATAAAAATCACTGAATTTCAGAATTTATGTTAATTTAATTTGGAGTTCTTCATTGAACTTCTCTACTTCTTTTTTGCATAAGCATTAATGATACATGTTATAATCCTTTCAAAGCCAGGCCTTCTGTCAATATTTCTCATCTTTGCTGAAAATATCCCAACAATTATCACATGAAACAATGCTCATTATTGGTTTTTGGCAAATAATAAAATTCCGTCTGTAGAGTGCTATCTTTGTCTTTGCAAAGAATATCACACTAATATATCATATAAAGAATATATCACCAATATACCTAAATTTGAAAAAAGGAAAGAGATGATGTTTATTAAAGATAGTTTTTTTTTTTATTTTAAAGAGAAAAGATCATTTGCCTAAATATGGATCAATTTGCATTAAAATATTTTATACTTTTAAATATTCACTACATGAATAACACATAGTAAAAAAGTCTCTGAATAATATGAATTTACAATAGAGTAATATATTTTTCAGCCCACTTAATTCGACATCAATATTATTTCTTTTAAAATATATCTCCATTTACAACACCATTGTGAGTAAATTGCATATTATATAATCTACTAGCAAAAGAAATCTTAGAAATCATATAGTGCAAACCCAATTTTCATTAATGAATAAAACTGAGGCATAAAATGTGAAATTATTTGCCCTAAAAATCACATAGCTTAAAAGCAGCAGAGCTAAGATTTAGTGTTTTTCTCTCTGTATTTCTGTTCAGTATTTTTTGTACCATACAATCAAGAATTTTAATATATGCCAGAGATTTATTATGCAAATAATAAAATTGATCTTAGGATCCTTTGGCACAGAACTTTGCATATGTATAACTAATAACTATCTGATTGATCTCCAAAACAGTTTCTTGTTATAGAATTAATATTTAATACAACAATACAATGGTCAGTCTCCTTTGGATCTTAAACATGACTGCATTTGTATGACTTTTCCTTTCTTTTTTATTAATTTTATAATTATAACATTTTTGACAGTACATATACATAGGTAATGTTTTACAACATTATCCCTTGTACTCCCTTCTGTTCCAAATTTTTCCCCTCCTTCCCTCCACCCCCTCCCCTAGATGGCAGGCATTCCCATACATATTAAATATCTTATAGTATATCCTAGGTACAATATATATGTGCAGAACCGAATTTTGTTGTTGTTGCTGTTGCAAAGGAAGGATTGTATTCAGAAAGTAAAAATAATCTGAGGAGAAAAACAAAAAATGTTAACAGTTTACACTCACTTCCCAGTGTTTCTTTTCTGGGTGTAGGTGATTCTGTCCATCATTGATCAATTGGAATTGGATTAACTCTTCTCTATGTTGAAGATATCCACTTCCATCAGAATACATCCTCATACAGTATCATTGTTGAAGTGTATAATGATCCCCTAAATTAAAGGCAATTCTCTGTATATTTTGGAAATGAGGCCTTTATCAGAACCTTTAACTGTAAAAATGTTTTACCAATTTGTTATTTCACTTCTTATCTTGTTTGCATTAGTTTTGTTTGTGCAGAAACTTTTTAAATGGGTGTAATCAAAATGTTCTATTTTGTGATAAATAATGGCCTCTAGTTGTCCCTTGGACACAAACTCCTTCCTCCTCCACAAGTCTGAGAGGTAAACCATCCCATGTTCCTCCAATTTATTTATGATTTCGTTCTTTATGCCTAAATCTTTTACCCATTTTTATCTTATCTTAGTATGTGGTGTTAAATGTGGGTCCATGCCTAGTTTCTGCCATACTAATTTCCAGTTTTCCCAGTAGTTTTTGTCAAATAATGAATTCTTATCCCAAAAATTGGGATCTTTGGGTTTGTCAAACACTAGATTGCTATTTTTATTCACTGTCTTGCCCTGTGAACCTAACCTATTCTACTGATCAACTAGTCTATTTCTTAGCCAATACCAATGGTTTTGGTGACTGTTGCTTTATAATATAGTTCTAGATCAGGTACAGCTAGTCCATCTTTATTTATTTATTTTTTTATTACTTCCCTGGAAATTCTTGACCTTTTGTTGTTCCATATGGATTCTGGTGTTATTTTTTCTAGGTCATTAAAATAGTTTAAGGAGTATTGTCATCTTAATTATATTCACTCGACCTATCCAAGAGCACTGAATGTCTTTCCAATTATTTAAATCTGACTTTATTTTTGTGTTTCATAATTTTGCTCATATAATTCCTGACTTTCCTTTGGTAGATATATTCCCAAATATTCCAAAATTCTGTTATTTTGAATGGAATTTCTCTTTGTATCTCTTCCTGTTGGATTGTGTTGGTAATGTATAAAAATGCTGAGGATTTATGTGGATTTATTTTGTATCTTCCAACTTTGCTAAAATTCTGAATTATTTCTAATACCTTTTTAGTAGAGTCTTTGGGGTTCTCTAAGTATACCATCATGTCATCTGCAAAGAGTGATAGTTTGATTTCCTCATTTCCTACTCTAATTCTCAGCTCTTATTGCTAAGGCTAGGATTTCTAGTACTATATTGAATAGTAATGGTGATAATGGGAAACCTTGTTTCATTCCTGATTGTCCTCCAAAAGTTTTCAGTTTAACCCCATTCCACATGGTGATGACTGATGGTTTTAAATATATGCTCGTTATTATTTTAAGGAATAGTCCATTTATTCCTATACTCTCAAGTGTTTTTAGTAGGAATGGATGTTGCATTTTATCAAATGCTTTTTCTGCATCTATTGAGATGATCATATGGTTTTTATTAATTTGATTATTAATATGGTCAATTATACTAACAGTTTTCCTAATATTAAACCAGCCCTCCATTCCTGGTATAAATCCCACTTGGTCATAGTGTATTATCCTGGGGATGATTTTCTGAAGTCTTTTTGCTAATATTTTATTTAAGATTTTAGCATCAATATTCATTAAGGAAATTGGTCTATAGTTTTCTTTCTCAGTTTTCGATCTACCTGGTTTAGGTATCAGTACCATGTCTGTGTCATTAAAGGGATTTGGTAGGACTCATTCAATCCTTATTTTTTCAAATAGTTTAAATAACACTGGAGTTAATTATTTTTTAAATGTTTGGTAGAATTCACATGTAAATCCATCTGGTCCTGGGGATTTTTAATTAGGGAGTTAGTTAATAGCTTTTTCTATTTATTTTTCCAAGATGGGACTATTTAGACTACTTAATTCTTCCTCTGTTAATCTGGGCAAGCTATATTTTTGAAGGTATTGTTCCATTTCATTTAAGTTATCAAATTTATTGGCATAAAGTTGAGTAAAGTAGCTCCTAACTATCGTTCTAATTTCCTCTTGATTAGTGGTGAGTTCTCTCTTTTCATTTTCAAGACTAACAATTTGCTTTTTCTCTTTCATTTTTTTAAAATCAAGTTTACTAAGGGTTTGTCTATTTTGTTGTTTTTTTCATAGAACCAACTCTTAGTTTTATTAATTAATTCAATAATTTTTTTTTTAACTTTCAATTTTATTAATCTCACCTTTTATTTTTTGAATTTCAAGTTTTGTGTTTGTCTGGGGGTGTTTAATTTGTTCCTTTTCTAGCAATTTTAGTTGTAAGCCCAATTCGTTGGCCCTCTCTTCCTCTATTTTATGCAAGTTGGCCTGTAGAGATATAAAATTCCCCTTATTACTGCTTTGGCTGTACCCCACACATTTTGGTATGATGTCTCATTATTTTCCTTTGCTTGGGTGAAGTTATTAATTATGTCTATGATTTGCTGTTTTACTCAATCATTCTTTAGTATAAGAATATTTAGTTTCCAATTATTTTTTGGTCTATTTTCCCCTGGCTTTTTATTAAATGTAATTTTGATTGCATTGTGGTCTGAAAAGGATGCATTTACTATTTCTGCCTTACTGCATTTGATTTTGAGGTTTTTATGCCCTAGTATATGATCAATTTTTGTATAGGTTCCATGAACTGCTGAGAAGAAAGTATACTCCTTTCTGTTTCCATTTAGCTTTCGACAAAGATCTACATATCAAACTTTTGTAGTATTCTATTTACCGCTTTGTCTTCTTTCTTATTTATTTTGTGGTTTGATTTATCTAATTCTGAGAGTGCAAGGTTGAGATCTCCCACTATTATAGTTTTGCTGTCTATTTCTTCTTGCAGCTCTCTTAATTTCTCTTTTAAGAATTTAGATGCTGGGGCGGAGCCAAGATGGCGGAGAAGAAACACATGACTCAGTGAACGTCCTCACTCCCTCACAACCAATTAGATAAATTAAGTCTCAAAATTAGCTCAGGACTGATAGATACCACAAGGACTGGAAGCACGACTTACCAGCTGAAGAGAATCTGGAGTTTCAAAAGGAAAGGTCAGTTCTCAGGGGAGGAATAAGAAAGACCAGCACAGACGGTGGGGTAGGGGCACACTGCGCCCATTGCGCTGGGAAGGGCTCTGGGATCAGAGAAGCCACTGAGGTAAAGGAATCTGGCACAGGCTGTTAGCTCTTCTCTGCTAATTATTTAGCAGTTCAGAAGAGAAAGCCAAAATATTTTAAAACTCAGATTAGATTTTCCCCAGACCCTGGGGGTGACTCAGTAGACTGGGCACCAGGGGGTGTGGCCTCAGCTACCACCTGAGAATAGTTAAGAGATTGACAAGTGGGTGGATACGGCCCAAGGCAACACACACTGCCTAGCTTAGCTGGAGGGAGTGGAACTCAGCTCCAGGAAGTCCCAGAGAAGCGGAACCTTTGAACTAGGGACCGCGGTTTCTGGCAGACACTTCCAGTTTGAGCACAGGGGCTTCTCACGTCACCTGCTGCAGACATCCACTCCCCACCCGGACACATAGGCTGGGCTTTGTGCTGTCTTCACTATTCTACGCCCTCGAAGCACAGTAGTGCTAATCACCTCTGAGGCACTTCCAGGGAGGGGGTGGGGAACTGTCTCCCAGAGCTTTATCTTAGCTCAGGTGCAGGGGCCGCTGCATCCATCCAGTATGGGAGGAAGCTGGTAAAGAAGTAAATAATTTCCTACCCCAGAGACAGACCCCAAAACATTTTTTTAAGTATGAGCAAAAAAGCTAGAAAAACTATAGATTCCTTCTATACAGAGAAAGAGCGGGTATCCAACCCCGAGGAAGTTGACAGCAGAGAATCAGATAACAACCTAAAGGGGAACGATCCCTGCCCCCCATCACATAACTCTCTCCTAGAAGAAGCTCTTAAAAAATTGAGGGAGATCGAAGAAAAATGGGGAAAAGAAAGGGAAGTTATGATAGAGAATAACAACGTCCTGAAATTGGAGTTGGAAAAAATAAAGAATTCACAGGAGATGCAGGGAAACAAAATTAGTGAATTAGAAAAGGTTAAAAAAACACAGGAAAGTAGGATTTCTGAATTGGAAAAGATAAAAAAGTCTCAAGAAAATAGAATTTCTGAATTGGAAAAAGAAAATAATTCTCAAAAAAAAAAATAGGGAAATGGAAAAAAATTCAATAGAGCAAAATAATTCATTTAAAAACGAAATTGGGCATTTACAAAAAGAACTAAAAACTGTGAAAGAAGAAAATAACTCCTTAAAAGTCAGGATGGAACAAATAGAAATGAATGATTCACAGAGAACCCAAGAATCAGTCAAACAAAACAAAAAAAATGAGAAGCTGGAGAACAACGTCAAATACTTACTGGGAAAATCTATAGACCTGGAAAATAGATCTAGGAGAGATAATCTGCGGATTATTGGACTTCCAGAAAACTATGACCAAAAAAAGAGCCTAGATTCTATTTTACAGGAAATTATCAAAGAGAACTGTCCAGAGATAATAGAAACAGAAGGGAAAGTAGATGTGGAAAGAATTCATCGAACTCCTTCTGAAATAGACCCTAAAAAAAGAACACCACGGAATATTGTGGCTAAGTTGCAGAATTACCACACAAAGGAGAAAATCCTGCAAGCAGCTAGAAAAAAACAATTTAAATACCAAGGTGCCACAATAAGGGTCACCCAAGATCTGGCTGCCTCCACATTAAAAGATAGAAGGGCCTGGAACCTGATATTCCGAAAGGCAAAAGATCAAGGACTGCAACCAAGAATGAACTACCCAGCTAAGTTTAGCATCTTTTTCCATGGAAGAAGATGGTCATTCAATGAAACAGAGGAATTCTATATGTTTCTAAGAAAAAAACCAGACTTAAACAAAAAATTTGATCTACATCCACAAGACTGAAGAGAAACAGAAAAAGGTACACAGAACCCTTGAGAACTGTAACTCTGTTGTGGGTATATAAAAAAATACTCAAGGATAATTTGATTTTACTGATATAAAAGAAAAAAAGGGGGGTGTGGTAAAGGGAAGGAGGTCGGTTCAGAAAAAGGGGAAGGAGTGATAAAAAGAGGGAAACTACATCCCAGGAAGAGACATAGAAAATACACCATATCTGAGGGAACTTAGTGAGGGGGAGAATCATTGTGTGAATCTTACTCTCATCAGAAGAGGCTCAAAGAGTAAATAATTAACATATTTGTTTTTCAGAGAATTTTCTCTCACCTCATAAAAAGGGGGGAGAGGAAAAGGGGAAAGGAAAAGGAGAATAAGTGAAGGGACTTGGAGGGAGGGGGGAGGGATCCTAAAAAAAAAAAAAAAAAAGAAGAGGGAGGGTTGCGCGTCACAAGGGGGGTCTGTAAATTAAATATCGGGGAGGGGGATCAGGGGGGTCAAGGGAAAAAAGTATAATCTGGGGATAATACGATGGCAGGAAACACAGAATTAGTAATTTTAACTGTAAATGTAAATGGGATGAACGATCCCATCAAACGGAGACGGATAGCAGATTGGATCAAAAAGCAGAACCCTACAATATGTTGTCTACAGGAAACACACTTAAAGCAGGGAGATACATACAGAGTAAAGGTAAAAGGTTGGAACAGAGCCTATTATGCTTCAGGTAAAGCCAAAAAAGCAGGGGTAGCTATCCTTATCTCAGATCAAGCAAAAGCAGAAGTAGATCTCGTTAAAAAAGATAAGGAAGGAAACTATATCCTGCTGAAAGGTAGCATAAATAATGAAGCCATATCAATACTAAACATATATGCACCAAGTGGTATAGCATCTAACTTTCTAAAGGAAAAGTTAAGAGAACTGCAAGAAGAAATAGACAGTAAAACTATAATAGTGGGAGATCTCAACCTTGCACTCTCAGATTTAGACAAATCAAACCACAAAACAAACAAGAAAGAAATTAAAAAAGTAAATAGAACATTAGAAAAACTAGGTATGATAGACCTTTGGAGAAAACTGAATGGCAATAGGAAGGAATATACTTTCTTCTCAGCAGTTCATGGATCCTATACAAAAATTGACCATATATTAGGACATAAAGATCTCAAAATTAAATGTAGGAAGGCAGAAATAATAAATGCCTTCTTCTCAGATCACAATGCAATAAAAGCTACATTCAGTAAAAAGTTAGGGGTAAATAGACCAAAAAGTAATTGGAAACTGAATAATCTCATCTTAAAGAATGACTGGGTGAAAGAGCAAATTATAGAAACAATTAACAATTTCACCCAAGATAATGATAATGATGAGACATCATATCAAAATCTTTGGGATGCAGCTAAAGCAGTAATAAGGGGAAATTTTATATCTTTAGAGGCTTATTTGAAGAAAATTGAGAAAGAGAAGATTAACGAATTGGGCTTACAACTTAAAAGGCTAGAAAAAGACCAAATTAAAACCCCCAACCAAAAATTAAACTCGAAATACAAAAATTAAAAGGAGAAATCAATAAAATTGAATGTAAAAAAACTATTGAATTAATAAATAAAACCAAGAGTTGGTTTTATGAAAAAGCCAATAAAATAGATAAACCTTTGGTAAATTTGATCAAAAAAAAAGAAAGAGGAAAATCAAATTGATAGTCTTACAAATGAAAAGGGGGATCTTTCCACCAATGAAGAGGAAATTAGAGAAATAATAAGGAGTTACTTTGCCCAACTTTATGCCAATAAATTTGATAACTTAAGTGAAATGGATGACTTTCTCCAAAAATATAGGCTCCCTAGATTAACAGAGGAGGAGATAAATTGCTTAAATAGTCCCATTTCAGAAAAAGAAATAGAACAAGCTATTAATCAACTCCCCAGGAAAAAATCCCCAGGGCCAGATGGATCCACATGTGAATTCTACCAAACATTTAAAGAACAATTAGCCCCAATGTTACATAAATTATTTGAAAAAATAGGGGATGAAGGAGTCCTACCAAACTCCTTTTATGACACAGACATGGTACTGATACCTAAACCTGGTAGATCGGAAACTGAGAAAGAAAATTATAGACCAATCTCCTTAATGAATATTGATGCTAAAATCTTAAATAAGATATTAGCAAAAAGACTTCAGAAAATCATCTCCAGGATAATACACTATGATCAAGTAGGATTTATTCCAGGAATGCAGGGCTGGTTTAATATTAGGAAAACTATTAATATAATTGACCATATTAATAATCAAATTAATAAGAACCATATGATCATCTCAATAGATGCAGAAAAAGCATTTGACAAAATACAACATCCATTCCTACTAAAAACTCTTGAGAGTATAGGAATAAATGGATTATTCCTTAGAATAATCAGGAGTATATATTTAAGACCGTCAGTAAGCATAATATGCAATAGAAATAAACTGCAACCTTTCCCAGTAAGATCAGGAGTGAAACAAGGTTGCCCACTATCACCATTACTATTCAATATAGTACTAGAAACGCTAGCCTCGGCAATAAGAGCCGAGAAAGAGATTCAAGGAATTAGAGTAGGAAATGAGGAAATTAAACTATCACTTTTTGCAGATGACATGATGGTATACTTAGAGAATCCCAAAGACTCTGCTAAAAAGCTACTAGAAATAATTCAAAATTTCAGCAAAGTGGCAGGATACAAAATAAATCCACATAAATCCTCGGCATTTTTATATATCACTAACAAAATGCAACAGCAAGAGATACAAAGAGAAATTCCATTCCAAACAAATGTTGAGAGTATAAAATATTTGGGAATCCATCTACCAAAGAAAAGTCAGGAATTATATGAGAAAAATTACAAAACACTTGCCACAAAAATAAAATCAGATTTAAATAATTGGAAAGACATTCAGTGCTCTTGGATAGGCCGAGCAAATATAATAAAGATGACAATACTCCCCAAACTAATCTATTTATTTAGTGCTATACCAATCAGACTCCCAAGAAACTATTTTAATGACCTAGAAAAAATAACAACAAAATTCATATGGAAGAATAAAAGGTCAAGAATTGCAAGGGAACTAATGAAAAATAACTCAGAGGAAGGTGGTCTAAGTGTACCTGATCTAAAGCTATATTATATAGCAGCAGTCACCAAAACCATTTGGTATTGGCTACGAAATAGACCGGTAGATCAGTGGAACAGATTAGATACAAAGGACAAAAAAGGGTACATCTATAGCAATCTAATCTTTGACAAACCCAAAGATTCCAACATTAGGGATAAAAATTCATTATTCGGAAAAAACTGTTGGGAAAACTGGAAATTAGTATGGCAGAAATTAGATATGGATCCACACTTAACACCATATACCAAGATAAGATCAAAATGGGTCCATGATTTAGGCATAAAGAGGGAGATAATAAATAGATTAGAGGAACAGAGTATAGTCTACCTCTCAGACTTGTGGAGGAGGAAGGAATTTATGACCAGAGGAGAACTAGAGATCATTATTGATCACAAAATAGAAAATTTTGATTACATCAAACTAAAAAGTTTCTGTACAAATAATACTAATGCAAACAAGATTAGAAGGGAAGTAACAAATTGGGAAAATGTTTTTAAAAACAAAGGTTCTGACAAAGGTCTCATTTCCAAAATATATAGAGAACTGACCATAATTTATAAGAAACCGAACCATTCTCCAATTGATAAATGGTCAAAGGATATGAACAGACAATTCTCAGTTGAAGAAATTGAAACTATATCCACTCACATAAAAGAGTGTTCCAAATCACTTCTGATCAGAGAAATGCAAATTAAGACCACTCTGAGATACCACTACACACCTGTCAGATTGGCTAAGATGACAGGAACAAATAATGACAAATGTTGGAGGGGATGTGGGGAAATTGGGACACTAATACATTGCTGGTGGAGTTGTGAAAGAATCCAGCCATTCTAGAGAGCAATCTGGAATTATGCCTAAAAAGTTATCAAACTGTGCATACCCTTTGACCCAGCAGCGCTACTGCTGGGATTATATCCCAAAGAAATACTAAAGAGCGGAAAGAGACATATATGTGCCAAAATGTTTGTGGCAGCTCTTTTTGTTGTAGCTAGAAACTGGAAGATGAATGGATGTCCATCAGTTGGAGAATGGTTGGGTAAATTGTGGTATATGAAGGTTATGGAATATTATTGCTCGGTAAGAAATGACCAGCAAGAGGAATATAGAGAGGCCTGGAGAGACTTAAATCAACTGATGCTGAGTGAAATGAGCAGAACCAGAAGATCACTGTACACTTCAACAACAATACTGTATGAGGATGTATTCTGATGGAAGTGGAAATCTTCAACATAAAGAAGATCCAACTCACTTCCAGTTGATCAATGATGGACAGGGGTAGCTGCACCCAGAGAAGAAACACTGGGAGGGGAATGAAAATTGTTAGCACTAATATCTGTCTGCCCAGGTTGCATGTGCCTTCGGATTCTAATGTTTATTGTGCAACAAGAAAATGATATTCGCACACATGTATTGTACCTAGACTATATTGTAACACATGTAAAATGTATGGTATTGCCTGTCGTCGGGGGGAGGGAATAGAGGAAGGGGGGGTAAATTGGAAAAATGAATACAAGGGATAATATTATAAAATATATATATATATATATAATAAAAAAAAATAAAGAAAAAAAAATAAATTAAAAAAAAATAATAATTTAGATGCTGCACCACTTGGTGTGTATATGTTTAATATTGATACTGCTTCATTATTGATGCTACCCTTTAGCAGGACATAATGCCCTTCCTTATCTCTTTTAATTATATCAATTTTTTTTTTTGCTTGATCTGAGATGATGATGGCTACCCCTGCTTTTTTGGCTTTGCCTGAAGCATAGTAGATTCTACTCCACCCTTTTACTTTTAGTTTGAATGTATCACCCTGTTTCAGGTATGTTTCCTGTAAACAACATATAGTAGGATTCTGACTTTTAATCCAGTCTGCTAACTGCTTCCTCTTTATGAGGGTGTTTACCCCATTCACATTTATTGTTAGAATGACTACTTCTATATTGCTTGCCATCCTGTTAACCCCTGCTTATGCTTTTCT
The DNA here is from genome assembly GCF_048593235.1 of Sminthopsis crassicaudata. Lineage (NCBI taxonomy): Eukaryota > Metazoa > Chordata > Mammalia > Dasyuromorphia > Dasyuridae > Sminthopsis > Sminthopsis crassicaudata. The sequence goes on from NC_133619.1 coordinate 91,707,741, forward strand.
CCTTTCCTTTCCTCTTAGCCCCCTCCCCAGTATTCAACTTGTGAACCTCACTTGCTTTTCACAGCCCTCCCTTTTTAGTATCGCTCCCCCACCTTAAAGTTCCTCCCTTCATTTTACCCCATTTCCTCACAATTTCTGTTTTCCCTTCCCCTTAGCTTACTCCTTCCCTCTCACTTTTCAATGAAGTGGAAGAAGTTTCACCATAAATCGAATATGTCTATTGATACACACTGTGTTCATCTCCCTCCTTTCTTTCTCTCAGATATAATAGGTTACCTTTGCCTCTTTATGAGATGTTTTACCACCACTTTACATTTTTTATGATATAATTTGCTTTCCACCTCTAGTTTCTAGGACAAATTATACATATGTTCTTTACATATTTTTATGGAAGAAGTATAGTTCTCAATATTTCTTTTTACCTTTTGAGAAATCTCCTGAGTTCTATATATGAAGATCAAACATTTTATGTAGGTCTGGTTTTTTCATCAAGATGGAATTCATTTATTTCTTAAATATCCATCTTCTTCCCTGGAAAACGATGCTCATTTTTGTTGGGTAAGTTATTTATTCTTGGCTGCATACCAAGTTCCTTAACCTTTTGGAATATCATGTTCCAGGCCCTGCGTTCTTTTAATGTGGATGCTGCTAGATCCTAGGTTATCCTTATTGTGGTTCCTCCATATCTGAATTGCTTTTTTCTAGCAGCTTCCAATATTTTTTTCCTTTGTCTGATGGTTCTTGAACTTGGCCACTATATTTCTTGGCATTTTGATTTTAGCATCCCTTTCAGTAGGTGATCGATTAATTTTTTCAATGTCTATTTTACCCTCTGTTTCCAAAATGTCTGGGCAGTTCTCTTGATAATTTCCTTAAAAATAGTGTCCAAGCGGGGGGCGGAGCCAAGATGGCGGAGAAGAAACACACGACTCAGTGAACGTCCTCACTCCCTCACAACCAATTAGATAAATTAAGTCTCAAAATTAGCTCAGGACTGATAGATACCACAAGGACTGGAAGCAAGACTTACCAGCTGAAGAGAATCTGGAGTTTCAACAGGAAAGGTCAGTCCCCAGGGGAGGAAGAAGAGAGACCAGCACAGACGGTGGGGTAGGGGCACACTGCGCCCATTGCACTGGGAAGGGCTCTGGGATCAGAGAAGCCACTGAGGTAAAGGAATCTGGCACAGGCTGTTAGCTCTTCTCTGCTAATTATTTAGCAGTTCAGAAGAGAAAGCCAAAATATTTTAAAACTCAAATTAGATTTTCCCCGATCCGGGGGGTGACTCAGCGAAGACTCGGCACCAGGGGGTGTGGCCTCAGCTACCACCTGAGAATAGTTAAAAGATTGACAAGTGGGTGGATACGGCCCAAGGCAACACACACTGCCTAGCTTAGCTGGAGGGAGTGGAACTCAGCTCCAGGAAGTCCCAGAGAAGCGGAACCTTTGAACTAGGGACCGCGGTTTCTGGCAGACACTTCCAGTCTGAGCGCAGGGGCTTCTCACGTCACCTGCTGCAGACATCCACTCCCCACCCGGACACATAGGCTGGGCTTTGTGCTGTCTTCACTATTCTACGCCCTCGAAGCACAGTAGTGCTAATCACCTCTGAGGCACTTCCAGGGAGGGGGTGGGGAACTGTCTCCCAGAGCTCTATCTTAGCTCAGGCGCGGTGCCGCTGCATCCATCCGGTCTGGGAGGAAGTTGGTAAAGAAGTAAATAATTTCCTACCCCAGGGACAGACTCCAAAAGATTTTTTTGAGTATGAGCAAAAAAAGCTAGAAAAACCATAGATTCCTTCTATACAGAGAAAGAGCGGGTATCCAACCCCGAGGAAGTTGACAGCAGAGAATCAGCAGACAACAACCTAAAGGGGAACGATTCCTGCCCCCCATCACATAACTCTCTCCTAGAAGAAGCTCTTAAAAAATTGAGGGAGATCAAAGAAAAATGGGGAAAGGAAAGGGAAGTTATGATAGAGAATAACAACGTCCTGAAATTGGAGTTGGAAAAAATAAAGAATTCACAGGAGATGCAGGGAAACAAAATTAGTGAATTAGAAAAGGTTAAAAAAACACAGGAAAGTAGGATTTCTGAATTGGAAAAGATAAAAAAGTCTCAAGAAAATAGAATTTCTGAATTGGAAAAAGAAAATAATTCTCAAAAAAAAAAATAGGGAAATGGAAAAAAATTCAATAGAGCAAAATAATTCATTTAAAAACGAAATTGGGCATTTACAAAAAGAACTAAAAACTGTGAAAGAAGAAAATAACTCCTTAAAAGTCAGGATGGAACAAATAGAAATGAATGATTCACAGAGAACCCAAGAATCAGTCAAACAAAACAAAAAAAATGAGAAGCTGGAGAACAACGTCAAATACTTACTGGGAAAATCTATAGACCTGAAAAATAGATCTAGGAGAGATAATCTGCGGATTATTGGACTTCCAGAAAACTATGACCAAAAAAAGAGCCTAGATTCTATTTTACAGGAAATTATCAAAGAGAACTGTCCAGAGATAATAGAAACAGAAGGGAAAGTAGATGTGGAAAGAATTCATCGAACTCCTTCTGAAATAGACCCTAAAAAAAGAACACCACGGAATATTGTGGCTAAGCTGCAGAATTACCACACAAAGGAGAAAATCCTGCAAGCAGCTAGAAAAAAACAATTTAAATACCAAGGTGCCACAATAAGGGTCACCCAAGATCTGGCTGCCTCCACATTAAAAGATAGAAGGGCCTGGAACCTGATATTCCGAAAGGCAAAAGATCAAGGACTGCAACCAAGAATGAACTACCCAGCTAAGTTTAGCATCTTTTTCCATGGAAGAAGATGGTCATTCAATGAAACAGAGGAATTCTATATGTTTCTAAGAAAAAAACCAGACTTAAACAAAAAATTTGATCTACATCCACAAGACTGAAGAGAAACAGAAAAAGGTACACAGAACCCTTGAGAACTGTAACTCTGTTGTGGGTATATAAAAAAATACTCAAGGATAATTTGATTTTACTGATATAAAAGAAAAAAAGGGGGGTGTGGTAAAGGGAAGGAGGTCGGTTCAGAAAAAGGGGAAGGAGTGATAAAAAGAGGGAAACTACATCCCAGGAAGAGACATAGAAAATACACCATATCTGAGGGAACTTAGTGAGGGGGAGAATCATTGTGTGAATCTTACTCTCATCAGAAGAGGCTCAAAGAGTAAATAATTAACATATTTGTTTTTCAGAGAATTTTCTCTCACCTCATAAAAAGGGGGGAGAGGAAAAGGGGAAAGGAAAAGGAGAATAAGTGAAGGGACTTGGAGGGAGGGGGGAGGGATCCTAAAAAAAAAAAAAAAAAAAGAAGAGGGAGGGTTGCGCGTCACAAGGGGGGTCTGTAAATTAAATATCGGGGAGGGGGATCAGGGGGGTCAAGGGAAAAAAGTATAATCTGGGGATAATACGATGGCAGGAAACACAGAATTAGTAATTTTAACTGTAAATGTAAATGGGATGAACGATCCCATCAAACGGAGACGGATAGCAGATTGGATCAAAAAGCAGAACCCTACAATATGTTGTCTACAGGAAACACACTTAAAGCAGGGAGATACATACAGAGTAAAGGTAAAAGGTTGGAACAGAGCCTATTATGCTTCAGGTAAAGCCAAAAAAGCAGGGGTAGCTATCCTTATCTCAGATCAAGCAAAAGCAGAAGTAGATCTCGTTAAAAAAGATAAGGAAGGAAACTATATCCTGCTGAAAGGTAGCATAAATAATGAAGCCATATCAATACTAAACATATATGCACCAAGTGGTATAGCATCTAACTTTCTAAAGGAAAAGTTAAGAGAACTGCAAGAAGAAATAGACAGTAAAACTATAATAGTGGGAGATCTCAACCTTGCACTCTCAGATTTAGACAAATCAAACCACAAAACAAACAAGAAAGAAATTAAAAAAGTAAATAGAACATTAGAAAAACTAGGTATGATAGACCTTTGGAGAAAACTGAATGGCAATAGGAAGGAATATACTTTCTTCTCAGCAGTTCATGGATCCTATACAAAAATTGACCATATATTAGGACATAAAGATCTCAAAATTAAATGTAGGAAGGCAGAAATAATAAATGCCTTCTTCTCAGATCACAATGCAATAAAAGCTACATTCAGTAAAAAGTTAGGGGTAAATAGACCAAAAAGTAATTGGAAACTGAATAATCTCATCTTAAAGAATGACTGGGTGAAAGAGCAAATTATAGAAACAATTAACAATTTCACCCAAGATAATGATAATGATGAGACATCATATCAAAATCTTTGGGATGCAGCTAAAGCAGTAATAAGGGGAAATTTTATATCTTTAGAGGCTTATTTGAAGAAAATTGAGAAAGAGAAGATTAACGAATTGGGCTTACAACTTAAAAGGCTAGAAAAAGACCAAATTAAAACCCCCAACCAAAAATTAAACTCGAAATACAAAAATTAAAAGGAGAAATCAATAAAATTGAATGTAAAAAAACTATTGAATTAATAAATAAAACCAAGAGTTGGTTTTATGAAAAAGCCAATAAAATAGATAAACCTTTGGTAAATTTGATCAAAAAAAAAGAAAGAGGAAAATCAAATTGATAGTCTTACAAATGAAAAGGGGGATCTTTCCACCAATGAAGAGGAAATTAGAGAAATAATAAGGAGTTACTTTGCCCAACTTTATGCCAATAAATTTGATAACTTAAGTGAAATGGATGACTTTCTCCAAAAATATAGGCTCCTTAGATTAACAGAGGAGGAGATAAATTGCTTAAATAGTCCCATTTCAGAAAAAGAAATAGAACAAGCTATTAATCAACTCCCCAGGAAAAAATCCCCAGGGCCAGATGGATCCACATGTGAATTCTACCAAACATTTAAAGAACAATTAGCCCCAATGTTACATAAATTATTTGAAAAAATAGGGGATGAAGGAGTCCTACCAAACTCCTTTTATGACACAGACATGGTACTGATACCTAAACCTGGTAGATCGAAAACTGAGAAAGAAAATTATAGACCAATCTCCTTAATGAATATTGATGCTAAAATCTTAAATAAGATATTAGCAAAAAGACTTCAGAAAATCATCTCCAGGATAATACACTATGATCAAGTAGGATTTATTCCAGGAATGCAGGGCTGGTTTAATATTAGGAAAACTATTAATATAATTGACCATATTAATAATCAAATTAATAAGAACCATATGATCATCTCAATAGATGCAGAAAAAGCATTTGACAAAATACAACATCCATTCCTACTAAAAACTCTTGAGAGTATAGGAATAAATGGATTATTCCTTAGAATAATCAGGAGTATATATTTAAGACCGTCAGTAAGCATAATATGCAATAGAAATAAACTGCAACCTTTCCCAGTAAGATCAGGAGTGAAACAAGGTTGCCCACTATCACCATTACTATTCAATATAGTACTAGAAACGCTAGCCTCGGCAATAAGAGCCGAGAAAGAGATTCAAGGAATTAGAGTAGGAAATGAGGAAATTAAACTATCACTTTTTGCAGATGACATGATGGTATACTTAGAGAATCCCAAAGACTCTGCTAAAAAGCTACTAGAAATAATTCAAAATTTCAGCAAAGTGGCAGGATACAAAATAAATCCACATAAATCCTCGGCATTTTTATATATCACTAACAAAATGCAACAGCAAGAGATACAAAGAGAAATTCCATTCCAAACAAATGTTGAGAGTATAAAATATTTGGGAATCCATCTACCAAAGAAAAGTCAGGAATTATATGAGAAAAATTACAAAACACTTGCCACAAAAATAAAATCAGATTTAAATAATTGGAAAGACATTCAGTGCTCTTGGATAGGCCGAGCGAATATAATAAAGATGACAATACTCCCCAAACTAATCTATTTATTTAGTGCTATACCAATCAGACTCCCAAGAAACTTTTAATGACCTAGAAAAAATAACAACAAAATTCATATGGAAGAATAAAAGGTCAAGAATTGCAAGGGAACTAATGAAAAATAACTCAGAGGAAGGTGGTCTAAGTGTACCTGATCTAAAGCTATATTATATAGCAGCAGTCACCAAAACCATTTGGTATTGGCTACGAAATAGACCGGTAGATCAGTGGAACAGATTAGATACAAAGGACAAAAAAGGGTACATCTATAGCAATCTAATCTTTGACAAACCCAAAGATTCCAACATTAGGGATAAAAATTCATTATTCGGAAAAAACTGTTGGGAAAACTGGAAATTAGTATGGCAGAAATTAGATATGGATCCACACTTAACACCATATACCAAGATAAGATCAAAATGGGTCCATGATTTAGGCATAAAGAGGGAGATAATAAATAGATTAGAGGAACAGAGTATAGTCTACCTCTCAGACTTGTGGAGGAGGAAGGAATTTATGACCAGAGGAGAACTAGAGATCATTATTGATCACAAAATAGAAAATTTTGATTACATCAAACTAAAAAGTTTCTGTACAAATAATACTAATGCAAACAAGATTAGAAGGGAAGTAACAAATTGGGAAAATGTTTTTAAAAACAAAGGTTCTGACAAAGGTCTCATTTCCAAAATATATAGAGAACTGACCATAATTTATAAGAAACCGAACCATTCTCCAATTGATAAATGGTCAAAGGATATGAACAGACAATTCTCAGTTGAAGAAATTGAAACTATATCCACTCACATAAAAGAGTGTTCCAAATCACTTCTGATCAGAGAAATGCAAATTAAGACCACTCTGAGATACCACTACACACCTGTCAGATTGGCTAAGATGACAGGAACAAATAATGACAAATGTTGGAGGGGATGTGGGGAAATTGGGACACTAATACATTGCTGGTGGAGTTGTGAAAGAATCCAGCCATTCTAGAGAGCAATCTGGAATTATGCCTAAAAAGTTATCAAACTGTGCATACCCTTTGACCCAGCAGCGCTACTGCTGGGATTATATCCCAAAGAAATACTAAAGAGCGGAAAGAGACATATATGTGCCAAAATGTTTGTGGCAGCTCTTTTTGTTGTAGCTAGAAACTGGAAGATGAATGGATGTCCATCAGTTGGAGAATGGTTGGGTAAATTGTGGTATATGAAGGTTATGGAATATTATTGCTCGGTAAGAAATGACCAGCAAGAGGAATATAGAGAGGCCTGGAGAGACTTAAATCAACTGATGCTGAGTGAAATGAGCAGAACCAGAAGATCACTGTACACTTCAACAACAATACTGTATGAGGATGTATTCTGATGGAAGTGGAAATCTTCAACATAAAGAAGATCCAACTCACTTCCAGTTGATCAATGATGGACAGGGGTAGCTGCACCCAGAGAAGAAACACTGGGAGGGGAATGAAAATTGTTAGCACTAATATCTGTCTGCCCAGGTTGCATGTGCCTTCGGATTCTAATGTTTATTGTGCAACAAGAAAATGATATTCGCACACATGTATTGTACCTAGACTATATTGTAACACATGTAAAATGTATGGTATTGCCTGTCGTCGGGGGGAGGGAATAGAGGAAGGGGGGGTAAATTGGAAAAATGAATACAAGGGATAATATTATAAAATATATATATATATATATAATAAAAAAAAATAAAGAAAAAAAAATAAATTAAAAAAAAATAATAATTTAGATGCTGCACCACTTGGTGTGTATATGTTTAATATTGATACTGCTTCATTATTGATGCTACCCTTTAGCAGGACATAATGCCCTTCCTTATCTCTTTTAATTATATCAATTTTTTTTTTTTGCTTGATCTGAGATGATGATGGCTACCCCTGCTTTTTTGGCTTTGCCTGAAGCATAGTAGATTCTACTCCACCCTTTTACTTTTAGTTTGAATGTATCACCCTGTTTCAGGTATGTTTCCTGTAAACAACATATAGTAGGATTCTGACTTTTAATCCAGTCTGCTAACTGCTTCCTCTTTATGAGGGTGTTTACCCCATTCACATTTATTGTTAGAATGACTACTTCTATATTGCTTGCCATCCTGTTAACCCCTGCTTATGCTTTTCTCCTTTCCTTTCCTCTTAGCCCCCTCCCCAGTATTCAACTTGTGAACCTCACTTGCTTTTCACAGCCCTCCCTTTTTAGTATCGCTCCCCCACCTTAAAGTTCCTCCCTTCATTTTACCCCATTTCCTCACAATTTCTGTTTTCCCTTCCCCTTAGCTTACTCCTTCCCTCTCACTTTTCAATGAAGTGGAAGAAGTTTCACCATAAATCGAATATGTCTATTGATACACACTGTGTTCATCTCCCTCCTTTCTTTCTCTCAGATATAATAGGTTACCTTTGCCTCTTTATGAGATGTTTTACCACCACTTTACATTTTTTATGATATAATTTGCTTTCCACCTCTAGTTTCTAGGACAAATTATACATATGTTCTTTACATATTTTTATGGAAGAAGTATAGTTCTCAATATTTCTTTTTACCTTTTGAGAAATCTCCTGAGTTCTATATATGAAGATCAAACATTTTATGTAGGTCTGGTTTTTTCATCAAGATGGAATTCATTTATTTCTTAAATATCCATCTTCTTCCCTGGAAAACGATGCTCATTTTTGTTGGGTAAGTTATTTATTCTTGGCTGCATACCAAGTTCCTTAACCTTTTGGAATATCATGTTCCAGGCCCTGCGTTCTTTTAATGTGGATGCTGCTAGATCCTAGGTTATCCTTATTGTGGTTCCTCCATATCTGAATTGCTTTTTTCTAGCAGCTTCCAATATTTTTTTCCTTTGTCTGATGGTTCTTGAACTTGGCCACTATATTTCTTGGCATTTTGATTTTAGCATCCCTTTCAGTAGGTGATCGATTAATTTTTTCAATGTCTATTTTACCCTCTGTTTCCAAAATGTCTGGGCAGTTCTCTTGATAATTTCCTTAAAAATAGTGTCCAAGCGGGGGGCGGAGCCAAGATGGCGGAGAAGAAACACACGACTCAGTGAACGTCCTCACTCCCTCACAACCAATTAGATAAATTAAGTCTCAAAATTAGCTCAGGACTGATAGATACCACAAGGACTGGAAGCAAGACTTACCAGCTGAAGAGAATCTGGAGTTTCAACAGGAAAGGTCAGTCCCCAGGGGAGGAAGAAGAGAGACCAGCACAGACGGTGGGGTAGGGGCACACTGCGCCCATTGCACTGGGAAGGGCTCTGGGATCAGAGAAGCCACTGAGGTAAAGGAATCTGGCACAGGCTGTTAGCTCTTCTCTGCTAATTATTTAGCAGTTCAGAAGAGAAAGCCAAAATATTTTAAAACTCAAATTAGATTTTCCCCGATCCGGGGGGTGACTCAGCGAAGACTCGGCACCAGGGGGTGTGGCCTCAGCTACCACCTGAGAATAGTTAAAAGATTGACAAGTGGGTGGATACGGCCCAAGGCAACACACACTGCCTAGCTTAGCTGGAGGGAGTGGAACTCAGCTCCAGGAAGTCCCAGAGAAGCGGAACCTTTGAACTAGGGACCGCGGTTTCTGGCAGACACTTCCAGTCTGAGCGCAGGGGCTTCTCACGTCACCTGCTGCAGACATCCACTCCCCACCCGGACACATAGGCTGGGCTTTGTGCTGTCTTCACTATTCTACGCCCTCGAAGCACAGTAGTGCTAATCACCTCTGAGGCACTTCCAGGGAGGGGGTGGGGAACTGTCTCCCAGAGCTCTATCTTAGCTCAGGCGCGGTGCCGCTGCATCCATCCGGTCTGGGAGGAAGTTGGTAAAGAAGTAAATAATTTCCTACCCCAGGGACAGACTCCAAAAGATTTTTTTGAGTATGAGCAAAAAAAGCTAGAAAAACCATAGATTCCTTCTATACAGAGAAAGAGCGGGTATCCAACCCCGAGGAAGTTGACAGCAGAGAATCAGCAGACAACAACCTAAAGGGGAACGATTCCTGCCCCCCATCACATAACTCTCTCCTAGAAGAAGCTCTTAAAAAATTGAGGGAGATCAAAGAAAAATGGGGAAAGGAAAGGGAAGTTATGATAGAGAATAACAACGTCCTGAAATTGGAGTTGGAAAAAATAAAGAATTCACAGGAGATGCAGGGAAACAAAATTAGTGAATTAGAAAAGGTTAAAAAAACACAGGAAAGTAGGATTTCTGAATTGGAAAAGATAAAAAAGTCTCAAGAAAATAGAATTTCTGAATTGGAAAAAGAAAATAATTCTCAAAAAAAAAAATAGGGAAATGGAAAAAAATTCAATAGAGCAAAATAATTCATTTAAAAACGAAATTGGGCATTTACAAAAAGAACTAAAAACTGTGAAAGAAGAAAATAACTCCTTAAAAGTCAGGATGGAACAAATAGAAATGAATGATTCACAGAGAACCCAAGAATCAGTCAAACAAAACAAAAAAAATGAGAAGCTGGAGAACAACGTCAAATACTTACTGGGAAAATCTATAGACCTGAAAAATAGATCTAGGAGAGATAATCTGCGGATTATTGGACTTCCAGAAAACTATGACCAAAAAAAGAGCCTAGATTCTATTTTACAGGAAATTATCAAAGAGAACTGTCCAGAGATAATAGAAACAGAAGGGAAAGTGGATGTGGAAAGAATTCATCGAACTCCTTCTGAAATAGACCCTAAAAAAAGAACACCACGGAATATTGTGGCTAAGCTGCAGAATTACCACACAAAGGAGAAAATCCTGCAAGCAGCTAGAAAAAAACAATTTAAATACCAAGGTGCCACAATAAGGGTCACCCAAGATCTGGCTGCCTCCACATTAAAAGATAGAAGGGCCTGGAACCTGATATTCCGAAAGGCAAAAGATCAAGGACTGCAACCAAGAATGAACTACCCAGCTAAGTTTAGCATCTTTTTCCATGGAAGAAGATGGTCATTCAATGAAACAGAGGAATTCTATATGTTTCTAAGAAAAAAACCAGACTTAAACAAAAAATTTGATCTACATCCACAAGACTGAAGAGAAACAGAAAAAGGTACACAGAACCCTTGAGAACTGTAACTCTGTTGTGGGTATATAAAAAAATACTCAAGGATAATTTGATTTTACTGATATAAAAGAAAAAAAGGGGGGTGTGGTAAAGGGAAGGAGGTCGGTTCAGAAAAAGGGGAAGGAGTGATAAAAAGAGGGAAACTACATCCCAGGAAGAGACATAGAAAATACACCATATCTGAGGGAACTTAGTGAGGGGGAGAATCATTGTGTGAATCTTACTCTCATCAGAAGAGGCTCAAAGAGTAAATAATTAACATATTTGTTTTTCAGAGAATTTTCTCTCACCTCATAAAAAGGGGGGAGAGGAAAAGGGGAAAGGAAAAGGAGAATAAGTGAAGGGACTTGGAGGGAGGGGGGAGGGATCCTAAAAAAAAAAAAAAAAAAAGAGGGAGGGTTGCGCGTCACAAGGGGGGTCTGTAAATTAAATATCGGGGAGGGGGATCAGGGGGGTCAAGGGAAAAAAGCATAATCTGGGGATAATACGATGGCAGGAAATACAGAATTAGTAATTTTAACTGTAAATGTAAATGGGATGAACGATCCCATCAAACGGAGATGGATAGCAGATTGGATCAAAAAGCAGAACCCTACAATATGTTGCCTACAGGAAACACACTTAAAGCAGGGTGATACATACAGAGTAAAGATAAAAAGTTGGAGCAGAATCTATTATGCTTCAGGTAAAGCCAAAAAAGCAGGGGTAGCTATCCTTATCTCAGATCAAGCAAAAGCAGAAGTAGATCTCGTTAAAAAAGATAAGGAAGGAAACTATATCCTGCTGAAAGGTAGCATAAATAATGAAGTCATATCAATACTAAACATATATGCACCAAGTGGTTTAGCATCTAACTTTCTAAAGGAAAAGTTAAGAGAACTGCAAGAAGAAATAGACAGTAAAACTATAATAGTGGGAGATCTCAACCTTGCACTCTCAGATTTAGACAAATCAAACCACAAAACAAACAAGAAAGAAATTAAAAAAGTAAATAGAACATTAGAAAAACTAGGTATGATAGACCTTTGGAGAAAACTGAATGGCAATAGGAAGGAATATACTTTCTTCTCGGCAGTTCATGGATCCTATACAAAAATTGACCATATATTAGGACATAAAGATCTCAAAATTAAATGTAGGAAGGCAGAAATAATAAATGCCTTCTTCTCAGATCACAATGCAATAAAAGCTACATTCAGTAAAAAGTTAGGGGTAAATAGACCAAAAAGTAATTGGAAACTGAATACTCTCATCTTAAAGAATGACTGGGTGAAAGAGCAAATTATAGAAACAATTAACAATTTCACCCAAGATAATGATAATGATGAGACATCATATCAAAATCGTTGGGATGCAGCTAAAGCAGTAATAAGGGGAAATTTTATATCTTTAGAGGCTTATTTGAAGAAAACTGAGAAAGAGAAGATTAACGAATTGGGCTTACAACTTAAAAGGCTAGAAAAAGACCAAATTATAAACCCCCAACCAAAAATTAAACTCGAAATACAAAAATTAAAAGGAGAAATCAATAAAATTGAAAGTAAAAAAACTATTGAATTAATAAATAAAACCAAGAGTTGGTTTTATGAAAAAGCCAATAAAATAGATAAACCTTTGGTAAATTTGATCAAAAAAAAGAAAGAGGAAAATCAAATTGATAGTCTTACAAATGAAAAGGGGGATCTTTCCACCAATGAAGAGGAAATTAGAGAAATAATAAGGAGTTACTTTGCCCAACTTTATGCCAATAAATTTGATAACTTAAGTGAAATGGATGACTTTCTCCAAAAATATAGGCTCCCTAGATTAACAGAGGAGGAGATAAATTGCTTAAATAGTCCCATTTCAGAAAAAGAAATAGAACAAGCTATTAATCAACTCCTCAGGAAAAAATCCCCAGGGAAAGATGGATTCACATGTGAATTCTACCAAACATTTAAAGAACAATTAGCCCCAATGTTATATAAATTATTTGAAAAAATAGGGGATGAAGGAGTCCTACCAAACTCCTTTTATGACACAGACATGGTACTGATACCTAAACCTGGTACATCGAAAACTGAGAAAGAAAATTATAGACCAATCTCCTTAATGAATATTGATGCTAAAATCTTAAATAAGATATTAGCAAAAAGACTTCAGAAAATCATCTCCAAGATAATACACTATGATCAAGTAGGATTTATTCCAGGAATGCAGGGCTGGTTTAATATTAGGAAAACTATTAATATAATTGACCATATTAATAATCAAATTAATAAGAACCATATGATCATCTCAATAGATGCAGAAAAAGCATTTGACAAAATCCAACATCCATTCCTACTAAAAACTCTTGAGAGTATAGGAATAAATGGATTATTCCTTAGAATAATCAGGAGTATATATTTAAGACTGTCAGTAAGCATAATATGCAATAGAAATAAACTGCAACCTTTCCCAGTAAGATCAGGAGTGAAACAAGGTTGCCCACTATCACCATTACTATTCAATATAGTACTAGAAATGCTAGCCTCGGCAATAAGAGCCGAGAAAGAGATTCAAGGAATTAGAGTAGTAAATGAGGAAATTAAACTATCACTTTTTGCAGATGACATGATGGTATACTTAGAGAACCCCAAAGACTCTGCTAAAAAGCTACTAGAAATAATTCAAAATTTCAGCAAAGTGGCAGGATACAAAATAAATCCACATAAATCCTCGGCATTTTTATATATCACTAACAAAATGCAACAGCAAGAGATACAAAGAGAAATTCCATTCCAAACAAATGTTGAGAGTATAAAATATTTGGGAATCCATCTACCAAAGAAAAGTCAGGAATTATATGAGAAAAATTACAAAACACTTGCCACAAAAATAAAATCAGATTTAAATAATTGGAAAGACATTCAGTGCTCTTGGATAGGCCGAGCGAATATAATAAAGATGACAATACTCCCCAAACTAATCTATTTATTTAGTGCTATACCAATCAGACTCCCAAGAAACTATTTTAATGACCTAGAAAAAATAACAACAAAATTCATATGGAAGAATAAAAGGTCAAGAATTGCAAGGGAACTAATGAAAAAAAAACTCAGAGGAAGGTGGTCTAAGTGTACCTGATCTAAAGCTATATTATATAGCAGCAGTCACCAAAACCATTTGGTATTGGCTACGAAATAGACCGGTAGATCAGTGGAACAGATTAGATACAAAGGACAAAAAAGGGTACATCTATAGCAATCTAATCTTTGACAAACCCAAAGATTCCAACATTAGGGATAAAAATTCATTATTCGGAAAAAACTGTTGGGAAAACTGGAAATTAGTATGGCAGAAATTAGATATGGATCCACACTTAACACCATATACCAAGATAAGATCAAAATGGGTCCATGATTTAGGCATAAAGAGGGAGATAATAAATAGATTAGAGGAACAGAGGATAATCTACCTCTCAGACTTGTGGAGGAGGAAGGAATTTATGACCAGAGGAGAACTAGAGATCATTATTGATCACAAAATAGAAGATTTTGATTACATCAAACTAAAAAGTTTCTGTACAAATAATACTAATGCAAACAAGATTAGAAGGGAAGTAACAAATTGGGAAAATATTTTTAAAAACAAAGGTTCTGACTAAGGTCTCATTTCCAAAATATATAGAGAACTGACCATAATCTATAAGAAACCGAACCATTCTCCAATTGATAAATGGTCAAGGGATATGAACAGACAATTCTCAGATGATGAAATTGAAACTATTTCCACTCATATGAAAGAGTGTTCCAAATCACTACTGATCAGAGAAATGCAAATTAAGACCACTCTGAGATACCACTACACACCTGTCAGATTGGCTAAGATGACAGGAACAAATAATGACAAATGTTGGAGGGGATGTGGGGAAATTGGGACACTAATACATTGCTGGTGGAGTTGTGAAAGAATCCAGCCATTTTGGAGAGCAATCTGGAATTATGCCCAAAAAGTTATCAAACTGTGCATACCCTTTGACCCAGCAGCGCTACTACTGGGATTATATCCCAAAGAAATACTAAAGAGCGGAAAGAGACATATATGTGCCAAAATGTTTGTGGCAGCTCTTTTTGTTGTAGCTAGAAACTGGAAGATGAATGGATGTCCATCAGTTGGAGAATGGTTGGGTAAATTGTGGTATATGAAGGTTATGGAATATTATTGCTCGGTAAGAAATGACCAGCAGGAGGAATACAGAGAGGCCTGGAGAGACTTAAATCAACTGATGCTGAGTGAAATGAGCAGAACCAGAAGATCACTGTACACTTCAACAACAATACTGTATGAGGATGTATTCTGATGGAAGTGGAAATCTTCAACATAAAGAAGATCCAACTCACTTCCAGTTGATCAATGATGGACAGAGGTAGCTACACCCAGAGAAGAAACACTGGGAGGAGAATGAAAATTGTTAGCACTAATATCTGTCTGCCCAGGTTGCATGTACCTTCGGATTCTAATGTTTATTGTGCAACAAGAAAATGATATTCGCACACATGTATTGTACCTAGACTATATTGTAACACATGTAAAATGTATGGTATTGCCTGTCGTCGGGGGGAGGGAATAGAGGGAGGGGGGGTAATTTGGAAAAATGAATACAAGGGATAATATTATAATATATATATATATATATATATAATAAAAAAAAAATAGTGTCCAAGCTCTTTTTTTCCTCACATTTTTCAGGGAGTCTGATTATTCTCAAATTGTCTCACCTGGATCTGTTTTCCAGGTCTGTTGTCTTTCTAATGAGGTACTTTACATTCTTTACAATTGTTTCATTTCTCTGGTTGTGCTTGACTACTTCTTGGTTTCTTCTTGATTCATTCATTTCTACTTGTTCAAGTCTAATTTTCAATGATGTATTTTTTTCACTCATTTTTTTTTTTTTATATCTTTTTGTAATTGTCCAATTGAGTTTTTACCTTCTATGGAATTTTTTTCCATTTTATCCATTTTATTTTTTAGAAAGCTGTTTTCTTTTTCCAGCTCACTAATCCTGTTTTCCTTGGAGTTGTTTACCTTTTCCAATTCACTAATTTTGTTTCTCAATGATTTGCTTTCTTTATCCACTCTGTCTTTAAATGTGTGGAATGACTTCTCCAGGCTCTCTTACCAAGCTTCCAATTTCTCTTCTAGCTCTCTTTTGAGAGCCTTTTTGATTTCCTCTATGAGATTCTTTTGTATTGAGGAGCAGATCATATCCCCCTTAGGGGATTCCTCTGGTGACAATCTGCTTTTAGTGTCCTCAGTATTTGCAGTCTGCTCTCTCTCCATACAGAAGCTGTCAATGGTTAGAGCCCTTTTGAATTTTTTGTTCATTTTGTCAGAGCCAATGGAAGAAAACAAATTTACAAGAGAAACAATTGGTCTCTTTGGGGGGGGGGGGGATGGGGCTGATTGTTGTTAATGGGCTTTCTCTACATACTGGGGGGGAGGGCAGCAGCAAGCCACTAACAGGACAGCAATGGTTGTGCTGAGTCTATGCTCTGAGGCTCTAGAAAGCTCTGAGTCACTCCAGGTGGGGGTTGGGGGTGGCCAGGTTTGGAGAGATGCTAGCTTTCCCATGTTTTATTCTTCACTTCTGGTGTTTACGCCCTCTCTGCTGCTCCTAGTCGGAGCTGTGTGAGCTGTCTGTCATGCTCTGGCTTGCCTGCCCTCAGTCTGGGCCCAGTCTGTTCAACTCTCTCCCAAGCAAACACAAACCTTCTCTGACGAATTTCAAGGATGTCATCTCTTGGTGATTATTTGTGGGTTTCTTTTCTGGTCAAGCATTAAATCTGAGGCTTGTCATGAAGTAAGTCCTGAGAGAAAACACAGAGCTCAAGCAGCTGTCTGCCTCCATGCCGCCATCTTGGCCAGAATTAGCTCCCTTTTAATTTTTAAGACTAACAATTTGCTTTTCCTCTTTCCTTTGACTTTTCCTTTCTAATTCAATTGTGTTAAGAAAAAAATGAGTAAGAAGATGTATAAAGGCATTAATATAATAATCCTTTTAAAAAGATGAGATAGATTCTTCTCTATTTCATGAATTAAGAATTGTCTCTCTGTATAAACCCAGGAATTTTGAATTTTTGCTTATTTCTCTGGGTAAAGACTCAAAATGTATATGAGATCCCATAAAGGCTCAGGCTATTCCATCCAAATACAACAGAACATAAACTTACTTCTACTTCAAAAGAGTTATTCCACAGTAAAAAAAATAATTTGGACAAATGTGTTGTATTAAGTTTGGTTCATGTATGGTTAGTTATTTCAGCATCCATTATCTTTGTATATATTGATAATCTCAGTATATACCTTAAGATATTATTAAAATTTCCAAGGTAAAATTACTACCAGTATATATCTAGAGCCAGTGGAAGATCTCAGTGATCTTATTAAGCTGGAAAATCTTCAAGTACTAGTGTAGTAAAATAGTGGCTGTTTGTCATCCGATGATCAGAAAGTAAGAGTGTCTTTCTATCTAAAATTGTAAAGGTAATTTCATAAAAACAGTGTTGGAATCTGCTGTAGTGAAGCCAATAAATTCATGGATCTTTGAAGAATGGATGTATCATTGACTTGTTTTAATTGGATTCTTTGTATTAATGAACACTCAAATACATTTTGTGGCCAAATTTCCATCAATTTCCTTTTCCTGTTTGTACTGTATAACCTAAAAAGGCAGGATGCCACACAATAACATGAAATTATTAATGAGTAATAAAAAAGTCATTTCCTTTGTAAGATTACATTGTTTGAGATGAGAGTACATTTTGTGGTTTCCGGAGAAAATGTACTATTTACCCATTCCTGGCCTAATCCTCTTTATAATTCATAGGAACACCAGGACACCATGTGATAATTATTTCATAATGAAAAAAGGGAAATGTTTTCTTAATTTTAAAAGTACTGATTTAGTTTTTGTGGGGAGCATTCAAATGAACTTGGCATTTTCTAATTACTGGTTGTAATCAAAAAAGAATTCAAAGAAATTTTCTTCAAAGAATTCAAATTAATACTTTTTGAAAGCGGGTGGAAGAATTAGAAATAACTAATAAATGCTTGGCAAGAAAATAAAAATTTCAGTTTACTTTGTAAAACTAATGTCTACTACAAACTAAATGTTGTAGTTCAAAGAAATGTACAATGGTGTATCCTCAATTCTATAAATATTTGAATTAATGTGAAATAGCCTATTTTTTACATACATGTTCTGATGTGACAAACCTTCTTTGCATAAGGTTAAGTATGGTAAATGAGAGGAAATTCATATTATTATAAGGACTTTGTTCCTATCATTATCATATTTGCACATATCAGAAATATGAAATGTCTTTGTCAGATTAATTTAGTTGGATTTTTGTCATCATTATCAGTTGATGAGATGCAATATAGGAAATTATTTAGGCTCTATGTAGTGAAGGTTGGTATATGAAAATGTTGTAGATGATAGTTCCAAACTGAATTTGAAGATCAGAATGTATCTTTGAAGTCAATTATCTTGATTTTAGGAATAATTTTTACTAAACTGTCACAGAATCCCAGAGTTGAAAATGATTATAAACATAATTCGATTATTCCAATCTGAAATGAAAACAGAATCTTATCTACAGCCTTTTCCACCATATAAACATCAACCTCAATTTTCTAGTAAATCCTTTCCTCATATAATTATCCATGTATCCATATATGTCCATATATTCATAATTATCCAAAGAATTATTTGAAATGTTATTCATATGGTTATTGAGTTCAACTCATACCTAAACAAGAAATCCATATATAAAAATAATTGATCATTTAATAAAAAAAATCTCTATTTTTTGAGGAAAACTGCTAATGAACTTTTCATAACATAACACTTTGTAAAGTAGTTCATCTTGCTCTTTGATAATGAATTATTATTAATATTTTTCTTACATTAAATCTAGCCATGCCTTTTTCACAGTTCTTACTTCCTTCTCTTTATTTTGCCTTGTCAGGCAAAGCAGATCCATATTAAATCTTTTTCTCTATGACGGCCATTCAGATACTTTAATGTTTTCTGTAACTTCTTTTTTTTTAGGTCATTCATTTTAATTTTTTCAACTAATTCACAGAAGCTATGATCTCCATTCCCTTCATCTTCCTTTTGTTCTCTTCTAGATGGTTTTCATATTGTCACTGTCAATAATAAATTATAGTGTCCAGGGAAGAAGAGAATTATCCTAATATGCCCTATTGAGGACAGAATACAATAGCATTGAGTCCTTTCTAATGCTGTACTCCTTGCCACTCTAATTGAAATCATAGAGAGCTTTATATTTTATATTTTTGATGGCCCTATAATACTATTTAAATATATATATATGTGTGTGTGTGTGTGTGTATTATATGTATATATACAATATATATGTGTGGGTTTTGTATAATATATATATATATATATATATATATATGTTTGCATATTTTCACTTAAATGACTATTATCACTTCTAACATCCTGTACACAATGATTATGTATTTTAATAATTTACAAACCATATATCTATTCCAATTACATTTCATCTTATTAAATTTTGCCTGTTGTAATGGCTAGGGGTCCTCTATTCTTAAATTTCCTAGCTGCACCATTACAATTATCAGATAATATTCTTTGTTATAAAAGATGTACAGCTATGCTAGGTTCTACACAAGCTATACAGAAGTAGCTTAGTATTCTGGGCTAGGTTTGATTCCGGTAAGAATTCTAATACATCAGTATTAAAAGAGAAGGGACAGGTAGGTAGCACAGTGGATAAAGCACCAGGATGACCTGAGTTCAAATCCAGCCTCAGACACTTAATACTTGCTATCTGTGTGACCCTGGGGAATTCACTTAACCCAATTACCTCAGAGAAAAAAAAAGAATAAAAAATTAAAAGAGGAGAGACCTGGATATAATGTAATAATTAAGAAAAATGACATTTATTTAACCATAGAAGGAGAAGACTATTCAATACGAACAGACATTGAGAAAGTCATTAGTTGATTCAGTTGAAGGATGTTCCTTTCATGATAGCATATCAAATATCAGTAAAAATCCTTGTAACTCTTTAGAGAGCTTTTATATTCAGGCATTAAAGAAATAATGCCTATGTTCTATAAGAAAGGACCACCAGGATGATTTCAGAGAGGCTTGGAAATACTTGCATGAACTGTTGCTAAGTGAAATGATCAGAACCAAGTAATCATTGTACATAATAACATCAATATTATATGATGATCAATTATGATGAAAGTGACTCTTTCCAACAATGAGATGATTGAGTACAGTTCCAATGATTTTGTGATAAAGAGAACCATCTACCCCCAGAGAGAGGACTGTGTGTACTGAGTGTGGATCACAATATAAAATTTTCATTCTTTTTGTTGTTGTTGTTGTTGTTCACTTGCATTTTATTTTCTTACTCATTTTCTTTCCTTTTTGATCTGATTTTTCTTGTGCAACAAGATAATTATATATATATATATGTATATGTATATATATATACATATATATATACATATACATATATATATATGTATGTTTTCACAAACTGGATTTAACATATATTTTAACATGTGTAACATATATCAGATTGCTTGACATCTAAGGGAGTGAGTGGAGGGAAGGAGGGAAAAACCTGAAATAAGTCTATGCAAGACTCAAATGTTGAAAATTATCCATGCATATATTTTGACAATAAAAAGCTTTTTTTTTTTTTTTTTTTTTTTTAATTGTGTGTTCATTGACCATTTATCAGTTGGGAAATGACTTGCATTCTTTCAAATCTGACGCCATTTTTTATATATTTTAGAAATGAGACATTTATCAGAAACATGGCTTGTAAAGATATTTTCCCAGGTTTGTATTTCCCTTTTAACCTTGTTTCTGTTGGTTTTGTTTGTGCAAGAATGTTTTAATTTAATGTAATCAAACTTGTCCATTTTGACTTTCATGCTGTTCTCTAGTTCTTCTTTGGTCAAAAATTATGCTCTATTCCTAAGATCTGATAGGTAAATTATTTCTTGTACTCCTAATTTGTTTCATTCTTTATGCCTAAATCATGTTTCCATTTTGACCTTATTTTGGTATGGGATGTGAGATGTAGGTCTATGTGCTTATGACATAGTATTTGGTAATTTCCCAGCAATTTTTATCAAATAGTGAGTTCTTATTTCAAAAGCTGGAGTTTGGGGGCTTTTCAAACACTAGATTGTTATAAACCTTGATTATTGTGTTATGTGTATCTAATCTATTCCACTGATCCACCACTATTTCTTACCCACTATGAAATGATTTTGATGACTCTGTTTTATAATATAGTTTTAGGTTTAGTACTACTAAGTCACCATCTTCTATATTTTTTCATTAATTCCCTTGATATTCTTGATCTTTTGTTCTTCAGGATGAATTTTGCTATTTTTTTCTGCTTCTATGAAATATTTTTGGCATTGATTGGTATGACACTGGAAAAAGTAGACCAATTTGGGCATAATTATCATCTCTACTATATATCTGCCTACCCATGAGCAATTTATATATTTTTTTATTTTTTATATCTGACTATATGTGTGAGAAATGTTTTGTAATTGTGTTTATATAGTTCTTGGGCTTGTTTTGGCAGGTAGACTCCGAATTATTTTATTTTTTCTACAGTAATTTTAAATGGAATTTCTCTTTTTATTTCTTGCTGATGGGCTTTGTCAGTAATTTATTGAAATGCTGATCATTTCTGTGGGTTCATTTTCTGTTTTGCAACTTTGCTAAAGCTGTGAATTGTTTCCAGAAGGTTTATGGATATTTTCTAGGATTCTCCAAGTATATCATCATATTATCTGCAAAGATGATACTTTTATATCTTTATTGCCTCTTCTGATTTCTTTAATTTCTTTTTCTTATTGCTAAGCCAAAATTTCTAGTACATTGTTGAATAAAAGTGGTGGTAGTGAGCAACCTTACTACTCATAAGCAAACTAAACTATAAACTTAGAGACAGGATTGTTAATGGCGTGGTAACAGGAAAAAAAGAGAGTACAAACTTGTAATCATTGTTTAGGAAAGAGAAAGAGCAAAGATCATGAAAGTAGAAGCAGACTGTAGCACAAATCATAAGGCTGAGTACTCTCTTTTTTCACTACACCATTCTTCTGTGTAAATAAAGAGGGTGAGGGACAAAGAGAATAAAATATATAAAAAGTAAATAAATAATGAATAGTTGTAAGCATCTATATGAATGGTTATAATTTTATTTTATTTAAAATGATCTTTATATATGGAAATTGTAATCT
The DNA here is from genome assembly GCF_048593235.1 of Sminthopsis crassicaudata. Classification (NCBI taxonomy): domain Eukaryota; kingdom Metazoa; phylum Chordata; class Mammalia; order Dasyuromorphia; family Dasyuridae; genus Sminthopsis; species Sminthopsis crassicaudata. The sequence goes on from NC_133619.1 coordinate 91,730,064, forward strand.
TACTTGATGTCTGTTAAAACCAAAATACAATTTAAATCTTTTTTTAACATTAGTTGCAAGATGCTCATGAATTGGGCAGTGGCTGAACAAGTTGTGGTATATAACAGTGATAAAATATTACTGTATTTAAGAAATAATGAGATTGACTATCTTAGAAAAAACATGAATAGATTTGCATGTAAATAAATACAAACAAGAAAATGTTGTACATAATAGTAGCAATATTGTTTTCAAATCAACTTTGAATGAATAAGTTATTTTTACTATTATAAACACCAAAATTAAATAGAAAGGATATGTGAAGAAAATTTCTATGCCCCTATAAACAACTGATAAATAGATGTGGATAGTGATTTTTCATGTTGTGCATGCACATACACATCTATGTATGTATCTATTTATCTACAAACGTGTCTAATCATAGTTATCTCTAGAGGAGAAGAGAAAATGAAAAAAAAAAGAAAATTCACAGGATAACTGTAATAAATTTGCTTCTATACTCAGAAGTTTGTGCTTATTGTTCTCACTAAGGGTAGCTTCTGCATAGCACAGCTGAGATTGGTTTTTCTTATCATCACAGGTTCCCTCAATCTTTTCCAACTGAGACATTCAACTCCCTATGCTGTCTGGGAGGAGAAAAGTCCTGTCATTAGGGACCAGGCTGCTTCCCAACCCAACTAGTCTCTGAAGCCACCTGCTTGCTCTTTCAAGAGATTAAGCCTGGAGGTGTTTATACTTTACAAGGACCAAACATCCAACCTGGTATCTTTCTTCAGCTTTTTTTTGGTAGTTCCAGGAGGATCAATATTCTGCCCAATTTTTATTTTTTATTGTTCTACATTTGCCTTGAGGTACATATTTATCTCCTTTGTAGGGAAAATATGGAAAGCTTGGAATTTTCTCACATATTCTGTCATTTCCCCAGAAGTCTCTCTTTAGCATGATCTTATTTTTTGTATAAATGCTCTTATTGATGTTTTTTAATGCTGCATGAATCCCAGAGTGTCAGCTCTATAGATGGAGGGGGAAAACATAAGGTTAATAAAAACCTGATGAATCAATTACATCAAAATAAAGAATTAATAAAGAGAACCTTACTTTACATTTATTTTTTTCTTTATTTTTTTCTTTTTGCTTTTCCCTGCAAATGAGCAAAAAATATAGAAACAATGTTTCTTGTAAATGGAATTTAAATTAACCAGAATTAGCAAAGGAAATCATATTCTAATATGATTTCAGTAGTTATCTAAAACCATATATAATAAATATGTAATTGATTTAGATTGATTTTTATTCATAGATAAATCTCAAAAAAATAACCCAGTACATTGTCAAATGTCTAAGAAATATGATTATGAAAATGTATTATGCAACATGGAATAAGGAAATAAAAATTAAAAATGAAAATGAAAGGTGATGCTTCATATGAAAAAACAAAACCAAACAATTTATAGATTTGCCTAAAGAAAGGTGCTTTCCTTCTCTGAAATCAGGAGAGAATTGTGAACATAAACACAATGTGATAGAACAACCATCCCAAAACTATTTTTTGCAAAACAAAATTTTGTTTCTGGTGTTTCCCCCTGCTTCTGATTAGTTCATCTTGCTTTATTAATTGTCTATCATAAGTACATAGTTTGTGTGTATAATTCCCTTCTGCTATGGGCAGTGCCCTAGCATTGTAGCAAGTGTAGTATTAACATACTCATGTAAATCCCTATGGCCCTCACCATTATGTAAATTGTGAAAATTCACATTAAAAACTACCTTGAAATAATAAAGTTTTCTCTACCAAATGTGGTGACATTTAATGATCAAAATGTAATTGAGTCATATAATATAATATTAAAGTCCATATTTTGATTTCAATTTTGTCAATGCTAATTTTTAAATTTTTGAATCTACACATACTTATTGCATTCCTATTAATCTAAACACTCTTCTTTACCCCACCTTATATTATGCCATCCTTTCCCCCCTCTTTATCCCTTTTCCAATAATCTACACAATATTCCAGTATGATAAATATATATATATATCTTTTATTTGCCACCTTATTTTATTCCCATATACTTTTTTTTTATTTATCCTTCCAATTTGTTGTGTGTGTTTGTATGTGGGAATCTCTGTCTGTCTGCCTGCATTGTTCCCTATTTAATCCATTCTTAACATAAGTAAATTTTACAATTATGATACTTCCTCCCCAATCTAATGACTCTGTGTCAACTCTTCCTGTGCTCCTCATTTATATAATTGCTATTTTGCCTTTTTCTAGAGAGTTTTACTTTTTAGAATCAAGTCATACTCAACTCTGCTCCAATCTTTCTTTTGAACTACCCAAATACTGCCAATTTTGAAATATGGGATGCAGTTTCATGTGAAAAACAAAAAAAAATTTGTCCATGTTGAGTTTTTTGAAAGTAATCTTTACTGTGAACTCTTCCATGTTAATTTTCATATTAAGTTAGGTTTAGTTAAGACGAGGTTCTGAAAATATGCAAGTTTGTTGAATGTCTGTTTCTTATTCATTTAGTTATGGATAATTTTCCTGGATATGATAGTTTTGGGCAGAGACTCAATTATTTTGATTGTTGATATGCATGTTATTCTAGAACCTGTGTATTTTTACTATGGCTGCTTATAAATCCTATAAATCCTAATTGTAGCTCCAGCATATTTGAATTTTTTATTTGTTTATTTCTTGAAAAATTTTCTCTTTGATATGGGGGTTTCAAAATTTGGCAATAACATTCTTATGTGTTTTCCACAAAGAATCTCTATGAGATGGTGATCAGTGGATTTTTCTATTACTACTTTCCTCTAATATTCTATCACACCAGGATACTTTTCTTGAATTATTTGTGCCATGAGGATCCCTATTCTGCTCCAATTCTTTTTTTGTTTGTTCACCAGTCTATGTTCACCCTGAGGCACACATTTATTCTCTTTATGAGGGAAATCTGAGTACCTTGAAAATTTCTGACTTTCTATACCATCTTCCCAGAATCCTCTTCAATTTTAATTTCTAAAGAAAAAAAATAACTGATTAAATTTTTTCATAATTTTGTAAATTAAAATATAACCATAACCTCATGAAGATGTGTAAGTAGATATAGTATATAAAAGACCTACTTTGAAGTAACGTAGAAATAAATTCAATTATGTCAATTAGGCATGGACCCACACTTAACACCACATACAAAGATAAGATCAAAATGGGTCCATGATTTAGGCATAAAGAACAAGATCATAAATAAATTAGAGGAACATAGGATCGTTTACCTCTCAGACTTGTGGAGGAGGAAGGAATTTGTGACCAAAGGAGAATTAGAAATCATCATTGATCACAAAATAGAAAATTTTGATTACATCAAATTAAAAAGGTTTTGTACAAACAAAACTAATGAAAACAAGATTAGAAGGGAAGTGACAAACTGGGAAAATATTTTTACTGTTAAAGGGTCTGATAAATGCCTCATTTCCATAATATATAGAGAACTGACTCTAATTTATGAGAAACCAAGCCATTCTTCAATTGATAAATGATCAAAGGATATGAACAGACAATTTTCAGATGATGAAATTGAAACTATTTCCACTTATATGAAAGAGTGTTCCAAATCACCATTGATAAGAGAAATTAAGACAACTCTGAGATATCATTATACACCTGTCAGATTGGCTACGATGACAGGAAAAAATAATGATGAATGTTTGAGGGGATGTGGGAAAACTGGGACATTGATACATTGTTGGTGGAGTTTTGAATGAATCCAACAATTCCAGAGAGCAATCTGGAATTATGCTCAAAATGTTATCAAACTGTGCATACCCTAGTACTAAAACAGGGAAAGGGACCTGTATGTGCCAAAATGTTTGTGGTAGCCCCTTTTGTAGTGGATAGAAACTGGAAAATGAATGGATGCCCATCAATTGGAGAATGGTTGGGTAAATTATGTTATATGAAGGTTATGGAATATTATTGCTCTGTAAGAAATGACCAGCAGGATGAATAAAGAGAGGCTTGGAGAGATATACATCAACTGATGTTGAGGAAAATGAGCAAAATCAGGAGATCATTATACACTTCAACAATGATACTGTATGAGGATATATTCTGATGGAAGTGGATATCTTCAAGAAAGAGAAGATCTAATTCAGTTCCAATTGATCAATGATGGACAGAATCAGCTACACCTAGAGAAGGAACACTGGGAAATGAGTGTAAACTGTTTGCATTTTTGTTTTTCTTCCCAGGTCATTTTTATTTTCTGAATCCAATTCTTCTTGTGCAACAAGAAATTCAGTTCTGCACACATATATTGTAGCTAGGACATACTATAACACATTTAACATGTATGGGACTGCCTGCCATTTAGGGGAGGAGGTGAAGGGAAGAAGGGGAAAATTTGGAATAGAAGTGAGTGCAAGGGATAATGTTGAAAAAATTACCCATGCATATGTACTGTCAAAAAAAGTTATAATTATAAAATTAATAAAAAAATGGAAGCTTAAAAAATAAATTCAATTATGTCACCAATTAATGTAGATTGAATGATTATGGACATGGCATTTAACTTCTGAGAGCTCCCAAGATATTCTGTGAGACTAAAAATTATTAGCAAGTTGAAAATAAAGGAAGTTTTTTCACTTAAATGCCCTAAAATGTAGAGTTTTGTTTGTTTAGTTTAAAATTAAGGTCTATATGGATTTTATATCAATGAAATAACAAGTGTTCTCCACCAAAATAAACAAAAACCAGAGTTGTAAAACTAGTGCCAAGTTATTGATGTCAAAACAAACATGTATTTAGCAGTCAAGCTTTTCATAGGTCATATTTGTTCCCATGTGATTAACATGGATTCAGAATCTCATGAATAAGTATTCAATGGATAAAATTACTGAAAGAGATATATGACTTTCCATATTTAACCACAGTTGGATTCTCAACCATATACACATTTAGAAGGTGCTCAGTGCTAGTGTAACAATGTTAAAAAGAAAATTTCAGGAAACTTCTTAATTGAATAGATTTGTCGTTCAGATTTTGCATATTCCATCCTAGAATTTTCATGAACTGGTTATATAGTTCCAGAACTGTTTTAAGTATGAAACGTTTTAGGAATCCCAACTGGCTTATTTTGATGTTTATATGCATTACATTTCCCCATGTTTTTGCTGAATAGGGCAAATTTCTCTAGGTTTTTATACAATTATTCCTTGATGATTCAATTATCATACTGAAAGTTTAATACTAAAACTAAGAAAATGTGATATATACATTTCATTCACCTTTTTGGAGTCTTGTCTTTTGTAAGACTCAATATCTACTTCTTCATGAAGCCTTTCCATATAGCTCCAGCTACAATTTCCCACACACTCAGTTTTTTGATATCTATTTTCCATATATACATGTAAGTACATTTTAATTATCAAGTTTATATTCATGTGCAAACTCATGTTTGAATTGTTTCATTTGCATGTGTGCGAGTGTGTGTGTGTGTGTGTGCATGCGTGTGTGTTTAATAGGTGTTTCTTGTTGTTATTGTTTGATTGATTAAATCATGTCACATGATTGAAAAATTCTTTACATCAGAAAGGTAGCATGGAGTAGTAAATAAAATTTGGTGTTTGACAATTTCTCCTTTTGTTCCAGTTCCTATTGCTGTCATCCAAGTTCAAGCAATTGTAGTTTTCTTACCTTGACTAGTGTTATCAAATAAAATTATAAATGGGCAGCATTTGATGATCGTGGTCATGATCATGATGATGTAAAGGAGGAAAGAAGCAAGAAAGGGAAAAACATTGATTAATCACTGATGTTGTTCTAGACACTGCTATTTTTAGTAATATGACCTCATTTAATCCTCAAACAGAGTAGTTTTTATTATTATCATGGTTTTGCAGATGAAAAAACTGAGAGTGAAGAAATTCTTTTCCAGGATCTTGCAGCTAGTAGGTGTCTGAGGCTTAATTTGAACACGGTTATTCCTGCCACCAAACCCAGCAATTTTCATGGTTTTTCCATATTGTTAGAGTGCAAATGTAGCACTCTCACTCTGTCATCCATCACCATTTACATAAAATATCTCTTCATATTATATAATACATAAATGAATTCCATTCTATTTTTACTTAGAGCACAATGTATCATAGTTTATCATATGCAGAATATTGCTATTACTGTATACAGTGATCTTCTGGCTTTACTCATTTTATTCAGCAGGTTTTCTAGGTTTTCTTCAAAAATCTGCATGCTTATCATTTCTAATAGAAAAATAGTATACTACAATTTATTCAGCCATTTCCCAATTGATAGGTATTTCATCAATTTCCAATACTTTGCCATCACAGAGTTTCTATAAACATTTTTATCATGTGTGTACTTTTTTCCTTTTTGTGATTTCTGGGATACAGAACTAGTTTTTGCTGAATCAAAGGATATGGAAAGTTTGATTACCTTGGGCATAATTTCTAATTGCTCCAGAATGGCTGGACAAGTTTATAACTACATTAATACTCCAATTTTTCTACATCTTCTCCAATATTTATCAGTTTCTTTTTCTGTCATATTAGGCAATTTTATATATGTGAAGTAGTATTGCTGAAATGACTTAATTTGCATTTCTCCTGTCAATAGTGATTTAGATTAATTTTTTCATATGACTATAGATAGTTTTTATTTCTTCATCTGAAAACTATTTGTTTATATTCTATTACCATTTATCAATTGTGAAATGGTTTGTAGTCTTATAAATTAGACTCTAATCTCTCTACTCTATATATTTAGAAATTAGACCTTATTCAGAAACACTGACTATAAAAATTATTTCCCAGTTTTCTGTTCCCATTTTAATCTTGTTTGCATTGACTTTACTTTCTTGTTCAAAACTTTTTAATTTAACAAAATCAAAACCATACATTTTGCATTTCATAAGGCTCTCTATCTCATGTTTGTTCATAAATTCTTCCTTTTCACCCATAGTTATGACAGGTGAACTATTCTTTCTCTTGTAATTTGCTTATAATATAATCATTTGCAGATTTTACTTTTATTGTAGTACATGATGTGAGATATTGATCATTGCCTTGTGTCTGCATTCATTCTATAGGATTAGATTTTAAACACTGTGATATGAAATGATTTATGCATGTTAACACAAAAAGCATGTGTTAGAAATAGGAAATGGTCATCCATTATCCAGCTTCAGAGGAAGTCTGAAAGCATGGTTTACCTATGCATCTAAGTTTTTTATTTAACTTGAAACATTCATAATATAAATGTTACAGGAGACATATATTATGTGACTTGTTAGCATACCTCATTTACTCATGAGGCCTAATGAGCAATTGGTAAGAGGAGAATAAAGATCAATTTGTTTTTCATATATCCATAGCCAAAGGCAGTATACTAACTAGTGATTTGTGCATACCCTAATAAAATAATTTGTCTACCTTGAATTAATGTTTGATATTTTAATAGAAATTCCCATTGGACCAGAGAGATGATAATCCAATAGAATGTATTTGTTTTTAATAAATTATGTTATAGAAGAATATGGCAGCAGGGTAATGTAATTTAGCCACCATCTGTATTTCCAAAAGTAATTAAATATTCTAAATGGAAATGAGTTTTAAGCTGAGACTACATCATACAAGCACCCAGAAAAATGGAATTTTCTGCTGTCATTATGTGGATTGTACTTAACTATTTACTGTCTTTTACTTCTAACACATTCATAAATATGTATCACTTAAAATATGATTTTAGCTCTTTAACATTAAAAAGATTACATATTTATTTGTATACTGCAGTATAAATGGTATATTATTTTATATATAGTGGGTATTTAAATCAGTATTTGTAGGATTGATTCAAATATAACATAAATAGTACAAAGTTACTGTATTTATGAGATGCATAAGAATATGGTAGAAAAAATTAATGAAACTTGAAAGATTACCATTATTATTGATATCAGAATGGTCAGGGAGAAATCATGAAAACTGGCATATTTTATTCATTAATTAATAATTAATTAAGGTAATATTCCCAATATAACTGTTTATATTCCAAAAGTCATTAGTATAGCATATCATTAATGACAAAATACAAGATAGGAATATTTAACTAGAATCCTTGATGCTTATTCCTAGAAGAAACCATGGGAGGATACAGTATAGATGAAATCTAGAACAGGAATCACTTTTAGAAAACACAGCCTCTTCTTAATATTGTCTGTGATACAAAAATAATTCCTCATTCACTAAGATTACTCTTTCATGTGGAGACAGATTTAATTGTTAGGAATTTCTCTTTGTTTTTGTTTTTCTTAAAACAAATGGCAATCTTCCTGTATTCAATTTCCTATTTCTACATAGATTTGAGTATATAAGTTTATTATCTTGAATCTCACATGGTCTAAAGGAAAACATTAGAGGATCAGATTATTAATTCTTTTTTCTTTTTTTTTTTTTCACAAAGCCTATAGAGCTTATCCCCTTTTCTAGAATTCTCTGTACTTAAGTTAGTTTATATTTTCTTATGATTGTATTGTCAGTTGAATGTCTTAAACTTCATGTCAATCACAATCAATTTAGATAATAGTGTTCTATACACATCAATTCTATTTCTTAGACTAAACAGTTTGAAATATATCCACCACCACTCATATGTGATACAGTGGTAAAAGCACCAGATATAAAGTTTGAATGGACTTGAGTTCTAACCCTCAGTCAGAATCTTACTATTGTGTGACTACAGCCAAGTCATTTAGCCTGAATTTTCATATGCTAGATTGTTGTGGTGAAATAATTTTAATTAAAATTTAGTAGTGTAAGACACTGTGATAAATTTTTTGTAAATAACATCTCATCCTATCCACATAGGAATCCTATAATGTAAGTGATACTTTTTAAAATCTTAAATTAAAGTCTGCTCAGGCAGACTGACCAATAAGTAATTATTAAGCTTCTAAGGTCAGATTACAATTCAGATCTTCTTCCTTATTTATTCATACTTCTATATGATGCACCATCTACCTGTCCCAGATGATAAAAAAAAAAAACCTTGAAAGCAACAGCAATAACAATGACAACAAGAACAATGACATAAACAAGAACAAAAATCTGTCACACATCATGAGGTTTTGAATAAGTTTACTCATCTTATCTAATTATTCTTGATACACTTCAGCTTGTCAATGCCTTCTCTACAGTTAAATATTCCCATCTTAATAATATACTATAGATGATGTCTCGCTCATGGACATTGCACTTTCATTAATAAAGATAAATAATGAAATACTTTTTTCTGGATATCATGTTAACTTGCTAAAAATGGCAAATTAATTGAGAACTTTCCAGGAGAGTTTGGAAAAGGAAAAAATCTGAATAAAATAGATTTAGAGAAATAGAAAAAGTATATAACTCCTTATAAAATAGATTTGACTAAATGAAAAAAGAAATTAAGTCATTGAAAAACAGAATTTATGAAATGGACAAAAAAAAATCAACACTTTGAAAAGTTCAACTGGCCAAATCTCAAACAGAGATAAAAATTTTAACGGAATAAAATAATTCACTAAAATTAAAATTGAACAAATAGAAGTGAATACTAAATGAGACTTCAAGAATCAGTCAAATAAAATCAAAAAAGTGAAAAAAATAAAAGAAAATATAAAATACTTCTTTGGAAAAATAACTGACTGGGGAAAAAAGAAGTGGTACAGACAAACTAACAATTATTGGATGTTCTGAAAACCATGATTAAAAAAAAAAAAAAAGCCTAGACATCATGTTTCAGGAAATCATTAAGGAAAACTGCTCTGATATCCTAAAATTAGAGTATAAAATATCCATTGAAAGAATTCAATGATCACCTCCTAAAAGAGATCCAAAATGAAAATATCTTAACTAAATTTCAGAATTATCAAATCAAGGAGAGAATATTAGAATATCACAAAGCAGCCAAAGAGAAGGAATTTGAATATTGAAGATTAGCTGTCAGGATTACCTGGGACCTAGGAGCTTCTACTTTAAAGGATTGAAGGGCCTGCAATGTGAAATTCCAAAGGACAGATGAACTTGCATTGCCGCCAAAAAATCAGCTATCCAGTAAAATTAAGCATTATATTTTTCAGGGGAAAATATGGACATTAAATGAATGAGGTGATATTCTTTTTTTTTTTTTTTTGAGAAAATCAGATTTATTCAGCTCACAGAGAAACTTATCTCACACTATAGGTGAGTAGGAGAGGAAAGGGGAAAGGAAAGGAGAATCTAATAGAAGGGAGAACAGAAGTAAAAGGGGAAAGGGATAAGAAAAGGGGGATGGCTGTAAAAGGGAGTTGAGGGAGTTGGTGGTCAAAAACAAAACACTTGCTTCTGTGGGAAGTAGGATAGGAGAGGGAAAGGTTGAAAGGAAAGAGAAAAGTATAATGGGGAAAATAAGATGGCAAGAAATACAAAGTTTGTAATTTTAATTATGAATGAAATGAGGGGATGAATTCTCCCATAAAATGAAAGTGGATAGCAAAATGGATTAAAAACCAAATTCCTATAATATATGGTTTATAATAAACACATTTAAAGCAGAGTGATACATACATAGTAAAGACAAATAGACCAGAATCTATTATGTTTCAACTGAAGTAAAAAAAAAAAAGCAGGGCAGATCAATCAAAACCAAAAATAGATCTAATTTTAAAAATATAAGGTTGCTAAAGGATACCAAAGATAATAAAGTAATATCAATATTAAACATAAAAGTACCAAGAGCTATAAGAAGAATTAGAGAGCAAAACTAACCTGGGGGGGCTCTCAATCTTGCTCTCTCAGAACTAAATAAATCAAACCACAAAATAAATAAGAAAAAAACTTATAGCTTTATATTATGTTATAATATAAATTTTAAAACATTAGGTATGGTACAACTTTGGAAAAATTAATGGAAACAGAAAGGAATACACTTTTTTTCTCTGTGGTACATGAAAACTACATACAAATTAAATATGTATTAAGGGATAAATATCTCAAAATAAAATGCAAAAAGGCAGAAATAGTAATTGCATCTTTTCAGATCATGATGTAATAAAAATTAGAATCCAGTAAAGTGTCAGGGAAAAATAGAACAAATATTAATTGGAGACTAACTAACCTAATTTTAAAGAATGAGTAAGTGAAACAACAAATCATAAACACAATCAATAATTTCATCCAAGAGAATGAATTTATGGAAGGCAGCCAAAGTAGTTCTTAGAGAAGTTTTATATCTCTAGAAGCTTATTTGCATAAAATGGAGAAAGAGAAGATCAATGAATTTGGCATATAACTAAAAATAAAGCTAGACAAACTACAAATTAAAACCTCCTAATTAAATACCCAAATTGAAATTCTGAAAATAAAATAAAATAATAATATTGAAAGCAAGAAAATTATTGAACTAGAAAGCAAAACTAAGAGTTGGCTTTATGAAAAAAAAAAAAAAAGATAAACCTTTAGTTAATTTGATCAAAAAAAGGAAAGTAGAAAATCAAATTGCTGGTATGAACAATGAAAAGGTTGAACTTTGAGGAAATTAAAGCAGTAATTAAAATTTATTTTGCCCAACTGTATGCCAACAAATGTGATAATGCAAGTGAAGTAGATGAATACTTACAAAAATTAGAAATTGCCCAGCTTAACAGAGGAAGAAATAATTTAATAATCCCATTTTACAAAAATTAATTAAACTATTAATCAAGTCCCTAACAAAAAATCTCCATGATAGATGGATTTACATGTGAATTTTTTCAAATATTTAAGGAAAAACTAATTCCACTTTTATGCAAACTCTTTCAAAAAACAGAGAAAGAAGGAATCATATCAAATTCCTTTTATGATGCAGATATGATTCTGATACCTAAACCAGGTATGGTCAACATTGAGTAAGACAATTATAGACCTATTTCCCTAATATATAGTGATGCAAAAATCTTAAATAAAATATTTGTAAATGGATTATAGCAAGTTATCTCCAGGATCATCCAGTATTTGAGGTTTTTTTTTTTTTTCCTCCTGTGAACACATCATGCCTAAATTTGATAAATATTTATAAAAATACTAAAGAGAAAGAGTCAATGAAAGAGAGTAATGGTGCTATACTAAATACTTCCTCCCTGGTTATAGATGATCATTCAATCTGTGAAGTTTAGCTCCAAATATTTCTGAATTCCCAACCATATGTTGAAATTCTATTAATCACAAAGCAAATAATAATAATGAACTTCTTTCTCAGCACCAACAGTCAAAACAGCATCAAGAACCTGGACTTATTTCCCTAAATTTTTCCTGACTTCTGATTCCAATTTATTAAACTTTCAAGAATTATAATCAATTAATATTTTACATTGCTACTGTGTATTAGCTAATATACTAAGTACTAGATATACAAAGTAAAAAGTGAAGGTGCCTCATTCTCAAAGATAACATTTTATTCTCTGTCTTTTTTTTTTTTTTTTTTTTTTTTGCAGGGAATGATAGTGTGGTAAGGAAGAATAATGTTAGAGAAGAGAATAATTGAATGGGAGAGAAGTTAGTTTGTTTGAGAAAGACTTCATTTAAGAAGGACAATGTCAACTTCCCTGTTTGTCACCACCTAAAATTTTCTTCCAAACAAATAGTTGATTTTTTTTTTTGGTGGAGTTCATTCTCAAAACATGACAGATATCTTCAAGTATGTGAAAAATCAAATGAGAGAATGTATTTAAAGTGTTTTGCAAGCAATAAATTGATAGGTAGCTTAAATATTATAAAATATGACCCAATATTTGAAAAGGTAAACATATTAACTCTGTATCTATTTGTCTTGTATGTGTGTGAATGTGTGTGTATACAATATATATGGGCATAAATATATTGTATATATATGTATGTGTGTGTGTGTGTGTGTTTGTGTGTGCATGAAAATCACAATTATATCTTTCCACAAACATAAGAATTTCTGGTTGGGGGAGAAAATTTGTGTACATTAAAGATGTCAGTTTCCATTTTACTTTAACCACTCTTAATGACAGTATTTATTTTATGCACATTCCCAGTGTTGAAATATATCTTTTTATAGATATAAAATGAAATTCATTAGTTTCATATTTTTAAAAATTCAGTCTTTCTATGCCAATCTTTCAAGTAGCATGCCAATGCAACTGTATCTACTACTGCTGTATTTACTGTAATTGAATTTCTCTGGAATAGCAAGCTGTTAGGGCTATTAAGTGTCCCAATCAGAAACTCCCCATATGTCTCAATTAAAAGGTGGCAACTACACAGAATGAATGAGCATGTATGCCTTTAAGCAATATGAATCTCAAGCCTTCTAATTTCCTTTATCAATTTATTTTAAAATTGGTTTTAAAATATCTTTTTTTTTTTCTTGTAATGATTTCTGTGATTAGTTGATCTCTTTACTAAGTTGCTCAAATCTAAAAGAATCCCATGAATCCAGTTGGGTTAAAAATCTACATTTTCACCACTTTCCTGCTCTTTTCATTATGTTTTGATTGGGTCAATTTTTTTCAGCTACTCTTGGAATGTAATTTGATGGCAATTACAATCCATGCCAATGGCTTTCAAATAAGTGTTAGCTCTGAATTATAAATGGTTGCCTTTTAAAAAACACCTTTAATTTTTTCTTTAGGAACTAACTGGCTAATTTATATAACGAAAATACTTTGTTCTTTGTAAAATATTTTTCCTCATTTATTTTTCAGGATTTTCTGTGTGTGTGTGTGTGTGTGTGTGTGTGTGTGTGTGTGTGTGCACATGCGTACACGTCTATGTATCTTTTAAAAAGAAAAGTGCTGCAATGGCCAGGCAGATCAGAGTTCCAATCCCACTATTTAACATCTTGACTGTGTTGTCATGTAATACACTTAACTGTTCCATATTCTAGGAAGTAATATAAAGCTAAATTACAGATAGCTTTCCTTAACCACTAAAGGGAGTTTCCTATCCTGAAAATATTCTAAGCCACTGGGGAAATCTCAAGGGCAGCCCATATCCATAATGTGTATATACCTCAATTTGTTTGCATTTTAAAATGTTATACAATGTGTTTTTACTTAGAATGAATCAATCATAAAATGATGAAGTAAGAAGATATCTTAGAAATCAGTTAGATGATGGCTATTATTAATAAAATTGAGGTCAACAGGGAGAAGGTGGAATTGTTTAATCAAAATATAGAACATGGAGACTTTCAGTAGAGGTAATAGAAAAACTGAATAAGTGGTGCATAGAGTGCTGGACTTTAAGTCAGAATAAGTTACATCTGATTCCTATCACTAAAATACAGTAGAGGTGATACTATGGATAAATTACTTGATTTGGGCATTAGTTTTCCCATAAGTAATTCAGAATCACAATGTCTTTGGGTATATAGCAGTTTTATTTATTTTTCTTTTTAAATGAAATATTGTATGTAAATGATTGGCGGCTCTTAAAGAGCTATATTGATATCAATTATTATTTAAAAATTTGAGAAAATTATCAGAGTACAAAATGCTTATGGAAATTATATTCTTAGTCCAGAAAGATAATTATGAATCTGAGAAGAAACTGATGGGAACATGAGATTTTCCTGGGAAATATATATCTATATTAAAAATAATAGAGTCCACACCATGGCGCTCAGACTCCATTTCTTGTTTCAATAGTACTTGAACAGAACATCTCACTCATTATACTCTGTCCTGATTGTTCCTTGCCCTTGCCCTTGTTCTTTGATTTTGTGTAGTCCACCAAACCAGCTAATTTATCTGCAAATATTTGGGAGCAGATAACATATTTTGGTGCCATCCCCTTGCCTCTGGTGCCATGAATTTCACCTCTCAATTACACTAAATTTTCATCTCCAAGGTTGAGGCTTTTATTAGTCATAAATCCTCTACCTGAGAACTTTCTGATCTTACCTGTGCTTAGTTTTATATTTCAAACATAAAAAAACATTGCCCTGTCCTCAGTGTCACCCTGTTCCAGTGGATTGAGGAGGATAAAGCACTAGAGTAATATGGTTTTATATTGTGTGTGCTCATGCAGGCTGTTAAGAAGATGTTCAAGGCAAGCTAGATAGCACCCTGGATGCTAAAGAGGTATCTGACCATGAGGAAAGATCTGATTACTGAAGCTACATGTTCTACCTGGGGATGCTGCTGAAGTGTCTGAATGATCATGTGATTACCCTGCATCTAAGCTCACAGGCTGGCTCTAAATCCAGAGTTAAGAATAAAATTTTCCTGAAATAAAAAAAAATGCTCAGAAAACAGTATATTCCAATTATGTCACCAGCAACATACAAGTAAGCTTAATTTTAAGGATAATTGTGAAGATTTTTGACCTATAAAGTAGGGGAACTTTCACTGAGCAGTTTTCAGGCTTGTTCATATACATTTGGTGTCCACCTGGCATTCAGTTCTCACCTATGGCTCCAAGAAGCTATAGAATATGCAGTGATCATATCCAGTCTGTTGAGTTAAACTAGGCTGAGGGTAATTGATGGGCCACAAACCAGTCAGTGATTTAAAGGAATGTCTTTCTCAAGCATGTGAAAATTTTTTCCCTGGTTGGAATGGAGGGATAAGATTTGTCCCATTGGTCACAAGGATGGATGGAGCAAATACTGTGATATGCTTAGAACTAAGTTCCCAGGCCATTGTTAGTAACTTGGCTTTTTTCTTGCCACTGGACTTTGATGAATAGGGAGGAGAGTTTGAGTCTGAGGACTTTGTGTATTTCTGTTTCACTCAAATCTAATTTAAGCACAAATCTATTTATCCAACTATGATGCTATCGGTCTTCTTTGAAAACAATGGTCAAACAATGGCAGCAATGTCAATGTGACATAGATTCCTAAAAGACAGATCACAGATGACTTGGGTTCAAAGATTCATTCTTTGCCTTAGTTTATTGTACAAAACCACACCCAGGGGGACAGTTAGATGATGCTGTGGATAAAGCACTGGCCCTGAAATCAGGAGGATTTAATTCAGACCTCAGACATTTAATAGTTACTAACTGTGTGACCCTGGATAAATCACTTAACCATAATTGCCTAACAAAAACAAACCCCGGAAATGTTATTTATTAGAGCAGCTAGATGATGCATTAAAAAGAGCACCTGGAGACAGGAGGATCTGAGTTCAAATCTAGACTGAGGTACTTAACACTTACCAGCTATGTGACCCTGGGAAAGTAATTTGATCACAAATGCCTCTCAAAAAAAAATCAAACAAACAAAACTATACCAAGTACTTATACAATGAAGTATCTCTGGGCACTCTCTTACAATTTCATGACCATTTGAGTGGGAATATTAACTATCTCACATTTTACATTCATATATAATTCAATGTAAAAGTGTTCTACTGCTTGTAGAGGAAACCTTCTCCCTTTGCTACGTAGCAATTTTTGATTCTATAAGAAATCTACAATAGTTTTCATATAATTGCCATAGAAAAAGTCTAGAGAAGGTAAGAAAGGGTGAATGTTAAGGTAATACAAAACAAGTCTCTTACTTTTCTGTCTGAGTGGAAGCATGCATAGTCAGTCAAGCACTATTTTTACAAGCTTACTAAGTTCTAGGAGTTATACTAAAGGGCAAAAAAGGAAAAAAAATATTTTGAGGAACTCACAGTTTAACATAAGAGAACATGTTTAAATGATTATCTAAGAATTATATAATTCTTAGATAATCATTTAAACATGTTTCATATATATATATATATATATATATATCTGGGATAAACTTAAAGGAATAGCAAGGAATAGCATTAAGATTAAGAAGTGGGAAAGGCTTGCTGGAATGAGTAGGGCTTTAGCTAAGACTTGAAGACAGGGAAGTTAGGAAAAGGAGATGAGATAGGAAATCATTTCAAGTGTGGTAGACAGCCAGCAAAAATGCCCAGAGTCAGATGTGAAAAATCTTATTTAAGGAACAGCAAAGCAATCATTGTCACTGTATTGCAGTATATGTGTGATGGTGAAAAGTCTAGTCCAAGGAGACTGTAAAGGTAGGGGAAAAAGGAAAGGGAAGATTCGGAAAAAAATCTGAATGCCAAATGGGATTTTATATTTGATCCTGTAGATAAAATGGAGCCACTGCTATATATTGAATAGAGAAGGGGAGGTGATATGGCAAAACCTACATTTTACAAAGATCACTTTGACAGCTGAAGGGTGGAAGGATTAGACTGGGGGATAAAGCTGAAGCAGTGAAACTATAATCTATTGCAATAGACAAAGCATGATATAATGACCTGAACCAGAGGAGAGAAGCAGAATATAAAAGTTATTAGAAAGAAATATATTGAATTGGAGGTTTGAAAGAAGTAGGAATTGAGGATGACACTTAAGTTGGGAGCCTGACTCAGAAGATGATAGTATATTTGATAGAAACAGGGAAGTTAAGAAGGGGAAATAGTAGAGGAGAGTTCAGTTTTTCACATATTGAATTTGAGATAGCTATGGAAGTTCAAGATATATAAAAAAGTATTTGGAAATGAGTCACTAAAGGTTGATAGAATTTTAGGTCTTGTAAAGGAGACCTGAGTCACCTGGTTAGCAATGATCAGTGAAACCTGGAGAACTGATGACATTCTCAAGCAAAAAGTTTAAAGGAAGAAGAGAAGATAAATGAGAACAGATACTAAGGGACTCCAATATTTTGTATGAAGGTCTAGCAAAGGAAACATAAAAGCAATATTAAGAAATTTAGAAGATCCTAAAGATAAAGACCACACATTGTGAATTTGCTTTTCTTCCCTTATCTATATCTCAAGAAGAAACAAGAGCCATGGAAACTTAGAAGAGAATAAGAAGTAATTAAGAGTGATCAACAGTTTCAATGGCTCTATAGAGATCAAGGAAGATGAGAATTGTCTCCATTAAAAGAAAGAAGAAAACATTCTGAACAAGTATATTGTAGTAATGTGATAATAAGTTTATAAAAGATGACTTTAAGGACCAAAAACATAGAGGTGGAAGAGATTTCAGACTTCTCTGTCTCTGCCTCTGTCTCTCTCTCTTTCTCTTTCTCACTCACACACACATACATACACACATTCTTTCATTATTCAACAGGATCAGTTCCATAATGAGTTTAAAAACCAAATTGTAAAGACTTAAAAGAGAGTAGTAAGAAAGGCAGTGGTGCCTTCAGATGTAAATATCTTCCAAAGAGTTGTACCATAAAAAGGACATCTATGAACAGTGGGGAAAAAATTAATTTGTGGTGAAAGGAAATGTATTTAACCTGTGTAAACTTAATGAAATACCTTACTCTTTGGAGCTCAATTTTCTCCTCCATAAAATGAAAGGATTGGATTTTGAATTATATAGCCCAACTCTTTCTGTGTGTGTGTGTGTGTGTGTGTGTGTGTGTGTGCGCGTGCTTTCTTGCATGCTTTTCCTCTGAAATCTCTTCTACCTCTAAATCTATGGTCCTTTCAGTCATCTTTTATTGATTTTTTTATCACACTATCTCAAAACAGCTGTTCAGAATATTTTCTTCTTTCCTAAATCCCTAAATATTTGAAGATTACCTCAAAACCTTATTAATGAAGATTAAGTCACACATTTTGAACTCCCTTATCTCTTCTCCTTTATAGCTCACAATTTCCTTGCTGAACCCAGATCTTCCCTCTATCATTGTACCAAAATCTCCCATTAAGTCAGGAAAACTTAGATTTATGTAAATATCTATCTTAGGAACCACTTAGCTTTCATTGACTGTTATGTGTGAAGAAATTTGAAGTGCAGAAAGATAAAGCAAATACGTCTAGTTTTCCCTAGTACAGAACATTGCATTTACTGAGGCATCCTCTTTCTACACTGCTCTCCTCCCATATCCTCCCAAATTCCCTTTAACTTTCTCCCCCCAACTCCTTGTCTTATGTATCTTACAGGGTAACTTTTGCTACTAGGTATTCTGCCTTCCTCTTCTAATCTCAGAAAAGGCAGCTCTCCAATATGAGAAAAAAATAAAATTCAGGTTTGCCTTGGTTCTCTCCCAATTTGAAGGCAGTGAGTTATTGAAATACTAAAATTCAATGAGTATTTAGTAAGTACTTGGGTTTAAGGAGAAGTCCAAAATCCTGAATGTATCCCACTTCACAAATTTTTAGAATTATAAAGCAAGAATTGGAAAGGAACAGTGGTGCCAAAAGTCCAAAGTTCTCATTTAAAATGAAGAGACTGAGGAGAAGTTGGTATAATGGCTTGCCCAAGGTCACATATTTAACAAGCATTTAAGATAAAGTTTTTTAAGGTGAATATAGATCTTTCCTCTATAAAGTAAATGTACTTTTCCCTGTACCTTGGGTCATCTCCAGTCATCTAGATCTTTATCTTGCTGCTGGATCCAGATGGCTTTAGAGGAGAAAGGGAGGCAGGTGATCTTCACAGCTCTCCCTAACTTAAATCCAATTCACTTGCATATCAGAGTCTAACTTCCCTGATATCTTGGTCCTCTTTGAGAACAGTTCAAACATGATGTATTTTAAATGTTTAGTTCTTTGTTTAGTTTTGCTTATATGTAAATTCCAGTTTTTATAGGAGTTTACAAAATCTTTCACATTGGTGCAATATAAAAGGTTTTCCCTCCATTTTATTAGTTTATTTTCAGCCTTCAAAAAACATGACTTTTTTTGGGGGGAGTGCTACTTTTGGATTCTAAATTCATATAGAAACAGGAGCAGCAATTTTTATGTCAGAGTTATTAAGTTTATGCCTCAGCTCTACCACTTGCTGTGGAGTTTTGTACAATCACTTAACTTTTCTGGGCTTCAGTTCCTAAATACATAAAATGAGGGACCAATTAGTTGATCTCTAAGATTCCTTCCTGCTATAATATTGTATGATTCTATAATATCAGACTAAAAGCAGGTAATGTATTTTTGGCTATGAATTTTCATTCAGGCTCCAACTCTAAAATATTCTCTCTGCACTAAACAAATGAAATAACCAGTTATTTTGTGTTCAAAACTTTTCAATGGCCAAAATATTTGTTCACATAGATAATGAAAGAATTAATCCACCCATATTTTGGTCCATTCATTTTGAATGAGCATATAGAGAAGTTCTTTATTGAGACACCATTGTCAGAGTTAAGCACTAAGCGATCTAAATATCTAACTCTAGGCTATTTAATTGCTATCTAAGGGGGGTTCAAAGAGAAGATAGACCTTACTAATTAATGATGTGGATTTATACTTTTCCATGAAACTAACCCCTAGCACAATGTAATCTCAACAACTTCCCTCTTTTTTTTTTTTTTTTTTTTTTTTTTTTTTTTTTTTTTAGTACTAGGCTTGAGAACTCTTGCTGATTTAATTGAGCTCTAATAGATCTGTTCTTTTCAAACATCCTTTTGAATTCAAGAGACACCCTTGAATGAGAGAGTGAATGATTTCAATTAAAATAATAAAATAAACCGGCAGGGCCCCCAGCTTGCAGCTCTCTCTGTTAAAACCCCCCATTGACTATATGAGTAGAGAAATAGAGGAAACATTAAAATGTGTGATGAACATTTTTCTCAACAACTAATTTCAGCTTCTGACCTCTGCTGAGTTTTAAAGACCATAAAAGTAGGCTTTAAAAAGTGAAAAAGTTCATTTATTTTAGAAGTTGCTCTCTTAAAATGGCTTTGCTGTTTTGTAAGGCCAAAATAACTTCCAAGAGGGAGGTCAGGCAGAGACAATTATTAACCAGAGAGTGAATGAACCAACTGCCTTTTTTTCTTCCACATAGTTGAAAACCTAGTTGGGCAAAAATGATTACCCAGTTAAATTTTTTTTCCAAATATGAATTTTCATCTACTTTTTTTTGGCATTTTTATTATAGGGGCTAATGAGTATGAACCACAAAAATTACTGATTATTGTCGGTATTGCCTATTTCATAGGAGGATCTATCTATAATAACAATGTGGGTGTTAAAGGAGTTGCTAATAACAGATAATACTTCCATCAACACCTCACTATATCCAGTAGTTATTAGAAGGTGAAAGAAAGTTTCCCTGATCCATTTATAGACTTGCTCTTAAATGCAGTGTAATGGAGGGCACATAAGTGTAGGGATAATTATTCCCATTATGCATACTTTTATGAATCAGGCTAGCAGGTCACCAGGGAAAAGATGCATAAAACAGATAATTATAGAAAAATGTAAATGATAAAATTCTATAGATATTAGTTGGCTGGTGAAACATGGGAATAAGTACTAAGTCAGCACACCAAGAAATTCAGAAAATATGTATAAGCACCTAATGTTTTAAATGAGAGTATTTTTATCAGTAGTTATTAAAGGTTTGCTTAGGAGAGGCAAAACCAGGACCCAGGTTTTTTTTTTTTTTTTTTTTTTTTTTTTGTTTTGTTTTGTTTTTTTGTTATTTGACAAATATATCTCATTAAGGAGCCTAAATTAATTCTTTGTCCCTCACAACATTTTGTAAGAAGAAAGTATGGATTCATTCAAAGAGTACTAAACTGAGAGTCATATCACTTGGTTCCTAGTAACATTTTTTGCCAAACTAGGTTTTGAACTATGTGGCAGGAAAAATCAGTTGATTCATTCACTCTCTGGTCAATAATTGTCTCTTTCTGACCTCCCTCTTGCAAATTGTTTTGGACTTTCACAGTAGCAAAGGCATTTTAAGAGAATCACTTCTAAAATATATACTTTTTTTTTCATTCTTTAAAGGTTAGTTTTATGGTGTTTAAAATCCACCTGATGTCAGAAGCTGAAATTAGTTATTGAGAAAAATATTCATCATAATTTAATGTTCCCTCTACTTCCCTACTTACATATTCAATGGAGGATTCTAACAAATATAGCAATAACAAGTCCTGTGCTTTGACAGGTCATAGCTATCTGTAGGATGGACCATGGAGAGTTTCATCACCTATAAAAATTGTGGATTAAAGGTTCTCTTAGTGCTCTTCTAATTCTTATATTCTGAAATTTTCAATTATCAAATCATAAAGTAGGAATGAACTTTAAAAGATTACTAATTGGCCAGCTTTCCTGCCTCTTCTTGTTGCCATTTGCTACAAATAGGGAGAAAATTCTTATCTGATGACTCAATCCTTCTCCAGACTCAGAGAAGAGAAAATTTCACTAAAAAGATAAAATTTAACAATCTTGGAATTCAACTTCAAAAATCTATCTCAGCATCAAAAAAAAAAAAAAAATCCTGCCTCTGGTCTTACTCTGACAGTCCCCAATCCCCAAAACTTTCTACATTATCAAGCATAAGTAACAGTAGCTGAGACCTTTGCTATCTAGTGCTATTCTCCCTACAGTTTTCTATAACAATAAAGTTCTATTTACAGGTCATACTGGCTTGCATCTTCAGGATCAACTCCAAATTAGAGAATCAATTAGAGGGATTTGAAAATTTATTTACCTAATTCATGCGAGTTTGAGAAGATGGAGGCTCAGAAAGGAGAAACATAATAAAATTCTAAGTCTAATTTATGCAGCACTTTAACACTTTCAAAATACCTTACAAATGTGATCTCATAGCTTCATGAAATTAACAGTACAAAATACTATTATTTTCACATTATATTTGAGAAAATTAGGCTCTTTGAGCACTTAGGATATTTGTTCTTGATTATGTATCTTGTAAGCAACAGAGACATGATTTGAATTCTGGGCTTTCATATTTCCAAGTGTTGGTATTTTTCCACTCTATTATACTGCCCAAGTTGATATAGACTGTAGTAAAAAGAAAAAGATAAGATTCAAATTGACTGCCTCCATACTTCTCTCAACATCCACATCTGCTATATGTTGCCATATTTTCTTGATATTGTGCTCCATTTATAATCCAAAGGCAACTGCTTGCTGTGTAATGGCAGGTCTCATAGATATAGCCTACCTGTCTTAATTTCTTTGTGTAGGCTCCTGAAGCTTTATTTATTTTAATTTCCACCTTAGTGAATCTAGTTCTTCTTTATTACATGGCAGCTCCCCCTATGGCCTAGTGTGGTCCATCCTATCCACCACTAATTTAGTATTTCTATTGATACTGATTATTTTCCATTTTATATGTGGAGAATTCAGGAATCAGACCTTGATTCTTGAATCTGGCAAGCACTCAAATTCTGTGTCCTTCAATTTTCACAAAGGTAAAATTTGGAACTATATATTAGAAAGATTAACAAAATTATTGTCATAAGGCACTTTGAAGCTTACAGTGTACTTGGCCAATTCTGTGTAATTTGGGCACAAAAATGTACTTATACATAGAATTGCAGAATTTTTTTAGGAGGCAAGACAAAGGAAGGAAGAATCAATGAATTAGGATGATATATAATAATTAAGGACTGATTTTTACAACTAAAATTATATATGGAATAAAAGAAAAAATAGAAACAGGAGTTTTAAGTAACTAACATGAATGAAGATAACAAAAACTGGCAGCTTTAATGGAAAGATGAAAAACAAAAGAAAAAAAAAGAAATAAATAGTTTTTAAAAAGTTGAGATCCAAATTCTCTTCTTCTTAACCCTTGCCTACTCCTTGAGAAGGCATGCAATATACTGATTATACATGAGGTCATGTAAAATGTATTTCCATAATATATACTGCAAAAGTGAAAAAGTTCCAAAAACCTAAAAATGAAAATTAAAAATTCTACATTCAGAGAACTATAAAAACATGTCATTGTCTTATAAGAAGACAATGTAGTTCAATTCAGTTCAGTTTTTTTTATTTTATTTTATTTTATTTTTTTAATCATAGGTGATTCTCTCTGACCTCATTTGGGGCTTTCTTGGCACAGGTTGTGCAGTTGCTTATCCTTTCTTTCTCCAGCTCATGTTAAAAAATGAGGAACTAAGGCAAAGGGAGTTAAGTGACTTGCAGGGTTACACAGCTAGTTAAGTACCTGAGACCAAATTTGAAACCAGATTTTCCTGATTCCATTTCTATCCATTGTGCTATCTTCCCCTAAGAAAGGTATAAGAAATGTTTAGTGTGTGCTAGGCACTGTGCTAAATGCTTTATATAATTTGTATCATTTGATCCTTATACTTCCAAAAAGTAGGCTTTATTATTATTTCTATTTTACAATTGAGTAAATGAAGTAGACAGATATTAGGTAACTTGTCATGAATTTAACAGCCAATAAGTGGATGAGGCTAAATATCAGCTTGTGTTCCTGAATCCAGCTCATTGATTTATGCACTATGCCACAAAGCTGCCTTTGAAGTGCTCTATTGAACTGACAAAATGACTTATACTGGATATATATTAGAACTAAAGTTGGTGGACATCTCTATTCTACCTTTATCCAAGCTATTAAAAAATTAATTTAAATTATTTTCTTTAAAAAAATCTATTGATAGAATGAAAATGTTTGTTCTACATGAATTTTAATCATCAATATCTTCCAGTTGTAATACCAATGATTCAACGTAGTGGTCTCATTTGCTAATGATTTGATTTATGCCTTATGACTATCTAAATTCTTCACTCCTTTCCTTTCCCTGACTACAGTTAATTATCGACTCCCTGATCTTTGTTATAAATGTCACTAGATTATAATGGCTGATTCTGAAAGACATTCCAAGCCCTTATTATGCCTTTTTGGCTTTTAACTTTCTTGATAGTTCCCAGATAAGTTAATTGGTGAACTCTTGATTGTGGTCACCAGTACTTTTTCATGTTTTTCATTTTCATGAAGCCTGCCCCTGGATTTCAATTTCAAGACCAATGATCCAGTTGTCTTGTTCTGGTCTTGTGTGTCTCTTTGTTAAGGAAGATAAGGATTAGTCTTAGAATATGAGGCATTGTTAATATTATAGAGAACGGCTAAGAAGGTAAAGAAAAATACTCCTGAGATAGAAACTATTGTTTTGCTGTTATCCAAAATATCTGGGTTTTGATTGTTTGCTTGTTTTTAAGAATATTAGACATATTGATATACTTGATATTGAAGCATATTTTCATAAAATCACTTTCATGAAACTCAGTAGTTAATTTTTCAGATATTTCTTTGAAGAAAAGTGAATGACAAATATTCATATCCTTATTTACATTTGAGGAAATTGAATAACATACAGATTAAGTGACTCATCTGAAACCCAGGCAAAATTTAAGAATTAAACACTGATTCCCCGACGTTTGCAGATCTACTATGATATATTCCTAAAGACAAACAGTTATTTCTACAAACTATTCCCTAATTTGTTAGCTCTTATTAATTTTTTTTTACTGCATATCAATATTCTTATTGGTTAATATAGTGGGCATATATAGACATACATACTAAAGTAGTACCTTATCCAATGTCCCTTTACCTTTAGCCCAAAGCTACTACGTCTCTCATGTTCACTATTATAGCCAAAGAGTTATTACTTAATATTGCAATAAAGTAACTTTAATGGTGTTTTATTATATGATACTTATGATGATATGAAAAGTAGTATGGCAGAGTATCTCTATCAGAGCTAACCAAAAGTCATAAAGATTTGTGTTCAAAGTCTACCACTATATGTATGCTGGCTGTAGAATGAGAACAAGTCTCTAAAAATATAAAATACAACTTGCATTGATAGAGAAACTATCTCTCTAGAGCTCCATATACCAAAAAAAAAAAAAAAATCAAAGGTCTGCTCTTCTTCATCGTGCAAAAATTTTTTGACTACTGGAGGCCTGCAATCATTGTTGTGTTAATAAATAACTAATAAGTCACTCCCTGAAAATCACACTTGTGGCATATTTTAAACTTAATCTGCTTTATTAATATTTTCTCCATCATTTTCTTCATTCAAGACAATCAATAAAACATTGTATATAGTCATTATTTGTAACAGGTACTGCTTTCTGAAGTGCAAAAGCTCATACTGAAAATTTAACAATTGGCTCTTACAAAGCAATTCAAATTAACTCCAGAACACTACTGACTATAGTTTCAATCTGTAATCACAATTAAGCAATACAGACCAGAAAACCTGGTTTTTAAGAAATTTGCGGGGCAGAGACAAGATGGTGGAAAAGCCACACACAACTTTCTAAGTTCTTTCTTACGCTCACTACCAACTATTTAATTCAGCCTCAAAAAAAGCACTTGACTGGTAAAACCCAAGAAGAATAGAAGCACAACAACTTACCAGCCAAAGAGAGTCTGGAATTTCATCAGAAAAGGTCTGTCCTGAGGGGCAGGAAAAGACCAGCGCAGACATTGATAGAACTAGGCTAGCATATTGTGCAGATTGGGCTGGGGAGGGCTCTGGGGTTAGAAAAGCTACAGAGACAGACAACTCTGGCATAGGCTGATTGCTCTACAACTGCTTGAAAAACAGCAGATCATCAGAGAAATCAAAGCCACTTTAAAACAAGCCAGAAAGTATAGTCTGCCTATAGCTATGCAAAACTGGAAGTGACTAAGCACAGATCACAGCACAGCTGTGCAGCCCCATTCTGCTGTACAGGGATTTTCCATAGGGCAGCTAAGAACCCGCACAGCAGGGGGACACAGCTCAGGGCAGCCTCTAATCTGTACAGTGGGGGGCTCAGCCTGAGGCAATGGAACTTCCTCAGGAGGGAAACTTCTACAGTAGCAACTGTGCTTCCCACTTCCGGTCTATGCACCCAGGCTATTTGTTGGTCAGTTGCTAATATCCACAGCCCCACTTTGGGCTTTGGCTTAGGGTTCTGACACTTTCACTGTTCAGCCTCTAGCCTCAGGGCAGTCTCTAGGCCACACAGCAGGGGCTCTTCACTGGGCATATCTGCAGCTCAGCCCATGCTAATTAGTTCTGAATCACTTCTGGTGGGGATGAAACCTCTCCCAGAGCACCCTTGTAACTTTGCAGCCTGTTCACAAGACAGCTACCATCCAAATACATATCCCTGTTCTGCAGAGGAAGCTGGTAACCTGCTTGCCCTGAAGGAAGACCTATAGGTTTTTAAAAATGAATAAAAAAATTAAAAGGACGATTGATAGCTTCTATACAGAAAGAGAGCAGGTTTGCAACCCAGAGGAGACTAATAGCAAATAGTCTCCAGATAATACCCTGAAGGGAAATTTTACCTGGCCCCCATCACCTAACTCTCTCCTAGAAGAGACTATTAAAAACCTCAAAAGAGAGTCAGAAGAAAAATGGGGAAAGGAAAGAGAAGTTATGCAAGAGAGTAACAACGTCCTAAAATGTGAAATGGAAAAGATAAAGAATTCACAGGAAGTGCAGGGAAACAGAATTTGTGAATTGGAAAAGGTTAAAAAAATCCCTGGAAAGTAAGATTTGTGAATTGAAAAAGATAAAGAATTCCCAAGAAAGTAGGATATGTGAATTGGAAAAAGAAAATAACTCACTAAAAAAAAAAATAGTGAAATGGAAAAAAAATTACATATAGCAAAATGACTTATTTAAAAACTCAATTGGACATATACATCAAGAAGTAAAAAAAAGCAAATGAAGAAAATAACTCATTAAAAGTCAGAACTGAATAGAAATAAATGATTCATTGCAGCACCAAGAATCAGTCAAGCAAAACCAAAAAATAAAAAATAAAAAAATGAAAAGCTGGAGAAAAATGTCAAATAGGTACTTGGAAAATCAACAGACATGGAAAATAGATCAAGGAGAGGTAATCTGAGGATTATTGGACTTCCCGAAAATTATGATGAAGGAAAGAGCCTAGATTCTATTTTACAAGAAATCATCAAAGAGAAATGCCCAGAGGTAATAGAACCAGAAGGTAAAATAGGCATTGAAAGAATTCATCGAACACTTTCTGAAAAAGACCCTTAAAAACAACTCCATGGATTTTTTTGGCAAAACTTTTGAACTATCAGACCCCACAAAAATATTACAAGCAGCCAGGAATTAAAACAAAAAAAACAAACAAACAAAAAAAAAAAAAAACAACAATTTAAATACCTTGGTATCACAATAAGGTCACTCAAGATCTGGCTGCCTTCACATTAAAGGATTGAAGGGCCTGGAATCTGATATTCCAAATAGCAAAAGAACTTGGAATGTAGCCAAGAATAAACTACCCTGCTAAGTCGAGCATCTTCTTCCATGGAAGAAGATGGACATTTAATGAAACAGATGAATTCCATTTGTCTCTAAGGAAAAAAAAAAAAAAAACATATCTAAAAAAAAAAAAAATATATACATATATATATATATATATATATATATATATATATATATATATATATACATATATGTTATAGCAATAAAATCAAATTATACATGTGGACTTTATGTATATCCACAACAGAAATTGGATTATATATATATATATATATATATATATATATATATATATATATATATATAATCGGATTATATATATATATATATATATATATAAATCGGATTATATATATATATATATATATATATATATATATATATATATATATATATATATATATATATATCCAATCACAGGACTAAAGAGAAGCAGAATAATCTAAAAGGAACTCTTGAGAACTGTATTTCTGTTGTGGATATACATAAAGTCCACATGTATAATTTGATTTTACTGCTATAACATAAAAAAAGAAGTAGAAATTGAAAGGGGATAGTGTCAGAAAAAGGGGAAAGAAGAGATAAAAAGAGGGAAACTACATCTCACAAAGAGGCAAAGAAAAATTATCATATCTGAGGGAATTTAGAGTAGGGTAGGAATATTGTGTGAATTGTACTCTCATCAGAATTGACTCAAAATGAAAATTGACATATTTGTTTTACAGAGAATTCTCTCTCACCTCATTAAAAAGGGGAAAAGGAAAAGGGAAAAGGAAAAGAGTAATAAGGGAAGGGTACAAGGAAAGGGGAAAGGATTTAAAGGGAGCAGGGAGGAATACTAAAAAGGGAGGGCTGCATGATGCAAATGGGCCCCATAAGTTTTATACTGGGGAAGGGGTTCAGGGGGGCAAGGGGAAAAAAAGCATAACCTGGGGATAATATGATGGCAGGAAATATAGAATTATTAATTTTAACTGTAAACAAGAATGGGTTGAAATTTCCCATTAAGCAGAGGCAGATGGCAGACTGGATCAAAAGTCAGAACCCTACAATATGTTGTTTACAGGAAACACATTTAAAGCAGGGAGATATCATAGTAAAGATAAAAGGCTGGAGCAGAATTTATTATGCTTCAAGTGAAGTAAAAAAAGCAGGTGTAGCCATTCTAATCTCAGATCAAGTAAAAGCAAAAATTGATCTAATTAAAAGAGATAAGGAAGGAAACTATATCCTGCTAAAGGGTAGCATAGACAATGAAGCAATATCAATACTAAACATATATGCACGAAGTGGTATAGCATCTAACTTCCTAAAGGAAAAGTTAAGAGAATTGCTATTAGATATAGACAGCAAAACTATAATAGTGGGAGATCTCAACCAAGCACTCTAAGAATAAGATAAATCAAACCACAAAACAAATAAGAAATAAATTAAAGAGGTAAACAGAATATTAGAAAAAAATAGTTATTATAGATCTTTGGAGAAAACTGAATAGTTCATGGAAACTATACAAAAATTGACCATATATTAGGACATAAAGATCTCAAAATTAATTTCAGGAAGGCAGAAATAATAAATGCCTTCTTTTCAGATCACAATGCAATAAAAACTACATTCAACAAAAAGTTAGGGGTAAATAGACCAAAAATTAATTGGAAACTAAATAATCTAATCTTAAAGAATGATTGGGTGAAACAGCAAATTATACATAAAATTAATAATTTCACTCAAGATAATGACAATGATGAGACATCATATCAAACTTTGTGTGATGCAGCTAAAATGGTAATAAGGGGAAATTTATATCTTTAGAGGCTTACCTGAATAAAATAGAGAAAGAGAAGATCAATGAATTGGGCTTGCAAATTAAAAAACCTAGAAAAAGACCAAATTTAAAACCCCCAATCAAATGCTAAACTTGAAATTCTAAAATTAAAAGAGAAATTAATAATATTAAAAGAAAAAAGAAAAAAAAACTATTGAATTAACAAATGAAACTAAGAGTGGGTTTTATGAAAAAACCAATAAAATAGATAAAACTTTGGTAAATCTGATTTGAAAAAGGAAAGAGGAAAATCAAAATTTTAGTCTTAAAAATGAAAAGGGGGAACTTTCCACCAAGGAAGAGGAAATTATGGGAATAATGAGTTACTTAGCCCAACTTTATGCCAATAAATTTGATAACTTGTGTGAAATGGATGACTACCTCCAAAATTATAAGTTTCCCAGATTAACAAAGAAGATAGTAAATTGCTTAAATTGTCCCATTTCAGAAAAAGAAATAGAAGAAGCTATTAATCAACTCCCTAAGGAAAAAAAAAAACAAAAACAAAAACAAAAACAAAAAAAACGGGACCAGATTGATTTACATGTGAATTCTACCAAACATTTAAAGAACAATTATCCCCAATGTTATAAAAACTATTTGAAAAAATAGGGGATGAAGGAGTCTTACCAAACTCCTTTTATGACACAAATATGGCATTGATACCTAAACCAGGTAGGATGAAAACTGAGAAAAAACTATAGACCAAACTCCTTAATGAATATCGATATTAAAATCTTAAATAAAATATTAGCAAAAAGACTACAGAAAAATAATCCCCAGGATCAAGTAGGATTTATACCAGGAATGAAGAGCTGGCTTAATATTAGAAAAAGTATTAGCATAATTGACCATATTAATAATCAAATTAACAAAAACCATATGATCATCTCAATAGATGCAGAAAAAGCATTTGATAAAATTCAACATCCATTCCTACTAAAAACACTTGAGAGTGTAGGAATAAATGGAATATTCCTTAATATAGTCAGGAGCATATATTTAAAACCGTCAGTAATCATCATATGTAATGCGGATAAACTGGAACCTTTCCCAGTAAGTTCAGGAGTGAAACAAGGTTGCCCACTATCACCATTACTATACAATAATGTACTAGAAACGCTAGCCTCAGCAATAAGAGTTGAGAAAGATTAAAAGAATTAGAGTAGGTAATGAAGAAACCAAACTATCACTTTTTGCAGATGATATGATGGTATACTTAGAGAACCCGAGAGAGTCTAATAAAATAAAATAAAAATAAAAAAAATTCTAATAAAAAGTTATTAGAAATAATCCACAACTTTAGCAAAGTTGCAGGATACAAAATAAATCCACATAAATCCTCACAATTTTTATATATCACCAAGAAAATCCAACAGCAAGAAATGCAAAGATAAATCTCATTCAAAACAACTGTTGGGAGTATAAAATATTTGGGAATCTATCTACCAAAAGAAAGTCAGGAATTATATGAGCAAAATTACAAAATACTTGCCACAAAAATAAAGGCAGATTTAAATAATTGGAAAGACATTAAGTGCTCTTGGATAGGCTGCGTGAATATAATAAAGATGACAATACTCCCTAAACTAATTTATTTATTGCTATACCAATCAGACTCCCAAGAAACTATTTTAATGACCTAGAAAAATTCATATGGAAGGACAAAAGTTCAAGAATTTAAAGGGAATTAATGGGAAAAAAAATCAAATGAAGGTGGCTTATCTGTACCTGATCTAAAGCTATATTATAAAGCAGCAGTCACCAAAACCATTTGATATTGGCTATGAAATAGACTAGTTGATCAATGGAATAAGTTAGGTTCACAGGACA
Source organism: Sminthopsis crassicaudata (assembly GCF_048593235.1). Lineage (NCBI taxonomy): Eukaryota > Metazoa > Chordata > Mammalia > Dasyuromorphia > Dasyuridae > Sminthopsis > Sminthopsis crassicaudata. The sequence goes on from NC_133619.1 coordinate 91,761,749, forward strand.
AAATAGTGTACGACTATAGCAATCTAGTGTTTGACAAACTCAAAGATCCCACCTTTTGGGATAATAATTCATTATTTGACAAAAACTGCTGGGAAAATTGGAAATTAGTATGGCAGAAATTAGGTATGGACCCACACTTAAGATCATATACCAAGATAAGATCAAAATGGTTCCATGATTTAGGTATAAATTAGAGGAAAATAGGCTAGTTTACATCTCAGACTTGTGGAAGAGGAAGGAATTTGTGATCAAAGGAGAACTAGAGATTATTATTGATCACAAAATAGAAAAAAAAATGATTACATTTAATTAAAATGCTTTTGTATAAACAAAACTAACGCAAACAAGATTAGAAGGGAAGTAATAAATAAAATATTTTTTATAGTTAAAGGTTCTGATAAAGGCCTCATTTCCAAAATATATAGAGAACTGATTCTCAATTTTAAGAAATCAAGCCATTCTCCAAGTGATAAATGGTCAAATGATATGAATAGACAATTCTCAGATGATGAAATTGAAACTATATCCACTCATATGAAAGAGTGTTCCAAATCACTACTGATCAGAGAAATGCAAATTAAAACAACTCTGAGATACCACTACACACCTGTCAGATTGGCTAAAATGACAGAAACAAATAATGATGAATGTTGGAGGGGATGTGGGAAAATTGGGACATTGATCCATTGCTGGTGGAGTTGTGAACGAATCCAACCATTCTGGAGAGCAATCTAGAATTGTGACCCAAAAGTTATCAAACTGTGCATACCCTTTGATCCAGCAGTACTACTACTGGGCATATATGCCAAAGAAATATTAAAGAAGGGAAAGGGACCTCTATGTGCCAAAATGTTTGTGGCAGCCCTTTTTGTAGTGGCTAGAAACTGGAAAATGAATGGATGCCCATCAATTGAAGAATGTCTGGAATATTATTGTTCTATAAGAAATGACCAGCAGAATGAATACAGAAAGCTTGGAGAGACTTGCATGAACTGATGCTGAATGAAATGAGCAGAACCAGGAGATCATTATACACATCAACAATGATACTGTATGAGGATGTATTCTGATGGAAATGGATATCTTCAACAAAGAGAAGATCTAATTCAGTTCCATAGATCAATGATGGATAGAATCAGCTACACCCAGAGAAGGAACACTGAGAAATGCGTGTAAACTGTTTGCATTTTTGTCTTTCTTCCCAGGTTATTTTTACCTTCTGAATCCAATTCTTCCTGTGCAACAAGAAATTTGGTTCTGTACACATATATTGTATCTAGGATATACTATAACACATTTAACATGTATGAGACTGCCTGCAATCTAGGGGAGGCGGTGGAGGAAAGGAGGGGAAAATTTGGAACAGAAGCGAGTCCAAGGGATAATATTGTAAAAAATTATCCATGCATATATAGTCAAAAATTTTATAAAATTACTAAAAAATTTTTTAAAAAAATAAATAAATATCTGAGGTGGCAAAAAAAGAAAATTTCATATGTGTAGAAATGAATACTCTTTTTCTATGACTGAGCTATATAACACATAGTCAATTTTTATCTTCTTTAATTGTGCTAAATTAACCCACCATAGTAAGTTCAATAAATATATTTTTCTCAAGTAATTTTGCATGCATGAGATTTTTGTTGTTCTTATTACTGATATGTGGGCTCTTTGTATTTGCTTAACTTTGTTTTCACACGTTTTTAAAGAATAACAAAGCAAGTCATAGTGAGCAGGACTCTTGGCTTTCCAATTTTTTTAATATTAAATTTTCAAAAAATTTTTTCAACTGACATAAAACAACAAATATGAATAAATATTCTTCCATGCTGTGGGCAATCTATAAACTTTGTTTTAGAAAGAGTTAGTCTTTATTTCAAGTGCTTTATATTTCAGGAAATATAGAAAAGTGATTAGTGCAAAATTTTTCTATTATGAATTATCTCTAGATATTTTGGTTAAAGAAATCAATGTTAAACTGATTTATTTTAAATCTTATTTATTACATGAGATCTAGTCATAAACTAGAATATTAGGTGGCAAAGGATCAGATTCACCCTGTGTTGAATGAGTATCAATTTTTTTTCCTTTTTCCTCAGATAGATACTTGACTTGGACTCAAAATAAATACTAGAGAATAACCAATTTGCTTGTAAGTCAACTATACAATGTAGATAGACTATAACTCCAGATGTTTTCAGTTTTTATTTTCTTTTGTAATCTGCCATATAAACACTTCATTACAAGAATGATGCTATTCTTGTTCAATATTTTTAAACAAAAATATTTTTCTATTAACTAAACCCATTGTACTTCTGCCTCAACATCTCCATCAACACTTTATTGTCTACTTGCCTTGACAAGCACTTTTACCAAGCTTTATCTGAGGACTATCCTCCTGACTTTGTACTCATGTGAGACATTCATTTGTTCATAAACCAGGTTACTGGTCCCCAAACTCCTATGTGATACTGATCAAATTCTCTACCTGTAAGGACACAATTTATCTCATTCTCCTTCTTCTACTTGCATTTCAGATCAATTACTGAGACTGAATAAGTTTAAAATAAGTGTTATTAGGCTAGTTATATCTCATATCATAATCCTCTTTCCCCATTTTGTTGATTTTTCTACTCCAATATCAATGGGAGCAGATATCCTCAGTGATGTCAATAGTTTTGGTACCTTGAAGAAAAAAGTTAAAACATTTAATGTTTAGAATTGATGAAGTGACCATATTCTGCTTTTCTTGGTGGTTAATGTTTTAATCTGAATGGATGCTTATTGAAACTTGCACTGCATAAGTAAGAAAGGAAAAGAAAGAAAAAAACTAATTCTTTTGGGCACAGGGTGATTTTGAACCACCTGCACAAATGCAGTTTGTATCGCAGTGTGTTACCTGAAGTTTAGAGATGGTGCAGTTTGCAATCACCCACTTGCTGAGCAGAGTATGTGAGCATTCCTCATTTCAATCTTTCATTGCTTACCCTGGCTACCCATGCAAATGTTAATCCAATTTGAATTAGGTGATACCTCAGCATGTAAACCAGATAATAGAAAGCCCAATTCATTCATTCCAGGCATTTTTTTTTAATTGAAGATGTTTACTCTCTGAACCAATAGTTTATGCTATGATCTACAATAATTATTCATATTTTCAAAGGGAATGGACCAATCAAACTTTAGAGAGATATAAGCATAGTTTTCCATTGGTTAATGCAGATATTAGCCAGAGTTTAATGCCTTATACCAAAAAGTGATTCAGCATTTACCTTCCCATATATTTTCTAGCCAATATTTTCTTTTAACTTTCTGCTTTTATCAGTGAGTTACATATTTAAATACATTTGGCTTTTTTTAGGTTTTAGACACAAATGTATATGAATCAAATTTTGACTCTCAATATTAACTCTCTCCTTGTTATAGATTTTGTTTTGTTTTTTCAGTATCCAGCACATTATAGGTATTCAGTAAAGAATAATAATCAACAGATTCCTAAAGTTTTAAGCATTATATCTCATCACAATTTTGTAACACACAAGCAAATGCATTTGAATGTTTTCTTTCAACCTAAACTTGTTATTACTACAGAATCAGAAGAATTGTTATTACTATATTATTCACATGTATATGTAATACAAACTAGGATTATCTTGAGACAAATGCAATTCAAAGTTACTCAGAAGATTCTAGTAATTAAAAAGAAAACTCTTCAAAAATAAATTAAAGATCTTTACTTAATCCAGTGTAAAATTCTAGGCTGAAAGAATAATGCAATGACCTGCATTATGTCCCCTGGTAAAAAGGGATGCAATACTGAGAAAGAGATCTGACAGGTGAGGTCCCCTAGCCAGCAAAAGCAGGGTTTGTTTCAGACATAAAACCCTCAGTGTCTGCTTTAGGAGGAAGAAGTGCATATTTCTTTGAAGCACCCCTGGCAGTTGATAATGGAGAGCTGTTGGCAGCGATTACAGAGGCAGATGCTTACCTGTACTCCGACAGTGTACAATCTTGGCTTGATGACAAGGTGAGGAGAAGGAGAAGCTGTCACAGAATGGGGGCAATTGGCAGCTGGAACCCTAGCAGGGAAGGGTAAACTGGTCACCCAGGGCTGCTTGCTTGACTATAGCAGATCTCATCAATCATGCCAACATATACAGCTGCCTGAAAATAAACAGGTTTCCCAGACGAGAGATGAAAAGCAGGGAATTAAAAGACTGATCATTTAAACAAATCCGTTTCCAGTTTCACATTTAAGATGGATGGATAAAATGTTCTGATAGATAGAGCTTTCTGGTTAACTGATAGAAGTCTCTGACAGAGTGTATCACAAATTACAACATGCAATCTGCTCTTCAAATTAAAATTTGAAGCTCTATTCTAACACTTCAGTCATTTATTCCAATGGATTTTAAAGAAATGTATTTCTGTGTGTGTGTGTTTCTTTGTGCTTTCTGTGAAGAAGGAATCTCACTTCCACATGGACAGGTTAACCTAGAGGCTCTTTGCTTTGGCCAGAACCCCAGTTGAAATCAGTTGGAAGTTGGCTCTGACAATGACTGCATAATCAGGTTCATAGCATGAAAAGTATCTGCTACTGATTCCTTTCATTTGTCTAATGTCCTGCATATTCCTCTTTAAACTGACCTTGAATGCTTTCCACTATATTGCGCTAGCTATATCTCTATCTTGTCCCAAAAATACTCTTATTCATTCCTTCTATAATGAAAGAAAACCTGATCATAAAATTTATTGCAACACCTTCCTTTTCAGGTTTTATTATATTCTTCCCAACTTCCCATATTGCTTGAATGATCTTCCTATTTTGCTTTGAGAAAATTAATCACTCACAGTCCTTTAATTCTAGGCTTAAGAGAAGAGACTAAGAGAGGAAACTCTAGAATAAAACCACTGAAAAGTTAACATAAATTGATGATGAATTCAATAATATTAGGTACTGTGATTTCTAGAAATGGTCATCACATTTCTTATCCCAAATAACTTTTCCAAAATTAGATTTAAACACAGTAACTAGAGACTATATGGGCTTTTCACCAATCATTATGGGCTTTTCACCAATCATTGTTGAATCCAGAACAACCTTATTACACAATACTCTTCCTCTGGCCTTAGTGTATATACAATGGGGGGAATATCTGATTTAAGTATATCAGGTGAAGATTTTCCTTCACAATTCTAGCACTCATGCTGGATAAAGAAAACACTAGCCTGGGGCTTATGTAATTCTCTAGTTCTTCAACCTCATTTCCCCTTGCAGGTGGCTTTGCAGCTGCTGTCATATCTGCAGGGAGAATCACAGAGGCATGCAGCCCTGTGCACAGCTGGCAACTTATATAGGGATGGGGAATCAGGTTCAATATTGCTAAATGGAAAACGTCTACTTTATCTTTCAGATGTCAGGCGTTTGGATTTTCCCCCTTTTTGTTTTTGTTTGTCTAACAAATTCTAACACACACACACACACACACACACACACACATACACACACATATGAATTCAAATTGTTCCTTAAGTAGGGTTTGGACAAGAAACCCAGCTCACAACTCAGGAGGCTTCCTTTAGAAACATGCAGTTATGGTAAAATTCAGATTGAGGAAGACTCCTGGATTGAACACACAATGGACTTGTATACTTTGGAAAAGACAAATAATTCCTCTCAGAGAGGAAATCAGAATATCAAGGATAAGCCAAAGATTAGCCAATGAAGGAAATATTAGTGTGTGAGGTAGAATAAGCACAAAAAAGTATGCAGATTGAGCTTTTTAAAATATGTAATTAGATTAATTTTATTAAAAAAAACTTTACTTTTTATATCTCCATTTTCCCTAGTTAAATGTAAAAAAAAAACAAAAAAAACCAAGATTACTTTATTTTTTTAGTTATACAAATATAAGATTTTTTAATGAATCATGATGGGAGAGAAAAAACAGAACAAAAGATAAAATTCACATGAGGAAAAAAAAATAAGAAAAAGAAAAAAAAAAGTGAACATAGCATGTGCTAATTTTTATTGTCTCCATAGTTCTCTCTCTGTATATATATGACATGTTCCATCCAAAGTTCATTGGAATTGCCTTCATCACTGAAACACTATGAAGAACCAAGTTTGTAATAATGATCATCACACAATCTTACTGTACTATGTACAATACATTTCTGGTTCTGCTTGCTTCACTCAGCATTGGTTCATGTAATTCTTTCCTGGCCTTTTTAAAATCAGCTTGTTCATTATTTTTATAGAACAATAATATTCCATTACATTCTTATACCATAATATATTCAGCCATTTCCCAATGGATCAATTATCTACTTATTTTCCAGTTCTTTGCCACCATAAAAAGAGCTGCTACAAACATTTTTGCACATGTCAGTCCTTTCCCCTCTTTTATGAATTTCTTGAGACACAGGCCATCTATGGAACTGCTTCGATCAAAGGGTATGTAAGTTTTATACCAGTTTGGGCATAATTCCAAATTGCTCTCCAGAATGGCTGTATTCACATCTCCACCAAAATTGCGTTACTATCTCAATTTTCCCACATCCCCTCCAACATTTATCATCTTTCCATGTCATTTTAGCTAATCTGAGAAGTGTGAAGTGGAACCTCAGAGTTGTTTCAATTTCCATTTCTCTTAGCAGGAATTTAGAGCATTTTTCATATGACTATACACATGAAAGATTTGACAATGATGATAAAAATTAGAAACCAAAAAGGTTACTGATACGGAGGCTCAAAGGAAAACAAAACAAAACAAAAAACAAAACAAAACAAAACAAAAAAAACAACCCTTGTTTCTTTCTTGACAAAGACACTATTTTAGATCTAGTTACAAGCGTCCATAATATAATCTGTCTTTATAAAGGTCCAGAATATCAACGGACCAGCAGTTCCAGACCTAAAGTTCTATTATAAAGCAACAATAATCAGTGAAGACATAGGGATGTGGATCAGTAGAATGGTTAGATACACATAGCACAATAATCAATGACTACAGTAATCTATTATTTTATAAACCTCCAAACTCCAGTTTCTGGGATAATAACTCACTATTTCACAAAAATTGTTGAGAAAACTAGGAAACAGTATGCCAGAAACTCGGCATACATCTACACCTCACAACACATACTAAAATAAGGTCAAGATGAACACACAGTTTAGCTGTAAAGGGTGATACAATAAGCAATTTACAAGAGCAAGAGATAGTTTACTTATCAGATCTTTGGATAAAGGAGAAATTTATGATCAAAGAAGAACTAGAAAACATTATGAAATACAACAAGAATAACTTTGATTACATTAAATAAAAAAAATGTACAAACAAAACAAATACATCCAAGATTCAAAGGAAGCAGAAATCTGGGAAACTTTTTTACAACCATTGTTTCTTATTGATAAAGGCCTCACTTTTACAATTTATAAAGAACTGATTAAAATTTATTAGAATACAAATCAATCTCCAAGTGATTAATGGTTAAAGAATATGAACAAACAATTTTAGATTAAGAAATTTAAACCATGTCCTAATATATGGTCATTTTTTATATAGCTTCCATGAACTGCTGAGAAGAAAGTGTAGTCCTTTCTGCATCCATTCAGTTTTCTCCAAAGATCTATCATACCTAACTTTTCTAATATTCTATTTATGACTTTAACTTCTTTCTTATTTGTTTTGTTGTTTTATTTACCTAATTCTGAGTGTGCTAGGTTGAGATCTCTCACTATTATAGTTTTGCTGTCTATTAATTTTTGCAGATTGTTTAATTTCTCTTTTAGGAAGTTAGATGCACCTCTTGGTGCATATATGTTTAGTATTGATATTGTTTTATTATCTATGCTACTCTTTAGCAAGATATAGTTTCCTTCCTTATCTCTTTTAATTAAATCAAATTTTGTTTTTGCTTGATCTGAGATAAGAACTATCCCTGCTTTTTTTACTTCATCTGAATCATACTAGATTCTGTTCTGGCATTTTATCATCACTCCCTTTATTTACCTTGATACTTACTTGTTGGGTAACATTTAAACATACAACTAATTGTATAAACTATTTTCTATTTGAGTTAATGTTGATGAGAGTAAGATTCAAGCAATGCCTATCACCCACATTTCCATTTCCCCCTGCACTATAATAGATCTTTAAATCCTCTTTATTTGAAATTATTTATCTTATTCTACCTCTCCTTTCTTTCTACACCTAGGATTCTCCTCTTTCTTACCCCTTCTTCTTCTTATTATTATTTTACTGTCATTTCCTTATATTTACCTTATACTGGTTCTCTTTATCTATGTGTATTTCATAAAGCTGTTGTTTTCTTCATTGAATCTTTATATTGCCTTTTGTCATTTTGCTAATTCTACTTTTAAGGAGTCTTATTTATTTGGTTTTTATTAAGCTGATATCTCTTTCCCCCCCAAACTTCCCTTGCGTTATTCTCATTTTTCCCCGGTTTTAACTTTACCACTCTCATGTGACTTTTTGAATTATTCCATCACTTCTTTCTGATTCTGAAAACATTTTTCTTGTTTTATTTTGGAGTTTAGCGCATAGGTATTTTAAAAATTATTGTCTCCTGAATTTTTTTCTTGATCTTCCCTGTTATTTATGATCAGTTTCTTTTTTGTTGGATTTTGCTTCTCTTTTTTGATCTTTTTTTTTTTTTTTTTTTTTTTTTTTTTCTCTTTAAATTTGAGCTTTGTCCCAGTCTTCTTGCTCTAGTGATTGCAGATGGGCTGTTTACTGTTGTTGCTATGAGACCTATTCAGGAGCTTTGTGTCCTGTGTTTTGCTATAGGGATGCAGTAGTGGCTGATGTGCTGCTGGAGGTTAGAGAGTGGTCTGGTAGCTTGCTTGGTGCTGAGCCAGAATCCTAATAGTGCTGTTCACCATGTGTTGTGTCCAATAGGGTGTTTCTGCATTTCCCCCCGAGCTAAAACAAAGCATATGATATTTGGCTGTTACCTGTTTCCCTAGGAGTATGCTAAAACATGAAGGGGTTCTGTACTAGGGGATACCAGTCTGCTTAAGCACCCTTAAGTTTGGAGTTTATCTCTTTGCCCCAAACTATAAATAAGCGCATGAACCTGGTCTTTGGTGCTTTAGCTATGCTGAAGTATGGGATGTTTCCCAGAGCTGAAGTTTGCCAATTCCCTTGATTATACTGAGATAAGTCGGAGGCCCTGATGTTAGTGTTTGCCTGTGGTGGCGCATACCGCTAACTTAATGAAATGCTTCCTGAACTGGACTCTACTCCCCTTTCACCTGAAAACAGACTTTTTTTTGTTTTTTGTTTTTGCTAATCTTCCAAGTTTCTTGGGTAAAAATATTGTTTTACTTCATCTTTTTGCTGTTACAATATTTTGGGAGATGCTACTTTTTTAATTGTTAGAGGTGGATATAGAGAGTTACAGCTATTTATTGCTTACTCTGCCAGATTAGCACTTGAAAATTCAGCTTTTATTTTTTTCATTAAATGAAACTCATATTGATAATGAATTCCTCTTTACTTGAAATCTTTAAACAAAGGATAGGTGGCCATTTGTCAGCTATGCTATACAGGGTCTTTTTCATAAGAATATTGACCTTGATGATCTCTGTGTTTCCTTAGGTATCCGAATTTTTTTGAGATCTTAGGATAAGAATACATGCAATATTTATTTCAGAGAAATATGCATTAAACCCAAGTAGCCTAAATCTGAATTTCAAGTGTGTTTCAACATAGCAACTATAGTATGAAAAATATATAAAAAACAAAACATTGAGCATTAGAACATTAAAAGAGAAGAGACAGAAAGACAGAGAGAAACAGAGACAGAGACAAAGACAGAGAAATAGAGAGATAGAGACAGCCAAAAGCAGTCAGAGAAAGATGATGGGAAAAAAAAAAAAAACATAGACAGAAGCAGAAATGATAGAGACAGAGAGAGGAAGGAGAGCAGTGATAGCCAGACTTTTAACAATGTCACCATGATAATTTTTGGAAATTCAAGTAAAACAAAGGTATCTGGATATTTCAGTATTACTTTTGCTGTTTTTGTTTGGTGCATACTCTTAATATATAACACTACTTTTTTTATTACTTGCATTAGGTTTTTCCTCTTTGTCAGATGTTGATTATAGTGTTTGGTTTGGGATTCTTGTATCTAATGTAAATACCCTGGCATGCATATCTTTTCCCCTGGGTGATATAGATCTTCCCTCATGGCATTCCAGGTTACATTAATTTCTTCCTTTACCACAATTTCCTTTTGAATTCATAGTTTGTCCACTATGTGTGTAAACTGTAACCTTCACTAGCCATGATGGCCATGCCATATGTCTGCAATGAAGATATGAATGTGCATATACTACATATCTTGAACACAGTCTGACTCAACCATCACTCTCCTGTAACTGCCTTACATATTGTTGCCTTGTATATCAGCATACTCCATTAGTGGCATATCTCTATCTCTGTCTCTGTTTCTCTGATTTTTGAATTTTTTTTTAATCACACAGAGCAATATATAATGAGAGTAATATGCATTGGATCCAAGCTACATTATGTGAAATTCCTCTATAATTAATTAGTGTTGTTATGGCAACACATTTTTACAATATTACTTGATACTCAAGAGATAAAGTGACATAGAATAAATGATATAAGAAATTATTTTTCAAATCTCATATGCAACCACCTTGCCATTAGTATTTTTTCCTTTTCCATTTTAATCATTATCCACCTCTGCTGTAATCCCTGACACTAGACAACCTTCCCCATACTGGCTAACTCCTATTCTGAAGCAAATGAGTGCTTCAAATATTAGCACAGCAGCACTTTCTCTTATCATTTGTTTGTTCCAGTACTGAGAAGCTTGTCCCAGTTTTCTGTCATTCACAAAAATTCATGGGGTAACACAATTCATTTTAATTAAAAAAATATCAATTCATATCAATTAAAATATCATTTTAATTAAAAAAATATCAATTAAAAAAATATCATTTTAATTAAAAAAATATTAAAAAAAAAAAAAAAAAAAAAAATATCAGTGTGACTGAATATAGGATGAAAGCTGCATGTATTGTTTATAACCGATAAACGTTGTTCAAAGCATGCATTGGGATGTTTTTAGAAGAAAAAAATAATCATCATTTTTCTTTCTTTTTCTTTTTCTTTTTTTTTTTAGCATTTCATTTAACATTACCTTTTTGGAAGGGTATAAATGACTTGCCCAGGGTCACACAGCTAAAAAGTATTACGTGTTTGAGGCTGGATATGATATCAGGTCCTCTTGCCTTCAGAGTTGGTGCTTTATCCATTATGCATCTAGCTGCCTCATAATGATCATTTTTCAAACCAATTTATTGGTCTAGTCCAGCATGTTAGTTTTAACTATTGCTCTAATGTAACTCAATAATTAAATTTATAATGAAAACAAATATGCTTGAGAAGAAAATTACATAAAAGACAACTTAGAAATATGGTTATGCCTTCTCCTGTAGTAAAAAATCTGGTTTTGCTTGCTGGCAAAGGCATTCCCCGGTATACAAGCAATGAGTCTAAATTGTTCATGGCAACCATAGAAAAGGCATAGGGGGATGAATAATTCATTTGAGCTACAAATCCAGACCAGGTTAGAACACGCTTCCAAGGAGAAAACAGGGTGTGTTCAATCTGGACATTTTGTATCAGAGGGAAGAAAAGATAATGTTTGTCAACTGAAAGTTGGACATGGCTCAATAGTACTACTGCTCCAAACATCTGTGTTCTTAGACAAATAGCTTAAATTTTAGTAAAATTATTTATAAATGACACAAGGACTAAGTTCAAATCCTTCTGATGCTTGCTATGTATGTGTCATAAGCTAATTCTCTTAGTTACTTTGGTAGCTCCTCTAGATGGCCTTTGAGGTTCCTTTCCTATCACCCAGAAATATCATAATCCTATGAATTTATGTGACTACTAATTCTCTAATTATTTCCTGTTTTATTTTAATTCTTCCTCACCAGCAGATATCACATTTGGTTCCATTTGCTATAGTATCAATTTTTCATTTTGGAAATTTATTGCTTGAAGGATTCCCTGTGTTTACCATCACATCAATACATATATTACAAGGAAGAAGAGAACTCAGGAAAACAGATTTTGAGTTATATGTAATAAACATAGTTTCAGATGATTTCAAAAAATCAAAAGCAATATATTTGCAAAGATAACTAGTTTTAGCATATGATAATTGCGTTTTTTTTTCTCCTACTTTTAAGAAGGAAACTAATTTGGCTAACATCTATTTTACCTTCTTAGTAACAAAGAACCCTGAACATGCTATTCTGAATCCTTCTGAACTCCCATTCCAGGAAGTGTACTTAATGTTTTTGCTTGCACAAAATGTAAATGTTTTTCTTATTTATATAACTGAAAGATAAATCAGCATGCTATAGTAGCTAGAGTACCAAATGGCAAATTTTGACAATTCTAGTGTAACATCCAACATATCCTTCCTTTTCTCTTTCATAAAAATAATTTAAAAAAGAAATCCAAAAGAAATTCAATAGTAAATCAACCAACCAAACAAAAAAAAACAATGAAAATTTCTAAAGCAATTAAGTAAATACAACAAAGTGGTTGCAAATGATTGTGTACACAGCAGTTCAATTTATTTATTTATTATTAATAAAATAAATTATAATCATGCGCATGAATTATCTTTAATAATAAGGTACTAATCTTGTCAATTATATCTGGATATTGGTGCTGAATATCTTTTTTTGCACAGTTGAAATAAGTTTGTGTATTTTTTTTTTGTTTTGGTCTTGTACTACTTCTTTTTTCCAATTGGCTTCATTTTATGCCTCCATAGAGTTCTTTTTATTATTTGAATTCAAATGGCACAATAATATTCTAGTACATTCAGTCACTGCAATTTATTTAGCCATTTCTGAAGAAATAGCCATGTAGCTTATTTCTAGATGTATTTTTTTTTATTTAAAATACTGCTACTATGAATATTTGTTTGGGTTTGTGTTTCTTGTTTTTTTTTTTTTTTTGTTTTTGTTTTTTAATAAGTAGGTCCCTGCTCCTCCTCTTTCATTTTATATATATATATATATATATATATATATATATATATATATATATATATATATATGTGTGTGTGTGTGTGTGTGTGTGTGTGTGTATACCTCAGGGTACAGATCTAAACATAACATTCATTACTGGATCAAAAGATATGAACATTTTTTGGTAACTTATTGTAAAATTTTCTAATAAACTATAAAATGGATGAATCTAATTAAATATTAAAATTGACTATCTTATTTATTTCTTTTAACATTGAGATTTTACTCATATCTCAGTGTCCTCTAATTTGCTGTATAAATGGAAGCTGGATTTTTATCACTTATTATTTTGAATAATTTTATAAATGGTTGATAATAGTTTTTATTCATTTTTAGATTTAGGTATCATATAATAGGATTGTAGTGAAGCTCAAATGAGCTAATGTTAAGTAGTTTGTACAGTTTAAAGTACTATATAGCAGTTAGCATTATCATCAAAACCATCAACATCACAATTTTCATCGTTGGAAAATATATTTTCTTTGTATAAATTTATGTTAATTTCTACATACAATAGCTTACAACTTTACCAAGTCTTTTTAGATACCCTGTATTTTGAATGCCAGTTATTGCCAATTTTCTGGGGGAGGGATGATTAGTGTAAATCTTTAAATTTGGTGAGATAATTTTTATTTTAGTAAGTTTATGTTAATACACATTGTTTTATGAATTATGCTGGGAGAGAAAAATCAGAAGAAAAGGGAAAAACCATAAGAGATAAAAATATATTTAAAAAGATGTGAACATTCCATGTGCTGATTTAATTCGATCTCCTTAAATCTTTTTTCGGGGAGCAAATGGCATTTTCTGTCCAAAGTCTATTGGGATTGCTTTGAATCACATAACTGGTGAGAAAAACCAAGTCTTTTATAGTCGATCATAGCACATTTTGCTGTTATTGTGTGTATAATGTATTTCTGGTTCTGCTTGTTTCACTCAGCATGAGTTCATGTAAATCTTTCCAGGCCTTTCTCCAGGGAACTCTATCTATTATTGTAAAATAGTAATTTGCAATTTATTTTGATTTATATTTTTGCATATCCTTAAGTTTTATTTAGAGATGTGAAACTTTAAGAGAATTGGCTATAGTCATGGCAATAGAAAAGGGCAATCCTTGAAAACATCTCTCAACTCCAATGAAAGTTTGTTATTTCTCAGGTTATTTAACTCTTCTAAAGATGCTTTTCTAATTTTCTCTCTTACCCATGCTTTAATCTTAATCTGCATATATTATTGTTGTTTATACGAGATGTTAAATATAGAATCTAAATTGCTTCATATTGTTATTGTTTTTTCTGTATCCCTTATGTTTAACAATTTTCTGTCTCTTAATAGATGTTATTTAATTCCTTTCATTTTTTAATTTTTGTGTTACAACATATTTTACCTCAATTAAAATACATGGAGTTTATTGTACTAAAGGGAAATCAAGCTGTTTTTCTATCATCTTTTTTGTCAAACTGAAAGTTGTCAGTAGTTGCTTTTTCTATTAATTAATAAAGTGAGTTTCTTTCCTTGAAATGTGCATTCTTAGGTTCCTCAAAAAAGGCATATAGTCTGTATATGTAAAGGCTGTAGTCTTTTTATTCTAAATCTTCCTTATCTAACCTATTGCATTGATCTACTTATTTTTACAATGCAGAATAAGACATTTTGATAGTCATTGCTTTACAAAATAATTTGAAATCTGACTATCAATACTCTCTTTTCTACTTTTTTAAAATAATCACTTGATAACACTCACCCTTTATTATTTGGTATGAATTTTGTCCTTAGTTCAGTTTCAGAAATATGGCTCACTGCCATTTTATTGATGTGGCTTGACTTATAAAATTACATAATATAAATAATAATATATTTTTATTATTTTGTTTAATATTTCTTAATTACATTTCAATCTGTACTTAGATCTGGTATATTAGGAAGTGTTGCTGGTTGCAATATTATCATTAGATTGTCTTTAGGAACATAATCTTCTATAGTACATTAATCTGCCAAAAACATGAATAGTTACCACTTATTAAATTATTTAGAAAATAATATACTATAATATAATGTATAGTTATAGTTATCTCTCATTTGTCTTCAGAGACTAACTTCCACAAATTTAACACAATTTGCTATTTTAAAGAATATTTTTCTTTTTATAAACGTATCCTGATTTTTATTAATAAATAATAAGCAAACAAGGCTAATGATTGTTACTTGTTTACTTTCTTTCCTGATGAATCAATAAACTGATTTACATTGATTAATTTTAATAGCTATACAAGTCTATCATTTGTAAAAAATAAAGTTTCCCTTTTCATTGCAACTATTTGCTCTTTTAGGTCTTTTTTTGTTGTTTTATTTAGAACTGAAAATAAGACGTTGAAAAAGTCTATCCTTACTTTCCCCATATTAAATACTTATATAAAGTGAACAAAAACCAAACAATAAACCAAAGTGAGCTTTAGCTTCAGAGAAATTTCTTGGAAGGTGGTCTTATCTCCTTCTTGCTTTTTTGATATTTTGTCTGAAATTAAATTTGAACTCAGTTCTTCATGATTTCAAGGCCAGTTTTCTATCTAATGTTACTAATTTTCTAAATTCCTTGAAAGGTGATTTTAGGACTTCAATCTTGTTTTATTCTCACAACACATGTATGAAATAGATGGAAGTAGACTTCATCAGACTACTTTTGAAAGCAACCAGTCACCCCCCCTTGTATTATGTGAGGTTATTTATGCTTTAAAAACTTTTTTTCTTATCCTAGTGGAATATGAAGGTAATGGATACTGTAAGATAATGAAGAGAGCTTGTTTTGAAGATAGAAAAAGTCTCAAACTCAGTCCTTCTTTCTCTATATCCAGTTCTCATTTTATTATGTAACATTGTATATGGTTTAAAATCATGAATAAAGTCAAATAAGACCCATCAACTTTATTTCTTATTATTGCAAAGGGATTCCCATAGATCTATATTTTCTTTTAATATTTGTGGAGAAGACATTGCTTAGTCTGAAGATTAGAAACACCAACAGATTGAAGGACTTCAGGACAAAGAGGAAAACACTGAAGTCATGAGGCCTTCACTCAGATGGAATTCTCCATCTATTAACATAGATTAATGAAAGCTTTAAAATTAATTAAAACAAATTTGGAAAGACTAGAAAAGAAAATAGCTTAAAACCTTAATCTAATGCTTTCAAGCAAAAATAGAGATAGGAGGGAACACAAACTTGAACCTGAAGATCTCTGTTGGATACCTGTTGACTTAGAAAATGACATATGATATTAATAATAATATATTTTTTTATTTTGTTAATTATTTCTTAATTAAATTTCAATCTGCACTTAGTTCTGGTATATCAGGAAGTATAGCTGTTTGGAATACTATCATTAGTCTTTATGGTTTACACATCTGCCTCAATCTATATTGTTGGAATGAAAAGGTCCCAATATATTTAAGGAAAAAGTAAACTGATATCAGTTCTTCTTTGTAGTGAGTCAAATAATAATAATTAAAATTAAACTTTGAATTTACACAGATGATATTTCCTATTTCAAATTTCTACATTTTGATTTCCTTGAAACAACTAAAATTCCAAACTGGTCATAAATCATCAGGTTTGTTCATTCTTGTTTATTTACAAAGCAAATAATTCCAGTTCTTTGTCTTTCAACTGATAATTCTGTACATATTTTGGGGAAAAACACGTGAATTTTATTAGAGCAAAACAAACTTAAGGAAGATATTGAAAAGTTAACTTTAAAATAGTCACTGTCGTTGTTTCTCCCTGTCTCCTTCCCTCTTTCTCCCTTCCTCTTTTTTTGTCTCTCCCTTCCTCACTCTGTCTCTTTCTGTCTCTCTGCCCTTTCTTTCTGTCTCTGTCTGTCTCTGCATGTGTTTCTGTCTCTTTTCCCCCCTCTCTCCATTTTTATGTATTGCATAATCATGTACTTTTTACCTATGAAGGCTAAAAATGAACACTAATTATTATAATCTCCTTGGTACCTTCTTGTATTTTCTTGTAATAGGAAGTAAATCAGGCATAATAATATGAATTAATTGCTTACATGCAATAGATCTAAATTTTATTATATAATGTTTCATAACAGAAACCTATAATAAAGGGCATATTTTTTTTAAATATTTAAGATTTTTGAGATTTGTCAAAGGAAGAAATATTGATGAATGAAACTGCCCTTCTTCACCTTGGTTTTTATTTCCATTCTGTTGTGATACTTTAAATGTTTCTGCTGAGATGGATCCTGCCATTCCCTTGCAGTAGTTTACCCACTCAGTGAGATTTGGCTTTATGTTTAGTCACATAACTTAGTTCCCCTTAGCAATAATTCTTCTTCATCATTCAACTGCTCTATTCTTCAAAAAGGAAAAAACAAAAACAACAACAACAACAACAACAACAACAAAAACCTAAAGCTAACTTGCCTGTCTCTTTTCTTCCATTTGTAAACTCATGATTCATGCCAGAAAACAATTTCAAATTGAAACTGCCACTATGACTTACAAATGCCATTTGTCATGCCTTTGTAATTATTTATCTATCTGCGATAAATGAAAGTTTTAGATTTCAAATATATCGCAAATAATTTCTTTAGATAGAGGAAATAAGCATCATCAACTCTTCCCATTGCAGCAAGTATTTTCATAAAGTTTCAGTCTCAAAAAAGAAAAGCAGTTGCTTTATTTTTACGATCAGTCTGCTTTATTAGGTAGAATTGGCTTTGATCTAAACTGACCAGTTAATATTAAAATTGACAAACAGGTTTGAATGTTTTGGTCAACTCAACAGTTCAATTCAAAAACATCTATACACCACCTTCTATGCATTGGGTATCATGTTATAGACTCTGGGGAGATAAAAAATAAAAAAAAGAAACAGGTTCCACCTTCAAGGAATTTACATTATAAATTTAGTCAAAATGGTCAAACAATTTGGGCAAAATACAATCAATTAAGAGGACAACTATTTTAATACAATTGTCCAAAGCCTTATTTATGTAGTTTCTGTCAGAATTTTGCAGCAATCCCTCAATTCCTTTGCTTTAATAGTTTGAAATCAAGAGAAACCATCCAGAGAAGAAGAGAATTGTAATATTAGAGGTTTAAGGTAAAGTGTTGGAATGTTTGGCATATAGCATAAAGAAGGTTTTTTCCATTCTCCTTTCTGCTTGATTTTCAAGAAAAAGTTAATAAATATTAAAAATAGTAAAACAAACTTTGTAAAATCATTCTAGATATCTTAACTCAAAAGGGGAAAAATGTGGAAGTTACAGTATTGTATACATATATATGTATATGTACAAATACAGAGAGAGAGGGAAACAGACAGAGAGACACACACACACAGAGACAGAGAGACATGGAGAGACAGAAAGAGACAGAGATACAAATACAGAGAGAGACAGAGAAACAGAGAGAGAGAGAGAGACAGAGAAACAGAGAGAGAGAGAGAGACAGAGAAACAGAGAGAGAGAGAGAGACAGAGAAACAGAGAGAGAGAGAGACAGAGAAACAGAGAGAGAGAGAGAGACAGAGAAACAGAGAGAGAGAGATAGAGAAACAGAGAGAGAGAGAGAGACAGAGAAACAGAGAGAGAGAGAGAGACAGAGAAACAGAGAGAGAGAGAGACAGAGAAACAGAGAGAGAGAGAGAGAGAGAGAGAGACAGAGAAACAGAGAGAGAGAGAGAGACAGAGAAACAGAGAGAGAGAGAGAGACAGAGAGAGAGACAGAGAGAGAGACAGAGACAGAGACAGAGACAGAGACAGAGACAGAGACAGAGACAGAGACAGAGACAGAGAGAGAGAGAGAGAGAGAGAGAGAGAGAGAATAGTTCAATCTAGAGAAGAAATTTCTACTAGTTTTGAAATTTTGGAATAATGCATAAACTATTTCTTGAGGTTGTTACTTTCTAATTAGTAAAGATTATCAAGCAAAGATTTATCTACTGCTCAGGAGTAGCAAAGAAAGGAATCATTCAGTAATTGGAATAGATCAATTTTTAAGATAAATTTCTAGCTCTGAAACTCCATGATGCTGAGAGATTTAAGGTATTCTCTGGTTGGAATACATCGTGCAGAATAATTTTCACTTGATCAGAAGATACTGTTGTCTACAGTCTTGCTAAACATATTACTTCTTCCTTATATTACTGTTTTTCTTTTCTTTTTTCCTATTTTGTATTTTAAATAAAAGTAATTTTATGATGAACTTTACAAATAATGAAGGGCATTTATAATTTTGAAAAATCCTATATATGAACATATGAATGTGCTAATGATTTATCATTGTGTAGTAGAATTAAAAAATGGTCTTGTATTTAAAAGAGCTCATTTCTAGTGGCAAATCTGCCATTATATAGCTCTGTAACTAAGATCTAACCTATTTACCCCTCTATTTAGTCTAAATTGACCAGTTAGTTTTTAAAAGTTGTCAGACAAGTTTGAATGTTTTGGTCAACTCAGGAATTCAATTCAAAAACCAGATATAAAACACCTTCTATGTATCTAGGTGAATCTATTTGAGTAGAAGAACTCTAAGGTAACCGTCTATCTCCTACATTCTACAATTCCAGATTTGGGAGTTTATTGTTTGCTTTTTCTTCAGCTTGCTATAAAACATATGCTTTCAAAGATTTTAGATGAAACCTAATAGGATCATTCACTGAGTTCGAATTAGGAGGGAAAAAGGAAAGGAATATTATATGGGAAACCACCAGAAGTGAGATAGAGGGACTTCAGACTAATTTCTACCTTTTAGAATGATCAGTGATCTGAAGCTTTGAGAGGGCAGCTGCTGAGAGTCAGCATGAAGGCACTGACAGTATGTGTCCTAATGAAAAGGAATTTTGATCTCAGTGCATGTTAGAAGTTTAGTGGGTAAACAGAGGAAGTGACTAGTAGAAAGAGAGGATTTTTAAAACATCAATGGGAAAGTTAGTTTAATAATCAGAAAGCTACTACATAAAGAGAAGTTCTGCAGGAGTTCAAAGGCAGAGAGATAGTAGAGGTCTTTGACACTAACAAGATCCAACGAGTAAAAAGGAACACTTTAAGTAAGTTAGAACTACCTGAAAGAAGAAGCAAGGAGCAACAGCTGAGGTAGAGGAAAGCTTTTAAAAGAACCATGCAATTTGATGGGGATCATGCAAAAGGTTTCCTTTTATATATGAATGTCAATGGAGTAAAATGTAAAAACAAGATGGTTTTCCTGTGAAAGAAATCTTAAACATTTTAGAGAACAATGATATGTGTATATGGAAGGTGTATCATCAAAACATCACCTCCTAATGTCATTATGACTTATTGAATGGCTCCTAGAGCCTCATTAATTTAAGGGAGTTGACAATGGGACATTTAGGCCTGTCCTAAGAAAAAGTATTTACAATTCCATTTGATTTGCTCTTTTTTTTTAATACCAAGAACAATATCATAAGAAATCATCCTGGGTTGTGTATTAAGAATGGAGTTTTTCAAGAGAACTGTTCAGTTCTGCACACACATATTGTATCTAGGATATACTATAACATAATTTACATGTATAAGACTGCTTGCCATTTGGGGAGGGGCTTAAGGGAGGGAAGGGAAAAGTTGAAACAAATTAGTACAAGGGATAAAGTTGTAAAAAATTACCCAGACATATGTTCTGTCAATAAAAAAGAAAAAAACTATAAAAAATAGAACTTATCTAGATTTTTCCCCAGGTAATAGAAATTTTCCAAAGTTGTAAACCTCAAACCCTTCACAATTTTGAAAAAAAAAACAACTAGTTTCATATTGTATTTGTGTATATGTATATGGGTGTATAAGATAGAAAGTCTCTAGCTAAATAAACTTTTTCAAAATTCATTTTAAACAGCACCTGGCAAAATTTATGGCAGGTCATAAATGAAAGTCACACATAATAAGTAAATGTAGGTGAGAATGATATGCCTAAAAAAGATTATGTGTATGTTTTTTGGATCATAGATTCAATACAGTTGTGAAATTTTCATGGCTTTTTCTTATTTTTGAAACTGTCTGTATTGATTTAGCAAACTATTAAAGGGAAAACATTCATGATGTACATAGATGAGTGATCCACTATTAATAGTCCCCAAGGTTAACCTAAACATTGAAAAATTGGGGCAGTTAGGTGGTGCAATGGATAGAGTGCCAGCCCTGAAGTCAGCAGGGCCTGAGTTCAAATATGGCCTCAGACACTTAACACTTCCTAACTGTGTGACCTTGGGACAAGTCATTTAACCCCAATTGCTTCAGGAAAAAAAAATGAAAAATTAAGGGACTAGAAAAGTTAAGATCCTATAGCTCATCTGAGTAAGTGGTAGGGACTTTGGATCTTTTTTCTTTATCTATTCACTAATATTTGGGCAACTATGTAGCACAGCATACAAAGTAGTGGGATTGGTTTTAGGAAGACATCTTCAAATCTGATCTCAGACATTCATTAGCTGTATACTTTGGGAATGTCACTTAACTCTCTCTACCTCAGTTGTCTTATCTGGGAAATAATCTGTATCTTTGCCAAATGCATTTGACAAGAAAACCCTAAATGTGGTCAAAAAGAATTAGACATGACTGAAATGGGTGAATAACAAAATCTACTATAGTATAGAAACATTTAAACATCACTCTATTTTATGTGTAGACATGAATTCTTAATTTTTTTTCTTGAATTATTAAAAATAATTTGCGTATTATATTCTTATCATGCATATCACAGTCCCTGACATAATGAAACTTCTTAAGAAACGCATGTTCAATATTGGAAGAACCACAGTAGAAGTTAATCTTAGTCTATTGAAGCCATGAGATAGATAGTTTCATCTCCGCAGATCCATCAGATTGTGAGCTTCTAAAGGACAGGACCTAGCTCCTTCATTTCTACATTTCTCTGGCAAACAGCTATAATGTATGCAACATAGTAGGTGCTTAACAAATACTTGTCAACTAGTGATCTGATCACATTCTGGGAACAAAAAGACTGAACAAGGACAATTACAAAGATTTCTGGAAGAGTTGACAATTTGTAGGAGCTGGCACCTCCTGGAATCCTTTTTACATGAGTAAATATATAGATCATTCAGCTTTCTTGCTAAATCTAGCAATATCAGAAATCTTGGGTGAGATTTTTTTTTTAATTTATCAAATTGTATATGATAAATTTTATATATTTGTTACCTTTGCTATTTAGATATTTTTTGAATAAGGATATAGATTTTTTTTATCTTTTTATCTCCAGTGCCTAACAAATTGCTTTGAATATAGTAAATACTTAATAAACAATTGACCCCTGATAAGATTATATACTTAATTATATACTTCAATCCATAATTCTTTATTTGGGGCCTTGGCAATCACTTGTTAAATTTTAGTATATTCTCATTTTCCTCTGTACAAGTCAACAGGATTTAAGTGTCTATATATTTAAAACTTTCATGAAAAGAACAATGACAGCAATAAGACAAAGATCATAAAAAACTTTTCTAGAAGTTTGGGATTAGGGTAATTTACCATAAATATAAGTAGGAGTCACTTAACTTCCATTTTAATGTTATGAATGGATTTGATAAGTTAAATTCTTTCACCTTGAGAAAATCTCCATAGAATACGAAAATTATTATGCAAAAGGTAGTGAAACAGGATAAAAAAATGGCATTACATTTAGATACCAACTAACATAGCAGAGTGATAGAGGAAATAAGTAAAGAAAATTATATATGGCCTAACTAAAGCTTAGAAATCTCATAACTGTAATTTTATACACTGATTCAATTTGCTTGACAGGAATAAAAAGGCAAACTGAAGTGAAGTAGTATAATCGCACCATATAAAAAATTAACGTGCTATACAATCTTTCTAATAAAACTACTCATATTTTTACTATGGGCAGGGTGACAATGCAGGTGGCAATTTGATTAAACTAAAAATACAATTAATGAAAAAAGAAAGGATAATCTGCAATGAAATTTCTATAGAAGACTACTCAGTTTTGTAATCTACAAGAGAATCTTTCAAGTAAAGGGATAACTAGGAACTAGTATCTTTCAGGATGTTAGAATACTTTAGGTGATGATGGCATGTATTTATTGATTATTATGTAATTAATAACTAAATGTAATTTTGTACTTGTCTAAAAGTGATACTAGTTCAGTCATTACCAAAACATTCAAATGGTACCTTCATCATGGAATTTTAGGGTTTCCTGGGAAGTAGTGGAAGCATTAACAATTTTCCAGATATTTTGCATTGAGTATAATAATGTCATAGGATTCAATAACCAAAGGAAGCTATGAAGACCTATATAATAGCTGTTATTTCATTTTTGCAAGAGCAGAAAGAAAAACAGAGAGAAATTAAGTCACCTGTCCATAGACAGATAATGAGTTAAATTCAAAACTCTGATCACAATCAAGGTCATTTGATTTATAGCCTAATGCTATTATTGTTGTTGCTGATGTTGTATATCCCAGCATATTTCAAATTCTGTTTTAATTATTGAAAGTAAATATCATTCCCTTTTTTAGTTTCAGAAACTATAATAATACCTAGCAAAAAGTAAGAACTTCATAAATGACTGTTGATTAATTAACCACTCTGCACTTATCCAAGTTATCTTAACTTCTGCTACTTCTTCCCATGGGCAAAGAATTAAATCAATATTATCATTGCTTCTGGATGTGGGTCAGAGAGTGCATTCCTTTTATTAACCTATAAGTAAATTAATTATCTCTGTATCTTTCCAGACAGGAAAAAAATTTTCCCTGATCATCAATCCTCATTATGTGTTGTCTATCATTAGAATGTAAGTTCCTTGAAAGAAAGGATTTTCTCATTTTTTTGTATATAAATTAACACAGTGCCTAGGACATACTGAGTACTTCTTATATTTTTTCATTAATTCCCATACAAATCAACCATATTCATGTAGATGGAATTCAGATTTAAACAGTAACTACTTCGACTTAGTAATATGAAAAGGACAGGAGACTATTTAAATTTACCATCCAGAGGATAACCTGATATTTTACCCAGAAATAGATTGCAGATGAAGTAGAAAAGTTCTCTTGTAGGAGAAAAATTGTTACTTTGAAGGTACAAAGATGACTACTGTGAATGTGGAGAGTTTGGAACAAAAATATAATGAAAGGAAGTATTGCCATCCCAAATCAGTTGCTCTATGGAATGATGATAATAGAAATAATGCTCATATCTTAATAAATTACAACAAGTATAACAGAAATTCCCATCATTTGACTCCACGCAAAAAAAAAAAAAAAAGATAGGCCGTGGTAGTAGACATAGAATTTGCCTTACACAAACACAAAAGACAATTTTTAAAATCATTGCTTGCAATTGTGTAAAAGAGAAAAGGGGGGAAGGGAGAAAGAGAAAGTAGGAGAAAAGAAAAGGAAGGCAGAAAGGAAGAAAGAAACAAAGAAGAAAATAAAGGATGAATTAACAAAGAAAAAAAAGGAAGAAAAATTCCTATTTCTAAGTTTACAAGAAAATATAATATCACATGCACAGTGGTTAAAAGTCATATCTGAAACTTTAATAAATCAGATAACAATGAAAATATATGAATACTTCCTAGAAATGTGTTGAATAAGCAACACAAATCATTTATAAAACATGATTCAAGTAGGTAAAATTCTGTTTCAATTAGTAAATGAGAGATGAATATTTACAATGGCATCGCACCAAAGCTTGTACCCAAAATTATTATAAATGAGGTTGAATGAAATATTGTTCCTCAGATTTAAAACTAGACTCATAATTGAAAACAAATGGTATAATAAACAGGCAGGAGCTGAGCCAGTAGAAGCTGTATAGTGGGAGTATACCCTGACATTTTTAACTGCTTCAAGGACAGAGTGAAAAAGTGATTTAAAAAGAACTGATTAATTCTCATTTGAGACTCAGTTGTGGAGTATTTCAAATTATATGAAAATCAGAAAAACAGTAGAATGAGAAAAAAGACATTAAAAATATGACCAAGACATGAGAGTTCAGTTCTACTTATAATCAAATTGATGCATCTGAAAAAGAAAAATATAAAAAACCCAACAAAACAAAACACCTAACTTTTTGAGAGAGGAAAAATTTCCAAAACATAAATAGCAAAACTTAGAACAGCAAATTAGATATTTGATTGCTATGTTATATGGCAGGAAGAAAAAATGGTTAATTTAATTTGGATGTACACATGCTAGGGAATCATGTTACAAAACAAGGTGTTGTTGATATGTATAATTTGTATGGCTCTTCAGTGAATTCATATCTATACTATCAATATCACAATTTGTAATGGGAGCAACCTGCTAGTGGCTGCTGAGTATTACAGGAGACACGTGCTAATGGCTGCTGAGAATCTAATTCTGACCAGCAGAACAGATCCCTTCATGTGAGAGGATTATAATAACACAAGGAGATTTAGACCTCTCTACTCTTCCCTCTTGCCTTCAATTTATTTCATTCCCAATTCAGGAGCAACATCTTCGACAATAAAGGCTGATTTACAATTCCTTCAAGTGTGTCATGATTCACAGCTGTTGGGGCTTCAGAAAACCAACCACCCTTTAATGGCACAGCCCCCTTTAACTTTTTACAGGCTTTCTGGTTTCTCATTTAGCCATGATCCTTAAAAACAATTAACCATCTAATTTTCTTTTTTTTTAATTTTTTTTATTATATATATATATATATATATATATATATATATATATATATATATATATATATATATATATATATATATATTTTATAATATTATCCCTTGTATTCATTTTTCCAAATTACCCCCCCTCCCTCTATTCCCTCCCCCCGACGACAGGCAATACCATACATTTTACATGTGTTACAATATAGTCTAGGTACAATACATGTGTGTGAATATCATTTTCTTGTTGCACAATAAACATTAGAATCCGAAGGTACATGCAACCTGGGCAGACAGATATTAGTGCTAACAATTTACATTCCCCTTCCTGTGTTTCTTCTCTGGGTGTAGCTACCTCTGTCCATCATTGATCAACTGGAAGTGAGTTGGATCTTCTTTATGTTGAAGATTTCCACTTCCATCAGAATACATCCTCATACAGTATTGTTGTTGAAGTGTACAGTGATCTTCTGGTTCTGCTCATTTCACTCAGCATCAGTTGATTTAAGTCTCTCCAGGCCTCTCTATATTCCTCCTGCTGGTCATTTCTTACCGAGCAATAATATTCCATAACCTTCATATACCACAATTTACCCAACCATTCTCCAACTGATGGACATCCATTCATCTTCCAGTTTCTAGCTACAACAAAAAGAGCTGCCACAAACATTTTGGCACATATATGTTTCTTTCCGCTCTTTAGTATTTCTTTGGGATATAATCCCAGTAGTAGCGCTGCTGGGTCAAAGGGTATGCACAGTTTGATAACTTTTTGGGCATAGCTCCAAATTGCTCTCCAGAATGGCTGGATTCTTTCACAACTCCACCAGCAATGTATTAGTGTCCCAATTTCCCCACATCCCCTCCAACATTTGTCATTATTTGTTCCTGTCATCTTAGCCAATCTGACAGGTGTGTAGTGGTATCTCAGAGTGGTCTTAATTTGCATTTCTCTGATCAGTAGTGATTTGGAACACTCTTTCATGTGAGTGGATATAGTTTCAATTTCTTCCTCTGAGAATTGTCTGTTCATATCCTTTGACCATTTATCAATTGGAGAATGGTTCGGTTTCTTATAAATTAAACCATCTAATTTTCCAGAGAGGTAGATACATTTGAGGAAATTTTAAAGGGAGTCATATAAAATGAAGGGCAGTTTATTATTTTTTTCTTTTCTCATTTTCCCTCTTTGATCAGATTTTTTCTTGCACAGCATGATAAATGTTGAAATATATTAGAAGAATTAAACTTGTTTAATCTACACATTTGATTACTTGCTTTTTAGTGAAGGGGGGGATGTGGTAATAGTGTCAGAAAGATAATGTAGAGGTTATTTCAGAAGTGTTACAGAGTTAAAATCAATAGGCTTTGGCCAAAGCTTGAATATGGGACATAATAATTAGGAAGCTAGATGTCTATTTAGTGGAACTAAGCTACTGAAAATATATTCCTCTCTATAGTAGCAAGGAAGGTAGAAGAAAATAGGTTTTAGAGATAAGGATACAAATTTAATCTTGAATATTCTGAGTTTAAGATGTTTATTGGTTGTCCTATTTAAGATATCGGAAAGACAGTTGGAAATCTAAGATTGGAGTTCATTAAAGACATTGGGGAAAGAAATTTGGTTTTGATCCTCATAAGCGCGAATAATAGCACAAAATAGGTAAGGGTATGATAAGCAATGGGGGCAGAGAGAGAGAAGGAGGAGGGAAGGAGAGAAAGAAATAATGAAAGAAGGGAAGAAGAGAGGGAGGGAGGAAGGAAGGAAGGTGTTACCCAGGCAAGCTGCTACTAGCTGCTAGGTATTATAAGAGCTACTTACTAGTGGTTGCTGAGGAGCTAATTCTGACCAACAGAAGAGATCCCTTCATGTGAGAGGATGATAATGATACATTCTCTGACCTCTTTCCTCTTGACTCCAATTTATTTCATTCCCAATTCACAAGCAGCAGCTGAGTCATTGTTGATTTGCAATTACTTCAACTGTGTTATAGTCATAGCTGTGGGGGCATTTGGAGAACTGACCCATCCCTTCACACTTGGGCTTAGTCCTTAACAAGAAAGAAGGAAAGAAGATATCTATGATTTGATATTAAAAAATACTGAGTGATATCAAAAATTAAAAGGATGAATTCATTATCAATGAAAGAAAATTAAAGCAATAATTAGGAGCTAATTTGCCTAATTCTAAGCCAACAAATCTGAAAATTTAAGTGGAAAGTATAAATATATACAAAATATAATTTTTCCAAATTAACAGAAAAGAAAGTAAAATATTTAAATAACATTATTTTAGAAAAAAATTAATTGAATATGGTATCAATGAACTCCCAAGGAAAAAAAATCTTCTGGAGCAGATGGATTTACAAGTGAATTCTACCAAACACTTAAAGAAAAATTAATTGTGGTACTATATCAATTATTTGAAAAACAGGCAAAGGAGGAGCCCTACCAAATTCTTTTCATGACACAAATATTATGCAGATACATAAACTCAAAAGAACCAAAAAAGAGAAAGAAAATTACTGATCAATCTCCCTAATGAATAGTGACCCCAAAATTTAAATAAAATACTAGCAAAGAGATTACAACAATTTATCCCAGGATAAATGCACTATGACCAGCTGAAATTTATACCAAGAATGCAGGGATCATTCAATATTAGAAAACTATAAGCATAATTGATGATATCAACAACAAAATTACCAGAATATGATAATCCCACTTGATGCAGGGAAAGTTTTTTTGATAGAATACAGTATCAATTCATAGAAAAGAAAAAGGGAAAAAAACCTAGACAGCATAGGAATACAGTATAGGAATAAATGGAGCTTTCCTTAAAACATTAAGTAGTATCCATCTAATACCACCTTAAAGTATCATCCATAATAAGGGTATGCTAGAAGCTTTCTCAGTAACAACAAAGTTAAAACAAAGATACATTTTATTACCCCTATTATACATTATAGTCATATGAATGTTATGTTTAACAATAAAAGAAAAAAGAAATTAAAGGAAGTAAAATATGCATGAGTAAACCAACCTTTTACTTTGCCGATGATATGATATTATACTTTGAAAATTCTAGAACATCAACTTTAAAAGTACTTGAAATAATGAACAACTTTAACAGAGTTTTAAGATATTAAATAAATCCATACAAATCAAGCTGCAAAAGATAGAAAGAAAAATCCCATTGAAAATAATTGTAGACAATGTAAAATATTTGGTTGTCTATTTGCCAAGAAAAACCCAGGAACCATATAAATATAATTTTTTCCATACAAATAAAATATAAACAGTAAGAAAAATATGAATAGCTCATGGGGAGACTGATCTAAGATAATAAAAATTACAATTCTACCAAATTAATTTATTTATCAAGTGCTATGCTAATCAATTTACCAAAAATATTTTATAGAGCTAAAAAAATAATATGATGTATCTGGAAAAAAAATTCTCAAGTATCAAATGAATTAACAAAGAAAATGCAAAGAAAGTTCATCTAGCCATACCAGATCTTAAACCATATTATAGGATAGTTGTCACCAAAGCTATTTGGTACTGTTTTAGAAATAGAGTGCTGAATCAATGGAATAGATTAGTTACACAGAATTATTATTGTTGTTGTTGTTTGTCCTTTATTCTTGAGGAGGACCATGACATCAGGGAGGTGATGACATGACATGCATGTGAAAATTTTATATGAAGAAGGGCTGTGTAAGACCACCTACCTCACTTTCCCCTTCAGTGTCTTCTGGCTCCAGTCATCAGATACAGATGGCTCTAGGGAGACCTTGGTCTTATTAAGCTAAGGTCTTCAAAAAGTCTCAGTTTAACTGAGACTGCACCCTTTCAGTGATTAAGATTAGGTAGCAATTGAGCTAAAGAATTTCCACTTTCACCAAGTGCAAAAAATGTAAACAAATAAATACTTATAATGATTTATTGTTTGATAAACTCAAAGGCTCTGCCTTATGGGATAAAAACATGCTACTTGAAAGAAACTGCTGAGAAAATTGAAAAATAGTATGACAGTAACTAGGCATAGACTAATATCTTATGATAAAGTAAAATGGATATATGGTTTAGAACCAAAGGGTGATATCATAAACAAATTAGAAGAACAAGGAATATTTTTCTTGTCAAATCTATGGAAAAGGGAAAAAAATATGACCAAACCAAGAGATAGAGAAAATTATGAAATGTAAAATGGATAATTTTGATTACAAATTTAAAAAAGAAAGGTTTTGCACAAACAAAACCAATACAATTAAGATTAGAAGGAAAATTAAAAAGTTGGAAAACATTTTTACATCTGGTATTTTGAATAATAGTCTCATTCCTTAAATATATAGTATTGTATCAAATTATAAGATTACAGTTGTTAAGGGACAGGTCATTCCCCGAGAGCCTCCACAGCTGTGGATCATAACAACTGAAGGAATTGCAAGGCAGTCTTTGCTAACACAGTGTTACAGACTGGAAACAAGATAAATTGGAGGGAGAAAGAAGAGGAGAGAGGTCAGACAATGCAACAGTCTCTCCATCAGAGAGGTCAGAGAACAGCAACTGCCTCTCAGGCTCCTTGTATCATCCTCTCACAAGAGAAGGTCCATTCTGAATTGGATCTCCAGCAGCCACTATCAGGTGGCTCCTGTGTATTCCAATAAAAAGTCATTCTGCAATTGAAAAATTATCAGAGGAGATGAATAGAGTTTTAGATGAAGAAATTAAAGTTTCATATAGTCATATGTGCAAACGTTCTAAATCATTATTGATTAGTGAAATGCAAATTAAAACAACTCTGAAGTACAACCTCACATCCATCAAATTGGCTAATATGATCAAAAAATAAAATCATAAATGTTAGAAGGATACGGAGAAATTGAACTCTAATGCATTTTGTGGAGTTGTGAGCTAATCCACCCATTCTGAAAAGCAATTTGGAACTATGACTAAAGTTCACTCACAACTTTGATCCAGCAATAACACTGTATGATAAAGAAATCATTAAAAAGGATCCATATCTATAAAATATTTGTAGCAGCTTTGTTTGTGGTAGGAAAGAATTAAAAATTGAGGGAATGGCCATCATTTGAGGGATGGTTGAACAAGTTGGAGTATACTATTGTTCTAGAAGAAATGATGAGCAAGAATTTCAGAAAAACCTGGACAGATTTACAAAAACAGATGCTAAATAAAATAAGTAGAAATTTTACAGAGTAACACCAACATTTTACAGTCTTCAACTATAATTCACTAAGCTCTTAACAATGAAATGATACAAAATATTAGAAGCAGTTAAAAAGGTTTTTTCAAATTATATGTTGCATTTAATTGACGTTACATATGAACATAAGAATTATTCAGAATTCAGAATTATTATTCTTCTAGCCTAGTTTTCATGGTAAAATATAACACCATGAATAAGAAACCGTTCTAGACATTGAATAGGTATATGATTGTTTTAAATACTATCTTGAGCATATAACATTTAGAGAGTCTCATTTAAATTCTATAAACTTCTGAATAACTAGCAATAATAATGGTTATGATGTCAACATAATACATAATAAATAATAAAACATAATAAATTTGTTGTAGGGAAAAAGTAGATATTGTATGTAAATTGCTTTGAAAATCTGAAAATATTAAATAAAATGCAGTTATTGCTTTCCTATAATTAAATATGTCATGGAGAATTAAGCCATTCACTCTCATAACAACTTCCAAAATGATAAAATCATATACAGTCTGCTTCCTCCCCACCATTCTAATTTTCCCATAAAAGTCTATCACAAGTACTGTTATCTAAAACTTTTGCTATGCTTTTAAATCCATTCAATGATGTTCTAAGTGCTGATATTTATGAGTGGTATGATGATGCTACTAATCTATGCCATATCTTGGAGGTAACATTTTAAGTTTATCATATTTGCTTTAAATATATTCTAAAAATTTGGTTTGTGGGTATCAAGTACTATATCCTTGTTCTAGAAATTCAAGCCAAATTTCCCTCCATTTCCTTTGTCTTTCCAAGTAAATGCATTGTTTACTTGCAGTCACTGTAACAGATATTTATAAAATCTTATTGCCCAGTTTGCAAGAGTAAGTAGTTTATATATAAAGTTGTCACATGGTGACTAGTTCAACTTTATTTCAACCTATGATCATCCCAGTCCTATCTGCACACATCTTATTTTTTTGCTGTGGTTGCCAACATTTGTATCTCTTCCAAATCAAAGATAAAGTCACCCCTGGCATCATTTTGCAAAGCTGGCCAGGTGCAAAATTCCTTAATTCCAACTTCTCTTGATATATACTTAGGCATTTCTTAATCAACTTGGGGTCAGTGCTTATGTTTTATTTTACTTAGTTTTCTCATCTAACCTTTTCACCTTGAACCAAGGCTAATTCTTGAGTTTTTGCATTCTGACATTTATTGTGTCATTCTTTTTCTCTTTTCCTGTTCAATCACCTTGAAGGAAACATACCTAAAGGGACCAAATACCACTAAAAATAATTAAATGATAAAATCATAAAATGTCAAAACTAGAAGGGACCTTTAGAAATCATCTCATACAACTCCTCATTTTTCAGGTGATGAAGCTCAAAGATGTTTTATAACTTTCCCAATTTATTTTGGATTTCAAAGCAGCACAACTTAAGAGTAAGTTATTCCAAATACTAGAGATCTTTAAGTTTATGGATGTATTTAATATTGCAACACAACTGAAGCAAAGGACTTAATTTTTAACTCTTAACTCTCTGGATCTCAGTGTCCACATATGTAAAATGGCTTGATAATCACAATTATAGTGTCTTGTTCATAAAACTTAAATTTTCCTATAAATGCCAGGCATTTGTGTGAGTCTTTGAAGGTACAAATATAAGCAAGGTAATCATTCTTCTCAAGGAGCTTAAAGGTATTTGTATTTGTCTGGGAAGTCACAGAGATGGGTGGGGTTAGAAAGAAGTTACCACATACTTTTTAATAATAATGGAAAATTGATTTAATTATACTTTCCAACCAAAGACCAAGTTGAGTAGAAAGGAAAACAGCACCAGGTCAGATAACAAGATATTTAAATCTGTCCGGGAGTCTTGATCAATGCCTGGGTAAAATGTCAAACATGGTATAGACCCATCAAGATGCAATGAGTAAGGCAAGATTGCACTCACATTCCATCAAGATAACTCAACACCAGGGCAAAATTCCAAAACTGTATTGATTAACAATGCCTTACTTTTCACTCTATCTTGTAGGTATGTATGAATGGTGTTTATGAATTCTCATTCTGAGTTTACTAGTGACTCAGGTAAAACCCATTTTTCAGTCAGTTGAGGAGTTTAATATAAATACATGATTAATTATATGGCAATTGATTTTTAGGTTTACTTTTGGTCTTCCCTAACTTACTTGGCAGATTCATTTATAGCCAACATTCAAGTAAATTGTAAGAAAATAATTTTTTAGCTGGAGTCAAAACAGTTTATAAAAGTGTATTAAGCCAATTGAAAAGTGAAAAATCCCAGAGGGTAGTGAGGGCAAGTGATTAACAAGGTGAAAAAGAGTAGGGCTGACCAACAAAGAGATCCAACAAACTGACGTAATCAGATTACACATTAAGTGATTCAGTGACTCAGTAAACCAAGTAAACACCAACTGTGTTATATTCAGTTCAAGGCTAAAGCAGGCTTCTTTGTTCTCAGTTTAGAGATGATATAGACCTGGTCTGCCTCTTTCCCTCTCTTCTCTTCACCTACAACTGCTGTACTTTCCCTGTCCCACTCTGCTACTGTGTCCCTGTATTCTTCATTCCTTTCTTCCATCTGCAAAAGACCACATTTCCCATCATCACTTAAGAATAAGTGCCTACTTAGACAAGTTCAGGTTCTTTTTTTCTCTTTGCCTTAAGTTATGGATGGACTAGAAATAATATTTAATGATAACTAACATTAATGTGATGTAAGATTTTTTTTTGAGGCTGCCTAGATTAATTGGTAGGGAACTACCCTGAGAGTGATGTATTTGATTCCCACAGTTGTCATATACAGGTTGTATTTTCCTGGACAAATCACAAACCTTCAAGGGGTTTAGGTAGCACAATAAATAGAGCATAGGATCTGTAATCAGAAAGACTTGTGTGAAAATATAGCTACAGAACTTTACTAGCTATTTGAAATTGGGCAATTCACTTGAACCTTGTTTGTTAGAGTTTCCTCACTTGTAAAATGGGGATCATAACATCATATAACTATCAGAGTTGTGAGAATCAAAAGCAATATTACTTGTAAAATGCTTAGAATATTTTCTGTACGCAGAATGTGTTTAAGAAATGCTTGTTTCCTTGCCTCTGCAAGCAATTTTCTAAGACTATAAATTGCTAAAGAAGGTGGTGACCTAGATTGGTAGGGGAGTTTTCAATATCAGTACAGCAATATGTCTAATTTCTTTTTCTTTAAATCTGGAGAGCAGTTTTCTCACAAAAGCATTGTGAAATAATCATGACATCACTTATTATTTTTTTTAATGAGGAAGTTGAGTTTCTGAAAGTTAAATAATTTATCTATATCTACACAGCTTTCAGGTGTCTACGTTGGAATTTGAACCTCCAATTCTTCACTTGAGGTTCACCATTCTTTTTAAGATAGCCTGCAACAAGATTACAAACTGTCAATAAGTATTAAAAAAAAAAGGATGAAAATATTTTTGATTATAAGTTGTTAAATAACAATAAATGAAAACCCAATGAAAATGAAATTTATTCTACATTATTCATTCAGGAGGTATCTTGACAGTGTGAGGGCTTCAGAATGAACCATGCTCACAAGAAAAAAACACAAAAGAAAAACAACATTAAAATATTGTCTCTTCCTTACAGCTAGGCTCCCCAGAGCAAGGATGAGGGATAGAGAGGAAAGTTTTTCTCCCTCAGCTCTATCTGCTCAGTTGATAAAAAGAGGACTTTGATCTCTGAGACTGTCAATCGAGTTGCTTTTATGAACAACCTGCTTAAAGTAAATAATGAGAAAGAAGCAAACCACTTATTAAAATTCCACTCAAGTGGCTGTGCTCCTGGTTTCAAACATCAATGGAAAGATAATACCTACTGATTGTTCAGATCATTCTTAAAGCTCTTTTTTTTAAATAAATAGAACTTTTATAAATAACTAATCTATTTGGAAAATAAATATTATCTTTCAAATTATAATCATATCAGATGATTTAAAATGAAATAAAGAAATTTAAAAAAAAAACTTTCAATGACATTTCTATTAAGATATATTCTAAATGATAGACTCTATTCAACCACCAAAATTCTGATGATTTGTTATAGTTCAAAAGTGGTAATCATATAGAAAGCATTATTGAATACATAACTGAATTCATTACATTAAGAAAAAATAGATATGCTCATCTTTGCATTGTTTTTTTTTTAACTTTCTTACTGCTTGAACCCTGTTACATTTGTCCTGAACTTGTAAGTGTTATTGTTTGCTTGCTTTTATTTTATTTTTTTTTGTTTTGTCTT
This sequence comes from Sminthopsis crassicaudata, assembly GCF_048593235.1. Lineage (NCBI taxonomy): Eukaryota > Metazoa > Chordata > Mammalia > Dasyuromorphia > Dasyuridae > Sminthopsis > Sminthopsis crassicaudata. Next base: position 91,797,073 of record NC_133619.1, read on the forward strand.
GTTTTTAATCAGAGATGTTAATATACCTGACTTTCCAGTCAAATATGATACAACACATAAAAGAGGAAATCTCAAAACTCTATTGAGTCACAAACTTTATTTTGCCATCTTATCTCATTGTATCTCTGTCATTTTTTTATATTTTACAAGGATTATTTTAGATTTTAAGGTGAAAAATACTTTAGGTCAACACTTATCTGTGAGATGTCTACTATGTGCAAGATATGGAATAAAAGATTGCCCAATTTGATTGCCAAACTCACAAAAGCAAGTTTGCTTATGTGTTTATTCAGTTACATCAAAATATGTATATGTACATGTATGTATTATATATATATATGTATATATATATATATATATTCTTTTTTAATTGTTTTATTTTTCTGTTTATACATGTATATTAATGTTTGAAATACACATTTCTTTATGAATCATATTGGGAGAGAACATGGGGAATAAAAGGGAAAAACAATGGGAAAGGGAAAAAAAAGCATAAAAAAGTGAACATACTATGTGTTGATTAACATTGAAATTCCATAGTTCTGTGTCTCCATACAGAGAGCATTTTCTACACAGAATTTATTGGGATTTCCTTGGATCACTGAACCAATGAGAAAAACCAATTCTGTCATAATTGATCATCATTCATTCTTGCTATGACTATGTAAAATGTATTTCTGGTTTTGCTTCTTTCACTCAGCATCAGTTCATGTAAATCTTTCCAGGCCTTTCTATAATCAATTTGTTCATCACTTTTTATAGAAAAGTACCATTCCAGAGACTTACATGAATTGATGTTGAGTGAAATGAGCAGGACCAGAAGATCATTATATACTTGGACAACAATATTATACTGTAAAGGGCTAGAACTGAGCAAATGCACTTAACCAAGATAACCTAGCACTTAAGGCTAATTACCAATTGGACAATTCTCTATTAACATGCTTGGAGGATGATCCTACTCAACTCTATCCTGGCTGGATCTGTAGGTGTGGAGAAAGGAGGGGAAGAGAGAGATCAGAGGGTGGAGTAGGGCAGGCAGGATCATTCTTTGTTGGTGGAGAGAGAGAAAGGAGGTGTGGAGATTTCTATATCTAATCTTCTGACAATGACCCCAAAAGAGGAAGAATAAAGACTTTTGCTTATCCTGACTTCGGCTGATTCTAAGATATCCAGGATACTAAGGCGGTTATTACACTATATGATGATCAAGTCTGATGGCCGTGGCCTTCTTCAACAATTAAATGAATCAAATCGGTTCCAATAGAGCAGTAATGAACTACAGCTACACCCAGTGGAAAAACCTCTGGGAGATAACTATGAACCACCACATAGAATTCCCAATCCTTCTATTTTTGTCCAACTGAATTTTTTTATTTCCTTCACAAGCTAATTGTACACTATCTAAAAGTCCGATTCTTTTTGTACAGCAAAATAACTATTTGGATATGTATACATATATTGTATTTAACTTCTACTGTAACATATTTTACATGTATTGGTCCATCTGCCATCTGGGGGAAGGGGTGGAGGGAAAGAGGGGAAAAGTTGGAACAAAAGGTTTTGCAACTGTCAATGCTGAAGAATTACCCATGCATATGTCTTATAAATAAAAAAAAAACTATAATAAAAAAATAAAAAAATAATATTCCATTACCTTCATATAGCACAACTTGCTCAACTATTCCCCAATTGATGGGCATGTACTCATTTTCCAATTCTTTACTACCACAAAAAGAGTTGCTACAAAACATTTTTGGAAACTTGGGGTTCTTTCTCCTTTATGATTTCCCTGGGATACAGATACAATAGTGACATTGCTGAGTCAAATGGTATGCACATTGCTTAGCCCTTTAAGGATAGTTCTAAATTGCTCTCCAGAATGGTTAGATCATTTCACAACTGCAACAACAATGCATTGGTGTCCCAGTTTTCCCACATCCCCTCCAATGTTTATCATTATCTTTTCTTATTGTCTTAGCCAATCTGAGATTCATGAGGTGGTATCTCAAGAGTTGTTTTAATTTGTATTTCTCTAATGAATAGTGATTTAGAACTTTTTTTTCATATGATTCTAGATGGTTTTAATTTCTCCATCTGAAAATTGTTCATATCCTTTGATCAACTGGAGAATGACTTGTATTAACATAAAATTTACACCATTCTTTCAATATTTTAGAAATGAGACTTTTGTCACATACACTGATTAAAAAAAATTCCCCAGCTTTGACCTTTCCTTTTAATCTTGTTTGTGTTGGTTTTGTTTGTGCAGAGCCTTTTTAATTTAATCTAATCAAAGTTATCCTTTTTCATTTCATAATATTCTCTAGTTCTTTTTAGTTACATATTTCTAATCCTCTGCAAAGTTCTGATAGGTACATTAACCCTTGCTCTCCTAATTTGCTTGTGGGACCTTCTTTTATGCCCAAATCATGTACCCATTTTCACCTTATTTTAGTATGTGGTATGGGATTTAGGTTTATGCTGACTTTCTGACATATTATTTTTAAGTCATCCCAGCAATTTTTTGCTGAAAAAATATTTCTTATTAAAGAATATTTCTAAAGAAAGCAGATTGGAATAATATTGTGGAGGTCCATTAGATGAATATTTAGCACAGTATATCCTATATACTACAATATGATGAAAAAGAGTATTCCCTATTCTGTTACTTTAAATGAGAAAGAAAATAAGGAGATATGTGAGTCCTTCACTGGGTGAAATGGTTCCTGATTGATGGAATCTTTCCTGGCATTGTGGGATACTTTGGCTCAAGGTAGCTTGGAAAGAAAAAAAAAAGCTTTACATTGAGGGGCCCTTATAAACAGAAATATAGGAACTAAATTTTTATTTTTAATTTTTATTCTTTTCTCCTATCAATAGATTCAGCAAAATCAGGATTTCTTTCTATTCTTCTTATATATTTTATATATTATATATTCTTGAAGAGGACCATGACATCAGGGAAGTGACACAATTTTATGCAAGTGGATTGGATTTAAGTGGGGGAGTCTGTGCAAGGTCACCTCTTCAGAGCCATCTGAGTCCAGTGGCTAGATATTGATGGAAACAACTGGAGATGGCCCTGGATGCAATGGGAGATCTTGGCCTTTTTAAGGTAACATCTTTAATAGATCTCAGTTTGACTGAGGCTGCACCTATTCAGTGATTAAGGCAAGGAAACAATTTCCCCTCACCTAGTCTAAAAAAAAAAAATCTAAATAAATAAATCTGAACAGTAAAGATACTCAGGGTTTTTTTCCAAAGCATAAATAATTGTTATTTACATTCAATCTGAGTCAACTGGATCAAGCACTCACTTTTCATCTGTATTCATCAGTGTTCATCAGTTCAAGTTTTTACCCCCTCCAATACATTTTTCAAATAGTAATAGTTTAGTTTATAGATTATTTGACTTAGAGTTAAGATGACTAACTTCCTCTAGACACAATTGTGAGCTTGTCTCTTAATTTCTTAGTCTCTATTTCTTCTTCTGTAAATTAAATATAATAATAGCTTCCTTACATGATTGTTGTGTTGATTAAATGATAATACATATTAAGTGCTTTGTAATTAGTGCATATTTGTATATGACATATGTTAATGTGTATATTAGATATAGTTTTTATAGGTTTATAATTTTTATTGCAAAAATAACTCTCTAAATTCTTAGATCTGATTATTACTTTTACCTTTAATTCAAAAGTTTTCAATGAGTCTTTAAGGCAAATCAAATAAAATTAAATCTCCTTAATTTAGAAGTTCAGGGAAGGGTAGGGCTTTGCTTTTTCATAACTTTTGAATTCTTCAAAATTAAACTGAAAGAATTTAGTTGTGAGTGATATGGGTGTGAAAAGAGAAAAAACAAGTCCGTTCTGATTCCTAGGTTTTCAACCTGGGAAAATAGTAGCCTAGACCATCTAGATGTCTTTGATTATTTCAAGTTGATGAGGGTGAACCTTGAAACTGTCCAAACTGTCCTCTGAAAGAGACCCAAAGGGGGAATGGCATAAACAGATCTTTTTGGGGGGATATGTATCCCCTTCTGGGGATCTCCTAGACACTAGGAAAAACATGCAAATTCCCAGTTAAGTGGTTTCATGCAATTGGAGATCTTGGTCAATCACCTTCCATTGAATTGCCACCAATAATTCTGAAGGGCTTAAAACTGCTAGTTAAGTAATCTCATTCAATTTTAAATTGAATTGAAAATTAATCTCTCACAAGTTGGCCCCTATATCCCGACCAAACATCAAAGCAAGCCCCAATATATCTAGGTCCCCATGCCCAGATATATTTGCAGATGTCCTAAAAGAGGACCTGACCCACTGTTAATATATCTTCTTAGTGTTAATGTTTGCTATTTTCCTAACAGGACTTTGCCATTACAAAGTATGTATTTCTAGCAAAGCTGGCTTCTCAGTGCCAATAAATCCAATAAATTCACAGGTCTGTGAATTATTTTGCATTGTACCTGCACCACCAACCAGAGGGGATTTCCCACCTCAATTCTTGCACTTCATCACAATTACCATTGACCTCATCATTTCATTCCCTGATCTCATCAAAGTCATTAGGCCAAGATGAACTTTTTCATAGCCAAAATAATAATAATAACATCGTGGGGGGAAAATTAATTATTGGGATCTAGAAAAATAAATATTATTCTATTTTCCCCAGTAAAGAATGGGCCGGTGAATATGAATTTTATCCTTAGAAACAGTTTCAACACAGTTTCAAATTGATATGCCCAAAGCAGAGATCTCACTTTAACACTCTTTGCAATGGCTTTCTATAACCTATAGAATAAAATATAAGCTTTGACATTTAAAGCTTTTGTACTATTAGAGGGGATTTTGGAATCTCAACTTCTACTTAAAATATGAATACCATTTGCAAGTTTCAAAAGAAGTTATCTATTCTTTGCTGTTTTGGGGACATACTATTTCAAAGGCAATTCATTCTGATTTTTCATGGTTTTTATCATTAGGATATGTGTATGTATTTGAACTATATAAAAATCTGCTTTCCTATAATTTCTATTAACTTCCCAATTCTGCCTTCCAATCTTAAATAGAAGTCTTCCAACTTTTATGGTTCAACACTGAAAATATCTGAATACAATTTTTATACCATCTGATGAGTGTTCTCTTCTTTAGAATAAATTGGACACATGTTTCCCGGGATGATCTCTATCCATTCACTCAATTTAACTTGCAAATATTTTCATTTCCTTCAACAAATTCTAATATAGCATGGTTTTGAATCTCTCAGCATCCTGGTTGTCTTCCAAAATGTTAGTTTTAGATTCCAAGCCTATGATTTTCCTGTTTTTTATTTCTGTTAATTAAAAAAAAAGAAAGTCCTGTTGCTGACTATGTAAATGTAGGCTGAGAACACTGCTATGAGAATTGTTTGTTCTAAAGAAATTTTTTTTCTACTTACTTTATCATTTAGACAAAATTCTTAAGTATATTGACCTGATAACTTGACTGAAAGAACAATTCAGTTTGGTAAGTACATTTATTTTTATAAGTAGCCAAAAGAAATTCCAGAAAAATAGACCCTAAGAAAGAACCACACCATGAAGCTACAGGGTTTTTTAAAGGATAAAAAAAACTATATTTTAGAAGATACTGTCACTTTAAATTCACATTTCTGAAGTACATTCTAAATGTACTTCAAAATGACTCCATCTGTAATTACTAATTATTGCTCTAATTCATCTATAATTACTATAATTATACTTATTCCTAATTAGGATGCCACAGGTTCAATTAGGGTCCAAATAAGGAGCTGATATTGGATGGCTCCCAATTTTGGAATTGAGACCACAGAAGGGGTTTGGGAAAAGGCATCTTGCAATGACTTTTAAGGACCTATGTAAAGGATAAGATAATGAAGGAGAAAAAGATGAGAAGCCACATAATATAAGCTCACCATTAATGTTTTATTTCAAAATATTAATCTTTATCTATAAATAATAAACAGCTTCCCCTTGAGTTCTATTAATAAAACAAATAAAAAAAAACCCCAAACAATTTTTGCTGATTTTATCTTCTTGACATTTAAAGTTTCTAGCAATAAAGTTATGGCTTTCTCTCATCCTCTCTTGTAATGTTGTTAGTGCTATTTCTCTTTGCAAAGCTGTTTCCTTCATAATGTTAGAGTGTCAGATCACTGAGCACTTCTGTCTCAATCATACTCTGTCTTCCTGAAATCCATTCCTAGTCCTGATTTCTATTATGTATGAGGTCATCAAGAGCAAACCAGCTTTCCAAAACCCTAAATAAAGCAAATATTTCCCACATTCTCATTTTGTCAGTCTGTAGAACTCTTCAATACTGGGAATCATTTTGAAAGATTAAGGTGAAATGTGTGCTTATTATCTTGCTTTCTATTGGCTTCAAACTGGTTCCAAGGGCCTGTTTCTAAGAAGGCTGGAAACAGGATGTTATCTATCTCTTAGAACAGCTCAGAGTTTGATAATAGGTGACAGAACCCTTTGCATGAAATGAATTCTCTTCTATTTTAAAATAATGGTAATATATCTAGCAAATGAAGGTGATAAACTAGAGGCACACTCAGATTGTCCATTTAATAGTGAGCACTAGAAGAAGTTGAGTTGCATACATAAAAGCTTTTATAAAAACAAAAAAGACAAGAGAATTCATCCATTGTGCATCAAATCAAACTAGATTACACTTAATCACAATAAGTGGCAATCACATCCCTGGTTCTTAACAGGAATTTACTTGGATCACATCAAAGTAACCATCCAAAAATGAAGATTGATCTGGAAAACTGTGATCACTGCATGTTTTCTTTATCATGCTCTAATCCTATAAACCAAAGTTATTCACAATGATCAGCTGCCGAGATATCTTTTAACATAAGATTCATGTCTTAAGAAAAGAAGGTGAATAAAAAATGTTCAAAGGTATATGTTTTAATTTTAGTTCCCCAAAAAGAATTACATAGATAAGAATTGTGCCATCTTTTATAACTAAGTATATTTGTCTCCATTGAGTTTAAAGAGGTAACTATGTCCTATATTGGAAAATTTATGTAGCCATCAGTGATCTGATGTTTTCACATTATGAAGGAAACAGTTTTGAAAAGAAAAAAATGTCACTAATAGTAATACTAGTGAGGGAAGAGGTAGCCAAAATGTAATCATTGATATGTTGCTGTTGATTATTCATTTCAATTATATCTGACTCTCCATGAAGACATTTGGACTTTTCCTGCCAAAGATACTGTAGCTGTTTGTTATTTTCTTTTCTAGCTCAAATAAGTAAACTGAGGCAAACAGGGTTATATGGTCATATGTTACAGGTTGTGTGATTAGTGTGAAGCCTGATTTGAATTGATTTTCCTGTCTACATGCCTCTTGCTCTATCTACCATACTACCCAAAAAGCCCTTAAAAAGATAATTAAGGAAGTCATGGCTAATTCATATTCCTTAAATTTAAGTAAAATGAAGCATACATAGGTTTCCAATTTCATAAATCTAAATCAGTACCCTCGTTATAGAGTCAAATAAATTATAACATGAAAGTTAATATTCTAAAAATGGATATAGATGGGTGCAAGAAAACATTGCATCTATTTCTCCACTATACCCAATTGATTATTTTCTGGGCCCTGACTGACATTTTTTGGTTTCTTTTACTTTTCTTTTTTTTTTTTTTAATTTTCTTTTTGGAGGATTTGTTTGTGATTTATTTTGATTTGTTTTGACTATTAAATATTACATAGTCTTAATCACTGAGTGGGTTTTGCCTCAGTGAAACTGAAAACTATTGAAGACCTTAGGTTACAAAGTCCAAAGTCTCCCATAGCATCCAGGGACATCTCCAGTCATCCTGATCTATATCTGGCCACTAGACCCAGATGATTCTGAGGGGAAACTGGTGATCCTGCACAGCCTTTCCTCACTCAAATCCAATTCACTTTCAAATCATAGCATCACCTCTCTGATATCATGGTCCTCTTTGAGAATGGAAGACAAACAAGAAAGATTGTTGGAATAACTTCTCTGCGAGATATATATGATTAAACTACAGGGTAGTGAGCTACTAGCTCTAGTAATAGTAGAGAGACTTGATAACTCTAAGGCCAGAGTTTCCTTTTGCAAATGTGAGGATGACACTTCCTCAGACATTTTATGTCCTAAACTCCTTTTTTAATGTTTAATTAGAATTAACAAATCAAATAGTATGATTTGTGATTTTTGAATTTATTTTACACTGCTTATTATTTTCTCATCATTTATAATGTCCATATAATCCTCTTTATCCTCTTCTCCCTCCCATTCTCACACTAGAGAGCCTTTTCAAATAAGTTCCAAAAAGTATTTAATAAATATGAGTTTTGCAAAAAAATCGGTTCTGCACACATATATTGTATCTAGGCTATACTATAACATATTTAATATGTATGGAAATGCCTGCCATCTAGGAGGAGGGGGTGGAGGGAAGGAGGGGAAAATTCAGAACAGAAAAGAGTGCAAGGGATAATATTGTAAAAAAAATTACCTATGCATGTGTACTATCAAAAATGTTATAATTATAAAATTAATATAAAAATTCAATTGAAAAAAATAAATGAGTTTTGGAAGCATTTAATAAAATGGAATAAAATTAAAATTAAATACATATTTATAAGGGTGTGATTTAATCCCATCAAAATTCATAATTTACTTTTCTCTCATTCAACTCATTCCCCAAACCCCAAATATTCCTAATATTTTCCCCAACTTCACATAATTAAAGGATTATGCATTAAGATACACATTAAAGTAATTTTAACAAGTTTTATCAAAATATAAACAATGAAGGATTATTATCTCTGCTTCCTAACCCCACTGTGGCTAGAATATTTCATAAAGGTTTATGTGAACTTCTTCCTTTTCTCCTCTTTTTATTGTCATTGAAACAAAATTACCACAGTGTTAATTATACCAAGTACATATTTCTTCTTAAGACTTAAGGTTTATATTGGAATAGAAATAGTAAAAGTTGTAACTACAATCTTTCTGCTACCATGCTATCATGACAAGGGATATTAATTTATTCTGATTCTTATAGGATGTAGCATAAACCTTCAAGTTGACTGGAATTTGAAATCTGTTGCCCAATCTTTTATTAAGCTATCCTCCAAAGCCCTCCAGTGAAGTAAATTTTTTTAGCAATACTCCCTACTTCAGGCTTAATGTGTGTATAAATATTATCTCTGTCATCACAATGACCTCCAGAGATCCTAAAATATCTCACATATTCAGGTAATGCAAATGGACTTAACTTTGAAATGCTTGTGGGAGCAACCTTACTGAAAGAAGAAGAAAAAGAATGATCATATTTCACTTTTCCCCACTTCTTGCTGCACAATCAAATCTCTGAAATGAAATCCGATGTCTGAAAAACATCTAATCATTTTGTTCCCTTCATTGTACCATTTAATGCTACTTATATTGTCTTTTTTATTTGATACATTCAAAATGTGAATAGCAAAGATGAAATTCTACATTTATCTATATCTATAGTTGGCTATCTAATCATAATTATCATTAATACCATTTATATAATGTTTTAAAGTTTTCAAATTCCTTAATTGAATTGTTCCCTATGAAAATCCTGATAAATAGGTGCTATCATTATCCACATATTACAGAAATATAAACTGAAACATAGAGGATACATGACTTGCCTGCAAGATAACAGCTAGCAAGTGTCTGGAACAGGATGAACTCAGTTTTCTCAAATTGTCTCACATTCTATTTACATGCTCCTTACTATCTAAAAGTATTGCAGATATGTGCCATTAGTATCCATCATAATAATTACACCAGTGTGCATACATAGAATTATTCTAATCATATGCCATAGAAGCAATCACAGAATCTCAGAATTGAAAAGCAGTCTCAGAGAACAGTCTATTCTCTATCAATTTAAAGAATCACTCTATACTAGTCTTTGTTTTCTAGAAAAAAAACTATCTTGACAATCTACCTGTTAGCCTATTTTGCTTTGGGACTAGCTCTAATTAAGTTTTCTAACTAGTTTTCATCTCATTTCCATATACCAACTCTGAAAGTTATTGAAAAGAGTCATCATATCATCTCTTCTCTAGTCTAAAAATGCTGACTTGCCAAAAAACTCTTACCTATCCTGATGATGAAGCTCTTTATTAATCTTGTAGCTTTTCTCTGGATGCTCTTCAACTTTTCAATGTTCATTCTAAATTATAATGTCCAGAAATTCACAAAGTTATCATCAGATATAATTGAATGGGGCAGAACATTTGTTTATCAATTCACTAGTCCTAAACTGTTTTTCTTTCCTTTTTTTTGAGGAAGTCAGGATTTTAAAAATCATTTTATTGTTTTCTTATTACACACACACACACACACACACATATATCTATCTATCTATCTATCTATCTATCTATCTATATATATATATTAACTTTTTAAGTACACATTTATTTATGAACCATGTTGGTAGAGAAAAATCAGAACCAAAGCAAAAATCCACTACAGAGGGAGAAAAAGAGAGAAAAAAGTGAACTTAGAACATGTTGATTTACATTCAATCTACATAACTCTCTTTCTGGATACAGATGTTTTCTATTAAAAGTTTATTAGGATTGCCTTAGATTACTGAACCAATAAGAAGAACCAAGTCTTTCATAGTTGATAATCTGTTACTGTATACAATATATTCCTGGTCCTGCTTGTTTCAATCAGCATCATTTCATGTATATCTATCCAGACCTTTCTAAAATCAGATTGCTCATCATTTTTTACAGAATGATAAATATTTCATTACCTTCATATACCACAACTTGTTCAGCGATTCCCTAGTTAACGGGCATCTACTTGTTTTTCAATTCTTTGCTACCACAAAAAAGATGTATTACAAACATTTTTGCACATACAGGTCCTTTTCTCTCCTAGCAATCAGGGTTAAGCCCAACATCACATAGCTAATAAGTAGCAAATTCTGAGGTGAAGGTCCTCCTGACTCCAGTGTCACTGTGCCCCAAGCTGTCCCAACTCCATTTCTTTTAATAAAATCAAAGATGGCATAACCTTCTTATTTGTCTGCCTACTATTGTTTTGTGTAACTATCAATAATGCCTTACTTTGTACTGGGGAAATTTATTTTTGCAAAGAAGCATAAAAACCTACCTTCATTTCAATTAAACTTACTATTTAATTTAAGGCCAAAATTTTAACTTATGAAATCTTTTAAAATTTCTGATTGCTATGCTTCATAATTTTGAGTTAACTATGTATTTGTTAAGCATACTATTAATACATTCAAATCCTTGGCAACAATTTTTTAATAGCACAGGATCAAAAAGAGTCTCTTGCTGAAGCTTTTGGGAATATCCTCTTGAATTGGTATTAATATCTGCTATTTGGGCTGAGTCATCCAACCAAATCAGAATTTCCCTAATTATATTAATTTCTAGTTCACACCTGTCCATCTTATTCACCAATAATGATTTATGATGTCTCTAAGAAAATAAAACCCTGAGGAATTCTAATATTATATAGCTCACAAAATTAATAAATCCTGGGATCTACAATGACACATTGAAATTTATTCAGACTAATTGATTAGTTACTATGGGGCAGAGACTTGATTTGTGATTTCATTGGTGTGGGAAATTCCTAGCTGAGGAAACTCCTCCTAAAGAAAGTGGGCAATGGTTTTAGTAGTCAGTTAATAGCTAAGAATTTGTTATGGTAATAATGAACTTTTTATGGAAATAAGTACTTAAATTATCTCCCTGAGGTAATGCAGTTAGAATTTGAACTTGGGTGAATGCACATCAGAATTTGAACTTGACCCCCAGGTATTCCTGTATCCAATACTATCTATCTAGTACCATGATTTAAGGACTCAACTTTTTTTTTTTTTTTAATTAATTCCCACATATGCCATTTCAATATGAAGACTGTTCTATACACTGTACTTAGAATGAAAGGAGTTAGGCCCAAGTTTTAGTCGATATTTACTAGTTGTGCCACTTTCTTCAAAATGTTTAATCTCTCTTATTTTTATCATTCCCATTAAAAAACTGGTGCAATTATACTTTGTTTTTAATAAAGTGAGTTTGTGGGAACAGGACAACCTTAGAGAAAGAGAAAGCTAAAATAAAAATGAAGAACTATAGACTTGGATTTAATAAAATAAATGGAAAAATAATAAACTAAAAAAAACAAAAAAAAAACTATCTGAGACATCTCCAAATAATATAATCCTAACTCTCAAAACTTTGAATGTAAATGAATTAAAGAGTAATTTACTGAATATGAAAACAAATCTTATAATATGTTCCTTATATGAAGCATATATTTAGTACAAATACACACACATGTATACACACAAACGCCCCCCAAAAAACCCCAGGAAATGAAAATTAAAATCAAAACTATCAAGTAAATAGAACAAAGCAGGAAATGCAATCAAGCTATGGGACAAAACCAAAAAAATTAAAAAATAAAAAGGGATAAAGAATAAAACACTATTGCACTAAAAGGAACCATAAACAACAAACCAATATCATTAATAAATTAATATACCTTAATAAACTAATATCCTTAAAGCTAAAATTGATCAGGAAAATATTTGGAGAGATATTGAAAGTATGACTATAGTGGTATGAAACTTCACTGTTCTTCTCTATGTTTTATATAAGTCTAAATGAAAAATGAAAAAAATAGAAAATGTAGAACTGGGCAAATTTCTACACAAATTGAAGTTGAAAAACTGATGACATCCTCTAAAAGAAAATGAAAAATGTACATATTTATTAGTAGCATATAGAACTTTTACAAACATTTGTCATATTGTCAGATATTACAAATAAATATAAAATTACAGAAATATATTTTACAGATCATATAATGTTAAAATATTAATTGATTTCAGATCTACAAACAAAAGATACATACCCAAATGGAAAATGAACAAAGAGATCCTAAATAGTAATTTAAACAAACAATGAATAACTATGTAAAAAAAAATAATAATGATGAAACAAAACACCAACATTTCTGGGATATAGCTAATTCTGTTTTCCAGAATATATCCTTACAAATGTACATCAATGCATTAAAAAATAGAGAAGATTTATAAATTGAATGTGCATTTTAAAAATTTGAAACCCAACAAATACAATGCAATCACTCAAGAGGAGATATTAACAAGTTGAGAGAAAATTGATAAATCAGAAATAAAACCAATGGAAATGATGAATAAAACATAAGACTTATTTGAAAATACTATTATGTCTGATAAACTTATTTAAAAGAAGTGGAAAGTCAAATAAATCAAATAGTAAATGAAATAGCAGGTGAAATCATAACAACATCAAAATATATAAAATAATAAAAAAATGAAAAAAAAAAGCAGGGCATATCCATAATTATATGCTAGCAAAATTGTGAAAATAAAATAAAGTTAGTTTTTTGACATAAAATGTTTTATTTCATATAAAATATATCATTAATTTACATGATAATACTAAAGATGTTTGGAAATAAAGGGGTTTTTAATTTGGTAACTTTTCTGTCTAAAATCACACACTATATGTACTGGTGCTTTTTCCTCATAAGTTAAGATTTAAAGCAAAGATATCCAGTCATAGTTCTAAATTTTAAAAATTAGAATATGAAAGAGTTCTTATTCTCTGATGTATTAAAATAAGGAAAAATAAGAAAATAGAATCAATCTGCTTAGACACAAAGAACATAAAACACAAAATCATCTGCAGCTAAAATTATAGCTAAACAGAGAACCCTAAGGGTTCAAATAAAATTTATTTAAATAATTACAATGAATTAATAGGATACATAACAGAAATGAAAAAAACAATCACCATTTCTGGGGATTGCCATCAAAATGCTTCAGAAAAAGAAAGAAATAAGTCTTAGGGGTGTGTGTGTGCATGTGTATATGTGTGTGTGTGTATGTGTATGTGTACATATATAATATGATTATAAAAATTACCAAATACAATTTAAAGGAGGGAGATGTATTGCTTTTCAACTATGAATAATATGAATAATGAGATTTTGACCAAAGTTAAAGAAGAAAAGTGAAAAATCTATAAAACTGAAAATTTTTGCAAAGGCAAAATTGATAAAAATTAAATTCTAATTGTCTTGGGAAAATCTTCATAGAAAATTTATCTAATAAGTGTTTAATATTGAAGATATAATTGAATATAAATATATGAGACCAAAAGTAATTCTCTCAGAAATAAATGGTCAAAACTTTTAGTTACTTTTCAAATTAAGAAATGAAAACTCTATGTGAAAAAAGTTCAAACCCTCATAATTAAAAAAACTGTTTTTACAATCAATTTTGAGATTCTGTCTTATACTAATTCAAATGGCAAAAATAATAAAAAGGAAAATGAAAATTGTTGCAGAATCTAGAAGAAAACAAGTTCATAGAACATTATTTGTATAGCAGAAATTTAATAAAAGCAATATAGAAAAAATAAATATGACTTCATATCTGATAGACTATATGTCATTTGATGACAACACTAACTTAAAGAGAAAAGGAATTTATTTGCACTAAAATTTTTGTAGTTAGCACCTAGAAAATGTTATTGTAGAGCACTAAAAATAAAATAAGTACCCACCAATTATTGATGGTAATCAATGTTCTTACAATACCCTTATTTTTATATAATAATATACTATTTTGCAATAAGAAATTGATGAATGCAATAATATTACAATAATAGTAAAATGTAAAGTATTATTCAATAAGAATATGTTAAATATGAAGAAACCTGCAAGAATTATATAATGTCACATACAGTGAAAGAGCAGACTAGGAAAATTATGTATACAATCATAACAGTAATAAAAAGTAAACAACTTTGAAAGACTCAAGGCCCTCTGATCAATGCCATGATGAATCATGACTTCAAAACTCTTAGAAGAGAAGTCCTTGTTTAGAAATGAATAATTATTAAGGGTCAATGTGTTTATTTTTCTTGGCCATACTGACTTTTTACAATGAAGTACTTCTATGGGGCCAGGGATTGAAAATGATAATGACCTAAGAAAGAGAAAACAAAAGTGCAAAACAAAAACAAAAACAAAAACAAAAACTACACAGATGAATAAAAGAAAATAGTTCAGAATATATAAATTATAAAGAGTTAGTTACCATCATGTTAAATTCAATATAATCTTAACATGTATGCACTAAAAGTTCATAGCTTCATGTATAATTTTTACTGTATCTTAATTGAAATGTTTACTTGATATTTGTTGATTTCAGAATAAAATATTTGAAATGGATAATCATCCTATTGTACTGTAAAGCATATTAGATTTGGAGTGAGTGTACTTGCTTTATATTTCCAGGGCTTGGCACAGTGTGTAACACATAGTAAGACATTTTACAAAGCTTATTAATGGATTGCTATTGCCTTGGCAAAATCATTTTATTGTCTCTTTCTCATTTTCTTCATATTGATTGTTAAAACATGAATCTTTGCTCCTATTAAAACAATTGGCGTCCTCTCATGTGTGCACATGTGCTCACACTTGTATATAAACACATATTTCTGTGACATAGTTAGCTGCTTGGGAACAGCATTTCTATTTATATCCAATTCTATCTCAGAGAAATCCATGACTAATTTATTTGGCCTAATTTAATTCCAGAGGAAAATAGAAAAGGAAAAGTTAAATGAGGAGGGATAGCACAATTTGTAAATCCAGAAAAATCCAGAAAAAAAGGCAACACATTGGACGAATCCATTCTTTGGGATGAGGATATTTGATAGAGTACAGATCTTTGCAAACCATCCCAAGGAGACTTTGAAAGGAAAGAATGGCTATGGGATCTGAATGACCGAGCAGAAAGTTTTGAATTGTCTAGAATCCTTTTGAACCTGAGCTTATCAGAAAGAATGGAAGATTTCAAGTAATACCATGACATTTTGGTTTTGGTTAAATTAAACCTGTTCTTTGTTCAATACTTTATGATTCTGATCACTTGTAGGATTGATGCCATTCAATGATGTTCCCAAGCACAATCAGGGATACATGATTAATACAAATGTGATGGAGAAGCTGATAAGTTTCTAAGGGTCAGATTATAATATACTCTTGTCTTTTGTTGGGAGCAGTAATGGTAATGACATAATGTTTATATCTAAAGGAAGTTGTATGTCTAAGACTGAATTCAGAATTAAATCTTATATTTTGTGATCCTCTAACTTAAAATTTAATGGTGGTGATAATTATAACAGTAATAATTATAAATCATTTTTGTATACTAATCCATGAAAAAGTCTTCATGATAACCTTGTAAAAAAGGTAATATAGATAATATTTATGTCTATTTTACAAATAAGGAAATTAAGCAACAAAGGTTTTAGTGACTTTAATTCATAAATGACACAGCTGGTATTCAAAACCAAGTCTGCAAATTCATCACTGTTTATATTCCACAAGTAATTTAGAGTGCTTGCATTTGGCTCTCCAAATGGGCTGAAGATGATTTACAGAATGTAATGAAGCCTAAAAGCATTACAATGTTCACTAACTTAAAGCTGTGATTGGATAAAAGCCTTGTAGGCACAAGAAAGAACTTTGCTTAACTCAATCAATAGATCCAAAATTATTTCATAATGACCTACAATATGCATGTATGTGTGTGTGTTTAATATAAATGCATGTAGTATAAATACATGTGAAAATAACAAATAAAAATAACTGTTACTTTAATACATTAACTCCTTTGTATCTTACAAAAACCTTATATGCTACTAAAGAAAGTATCCCCTCCCCCATGCTACTAATAAGGAAACAAGCTTAAAGAGGTTTTTCTTTGAATGGCAAAGAAGAGGTAGAAATCCAGGTCTTTTTCTTTCTAAGTCTATCACTCTGTCCTCTATGCTATGGTTGTTAGGAGATACAGAGTTGTGGAAAAGTGGTAAATACATCATTTTAAAAGGATCACTCAGAGATCTTTTGAAGATCTGCATTGCATTTCAAATTCTTGAAAAAAAGCTACAGGTGAATGACAATGAGTATGTTAAGGAAGAAAGAGATGTGGAAAGGAGTATAGCAAGAGATAACATAGAGGGAAACATAAGGTTTTGTCATTGATATTATCTATAGGCCATGATCCAGCTAATTCCATAGAATACAAGACAGCTTGGCTCATGTCATGCATTTAATTAACAATTACAACAGGCCATAGTCAAGCAAAGGAAACAAACAAAAACATCCTCCTTATTTTGATTCAATCAGCAAAGATGATTTTGATCAAGTTCACTGCCATTTAAAGAAGGATTTTCCATGAAGAATAAATATGGATGTCATAATAAGAGTAATCTTCATTCAATAAATTTAAAGGGTGCTATATGGTGAAACTAGTGTCACAAAATTGAGTATAAAAACTGCAACATGCCAAAAGACGTTGGATATGACATACAACAGTTGTGGTTGCTGTTATTGTTACTGATGGTAGCAGTAGACCCCAAATCATATTTCTGTCCTTCCCCACCTAACCCCTATTGTTGTATTGTATTAGTATTGACTAACTGTTTTATATTTACACTTCCTTTTCCAGGTCCTCTGGTAGGACTAAATGAATAAATAACACTGACTTTTAATGTTGATAATTTTTTGGTAGAGAACAAAGGTAAAAACTTTATAAAATATAAATATAAAATATAATTTTATATTTATATAAATTAATACATTTATATAATATAAATATAAAATACAAAATAGTCTTAAATAGAATTTGAAGGAGAGAGTTGGAAAATGTTGAGATGACTTATAAAGTTCAGATAAAGGCATAAGGACATTTGTCTGATGGGCCGAACAATGGCAGTCCCAGAAGAAGCTGAAGAGACAGGAGGTGAATTCAGAACATCTGACTCTAAATCCACTGCTTTTTTCCATAACAACAAACTACTACCATTGGCAATTTCTACACATCATCCCAAGAGATGGTTAAAAAATGAAGATAGCAGAAAGCCTTTTTTTTTTGTACACAGTGTTAGTCAAGCATCATCCTTACTAGGTTTGGGATCGTGGAAAATCTCTCTCAGTGCCCAAGACAACTTTTGATTGCAGGGTAGTTTGTGAAAAGCATTAAGTTTTTCAGGCACTAGTGTGACATTGGTATGATTTGTTATATAACACATCTCCTTAAATGATCCCCTAATATCATGTATATCCTTTGGTGTCCTCTTTAATACAAGGAGAGTGTCGCTTTCTACACAACTCCCTTAGTATTTATTTCTGTTAAAAATTTAAATAGTATGATCTAAATCATAAGTTTACTTTCTTCCTTTTCTATAGGGAAAGAAACCTAGTGTAGTGGATTAAATATTAGGTCCACAACCAAGACAAAGCAATTCAAATCTTGCCTGAAATGTGCATTAATTATCTGATTAAGAATGAATGAGTTAATCTTTCCGAGACAATAATATTTTTTACAATTACCTCATGAGGCAGTTAAGAAATATTTTAAAAGTAGTAAACCTTCTCTTTCTAAAATAACAGATTGCATAACATGATACAAAATATACATAATGCTTTTATAGTCAAGAATATCTGATTTCATTTTCTGTCTCTGAAATACATTGGCTATGAAACTTCAGGTATGATACAATGTCTAGAGTATACATTGCAGAATAGATGTTCTCTGTTGGTAGAAGAAATTTCTTTATGAAACATAAACCAGTGATTTTACAGTCTGATGGTACAGAAGAAAACTTTCACTTAATTGGTAAAATGCTGTTTCTTAAAATTAAAGTTTCAGGAGAACATTTGGCAAAATTCATTTGGGGTGTGGACTTGGCTTTGACAAGTTTCCTTTTATTTATTAAAAGGTGCTAAAAGCTACATACACACTATTTCCCATTGTAGGAAAGGCATGAAAAAACCCTTAGAGATGTGGGAAAGGCCTCTGAGACCTTAGATGTCAGTTAAGAGACAGATTGTTATACCTATAAATTCATCTCTCCTAGAACTGACATCCAAGGTCCCAGTGTCTTTTCCCCCTATCGCTAAAGATTTTTTTATGCAATTCCAGCAGTAGAGTATTTTCTATTCTTTACAAGAAATGTTCAACCATTCATATTACAGAGACAGCCAGACACCTTGCTGACTGCTTAAGAATGGGACTGAGTCTTTCTGTGCAAAAGTACAAAGCTACTGTGCCTATCGAAATTTCAATAAGAGTTTCAATACAAAAGTGGCTACTTGACACATTATGATGAGGCTATATGCTACTTACTTTGAATGACAATTAGATAGGAATACACAGTGTTTCACGCTGATATGGTACTTTTACATCTGATTGACATGGGGTACTGAAAGAAACCTGTCTGATAATACAGAATGATCACTATGTGACTATGTCCTAAAGAATTGTTCACTCAGAATAACAGAGAATTAACCATCACACAAACTACTAGTGATACATCAGGGGAAAGCATGGAGTAATGAAAAGTGCTTTTGATTTATATTCAGAGGATCTGAAGTTAAATCCGTGTTATATAGCATTTGTATAATTCTGGAGATATCCCTTAAGATTTCTGGGATGCAGTTTGTAAAATGCAGGAGTTGGACTTGATAACTTCTAAGGTCACTTTCAGCTCACAGTCTATAAAACATTCTTAGCTGATTTTAATTTATTCCTAAAAGATACCAAGGAAAAATATTCATTGTTATAGTATAAGAGCATTTGGTAACATATAATATTCCAAATATCAAATATTAAAGTTTACTCTTTTATAACAAATCAGTACAATTTGGATCCATTTCTGAGATTTGGATTTTGTATTTTGGTAGTATGACTTCTCATTGAGGAAGCTTTTCCCAGTGATACAAATCAGCTTTTTTTCTCTACCATATAATTTTAGAGAATTGCCTGTGGCACAGAGAATTTTACTGACTTGCCCACGGTAACTCAGTTAATATATGTCTTAAAAGCAAGGGTTGAACCCAAGTCTTATTGATTCCAAGATCAATCCCCTATGATTAGATTATTTGACATTTATTAAATATTATGATTCTGCACTTAATCTAAGCTTTCATATTTTATAGAAATCTATCTGATGTGAAAATTGTCTCTGCCGGTCCATATTTATGTCTTATCTGGAATCTAAAATCTCATAAGATAACTGTGTCATTGAGAGGTAAAATAATCATCCTATAGTCACAGTATTATTATGGCAAAAGGTTTGACCCCTAGGAATTCCTGACTCCAATGACAACTGTTTATACTATACTATGTTGTAATTACATAAGATACTGTATATAATTATTTGTTTAATTTAATTGCTAAATTTGCTCACCAAAAAAATTAATTATTTCGATTGTCTTATAACTGTTTTCCTTTTTAGCTTACTATAAATCTTGTGATTTGGGATCTAACAGTCATTTTAAAATTTGCAATTTCAATTAGTTTGGCATGTTACTCTGAGTTGGGTACATAATTTTTAGATAAACTGCTTAAGTTAGAGTTTATTAGGATTTTCTTTCTCCCCTCCCCTTTTTTCCTGAATGATAAGACTGACATTTCAACCTTGCTTTAATTTGTGCTTTACTTTGCAACATGCCAAACCTTATAGAAAATGTTTTCAAGAAAAAATACATATACACATCTAAATAATTATGTTACCAATATCATAATACTATAGAAAGAAAGCATACCAGAATATTTCTGCATTTCTCATTATGCTTGATCTCTGTTCAGAATTTAATATTGCTTACTACAACTGCATTATTGAAATATCTTCTTGCTAGTGTTTTGTGCTTGTACTTTGGCATCTGGTCTCCTCTCTGATAATACTTTGATCATCTTAACTGGCTCTTTTTGATTAGCTCAATTCTAAATGTAGCTGGGTTTTTTTTTTTTTGTTTTTTTTTTTTTTTTTTTTTTTTTGTTTTGTTTTGTTTTGTTTTGTTTTGGTTTTGTTTTGTTTTTACAAATGCTTCTGATTTTTTCTCCACATATTACTCCTCTTGATTTTTTCATTCATTCTTACCACTTCAAATATTATTTCAGTGAGGATGGCATCCAATACTACACACACAGAGCACACATTTACATTTGAATATTTCACTCTTCTGTCAAACTCATCATGTTAACAAACACTTCCCTAACCTTTTTTTTTTTTCCTAAAAGAGGTTTCTTCTTCCAAGTTTTCCATTCCAATGTGTAGTCATCACACATGGGAAAATAGACTTAGAGCTAAAAAAGATCTAAGATATAATTTAATCTAATGCTTATATTTCATAAATTAACAATCATACTCAAAAGTATTGGACAATGTTCCTGAAATCATATGGGTAAATTAATGGAAGAGGAATTTGAATTCAAATGCTCTAACTTTAAACACAATATTCTTTCTAAGAGATTATGTTTTATGCCAATCACTGTTTTCTCAACCACGTAGACCCTGAATTTCAGTCACTGTTCATGTCTCTTTTTTCCCCCTATGAAAATATACATTTTGACTTATTTTTCTTTGATAATATCTATTGCTTTCATCCTCTTCTTTATAATTGATTTGCTGCCACACAGTTAAAATTCTTGCCAAAATATATTGCGATAACTGCTCATTTGATTGCCATATCTCCCTCTCTTCTCTCCTCAGATTCCACCATTTGTATTCATGCTATAGATTATTGTATAATTAGTTTATATAAAACATGAATTTTGTCACATCACTCCCCCAACAAAATATCTTATAGATAACCACTAAAAGATAAAATTAAACCTCTGTGACTTGAAATTCAAGGAATTATATAGTGGGGTCTTAACATTTATTTTCCAAATTATCCCATTAAATGCTAAAAAGGACTTTCTGCTTCATTTAAACTGAATATTGATTCTTCTCTAGAATATTGTTGGCTCTATACTCTTATCTAGTTTTATTCTCCTCATCTAAAAAGAGTATGCATATTTTTGCTTATTTGAATCCTATTAAGCACTATCACAATAAGAGTAAGAGTAATAATAGTTAACAATAATAATAACTTATACTTAAATAACATTTTCAGGTTGCAAAGAATTTTGTAAATATTATCTCAGTTTATCCTCACAATAATACTGAAATGCTGGTTATTTTATTAGTCCCATTTTACAAGTGAGCAAGCTGAGGAAAATCAAGAGACATGTTTAAGGTTGCATAACTAGTAAGTGTCTGAGGCTATATTTGAACTTATTCTGTCCAATACTCTTACTATCCTGCCACTTAATTGCTTATATCCTTCAAATACCATATCTTTATCAAATTTTCATTAATCAACTAAACTCAAAATTAGTCTTTATTCCTCTGACAATCTTAAATAGTATCTATGCCATTTGATATGTCATATTATAATTTGTGATTGTTCCTCATACAGATTATAAATTCCATGTCAGCTGGTATTAACGTTTATATACATATATATATATATATATATGTATATTATAGATAATAAAAGAACTTGGACCCATTTGATAATGAACATACTTAACAATTTTTGCTTGTTTTTAATTTAATTTTTAAAATATTTATTGAGCATTATACTAGGAAAGATATCCTGGATTCTTAATGCAATGCTAACAAAGTGCAAGTTGTAATAAATCATACCAAACAGGAAAGACTTTGAGTATAAATTAGATTAAGAATTGCAGACTTCTATCATCTAATAGCTAGCTAGCTAAAAATCAGTGAGTAGCTATCAGAGTTTGGCCCCAGTCATTGTCAGTCCATGCAACTGACAAGATCATGTGTCCATGTCATAGATGATTGCAACCAGAAAAAAAATGAATAGATATGGGCAAAATACTCACACTGAATAAATCAAAATTACTAAAAAGCCTTATCAAAAGGTGAATAAAGTTACCTACACAAACCACTCTTCAGCCTTTCCTCTTGATCTTTATTCCTAATATGTTTTGAGAATACACTGAGAAGTTGTTAAAAATTTGTGCCAGTCTTAGGTTAATATTTCTTTTTTTCGTCTCTCTTTTTTCCACCCCCCCCACAAATGAACATCATTTTTGATTTTAAATACCTAATTTTACCTATAAGCAGCAATTTCAATCTTGAAAGGAAGCTGGGATATCTTCATATCTACTCTTCTCCAACCCCTCCTCTTAGTCCGTTGAGAGTTATTTAAAGCAGGTTTCATTGTATTCACAGGGACTTCAAAGGAAACTGTGCACTTAGATCAACTCAGTGGGTGTGAGGAGCAAGTCAAGAATTTGGCTCAATCACAATCAACGGTTTTCATCTACAAAAGGTTTTACCAACATTAACTTTGGAGGGAAGTATTACTAAGATTATTTATTCATAGATATCTGACAGTGTAATCAGCATCCCATGAATCATAGAGAATGATATGGTCCCTACTTGAAAGGATTCACACTGACAGTCTGAACATAAGATTTAGAAATGTATATCAGGGGAAAAATCATATCAACATTGTTCAGGAAAATAAACAAAATATAAACAAGGAGAGCTACACTAAACCAAAAAGATCAACCATGAACTATATTCCTTTGTTGATAAAAATGCAACACATATAAAAAAAAGCTGTCAGATTCCTAATCATCTATCATTACTCCTTTAAAAATATCATGTTTAATACTTCTCTAAAATTCTATGTAATAAATTCTATGATAAATTAATAATGCTTTGCAAAGGACAGTCAAGTTTCAATGATTTATGCTGATGAAAAGGAGGAAAGTCATGGATTTATACAAAACAATGGATAATTCAAATAGCTTTGGAATGTAATCAAACAGAAACAGGTAGTCCCACATGCAATCACCTGCACTATACTAACTCTTGACTTTTTCACTGCTCAGTGATTTGAGACTAAGTAGGATTATTTGAAGGAAAAGTCCTGTAGAAGCAAGAATGGATAATCTATTTACTGAAAGTGAAGAACTGACTGTATGTTATTGTAGTCTTAAAAGAAACTAGAAAACTAGCCTCTGATATGCAAGCATAAATTATTTGAATATTCCAAAGTTTCCAGTACCATTAGTATTTTATTCTTAGTACTGAATTTCATGTTCCTCCATTGGTAGAAGAAGCCTTGAACTAGCTCTTCTTATTATCAAATAGGATTTTCAAATCAAAAAAACATTTATTAACTGCTTACTTTGTGAAAGGAACTCTGCTGACCTTTAGAGATACAATGAAAGCCCCCCTCTTACCCCCTTGATCTCAAAGTAATCACATGCTAATGTAAGAGATAACATGCAAATAAATAAATTCTGCCTCAGAGAAGCACAGGCTCTCTGGCAGTCCAAACTGAATTCTGCCTGATCAAAAATCCCCTAATATACCCTAAAGATGCAAGTTCACCATTGGCTTTAAGACTGTTTTTGATGGAGAAAGTACTAGTTCCTCAGGCAATTCATTCAGTTTTAGAAGTGTTTACCTTGTAAGGTAAGCTAAACATCTTTTTCCTTTGGTCATCAAAACTGGTAAGGAATGCATCTGTTTCATTTTTGACTCCTATCCTTTTGAAAAATTGGATTCTGAAAACTACTACAAAGGATTGAAATTGCCCATAATTAAAATTGTAAGAGATTATCCAATCTTCAACATAAAAATGATCCATCTTCAACATAAAGAAGATCCAACTCACTTCCAGTTGATCAATGATGGACAGAAATAACTACACCCAGACAAGGAACACTGGGAAGTGAATGTAAATTGTTAGCACTACTATCTACCCAGGTTACTTATGCCTTCAGAATCTAATACTTAATGTGCAACAAGAAAATGGTATTTACACACATATATTGTATCTAGGTTATATTGTAACATATGTAAAATGTATGGGATTGCCTGTCATCAAGGGGAGGGAGGGGATAATTTGGAAAAGTGAATACAAGGGATAATATTATTTAAAAAATTACTCATGCATATATACTGTGAAAAAATTATAAATAAATACAATTTAAAAAAAGAGATTATCCATTTTATGATTTAATAAAGTATCCTAAATAGATTGAAGAGAAAAATTCTTTGCCAAGTCATTTTTGTGTAGTGCCATAGTCACTTCTCCACCATTAATGAGCTAATTCTATGCTTCGTTGTAGCATAGGAATGGACCTAGATTTTGAAAGCATAAGCCAAGAAATGTAGGTTCTGTTTCAGGCTTCTTTTTAGTATTCAATTTTTAATTCACTTCATTTAATTTATTATTTAATTTTAATTTATGGAATTAACAAGCTTCTACAACACAGCACAATAAAAAGATGATTTTCTATGAGAATACCTGAGGATTTATCTAGAAAAGAGCTTTTTTAAAAGTAGTCTGATTTTTGGTTGTTTTCTAGTCATTTGCTTCTGTCCTAAAAAAGGAAAGCACAAATAATTAAATTCCAGCTAGTTGAAAATTTTGGTTAATTGTGTTCTAGCTAATTAGATTTTGTTTTTTGTTTTTCCTATATTAAAATTCCCATGTGCGTAAGAATTTACAGGTTAAACTTTTCCATTTTCCTTCCTCCAGGGTGTGCTCTTGCCCTTCTTGGTTCAATCTGCAAAGAGTTGCAAAGAAACAAGTTTTATAAATAGACATTTTGTATGTTATCATCTTAAAATCTAATTCCCATTTCTGGGGTGGGGGAGAATGCAACCTATAGTCTTATACAGTATGTGACAATAATCAAAGTGTAGGCAGAGTTTTGTAAATGAGAAAATAAAATGGAAGTCACAGTATTTCTGATAATCTTTCTCTGTCTCTAAGATGAGGTTTTAGTATTTATTATTTAGGATTAAGATTAGTCCCAAAGTGAAATGGAGAGTCAATGTATATTGGGTTTGAATTAAACTGTGTGGATTTCAAAGCTTGTTTTTAAAATGCTGGTTGGCATGATATAGGGACCATACTTAATATCACCTACTTTGGACTTTAATCATAATTTGTATTTGCTACTTTATTTATTTGATATTCAATTATATTATTTTTGCCTCAAAGTTGTGACTCTCCAGGAAATTAAACAATAATGTCTTTGTTTTCCAGTTGACTGCTTTATAGTAGTGTTATGTGTGGGCCAATATTTCACAAATAGAAATTAACTGTGGGCTTTAAAAATGCCATTTATGCAAATAAAAAGTTTGGTGAGTATATATTATTTTCAAATTACATTATAATTTTATTATTAAAGTTCACTTCTTTTCTCTTCTTATTAATTACAATTCTAAAACCACATCTTATACATATAATTTTTATTTCTTAATTATTATTAGTTACCATGTATAAATTTAAAAAGATCAAACACAAAATTAAGAATAAGGCAAACTAAGAGAAACAAAAGAAAAATAATATAATTGAAAAACAGAATGCATTCTGGGATGAACAAACATATACTTTCCAATTTCTCAAATTCAGGATATCTTTTCAGTCTTACCTTTTTTGCAATGAAACAGAACCTCTTTATAATAGTGATCAAATACCTGAAATTATAGTGGAAAATTAAGATGACTGTTAAAGAAATGGATGCACATCAGCATCCATTTCATCATTATTCAGCAGATAATGCTCAGAGTAAACTTGGTGATTGTCTAATGTCAATTTTAAAAATGCTGAAATTAATAAATAAAAAAGAACACTAGGACAATGTTGGGTAAAAAAGATAGAACACATATGAGTTTTTAACTATAGCTTGGAGAAGAGAGAGCAGCTTATTTTAAAACATGAAGTAAAATATATTTAAAATATTGTCTTATAGCTAATCATATCTATTCTCATTTCCTTTCAAGGATAAAAAATATTATCTCACTTCATGTGCAAAAGTAATTCTAGGAGAAAAAAGTACAAAGTAGATTTGCGAGATATTTATTAAAATTATTGTCTGATTCAATATTCAAAATTTAGAATGTATCATTTGAAGTTATTGCAAATAAAACTGTACTTTCAAAGAGTTTCTATGGAGAAAAAAATCAATTTTACACAAAAGATGAATTGTCATAAAATGAAATAGAGTAATTTTGAATACTAGAGAGTTTAATTTCTACTTGGAAATAATATATTTTCAAGACTAATTCAATATAATTCAACCAATATTTGTTAAGCATTTCCTATGTACATGGCAACCATGCGAAGTGCTGAAAGTAAGGAAAATTTGAAATATTTTATGCCCTCAAGGAGTATATATTTTGTTAAGTATGAAATTAAGTTGAAAAAAGATTTGCAGCTATAAATGAATAGTCTTCCCTACTTATCACTCATATTGACTTATTTTATTAGGTTTTCAAATAGTGTGACCTTGCCCTCTACAAAATAGAGTACCAGACTTCACTATGTTGGGCAAAGACTTGCAGCAAGACACTGCTATGGACTAAGTCCAAAGTTCAACTTGGACATCCACTGAGTGATTAATGACATCTCATGTATTACATCTTGGAAGTTGGGTTGGCATGGAAACTCATCAACTATCTGAAGCTTCTTTTCATCCTGCTTAATAAGAATAGTTGACATTTATGTAATGTTTGGGATTTGTAAAGGCTTTACATGCATTATCTTATTTCATCTTCTGGACAACCTTATAAAAAGCTGGTGTGTTTATTCCTATCTGCTATCTGTAAATGAAGCAACTGAAGCAAGAAAGGTTAAGTAGCTTGACAAGGTAAACTACTAAATATTATATTCAAGATTCAAACCCTAGAACTTTCCTGATTCCAAGTATAGCACTCTTTCTACTACCTTTAACTTGCCATCATTTGAGTGATAGCCTAAGTGAATAAGTGACATATAAATATATATAGGGCTGGCAAAAGAGGGGCACTTTGGTCTAACAAAACTAAAAATAAAGCAAAATAACTGCTTATAAAGGCCTCTTTCAATGTGGTATTTGCTTCAGACTTGATTAATATTTCTCACTAGTCTCTTTTCCAAAATTCTAGCTCCTTAACTAATACAATGATATTTTACATTATTTTTTTTACCATTTTGTTGATCTAATACATTCATGACAGTCCACGCATATATTTACTTTAATATAAAAGAACTTTAGACATTATCTAATATACAAGGGTTAGATCTAAAAGGTTCTACTTTAGAGATTATCAAGTCAAACTTCATTTTACAGATGAGCAAACAAACATCCAGGATTAGTTTAATGACTTTCCTTGGAGCAAATAGGGAATAAACATCTGAGCCAAAATTGGAAGAAAAACCTTCTGATATCAAAACTAGTATGTTTTCAGTTTTACTATACAGTTTAATCTCTCCCCAGCCCTCTTATTTTATAAATGAATAAACTGGGTAGTTGATAACATGTAAAATGGCATGCCCTAGATCAAACTACTAACTGTTAACATAGTTGAGGTAGAACCCAAGTTATTTGAGTTTAGTTCTTTTTCCCCTCATTTTTTTTAGTCCCACATAACAAGGCTTATTCTCTGTTCCACTTGATTCCTTTGTCCAGTTGTTCACTTTGTCTGTTTAAGCCAGATTTCTTAGTATGCCTTTAATTCTTTTTTTAACCTAATAGATGCTGAGACTTGTAGATATGACAAATTTCACTCCTTTCCTCTGTTAGAACTAGTAAAATATATGTACTTCTAGAGATCCCATGTGATTCTTTTAATCTTGCCTGTTCCAGGATTACAAAAAAGCAAATGCTCAGAGGGAACACTTGATATAATTTGATACTGAATATATGAATATTGTTGTAATATTTCAGGGGAGTTCCTTTGATAACATTCCCCAGGTTTACACAGGATTTGAAAATGGAAGTTATAGGTAATGATTTCTTTTTTATGTAACAATCTATTGGAAGGGACTATTTTCACACTTGAGGAGAGAAATTCACCTTAATGCCTTGAGTTTATTGTTAAGAGTCTAAAAGTTTTGCCACAGACTATCTAGCTATAGAAGGGGCTTTTATTGGGGAATAATAACCCTTAGTAGTTCTATTGGAATCTAGAACAGGAACTTGACATCTTTCTCAGGAATTGAATCATTGAATCATTTGTTTTTCCTTACAAGACTGTGAGGTGGATAAGTAAAATATTTATCATTATGCCATGTTTATACATGGGGAAAAAAAGATTCAGAAAGGTCCTTAGTTAACAATTATTTATTTACTATGTATTATGTGTCAAAGCTATGTGTTTATTGCAGGTTATACAAATAGAAACCAAAAACAGTCCTTGTACTTAAGAAACTCACAATCTGGGGAAAACCAATAAATTTTTAAAAAGTAAAAGTTAAAAGGTTGAAAGTTAAAAGAACAAAGAAGTATATTCATAAGGAAAATGGAAAGAGTCTGGCTTAGGAACCTTCTGCTCTTTGTCTTCTATTCTCTCCAATCAGAGGAACATAGGAACCCAGCATAATAGTATACTTATGAAATGTGAATTCAAAAGTTTATGTGATCTTCCAGAAGAGAAGTTTTCTTGACAGACATGATGAAATCAAAAGAATGAGGTCCACATGGGAAAAGAAGAGATAGCTGACTTGTACACTTTCACTAAATGGAACATCTGGGAGTAGGCTAGTAGATTGCTCATAGTCACTATGATACTTTAGTATTAGAAAGAAGATTAAAAGTGAATTCTTTCTGATTCCAGGTTCAGTGTTATTTTTACTTCACAGCATTGTATCAGTAAAATAATATTAAATGTCAGATAAAGTGAACATCCAAATTCCACATTGATAAAACTTTTTAAAGACTATAAAGTCCTCTATATGTTCCCTAAATTGATTCTTACAAGAACTATATGAGAAAGTAAGTGCAATTATATCTCAATTTTATAGATGAAGTAATTAAAGTAATAATGAAGTAAGGATAGTTTTATATAATAGACTGAGGACTTTCAAAAGATTTTATTTAGGTTGAAATATAATCTGTTTCCTTATCAGCTATTACCATTAGTACTGCTTATCTGACCTTTGGGGTCAAATCATAACAGAATCATCTTCCATATGATAATCCTTCAAATAATTAAGGAAGGTCTCATTGGCTTCCCTTAATCTTTTCCTCCCCAAGAGAAACAATTCCAACTTCAACTGGTCCCCTTTTTGTACCATTTTAAGTCTTTTCAGTTTCCTGTTCAAATTATAGTATGTAAAAAAGTAATTTAAAAAACATGTCTAATCTGAATTAACTATCTATTGATCTATATTATGGAGAAAGAGGGAGAGAAGACAGAGAGAGACATAGAGAGAGAAAGAGAGACAGGGGGAGAGAAGAGGAGAGGAGGAGGAGGAGGAGAAAAAAGAAGAAGAAAAAAGAAGAAGAAAAGAAGAAGAGAGAAAGAAGAAGAAGAAGGAGAAGAAGAAGAAGAAGAAGAAGAAGAAGAAGAAGAAGAAGAAGAAGAAGAAGAAGAAGAAGAAGAAGAAGAAGAAGAAGAAGAAGAAGAAGAAGGAGAAGAAGAAGGAGAAGAAGAAGGAGAAGAAGAAGGAGAAGAAGAAGGAGAAGAAGAAGGAGAAGAAGAAGGAGAAGAAGAAGAAGAAGAAGAAGAAGAAGAAGAAGAAGAAGAAGAAGAAGAAGAAGAAGAAGAAGAAGAAGAAGAAGAAGAAGAAGAAGAAGAAGAAGAAGAAGAAGAAGAAGAAGAAGAAGAAGACGACGACGAGGAGGAAAGGAGGGACAGGGTGAGGGAGAGAGAGACATCCTAGACAGAGAAAGACAAAGAGAGATAAAAGAGACACATAGAGAGGGAGGAGAGAGAGAAAGACTGTAACATCTAAACCACATTTTATTCTTTCTTATATGTTCCCTCATTCTAATAACCATTGATACATACCTCTGTATAATGCCATCTTCTTTGTCTTTCTACTGGCCACCATTAAGGCAGAAAAAAAGTAGCTAATGCAGGTATTCAACCATACAATATAGAGTTAAATATGTATATTCTAGAGTTCTGACACTTCAGATAGATGGTGATGAATGACTAAAAATGTTTTGTTTGTTTGTTTGTTTTTTCCTGAGGCTGGGGTTAAGTGATTTGCCCAGGATCACACAGCTAGGAAGTGTTAAGTGTCTGAGACCAGCATTGAACTCTGGTCCTCCTGAATTCAGGACTGGTGCACTATCCACTGCACCACCTAGCTGCCCCTAAAAATGCTTTATAAATAAGGATGAGGACGCCTGCATGAGAAGGCAAAATGAAAATCTGGAGGCAATATGTGGTTAGTTAAATTGAGAAGGTAACAAATATAAACAGACAAATACACATACACACATATATATAGATAAATATAGATACATCCTTATACATAAAGAAAGAGATAGAGATACAGTTATATATATATATATATATATATATAGTTTTAGATAGGTAGATAGATATGTAGACAGCACTATGGGGAAGAAGTCAAATAATAAATTCTATTTCTCCTAATGAAGATGTTGCAACAGAAAAATCATGTTTTAATAATGAAAAGCTTGATTGCCTGATTACTGGGGATCTTTTTGCAAACTTCCAGTTTTGTGGAAGTAGCCACTTAATTCCAGTAAACTTATGGAAGATCAAATGAATGCTGGAGCATTCATAAATAACATCATGAATGATTTTCCGGAGTATACATTGGAGACATAGTCATGGGCACCACTGTCTGTAAGAGTGACAGAGATTTGGTTCAGTAGAATGTTTTGGTAGAATGTGCTATGTGTACATGAGACTGCTCCCTGGATTTTAAGCTGGAAAATAACATTTTCTGCTATGTCATTCTCTAACAAGCCTGACTCTCAGATTCTGCATTTTCTTATTTTGACTTATGTTCAATGTGTTTGGCAATTTGTTGGTTAACACTGGAAAAAATTATAGCAAGGGAGAGCTCACTGATGAAACTACATGTTTAAAATTATTGCATTAATTTTTAAAAGTCATTATGAATTGGGGAAATGTTTTATTCACCTATTACAATATAATAGGTTCATAGATCAAGAGTCTTAAGGAACCTGAAGAGTCATCTAGTCCAGCAGTTCTAAATCTTTTTTTTTTTTTTTTTTTTTTTTTTTTTTTTTGCCATAGATCTCTTTGATTGCATAATGAATGAAGGCCATGGACCTGGACTCCTTTGACAGTCTGACAAATTTTAAAGATCTTTGCAGAGAATATCTTTGTAAGCATAAAGTAAATATAAATATTATTAAATATATTGAAATGAAATTAATAAAATATTTTCCGTTTTAGGTTCATAGACCAGATGAAATTTGCCCATGGAATGACTTAGGGAATTTAGGCATGGTGCCCATGGTTCCCAGATTAAAAACAAAAAAACAAATAAACCTGACTTAGTTCAATCCTTTTTTCTTAAATGGCTCAGTAAACATCTCCAGAGAGTTTCACTGACTTGCTTAAATACACATGGGGGAAAAGTGTGTAAGGTGATTTAAACATTCATTTTCTCTTATAGATCCAATACTCCTTTCAGTAAAACATGGTGCCACTATTAAGGATCCAAGATCCTTAGGAGGAAAGTCTGTGTTTCATTATTTCTACATCGCTAGAGTCTAGCACAGCACCTTGCCACAAAGTAGATTATAGTAAATGTTCACTAGATTGGATTGGGGAAAATATTATTTCATAATTACAAGATTACATATATATACATATATATGTATGTCTGTATGTATGTAGTAATGATCATGTACAGGAAGTCCTTTGAATTTTCTCATTCTTATTGTAGGTTTGCCATATCAGTCAGCACTATGGATATTCCATTCTATTGAGCCCTTGGGCTTTCATAGGATTAGATCTATGTGATCTAACAGACCAATCCCTATGTGTATGGGAGCAGTTCCTTTGCAATATTTTTCAATACTTGGCAGATGAAGCACTTGGAGCATGGGAGATAGTGCTGGTAACAACAGGCAAGAAGCAAAAGGAAACATCATGTCCAAAAATATTGTGTTTCTCTCTCTCTCTCTCTCTCTCTCTCTCTCTCTCTCTCTCTCTCTCTCTCTCTCTCTCTTTCTCTGTCTCTCTCTCCCTTTCTCTCTCTCAACCCCAGGGTCCCCTACTTTCTGAGACATAACAATACTGAAAAGATTATTAGTAACCCTACAATGATAACCTTACAATGACATCAAGTGAAAGGAAGAGTCAACTGATTAAATAAACTTCATTGTTGTATTATTTTAAGAAATTGTCATAGTCATCTTAATCTTTGGCAACCACCAGCCTGATCAGTCAGCAAGAACCTCTATTCGCAAAAATGTCATGAGTCACTAAAGATTCAGATTATTGGCCAACATTTATTTACAATGAAATACTTTGAAATTAAGACATTTTTCTTATAATATCTTGGCACATAACTTGTATATACATTCGGAAGTCAAATATAAACATAGAAATATAAAGCAAACCATACATACATACACACACACACACACACACACACACATATATATATGTATATATAAACACTTATGCAGATATACCTGTATTGTATATATGTGTATATATACATATTTACATTTATGTGTATATCTATATCTATACCTATAGATGCACATTTATATACATACATGCATATACAAATATATCTGCTTTATTAATTTGATATCTGCCTCATTATGTTGTCTAGAATGAAACCTACAATATTTTTAAGATATACTTATATAAAGCCTAATCTAATTATGCTCTAATATATATAGCAGTGTCAAACAAAAAGAAAAAGAGGCAGATACAGATGTCTACTGATTGCATATTGATTTAGAAAAGCACATGTAAATATTATCTGTTTCCATTGTATTTGTATTTATTTTGTTAAATATTTCCCAGTTGCATTTGAATCTGGTTCTCCCAAATTCAGAACTATTTAGGACAAAACATGTACATGACAACTTCACTCTAGAAGAGCCCCTATTTTGTTTGATTAAGTAACATGGTTTATATAAGACTTTTCCTGATTCCCCCAATGACAAACAAGTTCTTCCCTCCTTCCCTCCAAAAATAAATAAATAAATAAACTAACTGAATACACTGACTTTTTTATTTGTGTAACAGAACTAGGAACATATCCAATTCTTCTGACATGTTTATCAACAGTACAATGGGAGGAGCCTTCTTCAGTTGATTGCATAGTCAGAACAAATTCACTCTTCTTCTTATATTTTTCTGTTGCTTCCAGAAAGGAAATAATACATGCAGTTCACTCACAACATTGGGTCCATAAAATGAAACAAGAAGGGAAGATATCTTTCTTTCCCACTTTTAAACTTTCTTGTTTTCCTTTTTAATCTGGCAATCTGAGAAATGGGCCCAGAGTGTCTCTATTTCTGTAGTGTTTCATTTTTCCTTCTATATTTTAGGTTGAGATCCTACTTGACCTGGGAGTTGAAACTATGGTAACCATGGAACAATGATTTGAAGAACAATGATTTGATGCTATAATCTAACCAGTTGTCATGGAAACCCTGAGTAGCCAGGATTCCTTGGACTCAAGCTCAAGGAATATTTTAGATTTAGAATTTGGGACTACATTCTATAGGAACTGAGCCAAACTGTGAACCTAATCCCCTTAATATCCCCAGATAATTAGTTGCTAGAATGGGCAAGAAATTATTATGAGATATCTAATATTTTTTAAAAATATTTTAAGTAAATATTTATATGTAAAACTAATATGACTGTTAATTGCTAAATAGAATTAGGATGCAGAGGACTGACCCTATACATGAGGAAATACAATAGAACTGGCATCAATGGCAGAAACTATACAGAATCAACAGATGTAATAGTATCTGAAAGCCTTGGACAAAGGGTTCAAGATAATATAACTACCCTTCAGGTAGTAGAGACAGGGAAACAAGTGTTGCATTTCTTTACAGAAGTATAAACTTTTTCTTTACAAAAGAATATCAACTCTTTGAGAGAAGGGATTATTTTATTTATGCCTTGAAATCCTATTTATCTAATATTATGCCTCATATATAATAGGTGCTTAATAAATGTCAATTGATTGATTGTCCCTAAGGGAAAATAAATTCAATACACTTAGGCATGAATTAGTCAGATTAAAACCCAGATGACCTGAAGGAGCTTTATTTGGATCAGAAAGGGGGAAGAAGACATTTGCATCTCATATACTTGGCACAATGCCCAACAAACATTAACTAACTTACCAAATTACAAGTATTTAAAAAGAGAATGAGAGAAGAGGAAGTGGAAACAGTCAATATAAATTAGTTTTTCAAGAAAAGTAAAAGCCAAGAAAAAAAGATAACATATTATGATGATCAGAAAGATGAGATGTGTTTACTCATGCATGATTAAATCAGATCAGTCCAAGGGTGAATGGAATTTCAAAGCTCTCTAGGTTATACTCTCCAGTTCATCATCTGGAGGGTTCCCTTGTCAGAGATGATGGAAGAAGTCCAGGGTGATGACTAGAGGGCATGTGAAAAATAACAGTAGTAGTGATGTATTAAGTCCAAATTTCCTTCAATGGTATTCTGAAAAGGGACAAAATGTGCCTATGTTTAAGAAATTTCTCTATATAAAAGATCATAAGAATATATCATTTATATCCAATGCAAAAGCCCTTTTGAAATAAGCACAATTATTGCAATGAATAATTACCTATTTTCTTAGTGTATTATGGATATTTATGTTGTTTCCTAGTTTAGAGTTTGTTTTTTTCTTTTTGTAACTCCTTAAAAATATCTGTTTCCTTAGGCTTTCCAAGCCTCAATGACTAAAAAATATTCTATCCATTGGAAAGAAATACCTCACACACTCTTATGCACTGCTGAAATATACTCTTGAAGCTTCAGGACTTGATAATTATGTGTACTCTTAACACTGTTTATGCTTATTGTGGGATGCTTGCACATTTGCTTGAGTAGTCTCTGAGATTGATAACATAAAGACATAAATACTGTGGGTGGGTGATACAAAGCAACAGCACTTAATGTATGGCTTAACACTTGGTATTCTTCAATAGCCCTATTTAGGTGGCAATCACAGGATTTAGATTCAAGATAAGAAAGATATTTTACTGGCAGCAAACTCTAGAAGCAATTGTATGTGCAGCATCAGACCTTTCTGCTGGTCATTATACTGATTAGACTATTGATGAGATGTCTCACCACCCTAAATTCTCCCAAGTTATTCCTTTTTAATTCACTTTTGATACAAAGCAATTCATATGATTGAATACACTTGTGAATAACAATAAGAATCTGTGTAATCTTAAGTGTGATTCATAACAATAAGAATCTGTGTAATCTTAAGTGTGATTCATATTAATACAGGCTCTTCACTATTTAAAAAAAAAAGACCATTATTTCATGTGTGCTTGCAAAGTCTAATCATTTTAGAAACCTTCCCCACCCCCAATATCCTTGACTTTGTGGTTGAGATATCTCTCCACTCTTTCTTGTGCAATCGAAAGACGTACATTTACTTTAAATGAGAAGAATTAAATTATTTTCTTTGTAAATTGCCTTACATGCGAGTGTGAGAGCTTGTAATTATGAAAGGTCACAATTCTATTTTAGGAAGCTACATTTTTATGCTAAATTTTTCATTTGCTGCTCTGTGAGAATATTTGCATTTCCATTCTGGTGAAACCTGTGTCTCTTCCACTTAGTATCCCTGGGAACTGGAAAACACATAGGGAGAGAGCAGAATAATTGGATTGTTTGTTGTACTAGACCAAAAAGGGGCCAGTAAATTGTGGTTGTTTTGGAGTCTCAGAAGCATTGTGCTTAAAATGCAATTTGCCAGGACTTTAAAATGGTCTCTGTGTTTATTTGACTACAATGTCCTTTCATAGTTGAAAAAGGAGTAGACTGGGTCTGAAGCTCAATATGTTTTCAGAGACCAGTTCTATAGTTCTGAGTACACTTTAAATGTGTACAATACAGATCTTTAAACTCAAACTCTGTGGGAACCCAAAAATACATTGCCACATACCAGTTTAGAAAAGCTCCTCATAGGCTTTGCTTCCCTTCCCCCAATTTATTCCCTAAAAGTCATCATAAAATAATGAAGAGAATACTGTTCTAGTATTCTACTTGCTATTCCCACTCTCATTCCCTGCCAAGCTGCACATTTTCTTTCCTTTGTCATTGCCTCTGCACAAACCACAAAGCAAATATATAGTTATTTCTCTTTACACATTCTGGAACATGTACCTTTCTTCAAAGCCCATCTCAAGTGCCACTTTCTATGCACCAACAATTTCTAATGTTCTTAATGTTTTTTTAACACTTTTATTTCCCTCATATTATCATTTTATATACTTAAGTATGAGATGTATTTCTTATTATAGAATTTTATATACAAAACAGATGCATGGGTAATTTTTCAACATTAACCCTTGCAAAAACTTCTATTTCAACTTTTCCCCTCCTTCCCTCCACTCCCTCCCCTTGTGATGTGTTTATAATCAATAAATAATCACTTAGTAAGGATCTACCTTGGATTAGGCACTGCTGCATGAAAGGAATATAAATCTAAAAATACAGCAACCATATCTTCATTCTACTTGAGGGAAAGCTAAGTATAAGAAAGCTCATAAACAAGATATTACACCATATACTCAAAATAATTACAGAGTAATTTGTAGAATGGGGCTAATAATGGGTGAATTAGAAAAGATCTCTTCCTGAAGATGGAGCTTAAACCACTAAGAATTAAAGAGAGCTAGGGGAAGAAATTAGTGTAAAAGAAGAGATAGAGAATTGCAAATATAAGAGGCTTGTTTTATCCTCTCAGGAAAGCGTCCTCTTCTTAAGAAAGAGACAGATTGATGTATTTTCAATGAATTTCTTTTCATTTGAGCTATGCTTTCCAGTACCTAGCAAAATGCCTTCAATGTCTCTGTAGCTGAATCAATGTTTGCTGGACTGGATTAGACCTTTTTCTTAATAACTAGTCATATAAATTTAAGAAATTTATAACCTCTTTTTCTTGTGATATGGGAGCCACTAGCCAATGGCCATTGGAGGTCTAATTCAGACCTGTAGAATGAATCTCTTCATGTGAGTGGATGATAATGACACAAGGAAACTGAGAGGCAGTTTCATTGTCTGACTTCTCTCCTCTTTCCTCTTGCCTTCAATTTATTTCATTCCCAATCCACAAGGAACATCTGCATCAAAGGCTGCTTTGCAACTCCTTCAAATGTAATGATTCATAACTGTGGAGGCTCTCAAAGAATTGGCCTGCTCCTTCACTTAGGTATGGTCCTTAACATCTTTTGGACTCAATTGAACTTCATTTCTGTAGAGAAGGCTACACTATAATATAAATAGAAACCCTTCCTAGCTCTGTAATTCTAAAGACAATGAATTTGTATGACATATACCAAAACTGGTTTGAAAGAGCTGATATATTTTTCCACTATAACATCTTTTATAAAGACTGAAGAAAGGCATGTCTGGGCAGCAATTCATGAAAAAACTTAATTTAATAGATTTTTATACTTGGTTTTATTGGATCATAAACTTAACATGACTCAATGGTATCATATCATAGTCCAAAACTGGACAGGTAATAATCTTTCTCTACTCTGTGTAAGCTCTACACTGAAAAGTAGGAATTAA
Organism: Sminthopsis crassicaudata; assembly: GCF_048593235.1. Classification (NCBI taxonomy): domain Eukaryota; kingdom Metazoa; phylum Chordata; class Mammalia; order Dasyuromorphia; family Dasyuridae; genus Sminthopsis; species Sminthopsis crassicaudata. Next base: position 91,835,614 of record NC_133619.1, read on the forward strand.
GAGCTTAACCACATTTCTCAGGACATTGACCAAGTTAGTAAGAGGTGTAACAGAAAGAATTTTGAATCTGTTCAGTGATTTGGGGTTCAAATACTAGTGCTGAAGTTTATTAGCTCTATGACCTTGGGTACTCACTTCATCTAATAAGGCTTTTATTACTACTTCTTTCAAATGAAATAAAAAGTTCTACCAGACAATTTTTCAGGTCCCTTCCAGATCTTTGATATACTCTATAACCTTATATTTTAAAACAATACAGCATGAGTTCTGTATGAAAAAAAAAGATAGGCTTATGATATACATAGTATACCATAAATATACCATGGTATACTTGGTATACATGGTATTCCATAAGTGAAATATGGTATACATCTTTAAGGCTAGTCACATTCAACAAACCCTCAAGGCCTCCATTCAGGGTGTCACAAACTGGGATAAGAAACAAATTAAATTTCTATTTAATAAAATTGGTTTCCTTTGATTTTCCATGTATTTTAGTTCATATGTTGAAAGAGAAGAAGTCTAGAGACTTAAATTTATAGAAGGGTGCATAACTGAGGAAGTTTATGAATTCTTACTTGTCTGAGACACTTTCCTACTCTAAGATTCTGACTGTTTAGGATTTTTTTTTTTTGCTTTTTTTTATTTTTATAAGCAAATAGCTCTTAATTTTTTATAAAAATAGTTGAAATGTGCATAGATCTTAACAATCAAAAAATGTTTTCTTTGAGTATGAAGATAACCCTATGAACTAGATTATACCATGTAATAATGCCCATTTTTTGGATGAAGAAACTTTTATCCAAGAACTTTAAGCATCTTACCCAAAGTCAAACAGCTACTAAGTGAAAGGATTAGAATTGAAATCACAATTCATCTCTTTCTTCAATTAAATCAGACTTCTCTTTTATCTATACTGCTCTATAGTATAACTGTTGTATCTAGTTGGAAAAGGAGTACTTAAATTTTAATCTTATTTTTTTCACAAAATATTGCATTGTAAAGGTAGAAAGAGATAGCCTGTAAGACAGAGGAAAAGCATTGAAATCCCACCTCTGTCACTAAAGAGTTTGCCATTGCATAATCTCTTCATCTCTCAGGTCCCCAGGTTTTTCACTTATATAATAGTGAGATAAGATAGCATTTTAAAGTGAATATAGTATCAGATTTGAAATCAATTGGAATCTAACATTGTATGAACTTTGTTATATGTCACTTAAATGGACCTTAATTTCCTCAGCAATAAAATAAAGGGATTAGACTACTCTGGCCTCTAATGTCTTTTACCAGTTCTAATTTATAAGCCTGTGGTTGATAACGTTCTTTCCATTATTAAAATTCCAAAATGATATATAATTAGAGAGTCATTGTAATCTTCAAACATTCCTTTAGGTTAGTTGAAATTCCTACTTGGAACTCAGCTCATAAGTATATTTCAATAGAACAATAGGGGAAATATATGCATACTGAGCTTTCCAGTAAATGTATTGTGTGCTACTGCACAGTGGTCTTTGTTTTTTTCCTCCCTTTACATTCTTGGATTAGCAAAATCCAAAATATATGTCCATTTGCATTTCAATGAAAGGTTAAATTCCAAAAGGAAAATTTACTGGGATTAGTGCTATTTTGTTAACTGTTTATTCTCAAAGTATTTGTGGTGTCTTCATTTATTTAATGGAATAAGGGTTTCTGCTGTTTTTCAATAAAAAGCATTACATGATAACATTAAATATCTTAATGGAGTCCCTCTTTGTCAATCAGTTTTGTGTTTTTGCTTTTAAGTGATGATTTGATAAACATATAATTAATGGATAGTGCTTAACTTCTCCTTGGGCTGTCATTCCTGGTCTCCCACAATGATTCCAATTTGCATTTCTAGTATTATTTCAAAATTCTATACATTACTGAATCTATTTGCCTAAAAAAATTGCTTAGTCACTGCATTGGATCTCTACCTGGACTTCAGTAATCTTACCTTCCTGCTTTCAGTCATAACATTCTACATACCTAGAAAAAGTATACACTTAACCTATTCATATTTGTAATTCTTCTCTTTTTTTCCAAGGCCTACTTCAGAACCATCATTTCTGTCCCATATTTTCAGTGAGGTAATGTCATGTAGTAGAAAGTACAATAGCCCTTTATTTAGAAGATGATGGATTCAAGTGCAATACTAAATTCAGTTTCCCTGATTGAGTCTGACTCCTTCCTCTTGTAGAGTGGATTTCATCTCTGGTTCATTCTTAATTGGCCTTTTAAAAGATTAAAAGTGAGCACCCAAGTCATCCCTTGTTTCTGCACCCCTGTGGAGAACAAGACAAAATACATTCATAGAACTTTAATAATATTCTGAATGCAAAATATTTCTAGACAATGGCCTTTCATGACTTAGTTTTTCTTTGCATACACTTCTGCCTGTTGATTTATTCCTATCTCTGATTACATAGTATGTATTCTACAATTATTGACCCATAAGGATTTATACAAATAACTGAGACAAAAATCATTTTAAGTTATTGTTGAAGGGGGGAGGAAAGGGGAGAGAAAGGGGGAAGGAAGAGGGAGAGAAGGAAAAAAAGAAGAGAGGGAGAGAAGAAAAGGAGGGAGACTGTATTTTGTTTGTATATTTTGCTTTAGTACCTCATTATTATCCTAAGATTTCTGCATCATTTCTGATGTTTTATTTAATGATAAATATGTAGTTCTTATTCCACTTCACTTTGGATGATATATTGATATCTTGAGTGACACAACAAATGGAGCAGGATGGTTGTAGGTATTTTCAAAAAAGGTGGTAATGCATTAAACAAAACAAAACAAAACAGATACCTTAGGACACAGAAGTGAACGAGACCCCAAACTTGGAGAGATGGAAACCACCATCTTCATCTTACAATAAAAAGAAGGCATTAAAATTTAACAGGAGAAATATTAGGTACCTGATTGGCATCTCTGTCTGCCATAAATGTATGGGTCTCTAACAGGTATAATAGCAAAATAGATCTGAAAATGCCATCAAATAACACTTAATGCTTTTTAAGCTGATTTTTAAAGCTGACTTTAAATCTCATTAACAGCTACTGACAAGAGGGGCACTGAACCACATTAATTGTACATGTAATGTATGAGACAAAAGGTCAGACATGTATAGGATGCCCACAGACTGACATAGTGATAAAAGAAGCACAAGGCTGTCTAGCTTTAGCTATTTCTTCCAAGTAAAACCTGCATTGTAAGATAAGAAGAATTAACTGTAAGATTTCTGAAACCTTCCCTGAAAATTATTAAATATCTATAATGCTATAATGTAAGCTGCATCTGTACTTTCAAAAAAGAAGTATTGTGGGTGAGTGTGTTGCTAACTGTGACTGTAAAATCAGGCTTTACGGTTATTATACTGTATAAATTTTATCTGGTCTACACAATTAAGTTATTTCAAAAACATTCTGTTTCATACATAAAAATAGAGTGTTAGCTATTTAATGAACCATGTGAGAATATGAAATGTCTGCTTCTCTAACTATAATGCTTTCTGATTGCCTATCTGAAAGGCAGGAAGGAGGAAGTCGTGAGAAAAGGTTAGTACTTTTGACTCAAATGGTCCTAAGAATGAATATTTCTGAATTTAACTGAGTGGGAAAATAACAAACAAGTAGAGAGGAAAGAAAGTAAGCTCAGGAGATGATTTTCAAAGGACAATTGGATTTTGGAGGAATCTGGCAGTTGAGTAATGCAATAAAATAATTTTTTCCAATGGAAAATTCTGGAAAATCAGAGATATAATTAATTTTAAAAATTTTTAAAGAGAGAAGAAATATTGACTTGATTAATATATTTAACTATCTAATAATAGCTTAATTTTAACTATGTAGTACAGCTGAAGGCATTAAGACTTTGTGTGTGTGTGTCCTTCAACAACTGGCATCAAGCTATGTGCAATCACAGGTTTGTAACATATACTACCATGTTATGGTAAAAATGACTACTTTTAAAACTTATATCAAACTTTTATTTAGGAGTATATTTTGTCAGAATAAAGGTGTTTTTTGAAAAGTTACTAGTACCTCATTTATAGGCAAATATTTTGTGACAATATTAATATTAGAGATATTCCAAGTATTATAGCAAGCTAACTTAATTTAGGTATTATATAGTTTATAAATTAGGTAGCAAATTTAATAGGCAGTAAAACTAACAAAGTTTAACTAATTGGTTAGAGATCAATTTGAATTAATGACATCCTTAGTTCAATGGTATCATGATCTTATGGATATGGGATATAGGTACTTCCTACATGGACATAGAATTGTTCCATGCTTTCTCAGCCTGTGAAATTGTGCTCTTTCATTTCTCTAAAAATGCCATATAGCATTTACAGAATACACTAAATGTATTCCTATAGGACTTTTAGTATTTTGTTGATGTCATGCAATAGTCGAGCCAGCCATTTATTTTCTCTCATTCTCACCACACAAATAGTCCAGCTTGTTTTCTAATTGTGTGAATCCTGAATGATGGCTTACCCATCAATGCTTGTTCACAGATATAATAACAACATCTTACAGCTTCTTTACCACTCTTTCCATTGTCCTGTAGATATTCTGAACTTTTGTTTCACAAAAGATACTTATGATTTATTATTTAGTCATATGATCTAGTCAGGATTATATTAGTATTAAAAAGATGGGGGGTCTTGTGTGAAGAGGCTTCTGGGAGAAAACACAATTTCCTAAATATGATATATTCTATATTCTTCCTATTCAGTGTAAGCCTACAGGTTTTTTGGCTGTTTGCAATGTGTGTCTGTAAACAAATAAACAAAATATGCTTACTTTAGATAGATAATCTTGATTTATAATGGATTTCAATAAGGTTTTGTAATATTAGAAAATATTTAATGTCACTGAGACAATATAATTTTTGTGACTCTCCTGAAGAGGTGATAGATATTGCAGCAACTACTTTTATGGAGAAGTCAAGCATTCTACCAATCATTCAAGCCCACAATGAAATGGCAGCAGTAGTTCCAAATTTCAAAAATGGGGAAAAATATAAACTAAAATTGACAAGTTAATTAATAAAAAACAAAAATTAATTAAGTATTAGAAAATGAAGAAAAATATTTAAAGGGAGCTGGATACTTAATTGTTTGTTATTATTCTACAACTCAACAGAGGCTTCTTGAAGTTAAAAAAATTATGAGAATTATAAAAATAAACAAAAGAAAATGGGGAAAAGAAAAGCTTACAATTGTCATTGGGTAGGGGAAAAATAAGTCAGGAGCAGGACAATGAAAATTCTGAGGTACTGAGGACTGCAAAAGAAAATTTTCATTGTTGAAAAAAATCACTTTTTCATTCGAAAGCATATTGAAAATATTGCTAGATAAAGAACAAATAAACTTGTAACACCCAGGCACCATCACCAAAATATAAAATATACAATTCCTAAACAAATATTTGGGGGAAGTTAGTTCTAATGAGCTTTAAAAATTTTTTTAAAGCTTTTTATTTTCAAAAAATATTCATGGATACAATGATCTCCTGTTTCTGATTATTTCACTTAGTATCAGTTCAGATAACTCTTTGAAATCATTCTTCTGATCGTTTCTTATAGAATAATAATATTCCATAGCATTTATATGCCATAACTTATTCAGCCATTTTCCAAGTGATGGATACCCACTCAATTTCCAGTTTCTTGCCATTATGAAAAGGGCTGCCGTAAACATTTTTGCACATATAGGTCCCTTTTCTTCCTTTAAGATCTCTTTGGGATATAAGCCTAGTAGAAACATTGCTGGTTCAAAGGGTGTGCACAGTTTGATAACTTTTTGAGCATAGTACCAAACTGCTCTCCAGAATGGCTAGATCCATTCACAATTGAATAAACAATGTATTAATGTCACAGTTTTTCCACATCCTTTCCAACATTCATCACTATTTTTTTCTGCCGCCTTAGTCAATCTGAGAGATGTGTAGTGGTATCTCAGAATTATCTTAATTTGCATTTCTCTGATCAATTGTGATTAAGAGAAACTTTTCATATGATTAGAAATGATTTTAATTTGTTCATCTGAAAATTGGTCATATCCTTTGACCATTTATCAATTGGAGAATTGTTTGAATTCTTAGAAATTTGAGTCAATTCTCTATATAATTTAGAAATTAGGTCGTAATCCAAACCATTAAATGTAAAAATATTTTGCTAATTTATTGCTTCACTTCTGATTTTGTCTGCATTAGTTTTGCTTGTACAAAAACTTTTTAAATTTAATATAATCAAAATTACCTATTTGGTTTTCAGTTATGAGTTCCAGTTCTTCTCTAAACACAAATTCCTTCCTTCTCCACAAATCTGAGAGATAAACTCTCCTATGTTCTCCTAATTTGCTTATAATATTACTCTTTATGTCTAAATTATGAACCTATTTTGAACTTATCTTGGTATGTAGGGTTAGATGTGTGTAGAGAGCTGAAACTCTGAAAAAGTATGCTTAAATCAGCCAGCAGAACACAAGGCTAATTAGCTACTGATGTGAGATAATGGCTGTATATACATATTTAGATGAGATGGTGATGTGATGGCTCTCCTCACCACTGGTGCTTGCTGAATATTTTGGTGATAAGATAATTGAAGGAAAAGAATGGAGGTCTGGGTGAGAAAAGTCAGGGTCATTCAGCTCCAGGACAAGGAGAGAAGCTGGAGACTTCAAACTCCAGAATCTAGGATTTAATTTTTGGCAAGCCATGTGGCAGCTTACCTGCCTCCTTCACTTATCCCCCTAAAGACCAAGAACTTTAATTAATTCTGACTTTGACTGATCCTGAAGCACTCCAGGGAGCTAGTACAGATATTACAATTGGTGCCCAATGTGGACTAAAAACCATAATTTCAGTGAAGAGTCCCTGTGACCAGGAAATAGGGTGAGTATTAAAATAGACAAACAAAGAATTTTAATAAGGGCTAAACTAGTAACTTTCATTTTCTAGCTGAAATGGGGCAGATATTAGGAAAAGATTCTCCCCCTCCCTCACCCAGAGAGAGCTCTATAGAAAGCATACTTAGGTTAATAAAGAGGCAAAGCTTGCTTCTAACTTGGGAGCAGATTGATGTACTCTTAGAAACATTAGAATCCACATCCTCTTGGTTCTTCAAGGAAGAAGAAATAGAGGCAGATAATTGGAAATTAATAGGAGAGCAACTATTTCTTTAGAGGAGGTCATAAGATGCTGTGTCACAGTGTGCACAAATATGTTTTATACCCAGGCTATGATGCAGAACATGGGAAAATGGAGTTCCTTTTGGCAAGGGACTTCCAGAGAGACTTGTCAATGCTTTCATTGTGGTAAGGTAGGGCATCTGAAATCTCAATGACGGCATAAAGACAGAGTGAAAAAAAAGGATGGAAGGACAAGACCCCAAACCCCATGTCCAAAATGCAACAGAGGCTTCCATTGGACATCAGAATTTAGATTGATTCAGGGAAACAGGACAGAGGGCCCAGCTGCAGGGCCCCCCCAAAAAAAATAATTGGGGTATGATGGCAGTTAATGCTACACCCAGAGAATCTTTAGAATTTCAATACTGAAACATGACCAATCAGCCAAGAAGCAATCTAATGGAAGAAAGGAATTGCATAATCAATCAGCTAGGAAGCAACCAGATGGAAGAAAGGGATTACAATTGATTTGTATGGATTTATTTTGTATCCTTTAACTTTGCTAAAGTTGTGAATTGTTTTAATTTTCTAGTTGATTCTATATCATCATAACATCTACAAAGAGCCATAACTTGCTTTCCTCATTACCTATTGTAATATCCACTTCCATCAGTTCATGTAAGTCTTTCCAAGGCTCTCTGTATTCATCCTGCTAGATATTTCTTACTGAACAATAATATTCCATAACATTCATATACCATAATTTACCCAAACATTTTCCAATTGATAGTCATCCATTCATTTTCTAGTTCCTTCCTACTACAAAAAGGGCTGTCACTAAAATTTTGGCACACAGAGGTCCCTTTACCTTCTTTACTATCTCTTTGCAATATGAGCCCAGTAGTAATACTGCTGGATCAAAGGGTATGCACAGTTTGATAATGTTTTGGGTATAATTCCAAATTGCTCTCCAGAATGTTGAATTCATTCACAACTCTACCAACAATGCATCAATGTCCCAGTTTTCCTGCATCCCCTCCAACATTCATCATTATTTTTTCCTGTCAACTTAACCAGTCTGAGAGTTATGCAGTGGTATATCAGAGTTGTCTTAATTTGCATTTCTCTAATCAATACTGATTTGGAATACTTTCATATGAATGGAAATGGTTTCCACTTCATCATCTGAAAATTATCTATTCATATCCTTTGACCGTTTATCAATTGGAAAATGGCTTGATTTCCTATAAATAGAGTCTATTCTCTATATATTTTGAAAATGAGGCCTTTATCAGAATCTTTAAGTGTAGAAAGTTTTCCTAGTTTGTTGCTTCCCTTCTAATCTTGTTTGCATTAGTTTTGTTTATACAAAGGCTTTTTAATTTGATCTAATCAAAATTTTCTATTTTGTGATCAATAATGATCTCTAGTTCTTCTTTGGCCACAAATTCCTTCTTCCTACACAAGGCTGAGGGGTAAACTATCCTATGTTGCTCTAATTTATTTATGATCCTGTTCTTTATGCCTAAATCAAGGACCCATTTTTATCTTATCTTGGGGTATGGTGTTAAGTGTGGGTCCATGCCTAATTTCTGCCATACTAATTTCCAGTTTTCCCAGCAGTTTTTGTCAAATAATGAATTCTTATCCCAAAATTTGGGATTTGGGGGCTTGACAAACACTAGATTGCTATAGTTATTCCCTATTTTGTCCTGTGAACCTAAACTATTCCAGTGATCAATGAGTCCATTTCTTAGCCAATACCAAATGATTTTGGAGACTGTTGCTTTATAATATAGTTTTAGATCAGGTACAGCTAAGCCATCTTCCTTTGTTTTTTGTTTTTTGTTTTTTGTTTTTTGTTTTTGTTTTTGTTTTTGTTTTGTTTTGTTTTGTTTTGTTTTTCACTAATTCCCTTGAAATTCTCGACCTTTTGTTCTTCCATAGGGATTTTGTTGTTATTTTTTTCTAGGTCATTAAAATAGTTTCTTCTATAGCACTAAATAAATACATTAGTTTAATTTTGGGAGTATTGTCATCTTTATTATATTTGTTCGTCCTATCCAAGAGCACTTAATATTTTTCCAATGATTTGAATCTGACCTTATTTTTGTGGCAAGTGTTCTGTAATTTTACTTTCGTAGATAGATTTCAGGATATTTTATACTATCAACAGTTATTTTGAATGGAATTTCTCTTTGTATCTCTTGCTGTGGATTTTGTTAGTAATGTATAAAAATGCTGATGAATTATGTGGATTTATTTTTTATCCTGCAACTTTGAGAAAGTTATGAATTAATTCTAATAGCTCTTTAGTAGAATCTCTGGGGTTCTCTAAGTATATCATCATATCATCTGCAATGATGATATCTGCACAGCCAATGCTTGCGTTTCTAATAAAATATTGAATAGTAATGGTGATAGTGGGCAGCCTTGTTTCACTCCTGATCTTACTGGGAAAGGTTCTAGTTTATCGCCATTACATATAACATTTACTGATGGTTTTAAATATATGCTCCTGATTATTTTAAGGAATAGTCCATTTATTCCTATACTCTCAAGTGTTTTTTAGTAGGAATGAATGTTAGATTTTGTCAAATGCTTTTTTCTTCATCTATTGAGATGATTATATGGTTTTTGTTAATTTGGTTATTTATATAGTCGATTATGCTAATAGTTTTCCTAATATTGAACCATCCCTGCATTCCTGGTATAAATCCTGCTTGGTCAAAATGTATTATCCTGGGGATGATTTTCTTTAGTCTTTTTGCTAATATTTTATTTAAGATTTTAGCATCAATATTCATTAGGGAGATTGGTCTATAATTTTCTTTCTGTTTTTAACCTACCTGGTTTAGGTCTCAGTACCATGTCTGTGTCATAAAAGGAATTTGGTAGGACTCTTTCAATCCATATTTTTTCAAATAGTTTATATAGCATTGGAGTTAATTGTTCTTTAAATGTTTGGTAGAATTCACATGTAAATCCATCTGGTCCTGGGAATTTTTTCTTGGGAAGTTGATTAATAGCTTCTTCTATTTCTTTTCCTAAGATGGAACTGTTTAACCAATTTACTTCTTCCTCTATTAATCTGGGCAAGTTATATTTTTCTTCCATTTCATTTAAATTATCAAAGTCATTAGTATAAAGTTGGGCAAAGTAACTCCCAATTATTGTTCTAATTTTGTCTTCATTAGTAGTGAGTTCTCCCTTTTCATTTTTAAAACTAACAATTTGATTTTCCTCTTTCCTTTTTTAAATCAGATTTACTATGGGTTTATATATATATATATATATATATATATATATATATATATTTTTTTTTTTTTCATAGAACCAACTTTTAGTTTTATTAATTAATTTGAGTTTTTTTTTTTTACTTTCAATTTTATTACTATTTCCTTTTAGTTTTAGAATTTCAAGTTTAGTGTTTGACTAGAGGTTTTTATGTTTTTCCTTTTCTAGCATTTTTAGTTGCAAGTCTAATTAATTTATCTTCTTTTTCTCTATTTTATGCAAGTAGCCTCTAGAAATATAAAATTTCCCCGTATTACCACTTTGGCTGTATCCCACATATTTTGATATGATGTCTCATTATTGTCATTTTCTTGCCTGAAGTTATTAATCATGTCTATGATTTGCTGTTTCACCCAATCATTCTTTAGTATAAGATTATTTTGTTTCCAATTATTTCTTGGTTTATTTTCCCCTGGTTTTTTATTGAATGTAATTTTTATTGCATCATGGTCTGAAAAGGATGCATTTATTATTTCTGCCTTACCACATTTGAATTTGAGTTTTTTATGTCCTAATATATGGTCAATTTTTGTATAGGTTACATGAACTGCTTAGAAGAATATGTACTCCTTTCTGTCTCCATTTAGTTTTCTCCAAAGATCTATCATAGCTAACTTTCCTAGTATTCTATTTCCTCTTTGACTTCTTTCTTATTTATTTTGTGGTTTACTTTATCTAATTCTGAGAGTACAAGGTTGAGATCGCCCACTATTATAGTTTTGCTGTATATTTCTTCTTGAAGCTCTCTTAATTTCTCTTTTAAGACTTTAGATGCTACATCACTTTAATATTGATATGGCTTCATCATCTATGCCACCCTTTAGATAGATGTAGTGCCCTTCCTTATCTCTTCTAATTAGATCAATTTTTGCTTTTGCTTGAACTGAGATCAGGATGGCTGCCCTTTTTTTTTTTTTTTTTTTTTTTTTTTTAAACTTTACCTGAAGCATAGTAGATTCTGCTCCAACCTTTCTTTTAGCTTTACTCTGTATGTATCACCCTGTTTCAAGTGTGTTTCCTGTAGCAACATCTTGTAGGACTCTGGCTTTTAATCCAATCTGCTAACCACTTCCTCTTTATGGGGGAATTTACCCCATTCATATTTATGGTTAAAATGACCAATTCTGTATTACTTGCCATTTTGTTAACCCCTGCTTATTCTTTTCTCCTTTTCTTCCCCCTTCTCCTCCTCCCCAGTATTAAACTTGTTAGCACCACCTGCTTCTCAGAGCCCTCCCTTTTTAGTAACACTCCCCCTTTAGAATTCCTCCCTCTATCTTACCCCTTTTCCTCTTAATTTCTGTATTCCTTTCTGCTTAACTTACTCCTTCCCTTTTCACATTTCCCCTCCCACTTTTCAATGAGGTAGGAGAAGTTTCACCATAAATCAAATATTTCTAATATTTCCTGGAAAATAGTGTCCAGGCTATTTTTATCATCATATTTTTCAGGGAGTCCAATAATTCTCAGATTGTCTCTCCTGGATCTATTTCCAAGTCTATTGTTTTCCCAAGAAGGTATTTGATTTTTTTTTTTTTTTGGTTTATTTTTTTGGTTTTGTTTTATTGATTCTTTGTGTCTCCCCGAGTCATTCAATTCCATTTGTTCGATTCTGACTTTCAATGAAGTATTTTCTTCACTCACTTTTTAAATATATTTTTTCTAATTGTCCAATTGAGTTTGTAAGTGAGTTGTTTTGTTCTATGGATTTTTTTTCCCATTTAGCCAATTTTATTTTTTAGAGAGTTATTTTCTTTTTCCAACTCACTAATTCTGCTGTTCAAGGATTTGATGTCTGTATCCACTCTATCTTTAAATGAGTCGGATGACTTATCCAGACTCTCTTGCCAAGCTTCCCTTTCCTTTTCTCATTTTTTTTCTAGTTCTCTTGTGAGAGCCTTTTTAATTTCTTCTATGAGAGAAAGTGTGCTGAGGACCAGATGGAATTCCCCTTTGGGGATTCATCTGGGGAGACTCTGTTTTTAGTCTCCTCAGAGTTTAAAGTCTTCTCTCTATCCATATAGAAGCTATTAATAGTTAGAGTGCAATTTAACTTTTTGTTCATTTTGTCAAAGAAGAGTCAAAGAAAACAAACTAACAAGAAAAATAAATGTAGTCTGCTTTTTTTTTGGGGGGGGTTGGATGGTATTACTGAACTTCCTCTACAGACTGTAGGGGGCAGCAGCGAGTCACTAGCAGGACAGCAATAATTGAGCTGTGTCTGTGTTCTGAGACTCTGAGAACATGCTGAGAAACTGTGAGTGGGTATGGCCAGGTCCTGAGAGACTCTAGCTATTTGGGGTTATAGTTTTCACCCCCTGTGTTTTTAGCTTCTCTGCTTGTCTACTGGCTTGCTGCTAGGGCAAAGTAGCCAAAGCTGTGTTAAAGCTCTCTCCACAGAAATGGCTGAGATCACACCCCACCTCCCTCAGATCTCAGCTGTGAGCTGCCTGCCTTACTTTGCTGTGCTGCAGCTGCCTGCCTTCAGTTTGTGTCAGATCTAAAACCATCCCCACCTGCCATCAAAAACAGACATTTTCTGGAGACTTTTGAAGATATCTTCTCTTGGTCATTACTTGTGGTTTTTTTTCAGTCAAGCACTACTTCAGAGACTTGTCATGAGATAAATTATTCTGAGAAAAAATGCAGAGCTAAAGCAGATGTGTGTGTCCTCTCCCCCATCTTGGCCTGAAGTGCTATAATCAGTTTTTTTGTAGGTGCCATGTACTACCAAGAGAAATGGTGTATTCCTTTCTTTTCCTATTCAGTTTCCCAAGATTTCTATCATATCTAAATTTTCTATTAACCTCCTGATATTTTTTTTTCTTGTTTATTTTGTGGTTACATTTGTTTGATTCTGAGAATGGAAGGTTAAGGTCCTGCACTAGAATAATTTTATTTTCTATTTCTTCCTGTAACTCAGGGATACTCAACCTATGGCCCGTGGGCTAGATGTGGCCCACTGACAACATTTATGCGGCCCACCTGGTTTTGGCAAAATCAGACCGGAAGTGTCATTTGACCTAAACCTATGTTAGCAATTCACACTTCTGGCACAGGGCTGAGGAGGCAGAGACAGAGTGTGAGGCAATACTAACGTGAGGTGAGTTCCCAGGCCAGGGTATATGGTGTGAGGAAGGGAGAGAGATGCAGAAGATGGAGAAATGACCATCTGTGGCCTTGTAAAGTAACAGAATCCACCACAGACAGGCGTGAGGGATGTATAGTGTATGCTGAGTCTGTTGCGCAGCTATAGTAACAGTTAGTATTACAAATCCCATCTTGACTCTATCATTATCATTATGCTGCAATGAGAATGTACCGTCTTCCTCTCTAGCACATGTTGCGGTACTGAATGCTATTGTTGCCCAGAATGAGACTCCTGGTACCAGGCTGTGGCCCTGTATAAATAGTGAGCTCATGTCTGGCTGTTGTGGTAATCAGTTTTATTATTGTGTGTATGTTCTGTAGTTTCATAAAGAGATGCAATATTGCTAACATATGTCATCACCTTATAATCACTGGGGGTCGGACCTTAGTGCTCCCCTCCCCCTCTTCCCCCCCCTTATCCTGAGTATGAGGGGGTGCAGAGCTGGTGTACTGCTTCATCCCCCTCCAGATTCTTAAGGTCCCCATACACTTGTGCAGCTTCAAATCACATGATGATCTCCCCTGGAAGCCACAATGTACGATTTGTCACTGAAGCTCATTCTGCCCATACAATATATAGTGTAGTTATATGCATATGTGCATAGTCTTGTCTGCAATTATAATAAATTATGAGTGCAGCATGTACAATCATGCAGTGCTGGATCTTGAGAATTGATCCCAGGATTTAGAGGAATCCAGGACATTTGGGAGGGCTGCCTGAACAGTGACTTATGTGCAGTGAAGGTCTGAAGCGGGAGAGAAAGTGAAGAAAATGGTGGCATCACAGTGCAGAGGCAGCTTGGAGGAAGTTGGGCATTGCAGTCTGTATGTCTTTGTGTGGGCAAAGTTATTGTTGGTATATTGTTTTTGTAGTGTTTATATATATATATATATATATACATATATATGTGTGTGTATATATATATACATATATATGTGTATATATATATATATACATGTATACATGTATATATATGTGTGTATATACATGTATACATGTATATATATACATATGTGTATATATGTATATATACATATATATACATATATATGTGTGTGTGTATATATATATATATATATATATATATATATATGTGTGTGTGTGTGTGTGTGTGTGTGTGTGTGTGTGTGTGTGTGTGTGTATACTTATAGCAATTTGTGTGTGTGTGTGTATACTTATAGCAATTTGGAATCCCTTAGAAATAATGATGTCAAGAAAAAGAAAAATTGACATGGAGTGTAGGATATTCAAAGAACAGTGGACTTACTTTTTATTGTAGTACAAGGAAAGAGCTGTTTGTCTGATATACCAGAATGTAGTGTCTGTGTTCAAAGAATATAGTTTGTGTTGAAGCTATGAAAGTCAACATAAAGATAAATATGATTGTTTGGTTGGAGAAGTGAGAAAAGATAAAATATTAAAACTGAAAAATACATTGACAACTCAGCAAAATATTTTGTGAAGCAGAAGCAGCTAAATATTTCATTACTGCAAGCAAGTTTTCAAGTTGCCAAGCTAATAGTTGTTAAAGAATGCCTTCTTTCTGTTGCCAAAGAGATGTGTCAAGAGAAGGCCAATTTATTTAGTACAGTGAGTCATTCAGGTCCTACAATTCCACGGAGGATTGAAGAAATGGGAGACAGTCTGCATCAGCATTTGCAAAACTCCACAAAAAAAAAATCATATTTTTCCTTGGCACTTGACAAAAGCAATTATGTTTGTGATTCTGCACAACTTCTAATTTTTATTTATGGGATGAATGATTGTTTTGAAGTCATAGAAGTGCTTGCTGCACTGCAAAGCATCAAAGGAACAACTACAGGAAGAGGATATATATGAAAAAGGTTTGCCAAACTATGAATGGTTTGGAACTGGACTGGGCTAAACTAGCCAGTATGACAACTGATGGTGCCCCTAGCATAGTGGGGTCTAAGAAAGAAGTAATTGCTCACATTAATCAAGTGATGGACAAACATAACCATTCTCATCCAATAGCCATACACTGCCTCCTCCACCAACAAGCATTGTGTAGTAAATCACTGAAGTGGGACTCTGTTATGAAAATTGTGGTATCTTGTGTTAACTTCATTAGAGCTAATGCAATAAATCATAGACAATTTCAGGAATTTCTGTCTGAGCTAAATGTTGAGTATGAAGATGTTTTATATCATACAGAAGTCTGTTGGCTGAGTTGAGGGAAAGTTTTGAAACGTTTCTATGATTTACTTCCACAGATGACAACTTTTCTGCTTTCAAAAAAACAAAGAAGTACCAGAGCTCAATGATGCAGAATGGAAATGGCACCTTGCCTTTCTGACATCTGTAACAGAGCTACTCAACAATTTTAATATGCAACTTAAAGGAAAGGGGAAGCTCATCTGTGATATGCAATCACATGTCAAAGCATTTGAAGTAAAATTAGGCCTCCTAATCAAACAAGTGAAGGAGGAAAACTTCTGCCATCTCCCCACAACTCAAAATCTGTTAGCAGAAAAACTGCTGATTGCATTCCCAAACAAAACATGTGTGGATTCATTGGAAAAATTGCAAAAGGAGTTCGAATTTAGATTTAAAGAAAGAGATTCATCTCCATGAACAGGACATCCAGCTTTTCCATAACTCATTTTCTATTGAAAATATGGATACAATTTACCAAATGGTACTGGCTGAACTGCAAAATTATGACTCTGAAAGACACATTTAAGTCAAACAGCCTTCATGATTTCTATGCATCTCTCCTCTCTGAGACATATGCTCATCATAGGAACCATGCACTCAAAATGGCAACCAACTTTGGCAGCACTTATGTCTGTGAGCAGACTTTTTCTAGAATGAAACATTTGAAATCTCCAACCAGATCAAGACTTAAGGAGGCACACTTGCATCACTTATTACAACTAGCAGTGACAAATATGTAACCAGACACTGAAAATTTCATTAGCCAAAAACAGGCCCGTAGTTCCCATTGGAATACTGGTAAGTTTGTTAATTTAACTTTATTTTGTTGATTTAACTTTACTTCATTTTAAATATTATATTTGTTCCCATTTTGTTTCTTCACTTCAAAATAAGATATATGCAACGGGCATACAAATTCGTTCATGGTTTTTATTTTTACTATAGTCCGGCCCTCCAACAGTCTGAGGGACAGTTAACTGGCCCCCTATTTAAAAAGTTTGAGGACCACTGCTGTAACTGGTTAAACATCTTCTCTAGGAATTTGGTGCATACACATTTAGTATAGTTACTACTTCATTATTTATGGTATCTTTTATAAAGATGTACTTTTCCTCCTTATATTTCTTCCCCCCCCCTTTTTTTTACTTCAACTGAAGCATAATAAATTATTTTACAATCTTTTACCTTTATTCTTTATGTTTCTCTCTGTTTCAAATATGGTTCTTGTAAACAAAATATTGTAGAATTCTCTTTTTAAATCCACTCTGTTCTTGCCTTCCATTTTATGGGAGAGTTCATATTATTCACATTCACACTTATTATCAGCTCTGTATTTCCCTCCATCCTATTTTCTCTGCTGTATATACTTTTGTTCTCTCTTCCCACTCCATCCTTCCCCACCCACTACCTTATCTCTATTATATCTCCCTCTTCTCTTACTAGTGTTTATTTTTTTTTTTTACCCACTCTTAGTAGGGTTTTTAAGACACTCTACCAATTATATTATTTTCTATTAACAATTCCCCCTTCTCTTACCTTTTTTTTCCCCTACTATTTCTGTCTTTTGTCCTGTTCCTCCCTTTTATTTTCTTCTTTCTCCTCCTTCTTCTTTATAGGATTAAATAAATTTCTATACCCAACTTAATGATTAATGATTCCCTCTAATAGCCAGAATTGATGAGGTCAAGATTCAATCAATGCTGATCCTTCCTATTTCTCCCCCTCCTCCCTGTTGATTGAATAGGTCTTGAGCTTCTTGGTATGAATCAATTGTCCCATTTTACCTTCCATTTCCTCTTTTTCCTATACAGACATTTTTTTTTTTACCTCTTATTGTATTTTTCTTTGATGTCATAATACTAGAGCCATTCCCAACTACACCCTCAGTCCATCTGAGGCCTCTCCTGTTTTATCTGCCTCAGTGACAAATACAGTTCTCAATTGTTACAGATATTGTCTTCCCAACTAAGGATGTAAATAGTTTAACATTTAAATATATATTTTCCCTCTATTACCTTTCTATCTTTCTCTTGAGTCTTGTATTTATAGATTAAATTTTCTGTTTAGTTCTGTTTTTTTGTTTGTTTGTTTGTTTGTTTTTGTTTTTTGGTTTTTTTTTTTTTTTTAATAGTAATGATTTAAAGTCTCTTACTCGTTTGAAACTCCATCTCCTTCTATGAAAGGTGATGCTGAATATTTAATAGTAACTTTTGGCTGTAGTCCCAGCTCTTTTGCCTATTGGAATGTGGTATTCCAAGCCCTCTAAATCTTTACTGTAGACACTTCAGATTATGGTTAATTTTAACCATTTCTTCTTGATATTTGAGTTGTTTTTGTCTAGAAGCTTGCAGTATTTTTTCCTTAAGATTACAATTCTGAAATTTTGAAACAATGTTTCTTGGGGTTTTCATTGGTTTTCATTCTTTCCAGAGGTAATCAATAGATTCTTTTAATCAATATTTCTCCCTCTGTTGCTAAAATATTAAGATAATTTTCTTAATGATCTCCTTAAAAATGCTACCCAGATTCTTTTTTGATAATGGGCTTCAGGTGGGCCAATAATTTTTAAATTGTGCCTTCTGGATCCATTTTCCAGGTCAGCTGTTTTGTTAGTGAGATATTTCACATTTTCTTCCATTTTTTCATTCATTTTAGATTGTTTGACTGATTCCTGCTGTTTTACAAGTCATTAGCTGCAATTTACTCTGTTCTAATTTCTAATGTATGATTTTCTTCAGTTATCTTTTATATCTCTTTTTTTTTCCCCTTTGGTTTATTCTACTGTTTCAGTTGTTGTTTTATTCAGACAATTATTTTCCTTCCTTTTCCAAACTGTTGACTCTCTCATGCGTATCTCTTTTATTTTCTCATTTTTTTCTCCTATCTCTCTTATTTGCCTTTTGAAATCTTCTGTGAACTTTTCCAAGAAGTCTTTGGACCTGAGATCAATTTATCTCACTCTTTGAGATTTCTTCCATGGAAATTCTGTCCTCTGAGTTTGTGTTTTGGTTTCTCCTGGCACCATAGTAGCTTCAAGGGTTTTTTTTTTTGTTTTTGTTTTTTTTTTTTTTTTTGCTCATTTTCTTTCCTTTTCTTTTGGTATTTCCTCTTTTTTATTTTTTAAGGTGGAATTCTGCTGCTGGGTTAAAAGGTCTCTGTCCCAAGCTTTCTTTTCAGCTCTGAACCTTGGCTTTGAATATAGGGGCTCCTTGTGTTTGTAGGGGGTAGCTTTCTCCACTCTTATTGCCAAGGCTAGCATTTATAATACAATATTGAATAGTAATGGTGATAGTGGGCAACCTTGTTTCACTCCTGATCTTACTGTGAAAGGTTCCAGTTTATCTCTATTGCATATTATACTTACTGACAGTCATAAATATATGCTTCTGATTATTCTAAGGAATAGTCCATTTATTCCTATACTCTCAAGCATTTTTAGTAGGATTTTAGTAGGATTTTAGTTGGATTTGATCAAATGCTTTTTCTGCATCTCTTGAGATGATCATATTTGATTTGATTATTAATATGATCAATTATATTAATAGTTTATCCTAATATTAAACCAGCCCTGCATTCCTGGTATAAATCCTACTTGATCATAGTGTATTATCCTGGGGATGATTTTCTGAAGTCTTTTTGCTAATATCTTATTTTAGATTTTAGCATCAATATTCATTAAAGAAACTGGTCTATAGTTTTCTTTCTCAGTTTTCAATCTACCTGCTTTAGGTATCAGTACCATGTCTGTGTCATAAAAGGAGTTTGGTAGGACTCCTTCATCCCCTATTATTTGAAATAGTTTATATAACATTGGGGTAATTGTTCTTCAAATTTTTGGTAGAATTCACATGTAAATCCATCTGGTCAAGGGGATTTTTTCCTGGGGAGTTGATTAATAGCTTCTTTTATTTCTTTTTCTGAAATGGGACTATTTAAGCAATTTATCTCCTCCTTTGTTAATCTAGGAAGCCTATATTTTTGGAGGAAGTCATCCATTTCACTTAAGTTATTAAATTTATTGGCATAAAGTTGGGCAAAGTAACTCTTATTATTTCTCTAATTTCCTCTTCATTGGTGGAATGATCCCCATTTTCATTTGTAAGACTAACAATTTGATTTTCCCCTTTCCATTTTCTGATCAGATTTACCAAAGGTTTATCTATTTTATTGGCTTTTTCATAAAACCAACTCTTGGTTTTATTTATTAATTCAATAGGTTTTTTTTGTCAATATTATTGATTTCTCCTTTTAATTTTAGTATTTCAAGTTTGATTTTTGGTTGGGGGGTTTTAATTTGATCTTTTTCTAGCTTTTTAAATTGCAGGCCCAATTCATTAATCTTCTCTTTCTCTATTTTGTTCAAATAAGCCTCTAAAGACATAAAAGTTCCCCTTTATTATTGCTTTAGCTGCATCACACAGATTTTGGTCATTATTAACCAATTATTTCTGAAATTATTAATTGGTTCTATAATTTGCTGTTTCACCCAGTCATTCTTTAAGAAAATATTATTCATTTTCTAATTACTTTTTGGTCTATTTACCCCCAACTTCTTATTGAATATAGTTTTTATTGCATTGTGATCTGAAAAGAAGGCATTTATAATTTCTGCCTTCCTTCATTTAATTTTGAGATTTTTATGTCCTAATATATGGTCAATTTTGGTATAGGTTCCATGAACTGCTGAGAAGAAAGTATATTCCTTTCTATCACCATTCAGTTTTCTCCAAAGGTCTATCATACCTAGTTTTTCTAATTTTCTATTTACCTTTTTAATTTATTCTTTTTTTTTTTTTTGTGGTTTGAATTGTCTAAATCTCTTAACTTTTCCTTTAGAAAGTTAGATGCTATACCACTTGGTGCATATATGTTTAGTATTGATATGGCTTCATTGTTTATGTTACCTTTTAGCAGTTTAAATTTTCCTTCCTTAACTCTTTTAATTAGATCAATTTCTGCTTTTGCTTGATTTGAGATAAGGATGGCAACCCCTGCTTTTTTGGCTTTATCTGAAGTAAAATAGATTCTGCTCCAATCTTTTACATTTACTCTGTATGTATCTCCCTGTTTTAAGTGTGTTTCCTGTAAACAACATATTGTAGCGTTCTGACTTTTGATCCAGTCTGCTATCCATCTCCGTTTGATGGGAGAGGTCATCCCATTCACATTTACAATTAAAATTACTAATTCTGTATTTCCTGCCATCATATTATCCCCAGATTATCCTTTTTTCCCTTAACCCCCCTGAACCCCTTCCCCAATATTTAATTTATAGATCCCACTTGTGACACTCAGTCCTCCCTTTTTAGTATCCCTCCCCCATCCTTTTAAGTTCCTTCCCTTATTCCCCTTTTCCTTTTCCCTTTTCCTCTCCCCCCTTTTAATGAGGTGAGAGAGAATTCTCTGAAAAACAAATATGTTAATTATTTTCTCTTTGAGCCTACTCTGATGAGAGTAAGATTCACACAATGTTTCTCCCCCTCTCTAAATTCTCTCAGATGTGGTAGATTTTCTTTGCCTCTTCCTGGGATGTAGTTTCCCTCTTTTTATATCTCCTTCCCCTTTTTCTAATACTACCCCCTTCCCTTTGTTAACCCCCCTTTTTATATCAGTAAAATCAAATTAGCCATGTGGACTTTCTGTATATCCACAACAGAGATACAGTTCTGAAGAGTTATTTTTACCTTTTTCGGCTTCTCTTCAGTCTTGTGGATGTAGATCAAATTTTCTGTTTTTTTTTTTTCTTAGAAACAAATGGAATTCCTCTGTTTCATTAAATGACCATCTTCTTCTATGGAAGAAAATGCTAAACTTAGCTGGGTAGTTTATTCTTGGTTGCAATCCTTGATCTTTTGCCTTTTGGAATATCAGGTTCCAGGCCCTTTGATCTTTTAATGTGGAGGCAGCCAGATCTCAAGTGACCCTTATTGTGGCCCCTTAATGTTTGAATTGTTTTTTTCTAGCTGCTTGCAATATTTTTTCCTTTGGTTGGTAGTTCTGCAGCTTAGCCACAATGTTCCGTGTAGTTCTTTTTTTAGGGTCTTTTTCAGAAGGTGTTCATTGAATTCTTTCAATGCCTATTTCCCCTTCTGTTTCTATTATCTCTGTACAGTTCTCTTTCATGATTTCCTGTAAAATAGAATCTAGGCTCTTTTTTTTGATCATAGTTTTCGGGAAGTCCAATGATCCTCAGATTATCTCTCCTAGATCTATTTTCCAGGTCTATAGATTTTCCCAGTAAGTATTTGACATTATTCTCCAGCTTTTAAATTTTTTTTTTCTTTTGTTTGTTTTGTTTTGTTTGACTAATTCTTGGGTTCTCAAAGAATCATTCATTTCCATTTGTTCAGTCCTGATTTTTAATGAGTTATTTTCTTCATTCACATTTTTTAATTCTTTTTGTATATGCCCAATTGAGTTTTTCAAATGAATTACTTTGTTATATTGAATTTTTACCATTTCCCTAATTTTTTTAGAGAGTTATTTTCTTTTTCCAATTCAGAAATCCTACTTTATTGAGACTTATTTATCTTTTTCAATTCAGAAATCCTACTTTCTTGAGAATTTTTTATCTTTTCCAATTCAAAAATCCTACTTTCCTATGATTTTTTAACCCTTTCTACTTCATAAATTTTGTTTCCCTGCACCTCCTGTGAATTCTTTATTTTTTCCAACTCAAATTTCAGGATGTTGTTATTCTCTATTATACCTACTCTTTCCTTTCCCCATTTTTCTTCAAATTCTCTTTACTTTTTAATAGTCTCTTCTAGGAGAGAGTTATGTGATGGAGGCAGGTATTGTTCCCCTTTAGGCTGTTATCTGCTGACTCTCTGCTGTTAACTATCTCGGGGTTGGATACTGGCTCTTTCTCTGTGTAGAAGGTATCAATGGTTCTCTTCAGCTTCTTACTCATTGTTAAAAATCTGTCCTTGGGATAAGAAATTCATTTATTTATCTATTTATCTATCTATCTATCTATCTATCTATCTATCTATCTATTTATTTATTTATTTGCCAGCTTCCTCCCATACCAGTTGAATGCAGAGTCCTGGGCCTGAGTAAGAGAGAGTTCTGGAAGAGAGTTCCCCTACCCCCTTCCTGGAAATACCTCAGAGGTAGTTAGCAAGGCTGCTCTGTGAGCAGTGTCCCAGTGAAGGACCGTTCTCGGTGGCCTAGCATCTGCCCAGAAGTTTAAGGCTGAACAGTGAAGACACTAACCTCAGCCAATGCGTCCTGTGGGGCATGCATATCAGCAGCTGAGGTGAAAATCCCCTGTGCTCAAACTGGAAGTGTCTGCCCAGAAACTGTGGTCCCTATTTCAAAGGTTCCACTTCTCTGGGAATTCCCCTGCTGCTAGAGTTACACTGCCTCAGGCTGAGCCTGGCACTATGTGGATTAGATGTTGCCTCAGGCTATGTCCCTGCTGTTCAGACTCTTACCTACCCCAAGAAGAAGCCCCAGGCAGTAGAAGGTAGCTTCACAGCAGTAGTGAGATCTATTAGGTCACTTCTGGATTGGGGTGGATTAAAGATCTGGCTTTATATTTTAAAGTGACTTGATTTCTCTTCTGAACTGCTGTTTTATAAGCAGAGAAGAGCTATCAGCCTGTGCCAAATTCCTCTATCTCAGTGGCTTCTCTGATCCCAGAGTTCTCCCAAGTCTGATCTCCACAGGGTGTTCACACCTAACCTTGTCTGTGCTGGCTTTTTTTTTTTTTTCCTCCCCTCAGTACCGACCTTTTCTGTTGAAATTCCAGATTCTCTTCAGCTGGTAAGTTGTGCTTCTAATCCTTGTGGTTTTTATCAGTCTAGTGTTATTTTTGAGGCTGATTTAACTAATTGCTAATGAGAGAAGAAAATTTTGCTTACAAATTCACGTGTATCTTCTCTGCCATCTTGGCTCGGCCCCCCTTATTATTTCTTATAGCACAAAAATATTCCATCCTAATAACATAGCACATTTTATTTGGCCATTTCCTAATTGATGGACATCACTTCAATGTCCAATTATTTGCCTCCAGAAAAGAGTTGCTATAATGCAACTTTTGAATGCATAGCTACTTTTTCTTTTATTTGTTTATTTTAGCACAGCTTTATGAAGCATCTTGTGAGAGAAAAATCAAGAAAAAAGGGTAAAATTATGTTAGAGAAAAAAAAAAAGATAGAAAAAAAGAAATGAACATAAAATGCTTATTTACATTCAATTTCCATAGATCTTATACTGGATGCAGATGACATTTCCTGTCCAAAGTCTTTTCAATTTGTTTTGAATCACTGAATCACTGAAAAGAACCAACTTTATCACAGTTGATCATTGCACATTCTTGCTATTATTATATACAATGTATTCCTGATTTTACTTGCTTTGCTCAGCATCAATTCATGTAAGTTTCCAGACCTTTCTAAAATTAGTATTTTCATCATTTTTATAGAATAATAATATTCCTTTACTTTCATATACCATAATTTATTCAACTATTCTCCAATTGATGAAAATATACTCATTTTTCAGTTTTTTGTTGTAATGACCCAGTAAAGTCACTGTTGAATAAAATGGTATGCACAGTTTTATATCCCTTTGGGCAAAGTTCCAAATTTCTCTCCAGAATAGTTGATCACTTCACAACTTCACCAACAATGCCCTAGTGTCCCAGTTTTCTCACATCCCTTCCATGATTTATCATTATCTTTTCCTATGTCTTAACCAATCTCAGAGATAAGAGGTGCTACCTCAGAATTGTTTAATCTACATTTCTCCAATCAAGTTATTCAGAGCATTTTAAAATGACTTTAAATGGTTTTATTTTCATCATTTGAAAATTTTCTCTTCATATCCTTTGACTATTTATCAATTGGGGAATGACTTGTATTTTTATAAATTTAACACTGTTCGTTATGTATTTTAGAAATGAGATCTTTATAAGAAAAATTGGTAGTAAAGCTTTTCCCCTAACTTTCTACTTCCCTTTTAATCTTAAACCTCTGGGTTCCTTTTTTTTTTTTTTTTCTTTTTTAATCTTTCAGGGATATATGCCAAATAATGGTATTGTTAAATCAAAGGGAATCATGATTTTATAGTCTTTTGGATATGGTTCCAAATTACTCTACAGAATGGTTGAATTGATTCACAACTCCAAAAACAGTGTTTCAGTGTCTCATTTTTCCCCCCAGATACACTCCAATATCTCTCATTTTCCTTTTCTATCATATTAGCCAATCTAATAAGTTGTAGTACTTCAGAATTGTTCTATGTGCATTTGTCCACTAAGAAGTGTCAAAACTTATTTTTTTTAAAAAATATGGTTATAGATAACTTTGTTTACATTCTCTGAAAAGTGAAAATTATATATTTTAATTATATATCAATTGTGGAATGTCCCTTATTTTTTAAAATTAAATTGACTTAGTTTTCCATATATTTGAGAAAGGAGTACTTTATCAATGAACCTTGCTGCCTCTTTTTCACAACTATTTTTACTAATTATATTTTCTCCCTGATTATTCTATTTTTCTCTCCTTTCACTTTGTCCTTCCTCAATTGTTTTGCTTCTAGCTACCCCTTCTCAACCTGCTTTTTCTTCTATCACCTCTTCCTCCCACTTCATCCCCTTTTCCTCCTATTATA
The DNA here is from genome assembly GCF_048593235.1 of Sminthopsis crassicaudata. Taxonomy (NCBI): domain Eukaryota; kingdom Metazoa; phylum Chordata; class Mammalia; order Dasyuromorphia; family Dasyuridae; genus Sminthopsis; species Sminthopsis crassicaudata. Next base: position 91,861,026 of record NC_133619.1, read on the forward strand.
GTGCAGTGTAAGACAGATTTCTATCCCCAATTCAGTGTTTATGTTATTTCCTTTTTTGAGTCAATTCAAATAAGAGTAATATTCACTCAGTCCTCCTTTATTCCCCACTACCTGTACACTGTATTACCAAATACACTAAGAAATACCAAAAGAAAAAGATAGAAAATTAGTAAGAAACAGAAAAGAATATTGGCCATTATGGTCAAGCTATTATGGTGACAGGACAGGCCAAAACACAGTCAGAGGAAAATATAATGTTCACAGAGGAAATCTTAAAGCATCATACAAATTGGTCTCAACCTCAAAGAGGATTCTTGGAAATGCTTATAAAAGACATCAACAGGCACGTAAGAGAGAGACGAAAAAATGAGAAAAAAATGAGAAGTATTCATGAGGGAATCATTAGTTTCAAAAAGAAGAACAAAAATTCTCTGAAGAAAATAACATTAACAGTAGAATAAACCAAAAGGAAAGAGGGACACAAAAGATAACTGAAGAAAGTTACACATTAAAAACTAGAGCAGGGCAAATGGAAGCTAATAACCTTCTGAGACAGGAAGAATCAATCAAATAAACTAAACAGAATGAAAAAAAGTGGAAGAAAAAGTGAAATATTTCATTATAAAAACAGCAGACATGGAAAATAGATCCAGAAGAGAACATTTAAAAATTATTGGCCAACTTGAAGGCCATGATGAAAAAAAAAAAACTATTCTGCAAGAGGTAATTAGAGAAAACGGCCCCAATATTCTAGAAATGGAAAAAGAAATACTTATTTTAAAAAATCCATCAATCACCTGACCACAAGGAACATTGTTGCAAAACTCCAAAACTCTAATCTCAAGGAAAAATACTGCAAGTTTTCAACAAAAAATAACTCAAATATCAAAAGCAACAGTTATACTTACCCATAATTTGGCAGTGCCTAAAGTAAAAATTGGAAGGCCTACAATACCATATTCCAAATGGGAAAGGACCTAGTGTTACAACTACCCTGCAAGATTCAGTACCATATTTCAGGGGAGGAAATGGAGTTTCAATTAAGTAAGACTTTATCATTTCTATTGAAAAAAATAGAACTAGAAAGAAAACTTAACCTATAAATATGGAACTCAAGAAAAGCATAGAAAGATAAACAGGTATATATATATATATATATATATATATATATATATATATATATATATATATATATATATATATATATATATATATATATATATATATATGTAAAGGTTCAACTATTTACATCCCTAGAAGTAAAAACAATATCTGTTATTCTTGAAAATTGTATCTGTCATTGGAGCAGACAGAGGAGGACATCAAATGGATTGAGAGTGTGGTTGTGAATAGACGCTGAAGTGATGATGTCAAAGAAAATTATGTTGAGGGATAGAAAAAGCCCTATACTGGAAAAAAAGGAAAGGGGAAAGTATAGGGACAATTAATTTCCACTAAGAGGCTCAACAGACATGTGGCAATTGAGGGGAAACAAGAGAGAAGGATAAGAATAGGATAAGAATTGATTAAAGCTTGATCTCATTAGTTTGGCTCTAAAAAAGAATGTCAATCATTCACTTGGGAATAGAAAATTTTATTTAATCCTATAACAAATAGGAGGAGAAAGAGGAAAAGTAAAGGGAGGGACAAAATAGAGGGAAGGACAGAAATGTTAGGGAAAAAGGTAAGAGAAGAGGAGTAGGATTGATAGATAGATATTAAGGTACTGTATGGAGTGGCTCAAAAACACTACTAAAAAAGGGGGGAGTGGGGATAGAACATAAGTTATTGGGTGAGGCGGGAAAAACACTAGTAAGAGAAGGGGAGAGATGGTAGGAATTAATATATTGGGTGGAGAAAGTACAAAAAACAACACATGACCAAGAACAGGGTAGAAAGAGAACTGTGAATGTGAATGGAATGGACTCTCCCATAAAATGGAAGCAAATAGCAGAATAGATTAAAAAAATCCTACAATATGTTGTTTACATAAAACATGTTTTATGCAAAGAGACACATAAATAGTAAAGGTAAAAGGCTGGAACATGGTTTATTATGCTTCAGCTGAAAAAAAAAAAAAACAGAGGTAGCAATTCTGAATTCATATACAATAAAAGTGAAATTTGTTCTTATTAAAAGAATTAGGGAGGGAAAGTGTATCTTGATAAAGGGTACCAGAAATAATGAAGTAGCAACAATACTAAATGTGTATTCATGAAGTATTAGAGCAGACAAATTCCTGGAAAATATTTTAAGCCACTTACAGGAAGAAATAGACAGCAAAATTATTCTAGAGAGGGACTTCAACTGTCCCTTCTCAGAATCAGACAAACCCAACTACTAAATAAACAAGAAAAAAAATTGAGAGGTTACATTAATCCTAGAATACCTAGGAATGATAGACATCTGGTGAAAATTGTATAGGGTCAGAAAGAAATACACTTTTTTTTCTCAAATTCAGAAAGCCAGAAATAATAAATTCTTCCTTTTCTGAACACAATGCAATAAATATTATATTCAATAAAGGGCCAGGGAAAGATAGACTAAAAACAATTATAAATTAAATAATCTAATTCTATAGAATGAGTGGGTCAAACAACAAATCACAGAAACAATCCATAATTTCATACAAGGAAATGACGATCATGAGACAATATACCAAAAACCTGTGGGATGCAGCCACAACATTTGATAGGACAAATTGTATATCTCTAAATAGCTACATGAATAAATTAGAAAAAGAAGACATCAATGAATTAAAAATGCAACTAAAAAAAAAGGTAGAAAAAGAACAAATTACAAACCTTCAACTAAATGCTAAATTAGAGATAATGATACTCAAAGGAGAGAGGAATAAAATAGAGAATAAGAAAACTATTGAACTATTAAAACTAAAAGTTTATTTTCTGAAGAAACTAACATAATAGATATGAAAGAGATGAACTCACCACTAATTAAAAAGGAATTAAAGCAATAATTAGGAGTTTTTGTTTTGTTTTGTTTTGTTTTTGCACAACTCTTTGGCAGCAAAATTGGCAATCTGACTATAATATATGAATATTTACAACAATATAAATTTCCCAATTAAAAAAAAGGGAAATAAAACACTTAAGTAATTCCATTTTAGAAAAAGAAATTTAACAAGTCATTAATAAATTCCCTAAGGAAAAAATCTCCAGTGTCAGATGGATTCACAAGTGAATTTTTTCAAACATTTGAAGAACAATTAATTCCAATATTCTGTTAACTATTTGGAAAAATAAATCCTTCTATGATACAAATATGGTACTGATACCTAAACTAGTAAAACTAGTAAAAGACCACAAAAAAAGAAAATTATAGACTAATCATGCTAATGAATAATGATGCAAAAGATATAAATAAAATATTACCAAAGAGATTATAGCAATTTATCAGCAAGATAGAACAGTATAACCAAGCAGGATTTACAAATTACCATAATCGACCACATCAATAATAAAGTCAATAAAAATCATATGATAATCTCAATAGAAGTAGAAAAAGCTTTTGACAAAATATAGCACCGATTCTTATTGAAAACACTAGAGAGTATTGGAATAAAGAGAGCTTTCCTTAAAATAATTAGCAGTCTATCTAAAACCTACAGTAAGTATTATTTCTAGTATTATTTCTATCAGAGAGAAGCTGGACACTTTCCCAGTAAAACCATGGGTGAAACAAGGTTTTCCATTATCACCACTATTATTCAATATTATACTAGAAATGTTGGTTTTAACAATAAAAAAAATAAATTAAAGCAATTAGAATAGGCAATGAGGAAATAAAGGTATTGCTCTTTGCAGATGATATGATGATATAGTTAGAGAATCCTAAAAAAAATCCAAAAGCCTACTGAACACAATTCACAGCTTTACCAAAGTTGCAGGATATTAAATAAAACCACAGAAATCATCAGCATTTCTATAGAGTATTGATAAAGCCCATCAGAAAGAGATAGAAAGAGAAATTAAAACTAATTAAATTAAAAATACTTGGGATCTAACATCCAGACAAATCCCAGAACTATATGAACTCAATTACAAAACACTTCTCACACAAATAAAATCAGATAATTGGAAAATTATCAATTGTTCATGGCTAAACCCAGCTAATATAATAAAAGTAACAATTCTGCCTGTTTGTCTGCTTGTTCAGTGCCATATCAATCAAACTGCTAAAACATTATTTTAGAAAACTAAAAAAAAATAATAATAAATTTAAAAAATAACAATTCATCTGGAAGAAAAAAAGGTCAAGAATATCTAGAGAAGTAATGAAAAAAAAAAAATACAAAGTATGGCAGCTTTGTAGTTCCAAAACTAAAACTATATAATGAAGCAGCAGTCATCAAAACCATTTCATATTAGCTAAGAAATAGTGTGGGATCAGTGGAATTGATTAGATACAAAACACGAAATTCTCAAGACAATAGCGAACTAGTATCTGATAAAGCTCCAATCTCCAGATTCTGGAATAAGAACTCACTATGTGACAAATATTGCTGGAAAAATTGGAAAATTGTTATGGGCCAGAACTTGAAACAAGGTACTAAGTGGAATTAAGGAGACAATGGTAAAATCTAATTTAGCATTGATTTAATCCTACAACAAATAATGGTTTCCTTGTGATATAATGATTGGTGTATACTCAGTGTGGGGTATATAAGCAAGAAGCTCTCAGGGCCAGAAAATCAAGTGTACTAGAAGCTCTCTGCGGCTGAGACAGATTCATTCCATTTTCCACCTTTGTTGTGGTTGAAACCAGAAGCACAAACCCTTGGAAGTTGGGGAGATTCAGAAACCGGAGAAAGCAGGCAGCATCTCAAGCTCTCAGAACCAAGACCAGACTGAAAGCCTCTCCAGAAAGCCGCCCAGCTCCAGGAAGGAGATAATAAAGGATCTGGACTATAAGAAAGCTAACTGGGCCCCAGGAAAGGAGACAAGATTTGGAAAGAGACAATAAAGGCTTTGGACTTTAATCCCTGGCTATACTTTTGGTGATTACTGAACTGAAAGGAAGGTTGCCTCCAGAGACTCCAGGAAAACCCCAACAAGAGAAGAATACATTTCAGAGAAGAATATTACAGAAAATAATGTCAGAAAATCAGCATAGACCTATATCTCACACCACATATCAAAATAGGTTCAAAATTAATAAATAGTTTGGGCAAAGAATGATACCATAAAAAAATTAGAATTACAAGGAATAACTAGCTTATCAGATCTTTAGAAAAGAAAGGAATTTATGATCAAAACAGAACTAGAAAAAATAATGAAAGGCAATATGGACAGCTATGATTACATTAAATTAAAAATCTTTGCCCAACAAAACCAAAAGAAATAAAATTAAAAGAGAATTACTAAGTTGGGAAAAATATTTACAGACAGCATTTCTGATAAAGGTCTCATTACTGAGTCAGTACCCCAAGGAGATTATAAGGGAAGAAGGGAAAAGGATCCACATGTGCAAAAATGTTTGTAGCAACTATTTTTATGGTTACAAAAAAATTAGAAAATGAATAGAGGCCTATCAATTGGGGAACAGATGAATTAAGCTATGATAAATGAAATTTATGAAATATTATTGTTCCATAAAAATGATGAACAACCTGATTATAGATAGGCCTGGAAAAATTTACATGAACTGATGCTAAGGAAAACAAGCAGAACCTTGAATACTTTGTATTCAATAATGGCAAGGATGTGCAATGTTGAAATATGAAATGCTTGGTTCTTCTAAGTGGTCCAATGATTCAAAGCAAACCCAATAGACTTTTTTACAGAAAATACCATCTTCATCCAGAAAAAGTAATAAGTAGATTGAATATAAATTACAAATGCTGTGTTAATTCCCTTTTTCTGGTATTTTTTTCCTCTCCCATGTTTTTTAGCTTTTGCTCTGATTTTTCTCTTCCAACATAATTCATAAAACAATGTGGATTAAAAATAAATAAACTTACTACAATATGAAAAAAAAAAAAGAGCATTCAGTTTTCCCCTTGAAGGATTATCCTTAGTTTTTTTCTGGGTTTTGAGTTGTAATCCTAGCTTCTCTGTGTTCCAGAACATCATTATTCTAGTCTTCTGATCCTTTATTGTAAAAATGGCTAAATCTTGTATTATTCTAACTCTGGCTCTGTCATATTTGAATTGGTTCTTTCTGACTGCTTGCAAAATTTTCTCCTTTTCCTTTGGAGCTCTAAAATGTATATAATATATTTGTCAGAGGTTTCATCTGAGAATTTCTTTTTGAAAGTGATTGGTAGATTCTTTAAATTTCTATTGTGCTCTCTTGTTCTAGAATATCAGGGCATTTTTGCCTGACAATTTCTTGAAAGTTGTTCTCTAGGCTCTTTTTTTGATCATAGCTTTCAGTCTAATAATTTTAAATTAACTATATTGTATCTATTTTCCAGTCAGTTTTTTCTAAGATTTTTTATATTGTCCTATATTAATCATTATTTATCCTGGGTTTTATGTTTTTTTTACATATCATAATCATAATCTTTCACTTGTTCAGTTCTAAACTTTACAAAATTATTTTGTTGTGCGCTTGTGTATCTCTTTTGCCATCTGTGAAATTCTACTTTTAAGGGAGCTTAGTTTTAAGGGGTGTTTTCTTCAGAGTATGCTTTTTTTCGTATTTGGTCATTTCTGCTTTTTAAGACATTCTTCTTCTCATTGGCTTTTGGGACTTCTTATACCATATGGCCTCGGTTTTGTTTGTTTGTTTTTAAGGAGTTTTTGTTTTTAGTACTTTTTAAAAAAATAAAAGCTTTTTTATTTTCAAAACATAGGCATGGATACTTTTTTTTTTTTTTTAACATTAATCTTTGCAAAGCTTTCTATTCCAATTTCCCCCTATCCCCAACCCCCTCGCCTAGATGGAAAGTAATATATGTTAAACATATAGAGATATATGTTATAACCAATATATGCATACACACACACATATATATATATGTATATGTATATATATACATATATATATATATATATATATATATATATAATTATTTTGCTGCACAAGAAAAATCAAATCAAATATGAAAAAATGAGGAAGAAAATAAAATGGAAAAGAACAACAACAAAGTAAAAATGCCATATTGTGAATCAGAATCACACTCATTTCCCATTGTTCTCTCTCTGGGTTCAGATGGCTCTCTTCATCACAAGATCACTGGAACTTGTCTGAATCATCTCATCATGAAAAGAACCACGCCCATCAGAATTGATCATTGAATAATCTATTTTGTGATGAATAATGATCTTTAGTTTTAATTTGGTCACAAATTCCTTCCTCCTCCACAGTTCTGAGAGACCTATGTTCTTCTCCTTTGCATATATTATCACTCTTTATATATAAATCATGAACTCATTTCAACCATATCTTGATATGGAGTGTGGGTCAATGCATTGTTTCTGCCATACCAGTTTCCAATTTTCCCAGCAGTTTTTGTCTAATACTGAGTTTTTATCCCAAAAATTAGGGTCTTTGGATTTGTCAGACATTAAATTAGTACAGTTATTGACTATTTCTTTTTTCCTGTGAGCCTAACCTATTCCACTGATTGCTTACTCTATTCCTTAGCTAGTACCAAATGGTTTTGATGACTACAGCTTTATAATATAGTTTAAGATCTGGCATAGATAGTCCATATGCATTTGCTTTTTTATCACATTTATTCTCTTGCAATTCTTAAACTTTTGTTTTTCCAGATGAACTTTATTAGTATTTTTTCTAGTTCTTTAAAATAATTTCTTGGGAGTTTGACTGGCATGGCACTAAATAAGTAGATTAATATAGGAAGTATTGTCATTTTTATTATATTCAATTGGCCTACCCAGGGGCATTTGACATTCTTCCAACTGACTAAATCTGAGTTTATTTGTGTGCAAAGTATCTTGTAGTTGTGTTCATATAATTTCTGACTTTCACTTGGCAGATAGATTCCAAAATATTTTATACTATTGACAGTTATTTTGAATGTAACTTCTCTTTGTATCTCTTGCTGCTGTACTTTGTTGGAAATATATCAAATGCTGTGGATTTATATGGATTCATTTTATACCCTGCAACTTTACTAAAGTTGTGGATTGTTTCTAGTAGTGTTTTAGTTGATTCATTAGGATTCTATAAGAAAATATATTATCTGCAAAAAGCAATAATGTGGTTTCCTCATTACCTATTCTGTTTTCTTTAATCTTATTCTTCTCTTACAGCCAAAGATAACATTTCTAATACAATATTGAATAGTAATGGTGATAATGGGCAACCTTGTTTCACCCCTAATCTTATTAGGAATGGTTCTAGTTTTTCCCTATTAAAGTTGATTTTGGATGATAGTTTTAAATAGATGGTACTGAACCTTTTAAGGAAAAGCCCATTTGTTCCTGTAATCTCTAGTGTTTTTAGCAGGAATGGGTGTTGGATTTTATCAAATGCTTTTTTCTGCATCTAATCATATGATTTTTCTTGGTTTGGTTATTGTTATTGTCAATTATGCCAATAGTTTTCTTAATATTGAACTAGCCCTGGATTCCTGATATAAATCATGATCATGGTGTGCCATCCTGGAGATGGCTTTCTCTTTTCTCTTTGCTAATATTTTATTTAAGATTTTTGCATAAATATTCATTAGGAAGATTGGTCTAAAATTTTATTTTCCTGCTTCCATCCTACTTGATTTAGATTTCAGTACCATGTCTGTATCATAAAAATAATTTGATAAGACTCCTTTCCCTATTTTTTCAATAAATTGCATAGTATTGGAGTTAATTTTTCTTTAAGTGTTTGGAAGAATTTGCATCAAATTAATCACTCACTGGAGATTTTTCTTAGAGAGTTGATTAATAGTTTATTCTAGTCGAAAATGGGACTATTTAAGTAATTTATCTCCTCTTCTCTTAATCTGAGAAATCTATATTTTTTTTTACATATTCCTCCACTTCAGGTATACTATCATATTTATAGCAATATCATTGGGGAAAATAACTACTAATTATTGTTTGAATTTCCTCTTCATTTGGAAAGTTCTCCCTCTTCATTTTTGAGATTAACAAATATATGCTCCTTATTATTTTAAGGAATAGTCCATTTATTCCTATGCTCTCAAGCGTTTTTAGTAGGAATGGATGTTGGATTTTATCAAATGCCTTTTCTGCATCTATTGAGATGATCATATGGTTTTTATTGATTTGATTATTAATATGGTCAATTATACTAATAGTTTTCCTAATATTAAACCAGCCCTGCATTCCTGGTATAAATCCCACTTGGTCATAGTGTATTATCCTGGGGATGATTTTCTGAAGTCTATTTGCTAATATCTTATTTAAGATTTTAGCATCAATATTCATTAAGGAAATTGGTCTATAGTTTTCTTTCTCAGTTTTCGATCTACCTGGTTTAGGTATCAGTACCATGTCTGTGTCATAGAAGGAATTTGGTAGGACTCCTTCAATCCCTATTTTTTCAAATAGTTTACATAGCATTGGAGTTAGTTGTTCTTTAAATGTTTGGTAGAATTCACCTGTAAATCCATCTGGTCCTGGGGACTTTTTCTTAGGAAGTTGGTTAATAGCTTGGTCTATTTCTTTTTCTGAGATGGGACTATTTAGACTACTTACTTCTTCCTCTGTTAATCTGGGCAAGCTATATTTTTGAAGGTATTCTTCCATTTCATTTAAGTTATTGAATTTATCGGCATAAAGTTGAGCAAAGTAGCTCCTAACTATTGTTCTAATTTCCTCTTCATTAGTGGTGAGTTCACCCTTTTCATTTTCAAGACTAAAAATTTGCTTTTTCTCTTTCCTTTTTTTAATCAGGTTTACTAAGGGTTTGTCTATTTTGTTGTTTTTTTCATAAAACGTACTCTTAGTTTTATTAATTAATTCAATAGTTTTTTTACTTTCAATTTTATTAATCTCACCTTTTATTTTTTGAATTTCAAGTTTTGTGTTTGTCTGGGGGTTTTTAATTTGTTCCTTTTCTAGCAATTTTAGTTGTAAGCCCAATTCGTTGGCCCTCTCTTTCTCTATTTTATTCAAATAGGCCTGTAGAGATATAAAACTTCCCTTATTTCTGCTTTGGCTGTATCCCACACATTTTGGTATGATGTCTCATTATTGTCATTTTCTTGGGTGAAGTTATTAATTATGTCTATGATTTGCTGTTTTACCCAATCATTCTTTAGTATAAGATTATTTAGTTTCCAATTATTTTTTGGTCTATTTTCCCCTGGCTTTTTATTAAATGTTATTTTGATTGCATTATGGTCTGAAAAGGATGCATTTACTATTTCTGCCTTACTGCATTTGATTTTGAGGTTTTTATGCCCTAGTATATGATCAATTTTTGTATAGGTTCCATGAACTGCTGAGAAGAAAGTATATTCCTTTCTGTCTCCATTTAGCTTTCGCCAAAGATCTATCATATCAAACTTTTCTAGTATTCTATTTACCTCTTTCACTTCTTTCTTATTTATTTTGTGGTTTGATTTATCTAATTCTGAGAGTGAAAGGTTGAGATCTCCCACTATTATAGTTTTGCTATCTATTTCCTCTTGCAGCTCTCTTAATTTCTCTTTTAAGAATTTAGATGCTGCACCACTTGGTGCATATATGTTTAATATTGATACTGCTTCATTATTGATGCTGCCCTTTAACAGGATATAATGCCCTTCCTTATCTCTTTTAATTAGATCAATTTTTGTTTTTGCTTGATCTGAGATGAGGATGGCTACTCCTGCTTTTTTGGTTTTGCCTGAAGCATAATAGATTCTGCTCCACCCTTTTACTTTTAGTTTGAATGTCTCACCCTGTTTCAGGTGTGTTTCCTGTAAACAACATATAGTAGGATTCTGACTTTTAATCCAGTCTGCTAACTGCTTCCTCTTTATGAGGCAGTTTGCCCCATTCACATTTATAGTTAGAAGGACTAATTCTATATTGCTTGCCATCCTATTAACCCCTGCTTATGCTTTTCCCCTTTCCTTCCCTCTTACCCTCCTATCCAGTATTAAACTGGTGAACACCACTTGCTTTTCACAGCCCTCCCTTTTTAGGATCCCTCCCCCACCTTAAAGATCCTCCCCTTATTTTACCCCTTTTCCTCGAAATTACTGTATTCCCTTCCCCTTAGCTTACTCCTTCCCTTTCACTTTTCAATGAAGTGGAAGAAGTTTCACCATAAATCGAATATGTCTATTGATACACGCTATGTTCATCTCCCTCCTTTCTTTCTCTCAGATATAATAGGTTACCTTTGCCTCTTCATGAGATGTAGTACCACCACTTTACACTTTTTTATGATATAATCTCCTTTCCACCTCTAGTTTCTAAGACAAATTGTACATATGTTCTTTACATATTTTTTTGACAGAAGTATAGTTCTCAAGATTTCTTTTTACCTTTTTAGAAATCTCTTGAGTTCTGTATTTGAAGATCAAACCTTTTATGTACGTCTGGTTTTTTCATCAAAAATAGATGGAATTCATTTATTTCGTTAAATGTCCATCTTCTTCCCTGGAAAACGATGCTCATTCTTGCTGGGTAAGTTATTCTTGGCTGCATACCAAGTTCCTTAGCCTTTCGGAATATCATGTTCCAGGCCCTGCATTCTTTTAATGTGGACGCTGCTAGATCCTGGGTTATCCTTATTGTGGATCCTCCATATCTGAATTGCTTTTTTCTAGCAGCTTCCAATATCTTTTCCTTTGTCTGATGGTTCTTGAACTTGGCCACTATATTTCTTGGCGTTTTGATTTTAGGGTCCCTTTCAGTAGGTGATCGATGAATTTTTTCAATGTCTATTTTACCCTCTGTTTCCAGAATGTCTGGGCAGTTCTCTTTCATAATTTCCTCAAAAATGGTGTCCAAGCTCTTTTTTTCCTCCCATTTTTCAGGGTATCTGATTATTCTCAAATTGTCTCTCTTGGATCTGTTTTCCAGGTCTGTTGTCTTTCTGGTAAGGTACTTGACATTCTTTTCAATTGTTTCATTTCTCTGGTTTTGCTTGACTACCTCTTGGTTTCTCCTTGAGTCATTCATTTCTACTTGTTCCAGTCTAATTTTCAATGATGTATTTTCTTCACTCACTTTTTTTATATCTCTTTGTAATTGTCCAGTTGAGTTTTTATCTTCTATGGAATTTTTTTCCATTTTATCCATTTTATTTTTTAGAGAGCTGATTTCTTTTTCCAGCTCACTAATCCTGTTTTCCTTGGAGTTTACCTTTTCCAGCTCACTAATCCTGTTTTCCTTGGAGTTGTTTACCTTTTCCAGCTCACTAATCTTGTTTCTCAATGATTTAATTTCTTTATCCACTCTGTCTTTGAATGCATGGGATGACTTCTCCAGGCTCTCTTCCCAAAGCTTCCCTTTCCTTTTCCCATTTCTCTTCCAGCTCACTTGTGAGAGCCTTTTTGATTTCCTCTATGAGTTTTTTTGTATTGAGGAGCAGCTTATATCCCTCCCAGGGGATACATCTGGGGACAGTCTGTTCCTAATCTCCTCAGCATTTGAAGTCTGCTCCCTCTCCATACAGAAGCTGTCAATGGTTAGAGCCCTTTTGAATTTTTTGTTCATTTTGTCAGAGTAGGAATCAAAGATCAGTGAATTCTTTCAATGTTCATTTTAACCTGATTCCAGAACATCAGGGAAGTTGTCCTTGATCATTTCTTGAAAGATAATGCCTAATCACTTTTTTTTTTTCAATCTGGCTTTTAGGAAGTTCAATAATCCTTAGACTATCTTTCCTAATCTATTATCCAGGTTACTGGCTCTTTTAGTGTGGCATTTGGCATTTGACATTTTCTTCTATTTCTTCATTATTTTTGTTTTATTTGACTGATTTTTGATGTCTCACTGAGTCATCCATTTCTATCTGTTCCATTAATTTTTAGTTAATCATTTTTCTTCAATTACATTTTTTAGCACCTTTTGTATTTGACCCATTGAATTTTTAAATGAGTTCTTTTGTATGAAGTTTTTTTTTTTCCCTTTTCACAAATTCTGTTTTTCAAGCAGTTGTTTTCCTTTCCCATTTTTTCAAGTCTATTTTATAAGGAGTTATTTGCTTTTTGCACTTCACTTGTTTTCTTCAGATAATTTCTTTATTTTCTTTTTCAAACCCTCTTGCAAAGTTCTTCTTTCATTTTCCCATTTTTTTTTTCTAGTACTCTTTTAAGAGCTTTTTGAATTCTTCCAAGAGAGCCTTGTGAGAAGGGGACCAATTTATATCACTCTTTAGGGCTTCATGTGAAGATAATATGCTTTTAGTATCCTCAGGGTTTGAAATCTGTTCTCTTTCTCCCTAAAATTTGGTCTTGTTCAGAGTTGTTTTTGCTTTTTAGCTTTTTTTTTTTTTTTTTTTTTTTAATGTTGAGGTCTGCTTTTATGGCAAAGGGGTGATTATCCAAGCTTCCTTTACAAGTGAAAGTGGCTGTGTGTGTCAGTACTGACTAACTTTGTTTGCTTGATGGGCATGACTAAGTTCCATGAAATTCTGGTGTTTAGGTTAGGGGCTCATTATTTGCCTTTTGTATTTGTGTTGTCTATCTTATAACTAATCTGTTTATCTACTGTTTGGAACCAGAATAGAATAGCTAGCACTGCTATAGATTCTTCCTAGGGGATTCTCTGTCAGATGGAGCCTACACTGCCTTGGAACTGTGCCCTGCCTGTGCTTGGCTCATGTGGTTGGCCCTCCTGCCTTGCATTACATTTTAAAGAAAAGTTGTTTCAAACAAAAGTATGTCCAAAGAATAGATAACAAAATAAAAAGAATGAAAGATAAAAATTCATTTTAAAAATTTAAAAAATAAGTCATTGATATTTTATCATGCTAAAAGCTTTCACTACCAAGATTTCTGAGCTGCATTACTTATGAAAATTTCAAAATTGCAGATTAACCCAAGACTTTTGAATGTTTTAGCAATTATGTTGAAAATACCAATGAAACTCACATACTTATGTCCACCAACAATTAGATATAGAACATTTAAAAATGTTGACTGTCATCAATACAGACATAAAAATATATATAAATATGAATATTTTCAAAAAACATATTGTTTATATGTTGTATATTTTTGAATATACTATCTGTCAACAATGTGTGGAAATATGACACTAAGTAGTTGAACAACTCCAAAGAACAGATTGTTTTGTTGGTTACAATGGGCTTCATTTTCTTTTGAATCAGACAGTGTCTTTTTTCCACTCTTATACTGAGAACAACTTGCTTAATTTTTCACCATAATAACATATTGCTTCTATGTCCATCTCCATGGGAAATATTTTTTTCTTTAGAAAACGGAATTTCTGAAGGATGTGCATACCTAGCAACTAATGCAGCCCATTTGCAAAATAATCCCAGATTCTTTATAAATGTCAAATTGGACCCACAGATCTCAAACAGTTGCCAAAATCAGAATGTCTCAGTGAATGTCACAGTGATCCATGGTACATGCTTACCTTGAAGAAATTTTGTTTGAGTGTCAAATTCTGTCAGGTTCACTTTAAAGACATGCTTTATTTTAGAAGTAGATTCTAGTGTTTTGGGGTGAAATAATATACATACTCTGAATAAGTCAACTGTATGAAAATTGGCCACTCTAGGGATGGCTAGAGACATGTTACTACTTTTCAATTATCTTGAATGTTTCAACTTATTTCAATGTTTCATATAACTATGATTAGCCATATTTTGTGATATATACTTAAGTAACTAGCTATTTCCATTTTATTTGAAATCATTGGTGGTTTTTTGACATTTACTTTAATGACCTGGGTTAACTTCCAAACTCATCAAACAGTTTCACTACTAGGATATCTCAGGTTACTATAGCAGCAAGTTATTATTTCCAATAGAAATACAAACCCTGCCTGTGCTACTCCCTACTATGAAATGACAACATTAACCAATGTCACCATTTGCATCATTTAGATTTATAAATTTTTTTATCTAGAAACACCATTACTTAACAAATAACTTGCCATCCTTTTAATTAAAAGTGGCAACAGTAAAATATGATGTTAAAGCCCTGTTTCAAAGATATATGAAATTTATAAGATCTCATCAGATCCAAAGGAAAAGTAACATATAAAAATCAAGGACAGCAAAAGTTTATGTACAACATCAATTGCCACAATCCAAAGCATTTGACTTCCTATGCAAGACCATGGGGCAAGAGTAGACATCTAAATTTTCAAGCAATGTTTTGTCATTGTAGACAAGAATACCTTTTCAGAAAGCATTTCCTTCATTTGTCTTTGTTTATAACCTAACTTGAAAAGTCACAGAAAAAAAGTAGAACTTTTTAGCTTGGAGAAAGGCCCCTCAGTTTTAACTTTTTTAATGAAGTATGTGCATTTCAGTCTATTAGCTCATTGAATATACAGGATTGAAATACAGGAGAAAATATATTATAATAATGTAAGTTTTTAAACACAATTTTGAGGTATGTTAAAGCCTTGTGTATTTCTTAAATATTAACAAAATTACAAGCATATTCCAAACAAGAACTCTACTTGAAACCAAAACTATTTATTTATTAATCAAAGTTTTCCCCACAACTTGGCAAATGCTACATTATTAGGTACAACTTTAAGGATTATGCATTCAAGTTCATCCTCTTTAATTATGTGATTCCATGCGCTATAATTTCTTTGTTTAACTCATATTGTTATATTCAGATTTTAATTTTCTAAATGTTTCCTAAAATTTTATTTTTTTTAAATTTCTAATACTATAGTTTTAAAAGATATTTTATCCAATTATAATTAGGTAACCAATAACATTAACCATTTTTATTACAGTTCACAAGGCTATAATTTTATTATGTTAAAACTTATTTTCTTTATGCAACAATGACTATTATTTCAGAAAGTCCACACAATTAATTGTTATATCCAAAGTTTATCTTTCTACCTATATTTACTACTTTAGCTACTTAGAATTATTAATAGAATATGAATGATTTTCACATTGAGATACTGTCCCTTTCATAATTGAAATATTTGATTGCTTAAACAAGCAGAAAAGAAAAAATTTGCCTAAGGAAAAGGCCAACATTAATTTAATAAAAATTTTATTAGTAGTATCTAAATTCAATGTGAAGGAGAATTGTAGAGCATTGATAGAACTAGGTAAAGACCTGTCTAAAAGGACAAATATTCTAACAAGACTTATATTTGAAACAGAAGACCAATTGAAATAATAATTTCTATAGAGGCTTGTGGTTCATAAGCTCATTTGCATGTCCCTTTAACATTTTTAAATTTCATTATACCTGAAAAATATGTAAACTCTTTAAATGTTCAGAGGTTTGAGAATGATTAAATAATGACAGACTGATTATATTTCATAATGTGAAGATTAATTAGTGAACAACAGGAAGCTAAATTGAGTTGAGTGAGTGAAATAACATAGCTATGAAGAAGTCAATTGGAAGACTTCTGGGGGAGGAACCAAGATGGTGGAGTAAAGTCAAAGAGCTATTCCAGCTCTCCCAGTTTTTCTTGAAAACTACATGACACTAAGCCTCTGAACAGAGTCTGATGGAATGAAACCACTCTCCAACTCAAGATAGACTGGAAAAACTTCAAGAAAGGTCAGTCTTGCTGTGGTGAAAGAAATGCTCAGCTCAGGTCAGATAGACTCTGGAAAAGCCTATGAGCAAGTATTAATCTCAGCAAATCAAGAACTAAGACCATAAGTCCTGGCTCAGTAGAAAAGTAAATCAATGGAGCAGCTTCCAGTCCCAGCTGGGAAGACAAACTCTGAGAAACCAAGCTGTTTTCTGAAAAGAGCAGGCAAAGCTACCCCCTGTAAACACAAGGGAATCCTGTGCTCAAAGCCAAGGTTCAGAGCTGTATAAGAAGCATCCCCCTTTGACCCAGGAACAGGGCATAACCTTAAAAGTAAAAAAAAAAAAATGGAAATGCCAAAAGAAAAGAAAAGAAAAATGGGCCAGAACTCTGAAACAAGTATTCTTACAAGATATTAAATCAGTAGAACTGATAAAGACAATATTTATCTAGTTTAGCATGGTGATTAACAGTTCTCTAAGTTCAGTATTATTGATTTAATCTTACAACAAATAATGGTTTCCTAATGATATAATTATTGGTTTATATTCAGTGTAGAGCATATAATCTGAGACAAACTCATCCAAGAGAGGGTAGAGAAGACAAAGTACTGGAGGCAGGAGCTCAAGCCAAGGAGAGAGATTCATTTCCATCTTCATCAGCCTTGTGGTGGCTGGCCTGTCCTCCCGCATTTTCTCCACTGAAACCAAGTCCCTTCTGAAGGCCCGAGAAAGCTAACTGAGCACTAGGTGAAGGAGAAAATAGACTTTGGATTTTGACTCATTTCTTGTGGCTATTCTTGTGGTGATGACTCAACTGGAGTATCCAGAGTAATCAATTCTGGAGGCCCAGAGACCTCCAGAAAACCAAACAAGAACATTAAAGAAAATGATCAAGAAACAGAGAAGAACCTTGACCATACAAGGCTATTATGGTGGGTGACAGGGCAGACCAAAACAAAAACTGAGAGGAAGGCAGACTATCCACATAGGAAATCTCATATAAATTAGTCTCAAGCCCAAAGAGGCTTCTTGGAAGTGCTCATAAAAGATTTTAATAGGCAAATAAGAGAGGTAGAAGAAAAAAATGAGAAAGGAAATGAGACATATGCATGAGAGAATCAATAGTTTGGAAAAGGAATGAAAAATTGTCTAAAGAAAACAACATCTTAAACATTATAATCAAACAAATGTTTAAAAGATATACAAATTAATGGTGTAATAGATTGCAGTGGTTATTCAGCCCAAAAAACAAGAGAGTATATTCCATACTCTTAGTAATACTTGTTTATAATCTCCCTTTGAAATGATTTTATAGTAAAATGAATGTCATTTTCCTTGGAAAAAGTAGACCTTGGGAAGTAATTTAGAAAGTATAAAATGCTAGAAATTGGATATGTAAAAAGATATTTTAGACTAGAACAAAAACATATGTAACATTCTTGATCTTCTGAAAAGATATTTGCAACAAAAACAAAAAGTTGAATAGAAGCAGAATGAAGAAATGAAGGAGGAAGCAGAGAATGAATTATCTGACATTAAGAAAGAGAAGTACTTGAGCTAAAAGAAAATAATTCAAGAAAAAGATTATCTTAAGCAAAAGGACTCAGGGACTAGAATCATAAGGATAATGAAGAGGGCTAGAAGATGTGAAAGAGGAAAAGAAGGAAATTGATTTCAGAAAAAAAATTGTAGTAGGAAAGACAAGAAAGAAGTTGTTAGAAGGGAAATTAATCTGAGGCATGTTGGTTGCATACCTAGAGTTATGAAAACTCTTGGTAAGTTCCAATCTGTCTTTAGACACTTAAAGTTGTGGTCAGTTTCCTCATCTATAAAATAGTTAGTAAAGGAAATGAAAAATCATTCCATTATCTTTGCTAGATACATTCAAATGGGTTCATTAAAGTTGTACATAGCAGAAGCAACTGAATAACAAACAAATTCTATTAAAGTTTTAGCTATATAAGAAAAGAATGAGCTCCAGTATTTAAAACCCTCAGAATGTATCAAAACAGTTAGACAGAAAGAACTATAAGGGAAGATGTTTCTCATTTATAAAATGTATGGATAACATGGACAGTGTTATGCAAAATTAAGAATTCAAAAAGATATTGATATTCATTGATATAGAGTGAATCTAAAAAGATTGAATTTAATGGAGATAAAGATAAAATTTTATTCCAAAATTTGACTTCACAAGTGAGTTTCGAGCACAGTGTTTAGAGAGGAGCTTGTTTGTTGCCTTCTTTAAAAACCTCTCATGATTTCAGTAGATTGAAAGCAAAAGAAGAGTCAATAATATCATGAGGAAGCCAAAACAAATATTTATTATTAAAATGTATCATTGCTAAAATTAAGATAGTGTGGGTCACATTTGATATTGTGTTCTAATAGTCAAATATTAGGAAAGGCATTGACAATCCACAGAACTTTTAAAGAGAGGCAATCACTAGGGGAAAAAGGCATGTGATATATCATGTTCTTTCAAAAGGACCTCTGGATTAGCAAAACTTCATGAAGGGGGAACATATGAAATGGTCTTGAAATATGTTTTAAGGGAGTAAAATGGAGAGAGTACTGTAGGCATTAAATAATATTGAAAGCAAAAGTATAGCACATATTCTTACCCATCTCTATATTTCCCTTTCTAGGTCAGAAGAATATGAACCAAAATAGATAGTTCAATCTGTATTTATAGTTATCTTTTTATGCCTATATATCTCAATCTTCAATTAGAAATTTCTTAAGGGATTGACTATCTTCCTTAAGGATCTATATTTAATGACATTACAACCTCTTGTATTATTATCCAGAAAGCATGATATCATAATCCTATTAAGACTCTTTTCTCTGTGAGAAATTCTATTGCTTGAAAATATGACATGGATTTTTTATTGTTCACTTTTTACTTCTGAAGTTTGCATGCATAATCCAAACACCAACACAGGACACAATTGGTGAAAGCAAGAGGTATTAGAGATCAGTGGGGAAAATTCAGGAATAAGTGGTCATTTCTATGCATAGCTTCTTATATTGTTCTATAAAAATGATCAGCAGGATGATTTTAGAGAGGAATGGAGAGACTTTTATAAGTCATTAGAAATCTCAACATCATTTCTTCTCCTGTGTCACTATGGATTGTTCTGAATTTTCCAATTTTTTTTCCTGCAACACTTCATTTTGTTTTGCTTCTTGAAGGAATATTATCTAAGTGAAGTCTGGGACTCTTTTTTGGTTGAGCCCATTTACTTCTCTCTCAATGGAAGAATTTTGAATTGTCTGATTTATATTTTTATGCCTACTTTGATTCTCTTTTGCTATCAACAGTGTTTTTCTTTTCTTTTGTTTTGTTTTGTCTATTTCTTCTTGCAACTCTCTTAACTTTTCCTTTAGGAAGTTAGATGCTATACCACTTGGTGCATATATGTTTAATATTAATATGGCTTCATTGTCTATGCTAACTTTAAGCAGGATATAGTTTCCTTCCTTATCTCTTTTAATTAGATCAATTTCTGCTCTTGCTTGATATGAGATAAGGATGGCTACCCCTGCTTTTTTTGGCTTTACCTGAAGCATAATAGATTCTGCTCCAATCTTTTACCTTTACTCTGTATATATCTCCCTGCTTTAAGTGTGTTTCCTGTAAACAACATATTGTAGGGCTCTGACTTTTGATCCAGTCTACTATCTGCCTCTGTTTAATGGGAGAGTTCATCCCATTCACATTTACAGTTAAAATCGCTAATGCTGTATTTCCTGCCATCATATTATCCCCAGATTATGCTTTTTTTATTCCTTGACCCCCCTGAACTCCTTCCCCAGTATTTTATACAGTTCTCAATAGTTATTTTTACCTTTTTTTCTGATTCTCTTGAGTCTTGTGGAAATAGATCAAATTTTTTGTTTGTCTGATTTTTTTTTTTCTTTTTCTTAGAAACAAATGGAATTCCTTTGTTTCATTAAATGTCCATCTTCTTCCATGGAAGAAAATGCTAAACTTAGCTGGGTAATTTATTCTTAGTTGCATTCCTAGTTCTTTTGCCTTTCAGAATATCAGGTTCCAGGTCCTTTGATCCTTTAATGTGGAGGCAGCCAGATCTTGAGTGATCCTTATTGCTGCACCTTGATATTTGAATTGTTTTTTCCTAGCTGCTTTCAATATTTTTTCCTTAGTTTAGTAGTTCTTCAGCTTAGGTACAATGTTCTGTGGTGTTCTTTTTTTTTAGGGTCTTTTTCAGAAGGTGTTCGATGAATTCTTTCAACACCTATTTTTCCCATCTGTTTCTAGTATCTCTGGACAGTTCTCTTTGATGATTTCCTGTAAAATAGAATCTAGGCTCTTTTTTATCATAATTTTCAGGAAGTCCAATGATCCTCAGATTATCTCTCCTAGATCTATTTTCCAGGTCTATAGATTTTCCCAGTAAATATTTGATGTTATTCTCCAGTTTTTCTTTTTGTTTTGTTTTGTTTTGTTTGACTGATTATTGTTTTCTCAATGAGTCATTCATTTCTATTTATTCAGTCCTGATTTTTAATGAGTTATTTTCTTCATTCACATTTTTTAGTTCTTTTTGCATATGGCCAATTGAGTTTTTAAATGAATTATTTTGCTCTCTTGAATTTTTTTTTTCCATTTCACTAATTTTTTTTTAATGAGTTATTTTCTTTTTTCAAATCACAAATCCTACTTTCTTGGGAATTTTTTATCTTTTCCAATTCAGAAATCCTACTTTCCTGTGATTTTTTAGCCTTTTCTAATTCACAAATTTTGTTTTCCTGCACCTCCTGTGATTTCTTTATTTTTTCCAACTCAAATTTCAGGATGCTGTTATTCACTATCATAGCTTCTCTTTCCTTTTCCCATTTTTCTTCAAACTCTCTTAACTTTTCAATAGTCTCTTCTGAAAGAGAGTTATGTAATGGGGGTAGGTATCATTCCCCTTTAGGGTGTTATCTGGAGACTGTCTGTTGTTAGCCTCCTCGGGGTTGGATACCTGCTCTTTCTCTGTATAGAAGGTATCAAACATTCTCTTCAGTTTTTTACTCATTGTTAAAACTCGGTGGATTCAGCCATTTGGGTAGTAAATTTGCTGCTTCTTCCCAGCTAGGCTGGAAAGGAGCAAAATTATGACTGGGCTATGAGAGAGAGCTCTGGGAGTAAGTTCCCCAACCCTTCCCCAGAAATGACTCAGATGTAATTAGCTTGGCTGTATTGTGAGGAATGCCCAGTAAAGAACCTCTGCTGTGTGGCCTAGCAACTGCCCAGAGGCTAGAGGATGAACAGTAAAAGTGTCAGAAACCCCAGCCAAAGCCTCCCTTGGGGCCGTGTATATTAGCTGCTGACCAGGAAAAGCCCCTGTGCTCAAATCAGAAGTCTCTGCTTGGGAAACACAGTCACTGCTGTGGGGATTCTGCTGCTAGAGATTTTGCTACTACAAGAATTCCACTGCCTCAGGCTGAGCCCCCCACTATGTGGATTAGAGGCTGCCTCCGGTTGTGTCCCCTGCTGTTCAGGTTCTTAACTGCCCCAAGGAAAATCCCTGGACAGCAGAAGGTGGCTGCACAGCCTTGCCGAGAACAATGTTGGGTCACTTCTGGTTTGGGGTCGTTATATTTTCTGTTTTTTTTATTTAAAGTGGCTTTGATTTCAATTCTGATCTGCTGTTTTACAAGCAGAGTAGAGCTATCAGCCTATGCCAGATTCCTCTATTTCAGTGGCTTCTCTGATCCCAGAGTTCTCCCCAGCTTGTTTGGCATAATGTGCTAGCCCCTAGTCCAACGCTATCTGTGCCGGTCTTTTTTTTCCTCTCCTTGGAACCGACCTTTTCTGTGGATATTCCATATTCTCTTTGGCTGGTAAGTTGTGCTTCTAATCCTTGTGGTTTTTATTAGTCCAGTGTTATTTTTGAGGCTGATTTAATTAGTTGGTAATGAGGGTAGAAGGGAGCTTAGAAATTCACAAGTATCTTTTCTACCATCTTGGCTCTGGCCCTAGAATAAACTTTTGATGGGAAGGAAGTCAAACTTTGCATATGATTCAGGGCCTACATTTTCTCTTTAGAAAAAGTGACCAGGAGTTTAATTTAGAGTAAAGTTTGCATGCTCTAAACAAATGAACAAATTATATGTTAGCCCTTGATTTTCCTCCTATCAAGAATCAAAGTTTCCCATGGAAAAAGATAGAGGGAGGGAGTGCTATAAATGACCATTGTGATTTCTCAGTGAGTCATGATTGGCATTCCTTTATTAAATATATAAACAAAAGAATTATAGACTCTTCTTTCTTGTTAAAAAACATTGTAAACAATTCAATAGGTTTTCAGTATTAAGTATTATAGTCAAATTTATAGATACATGTGTCTGTGGAGGTGACAGTGTAAAAGCAATATTTCTGGAATGAATGAAAAAAGTATTTATTAAGTGCTTCCAGCTTTAGCACAGTGCCTGTCAGATAGCATGAATTTAATAAATTCTAGTTGACTGACTTCTCACTTTGGGCTCTGAAATGAAAAAAAGAAATTCTTCTCATTACTTCCCTCATCTTTCTGGAGGCCTTAAAACTCTGGTTATTAGCAATGTGGTACAAGAAAAAAAAATCACTCACTTAGGGGATTTGGGTTTAAAAACTGTTACTTATTATATATGTATCACTGGACAAAACAGTATCATGAAAACAATTGCTCATATTTTAGCAACTATCTTTGCTTTTTGTGTTAAATTTGAATCCCCTACCTGTTGCTTTAACACAATATTTGTGTTTGGTACACTTTGATTCCTGTGTGTTCCTCAAAAAAAAAAAAAAAAAAAAAACTGCATAGGCTTTCATCTTCCTTAAGATCCAATTAGCCAATATCGTTCAGTACACATGACCTTGCCTTAGCCTTTAAATAACTTGTCTCTTTTTTCTGTTTTGAATTAGCACTGTCCCTCCATGTCTCTCCCCCATCCTCAAACAAATTCAGCTTCCTTCCAAATAATTGCTAGTGCTGAGAAAGCAGATGTTCCTTATGACCAATAAACAACAGGCACCTGGACTTGATCCAGTTACTGAATCCATTCACCTCTCTGCTGTCATAATTCAAATTCTCCTTCTAATGAGGAAAATTAGTATTAACAAATATCAAAACATTTCTCTTACTTATCGACATATTATAATAATAACATAAGTAAACAATGGATAGTTAATAAGCATTATTGATTACTGACAATGTGTAAGCACACAAAATGGAATGGATAAACTTGTTTTTATGTCATCAGGATTGAAAAATGATAGAAAACTTAGGAATGCATAATACTACAGGTCGTATCAACCAGATTGGAAATGTGTTTATGCTATGTAAGATTTGATCTTGCAATTTTTTTTATTGAACTTAGCAATGTTAATTTCCTCTGAGCTATACACATTTTGCAATTCTAAATCATACTCTATAGAAAAAAATAAATCAAAGTAGTCACCCTTTAAAATTGCATTTTATTTTGGAAAGTAGCTGATAATTTGGAAGTTTGCTCACATATCATGCATCTAAACTTCACTTTCTGGGCTATTGATCATTTTTGATTTTTAGAAGATTTTACTTTACTGATTTATCATTAGCACAACACTGTTCATCTTCCAAATGCTTTATAAATATTAAAAAAAAAAACCTAGATTTTACAGACTATAATTGACTTAATTATAAGTATGAGAAACTGAGCCACTGACGTAATTTTTCACTGAAGCGCAAAAGAAAAATCTTCAAAATAGGTGAGTCAGATAATTTAATAAGCAAGTGCTTATTAGGGAGGAGTTAAAAATATCATGAAATACCTCAAATCCCTAGAAAAATATTTGGAGCCTTTTCTCAAGGAGTTAAAATGTTGTCTATACATTTTTTCCAGCCATAGACCCATGAGTAAGAGATTGAAAACTGAGTCATATAATAATTAAATATTTTATTTACTAATTACACAAGGAACATTTATAAGTCATTAGAAATCTCAACATCATTTCTTCTCTTGTGTCACTATGGCTTGTTCTGAATTTTCCAAATTCTTTCTGCAACACTTCATTTTGTTTTGTTTCTATAGTTGGTTGCCAATTAATACCTGTGTCATAAATAATATGAAATGACTAGTTGATAGGAAGCAATGCAACAGAGTGCTTGGCTTAGAAAGCCCTGACCTTTTGTACATCTTTTGATATGTTAGGCTCATTTTTTTCTCTTCCATAAATTGAAGGTTTTGTATTCAATCAATTTACATTTCTTAAATGCCTACTAAGTATCAGGCACTGTGTTAGATATTGAAGATACAAAAAGAAGCAAGATACTGTTCCAAACTTCAAGAAGTTCACACTCTTATGGGATAGACAATAGTCAAACAAGATATGTCAAGTGAGATGTGTACAGGATAATGAAGGAATAATTTACAGAGTGTAGATATTACAAATAACAGGTTTTGGGGAATGTTTACTATAAAAAGTAGGATTTTAGTTTGAACTTAAAGGAAGTTAAAGTCAGTAATCAGAGTTGAAAAGGGAGAACATAACAGGAATGGTTGTAAGGGTGAAGTAGAAGTAAGATAGCCAGAATGAATCAAAGGTCTTGGTCACATATTATATGAATAACGAGGAAGTCAGTGTTACTGAACTGAAGGATATATATTGTAGAGTAATGTGAAAGAATATTGAAAAGATAGGAAGGGGTTATGTTATGAAGAACCTAGAACTACATAGCATTTTATAGTCAGAAAAAGGATAAAAAGGCATTGGCTTTTATTGAATAAATGGGGTGCCATGTGATTGTTTTAGGAATATTACTTTATTGTCTGACTAGAGTATGGATTGGAATGAGAAGAGACTTGACGCAGAACCAATAACAGTTTATTACAATAATCAAAGGATAAAGTGCTAAGAACCTATAATAAAGTGGTGGCAATGTCAAAGGAAAGAACGGGATAAATTCAAAAGATGAAGAAAAAACTTATTTATGATAAGACAAATGATGGAATTTATTTTGTTTGACTGTGGATTGTTGAAACAAAAGTTTCATTTTCTACTTTTACAATCAGAGGAAGAGTAGGAGGGAGCAAATTTTTTTTCTATCAAAGTAAAAATTAATAAAATGGGAAGTATGATAAAGGATTTTGCTGATGAAATAAGGTGAACAGGAAAAGGCTAATTTCAAATTTAATTTAAAAACTATTTGTTTTAAGGGTGGCAGCTTACAATGGATCACAAAAATTTAATTAGATCATTTTGTCAATAGATGTTCTTTTCTGAAAGTTTATCTACAAATAAAAACAATGTTGTCAATCACAATATTTATTTTTCTGCATTTTTCTACCTCCCATCGTTCCTGAGCAAAGGTCTGTTGCCCCAGTGGATAAGTGAAGTTGAGAAGACCTGTGGATTTCTAATGTTGTCAGATAGAAAATAAGTGATTTCAATTATCCTCTAGGTTTCTCAGACAACTCAAGATTAATGGTTGTAGATGAGTTGTTGGTTGTTGATTTTATTTAAATTTCTGCAAGAAAGATATTTGATTACAGTAATTAACTATTATACTATCAATAAAATCATGTCTAATGTTTAATGATATATATGGAATATTTGTTATCACATTCTTTAAAGCAAAACTTAAAATGTATGAGCTGATTGAACTTAATGACTTCCCATTATGATGGACAGGTGCCCTTAAGTTCTTTGAGACTATACTTGCATCAGTAACAAGTCTCATTTTCTCTTCCACTTTACAAATCAAAAATGGACAATTTCATTGAAATGCTTTTTTTTTTTTCTGGTAATGGGTCCTGACAAAGAAATGTTCATGCTGGGTGACTTTGAAAATGCCCTTTTCTGGCAGGCAGCTTTTCTTACAGCACAACTGTTTGCTGGCATTAAGTAATAGGAATAAGGGCCAATTTAGAGTCCAGGAATCAACCAATTTGAGATGCAAAGACTCCCTATGAAGCAATTATTCCCTTGGATGGACATAGAGTCTTTATTATTCCATAAATTTTGCTTAGCTTACAACATATTGCAACTGATTTCTATTACGCACACCATAGGTTACATTTAGGGTAAAAATTTCCCCAAAAAGAACATTTATGTTTCATAATTTCTAGTGATTTAGCACTTTAGTGGCCTTAATATTACAAGTCACTCTGACATGTCTAGTGACAAAGAAAAACAAAGGAAAACTGCATATAGATACATCAGACTATTGTATATCCTGTGGGGATGAGTTTAATAGGTAAAGAAAAGAGGTAATTTCTTTTAACAAGAAAGTCCATAGATTTGACAACTATTGCATATGCCTTTTCATTAAATCCAGTAATAAAATATTTTCTACTTTTTCTCTAGGACCTTATGCCATTATCAAGTTTTCTACTGCTTCTCGGATTTAGACAATATATTATTTGTGTTATAGTTACAGGAGAATAGCCTCAAAGCCTACAAGAACTAGGCTATTTATCCAGCACGGCGATAATTCCAGTTATTTGTAGCATGCCTCAGTTTTTGCTGTGTAACAGTTTGCTAAATAAAACATATGGAAAAAGGAAGAAGGAAAGAAAATAGATCTAAGTTTAGTTTAAGATGACAATAACCAAAAAAAAAAAAAGAAAAAGTCACTGTAACCACAAAACTATAATGGTCCATATTTATTCCATTCCTTTCATTCAGCAAACTGAAAAGAGTTAGTTCTTTTAAATTTCTTTCTTTCTTTCTTTTTTTTTTTTTTTGAAGTAAAGATGATTTTTTTTGACCCAGGAATGTTAAAATGTTACAGAGGCTAAGTATAAAATTTACAGTAAATGTGCTATTTTAAAACACCTTTCCATTTCAGTCATGTTGAGGAATTTGCCTTCCTTACTTTGAGAAATTAACATAAAAAATG
The DNA here is from genome assembly GCF_048593235.1 of Sminthopsis crassicaudata. NCBI lineage: Eukaryota > Metazoa > Chordata > Mammalia > Dasyuromorphia > Dasyuridae > Sminthopsis > Sminthopsis crassicaudata. The sequence continues at coordinate 91,888,518 of NC_133619.1, forward strand.
AATGATATGAATAAAATAACATGAAATGCACCAATAATAATTTGCATATTATTATTCCTTCCCCCCCAATCTGGAACACATCCTTTTCTTGATCCCACAGTTCCCTGGGGAAAGTGGGCTCAAACTTAAAATATATGTAGCTAGAGGGCAAGTTTACAGATCATCATCTATTTCCATTTATTCATTTATTTACTCATTCATTCATTCATTCATTCATTCATTCATTTGTTTATTTATTTCCAAATCAAACATTCATAGAGATGAGATAAAGATAAAACAAGGAGATTGCCATTGCAAGGGGATTTGTTTTGGCTTTAGCAGATGAAACATTGAGTAATTACTTTATCCATTTCTCAATGAAATGCCACCCCTTTATTTAGTTTTTTTAATTCCAATTTTAATTCTAATTTAATTTATAGATTAAATGAACAATGTAAAAATTCCCTGTGGAATTTTTTCAAATTATATATGTGAACATAAATAAGCAAGAACAATGCTTCTGTTCCTAATATAACTGTGTGAAATGTGACTTGCCATCTGCTCTGAAACATTCTTAAATAATAATGACACAAGCTGGTAGTAGCAGTCAAAGAAATAGTGAGAATGAGATCAATTAATTGACTTGATATTGTCCCCAGGTAACTTTACCTTACTGATATATAAGAGGAAGGCCCCAGCTATTTATATTGTACTAAGATAAAGCATCATTGAGTCTCACCAGAACTCAGTGCTTTTAATATCTATATTAAAATGCATACATCTAGAACCAACTATATAGATTTTTAAGTTATGAGATAATAACAATAAAATAATTGATAAAACATAATTAGAGAAGATATCACAAAGTTTTTTTTGTTTTTTTTGTTTTTTTTTTTTTAATGCTACAAACCAATAGATACAGAAGGGAGGGTGAATTGGAGGCTTAATATCATGCATTCAGTTCATAAGTATTTATCAAGTTCTTGGGGCCAAATATAATGCTGAGTTGGAACTACAAATACATGTAGAAAGAGAATATTTGCTTTTGAACACCTTAAACTATTGCTAATGGAGAAAACAAAGCCATAAAAGGAAACTGAAGGGGGAGGGATGGGTAATTCATTTGCCAGAGAAGCCTAATAAAGAAACTCTATAGAGGATAGCTTAGACAGAAATGGTTGACTTTTAAAAAAGCATTCAATCAGTGGCAGCTAGGTGGCACAGTGGAAATAGCACCAGCCCTGAAGTCAGGAGGACCTGAGTTCAAATCTGGTCTCAGATATTTGGCACATCCTGACTATGTGATCCTGGGCAAGTCACTTAACCCCAATTGCCTCTGAATAAAACAAACAAATAAATAAAAATATATAATTAAAAGGAGTAGCTATTCCCAGGAAATCTAGTCATTATTTTTGTTCTAGATCAGCAGTTTAAGTCTAGGAATCATCAGTTGGACCCCAGCAGGAAATGTTAGGCCTCATCTCTTTTCCATTACTTTTCAAACTTCTCATAGTCTATTCCTCTTCTTTCCCTCCAACTTTTATCTTCTCATTAACTAAGATAGTGAGCAAAAATTCAAGTGTCAGAATGCTTAGTTGAGCTAACACTAGGGTTTAAGGAAATTGAATTATCTAAATTATGGGGCATATTATCTAATTTATAAGGCACTTATATTGTATTTATGATGTATGGTCTCATCTGAGAATATAAGCTTCTCAGACATAGATATTGTTTCATTTTTGTCATGTTCTCAACAGACACAAAGTTATGGCTGACACAAAGGAGGCACAATGAATGTTTGCTCATTGGTAGGTTGTTCCATTTCCGTTTTTTTTCAGCTTAGCAAATTTGGGATAATGTCACTATGAGAATCCAGGACTTATTATTTCACCCTATTCTATTAAGATTTTTCAATAATGTATATAAAGCCATTGATGGTATGCTCATCAAATTTGAAGCTGATGCATAATTAAAATATATAAATATATTTGGATACAATGGATAAAAGTCAGATAAAACTAAAAGATTTTGGCAGCAACCATACTGGGCTCAAATCTGATAAGATCAAATTTAATTGACTTAAATATTTAGTTATTTTTGTTTTCAAAAATCATCCTTACATTTGTAGAGGGCCATAGATAGTGGGTATGGGTATGAGATCTTTCAGTTGAGAGGGAACCTGCTAACAATGTCTGGTTGGGCTCCCCACATCTCCTAAGGGCTCTTGGCTTTCTTGAGAAGTCAGGGGGCTGAAACTACCTGTATTGTATTTGAAGCATCATGATACCCGGTGGCAAAGAGTCATCTACACACAGCAGCAAGTTGTTTATGCGGTCCCGCATGTGCAGTCTATAGTTAGCGCCTGTTCACAATATGCTATGGTTATATAAGTGTATTAAGGTATAAAAGGCTGAGAGAATTTGGAATAAACAGACTTCATATTTGACCATTCATGTGAGTCCCGCCTCTTCACTCCTTTTCTAAGACCAAGGATTAGGGCAGGTACTGAGATCCTCCAGAAAGCTAATCTTAGCACAACAACATTTATAGGAAAGAAGGCAGAGAAAACAACAACAACAGCAACAGCAACAAACATTTCACTTTTTTTTTTTTCATGAAAAAAAGATCTGAGGGCTTTGATGAATGACACATTTAATATGAATAAGTTGTTCAACAGTGGCACCAAAAAATAATGTGAACATGGATAGACAGAGACATAGAGATAGTGATGAAAATAGTCTTTTAGAAGTTAAAGAGGCAGATAGAATTTTAGAAAAGTTATGTATGATAGATCTTTGGAGAAAATTGGAAACAGAAAGGAGTATACTTTGTTCTCATGGCTTATGAAACCTATATAAAACTTGACCACATATTAAGGTATAAAATCCTCAAAATCAAATGTAAAAAGGAAGAAATAGTAAATGCATCTTTTTCAGATGATGATGATGCATTAAGAATAGCATGTAATAAAAAAACCAGGAAAAAACAGAACAAAAATTAATTGAAAAGGAAATAATCTCATCATAAAGAATGAGTGGCTGAAACAACAAATCATAGATACAATCAATAACTTCATCCAAGAAAATGGCAATTACGAGAAAGCACACCAAAATTTGTGGGATGCAGCCAAAGTGCTAAGTAAGGGGGGATTTTATATCTCTAGATGCTTACTTTCCTAAAATAGAGAAAGAGAAGATGAGTGAATTAGGCTTGCAATTAAAAAAAACTGGGGGAAAAAACAAATTAAAAAACCAACAAAGTAAATACCAAATTTGAAATTCTGAAAATAAAAGATGAAATTAATAAAATTGAAAGTAAAAAAATATTAAACTAATAAACAAAACTAAAGCTGGCTTTATTTTTTTTAAAAACCCAGCAAAATAGATAAACTTTTATTTAATTTTATCAGAAAAAGGAAAGAAGAAAATTGAATTGTTAATATCAAAAATTAAAAGGATGAACTTTCCACCAATAAAGAGGAAATTACAACAGTAATTAGGAACTATTTTGCCCAACTGTATGCCAATGAATATGATAATCTAGGTAAAATGGATGAATATTTACAAAAAATATAGATTGCCCAGATTAACAGAGAGGAAACTAATTAATTAAATACTCCTGTTTTAGAAAAAGAAACTGAACAAGCTGTTAATCAATTCCCAAAGAAAAAAATCCCCCAAACCAGATGGATGTACATGTGAATTCTACCAAACCTTTAAAGAACAATTAATTCCAATATTATGCAAACTCTTTGGAAAAATATGGAAAGAAGGAATCCTACTAAATTATTTTTATGCCAAAGACATGGTGCTGATACCTAAGCCAGGTAGGGTCAAAACAGAGAAAGAAAATTATAGACCAATTAATTTACCTAAGAAATATTGCTACAACAATTTTGAATAAATATTAGGAGTGATAACAGCAAGTTATCACCAGGATCATATACCATGACTAAATACAATTTCTACCAGGAATGCAAGGCTCTTACATTATTAAAAAAATGAGCATAATTGATTATATAAATAATCAAAAATTATATGATTATCTCAATAGATGCAGAAAATAAGCATTTGAAATCTAATACCCATTCCTACTAAAAACAATATACAGTATAGGAATAAATGGACATTTTCTTAAAATGATTACTAGCATCTATTTAAAGCCATCAGCAAGCCTCAGATGTAATGGGAATAAACTAATACCATTCCTAATAAGATCAGAAGTGAAACTAGGTTGCCTACTATCACCATTACTATCAATATTGTATTAAAAATGTTAGCTTTGGAAATAAGAGGGGAAAAAAGCTTAAAAATAATTTTAAAATCTTCATCTGGAAGAAGTTCAAGAATTTCAAGAGATTTAATTAAACAAAATGCAAATGAAGGTGGCCTAGCTATACCAGACCTAAAACTGTATTAAGAAGTATTCATCAAAACCATTTAGTACTGGCTAAGGAACAGAGTAGTCTATCAGTGGAATAGGTTAGGTTCAGAGGACACTATAGTAATTTTTTTTATTTGACAAAAAGTGCTGGAAAAATTGGAAATTAGTTTAGTAGAAACTAGGCATTGATCCTCACTTAATGCTGTATATCAACATAAGATTAAAATGTGTTCATAATTTAAACATAAAGAGGGATATTATAAGCAAATTATAACAAAAGATAGTTTACTTCTCAGATCTGTGGAGAAGGAAGGAATTTATGGTTACAGAAGAATTTAAGTACATTATTGAATTAAAAATAGATAATTTTGATTATATTACTTTAAAAAAAGGTTTTGTACAAACAAAACCAATGCAGACAAGCTTAGAAGGGAAGCAGTCAACTGGGAAAATGATAAAGATATAATTTCTAAAATATGTAGAAAAAAGACTCAAATTTATAAAAATACAAGCCATTCTTCAACTGATAAATGGCAAAATGATATGAACAGACAATTTTCAGATGTATTTCTAGTCATATGAAAAAATGCTCTAAATCAATAACTAGAGAAGTACAAATTAAAACAATTCTGAGGTAACATTACCTATCTCTCAGACTGGCTAAGGTGATTGGAAAAGATAGTGATGAATGTTGACAGAGATGTCCAAAACTTGGAACAATAATGCATTGTTGGTGGAGTTGTGAACTGATCCAAACACACTGGAGAGCAATATAGAATTATATCCAAAGAGCATTAAATTTGCTTATGCTTTGATCCAGAATTATCTCTACTGGGTCTGTATCCTAAAGCATCCACAAAAAAGAGAAAAAAGATCCATATGATCAAAAATATTTTTCTATCCCTTTTCATAGTGACAAGGAACTGGAAAAACTCTTTGGATGCTCACCAGTTGGAGAATGGCTGAATAAATTAGGTTTATGAATATTATGGAATATTATTATTTTATAAAAAATGATCAGCAGGATAATTTCTGAAAAGCTTGGAGAGACTTACCTTTATTGATTCTAAGTGAAATAAGTAGAACCAATTTAGCAAAAGCAGAATTATATGATGATTAATTCTGATGCACTTGGCTCTTTTCAACAATGAAGTGATTTAGGCCAGTTTCAATGGTCTTGTGATGGAGAGAACAATCTGCACCCAGAAAGAGGACTATGTCGACTATGTGTATCACAACATAGTTCCTTCCCCCCATTTTTGTTGTAGTTTACTTGCATTTTGTTTTATTTCTCATTTTTTTTTCCATTTTTGATCTGATTTTCTTTTGTAGCACAATAATTTTGGAAACATGTATAGAAGAATTGCTTATGTTTAACATATATTGGATTACTTGCAGCCTAGGGGAGAGAGTGAAAAGGAAGGGAGGGAAAAAAAATTGGAACACAATGATTTGCAAGGGTAAATGTTGAAAACTTTCTATGTATATGTTTTGACAATAAAAAAGCTTTATAAAAAGGAGGGGGATAAACATTTCATTTGCATTCTGCACATCAAAAAGTTGTAGCTTTCAGCAACTTTCATGAAAAGTTTCAAATGAACCAAGAACAGTAAAATAAAGCCAAAATAAAATAAAATAAAACATTTTTCAATACTTTCTCTTAAATTCAGGCAGAAAAAAAATTTACTCTAGCATTTTCCCCCCATCTGCTTCTGTAGGCAATACATAGTGGAAAGGCTATTTCTTTACTGAGGAAGTCAACCTGGGCTTCTTATTTTGTGTGTTTTATTCATTGACTTATTTACTACTTATTTTCTCCATTTAAGGTAGGAAAAAACAAAAGCTGTGCTTATTCATTTTCTTGGAATCTACTGACACAAATAATGTATCAGCAAATACCAAGGAGGTTTTGTATCATAGGATTTTTGTCATTTGCTGCTTGAGGTAGAGTGTAGCAGAATCCTTCCCTGTTTGTTTTAATGGGCCTGAATATTTTCTTTGTTTATAAGAAAATAATCTGATTTAATGATGTTAATAATATTTAAAAAAATAGTGCTCTGTGAAAAGTACTCATGTTGGGAGAGAAATTCAGAACAAAAGAGAAAAACCATAAGAGGAAATAAAAGAAAGAAAAAGGAGAAAAATTTCAACATAGCATGTGGTGATTTATATTTTCTCCTTAGTTTTCTCTTTGAATGCATATGGTGTTTTCCATCCAGAGTTTATTGACATTGGCTTGGATCAGTGAACCACCAAGAAAACCAAGTTGATCATTGCACACTTTTGCAGTTGCTGGGTACGACATTTTCTTGATTCTGTTAGTTTTCCTCAGCATTAGTTCATGTAAATCTTTCCATGTCTTTCTAAAACCAGCTTGTTCATCATTTTTATAGAACAATAATGTTTTATTATTTCATATTCCATAGCTTATTCAGCCATTCCCCAACTGATGAGCGTCTACTAATTTTCCAATTCTTTGACAACAAATTTGGACTACTACACATATTTTTGTGTATGTGGGTCATTTTTTCTCCTTTACGATTTCTTTGGGATATAAACCCACTGCTGAATAAAAGTTTATGCACAGTTTTATAGCCCTTTGGGCATAGTTCCCAATTTCTCTGCAGCATGGTTGGATCATTTCACAACTCCAACAACAATGAATTAGTTTCTTTGTTTTTTCACCTCCCCTTCAACATTTATACTTATTTTTTCCTGCCATCTTAGCCAATCTGGGAGGTGTGAGGGAATAACTCAAGAGTTGTTTTTATTTACATCTCACTAATGAATTGTGATTTTAAAAATTTTTACATGAGTATAAATGGCTTTAGTATCTGCATCTAAAATTGTCTCTATATATTCTTTGATCATTAATCAATTGGGAATAGACTTTATTCTTTTTTTAAATAATTTTTATTATATATATATATTTTATAATATTATCCCTTGTATTCATTTTTCCAAATTATCACCCCCTCCCTCTATTCCCTCCCCCCGATGACAGGCAATCCCATACATTTTACTTGTGTTACAATATAACCTAGATACAATATATGTGTGTAAATACAATTTTCTTGTTGCACAATAAGCATTAGATTCCGAAGGTACATGTAACCTGGGCAGACAGATATTAGTGCTAACAATTTACATTCACTTCCCAGTGTTTCTTCTCTGGGTGTAGCTACCTCTGTCCATCATTGATCAACTGGAAATGAGTTGGCTCTTCTTTATGTTGAAGATTTCTACTACCATCAGAATATATCCTCATACAGTATTGTTGTTGAAGTGTACAGTGATCTACTGGTTCTGCTCATTTCACTCAGCATCAGTTGATGTAAGTCTCTCCAGGCCTCTCTGTATTCCTCCTGCTGGTCATTTCTTACCGAGCAATAATATTCCATAACCTTCATATACCACAATTTACCCAATCATTCTCCAACTGATGGACATCCACTCATCTTCCAGTTTCTAGCTACAACAAAAAGAGCTGCCACAAACATTTTGGCACATATAGGTCTCTTTCCGCTCTTTAGTATTTCTTTGGGATATAAGCCCAGTAGTAGCATTTCAGGGTCAAAGGGTATGCACAGATTGATAACTTTTGGGGCATAGTTCCAAATTGCTCTCCAGAATGGCTGGATTCTTTCACAACTCCACCAGCAATGTATTAGTGTCCCAGTTTCCCCACATCCCCTCCAACATTCATCATTATTTGTTCCTGTCATCTTAGCCAATCTGACAGGTGTGTAGTGGTATCTCAGAGTTGTCTTAATTTGCATTTCTCTGATCAGTAGTGATTTGGAAAACTCTTTCATGTGAGTGGATATAGTTTCAATTTCTTCATCTGAGAATTGTCTGTTCATATCCTTTGACCATTTATCAATTGGAGAATGGTTTGGTTTCTTATAAATTAGGGTCAGTTCTCTATATATTTTGGAAATGAGACCTTTGTCAGAACCTTTGCTTTTAAAAATATTTTCCAAATTTGTTACTTTCCTTCTAATCTTGTTTGCATTAGTATTATTTGTACAGAAACTTTTTAGTTTGATGTAATCAAAATCTTCTATTTTGTGATCAATAATTATCTCTAGTTCTCCTCTGGTCATATATTCCTTCCTCCTCCACAGGTCTGAGAGGTAGACTATACTCTGTTCCTCTAATCTATTTATGATCTCATTCTTTATGCCTAAATCATGGACGCATTTTGATCTTATCTTGGTATATGGTGTTAAGTGTGGATCCATATCTAATTTCTGCCATATTAATTTCCAGTTTTTCCAACAATTTTTTTCCAAATAATGAATTTTTATCCCTAATGTTGGTATCTTTGGGTTTGTCAAAGATTAGATTGCTATAGATTAACCCTTTTTTGTCATTTGTATCTAATCTGTTCCACTGATCTACCGGTCTATTTCTTAGCCAATACCAAATGGTTTTGGTGACTGCTGCTATATAATATAGCTTTAGATCAGGTACACATAGACCACCTTCCTCTGAGTTTTTTTTTTTTTTTTTCATTAGTTCCCTTGCAATTCTCGACCTTTTATTCTTCCATATGCATTTTGTTGTTATTTTTTCTAGGTCATTGAAATAGTTTCTTGGGAGTCTGATTGGTATAGCACTAAATAAATAGATTAGTTTGGGGAGTATTGTCATCTTTATTATATTCGCTCGGCCTATCCAAGAACACTGAATGTCTTTCCAATTATTTAAATCTGACTTTATTTTTGTGGCAAGTGTTTTGTAATTTTTCTCATATAATTCCTGACTTTTCTTTGGTAGATGGATTCCCAAATACTTTTTACTCTCAACATTTGTTTGGAATGGAATTTCTCTATGTATCTCTTGCTGTTGCATTTTGTTGGTGATATATAAGAATGCTGAGGATTTATGTGGATTTATTTTGTATCCTGCCACTTTGCTAAAATTCTGAATTATTTCTAATAGCTTTTTAGCAGGGTCTTTGGGGTTCTCTAAGTATACCATCATGTCATCTGAAAAGAGTGATAGTTTGATTTCCTCATTTCCTACTCTAATTCCTTGAATGTCTTTCTCTGCTCTTATTGCCTAGGCTAGCATTTCTAGTACTATATTGAATAGTAATGGTGATAGTGGGCAACCTTGTTATACTCCTGATCTTACTGGGAAAGGTTGCAGTTTATTTCTATTGCATATTATGCTTACTGACGGTCTTAAATATATGCTCCTGATTATTCTAAGGAATAATCCATTTATTCCTATAATCTCAAGAGTTTTTAGTAGGAATGGATGTTGGATTTTGTCAAATGCTTTTTCTGCATCTATTGAGATGATCATATGGTTCTTATTAATTTGATTATTAATATGGTCAATTATATTAATAGTTTTCCTAATATTAAACCAGCCCTGCATTCCTGGAATAAATCCTACTTGATCATAGTGTATTATCCTGGAGATGATTTTCTGAAGTCTTTTTGCTAATATCTTATTTAAGATTTTAGCATCAATATTCATTAAGGAGATTGGTCTATAATTTTCTTTCTCAGTTTTCGATCTACCAGGTTTAGGTATCAGTACCATGTCTGTGTCATAAAAGAAGTTTGGTAGGACTCCTTCATCCCCTATTTTTTCAAATAATTTATATAAAATTGGGGCTAATTGTTCTTTAAATGTTTGGTAGAATTCACATGTGAATCCATCTGGCCCTGGGGATTTTTTCCTGGGGAGTTGATTAATAGCTTGTTCTATTTCTTTTTCTGAAATGGGATTATTTAAGCAATTTATCTCCTCCTCTGTTAATCTTGGGAGCCTATATTTTTGGAGGAAGTCATCCATTTCACTTAAGTTATCAAATTTATTGGCATAAAGTTGGGCAAATTAACTCCTTATTATTTCTCTAATTTCCTCTTCATTGGTGAAAAGATCCCCCTTTTCATTTGTAAGACTAACAGTTTGATTTTCCTCTTTCTTTTTTCTGACCAGATTTACCAAAGGTTTATCTATTTTATTAGCTTTTTTCATAAAAACAACTCTTGGTTTTATTTATTAATTCAATAGTTTTTTTTTTTTTACTTTAAATATTATTGATTTCTCCTTTTAATTTTTGTATTTCAAGTTTAATTTTTGGTTGGGGGTTTATAATTTGGTCTTTTTCTAGCCTTTTAAGTAGTAAGCCCAATTCGTTAATCTTTTCTTTCTCTATTTTCTTCAAATAAGCCTCTAAAGATATAAAATTTCCCCTTATTACCGCTTTAGCTGTATCCCACAGATTTTGGTATGATGTCTCATCATTGTCCTTATCTTGGGTGAAATTATTAATTGTTTCTATAATTTGCTGTTTCACCCAGTCATTCTTTAAGATGAGATTGTTCATTTTCCAATTACTTTTTGGTCTATTTACCCCTAACTTTTTACTGAATGTAGCTTTTATTGCATTGTGATCTGAGGAAAAAGGCATTTATTATTTCTGCCTTCCTACATTTAATTTTGAGATCTTTATGTCCTAATATATGGTCAATTTTTGTATAGGATCCATGAACTGCTGAGAAGAAAGTATATTCCTTCCTATTGCCATTCAGTTTTCTCCAGAGGTCTATCATACCTAGTTTTTCTAATGTTCTATTTACTTTTTTAATTTCTTTCTTATTTGTTTTGTGGTTTGATTTGTCTAAATCTGAGAGTGCAAGGTTGAGATCTCCCACTATTATAGTTTTGCTGTCTATTTCTTCTTGCAATTCTCTTAACTTTTCCTTTAGAAAGTTAGATGCTATACCACTTGGTGCATATATGTTTAGTATTGCTATGGCTTTATTATTTATGCTACCTTTCAGCAGGATATAGTTTCCTTCCTTATCTTTTTTAACTAGATCTATTTTCTGCTTTTGCTTGATCTGAGATAAGGATAGCTACCCCTGCTTTTTTGGCTTTTCCTGAAGCATAATAGGCTCTGTTCCAACCTTTTACCTTTACTCTGTATGTATCTCCCTACTTTAAGTGTGTTTCCTGCAGACAACATATTGTAGGGTTCTGATTTTTGATCCAATCTGCTATCCGTCTCCATTTGATGGGATCGTTCATGCCATTCACATTTACAGTTAAAATTACTAATTCTGTATTTCCTGCCATCGTATTATCCCCAGATTATGCTTTTTCCCTTGACCCCCCTTACCCCCCTCCCCGATATTTAATTTACAGACCCCCCTCGTGATGCACAATCCTCCCTTTTTTTTTTAGTATCCCTCCCCCCTCCCTCCAAGTCCCTTCACTTATTCTCCTTTTCCTTTTCCTTTTCCTCTCCCCCCTTTTAATGAGGTGAGCGAAAATTATCTGAAAAGAAATATGTTAATTATTTACTCTTTGAGCCTCTCCTGATGAGAGTAAGATTCACACACTGATTCTCCCCCTCACTAAATTCCCTCAGATATGGTGTATTTTCTATGCCTCTTCCTGGGATGTAGTTTCCCTCTTTTTATCTTTCCTTCCCCTTTTTCTGAAACGGCCTCCTTCCCTTTACTACACCCCCCTTTTTTTCTTTTATATCAGTAAAATCAAATTATCCTTGAGTACTTTTTATATACCCACACCAGAGTTACAGTTCTCAAGGGTTCTGTGTACCTTTTTCTGTTTCTCTTCAGTCTTGTGGATGTAGATCAAATTTTTTGTTTAAGTCTGGTTTTTTTCTTAGAAACATATAGAATTCCTCTGTTTCATTGAATGACCATCTTCTTCCATGGAAAAAGATGCTAAACTTAGCTGGGTAGTTCATTCCTGGTTGCAGTCCTTGATCTTTTGCCTTACAGAATATCAGGTTCCAGGCCCTTCTGTCTTTTAATGTGGAGGCAACCAGATCTTGGGTGACCCTTATTGTGGCACCTTGGTATTTAAATTGTTTTTTTCTAACTGCTTGCAGGATTTTCTCCTTTGTGTGGTAATTCTGCAGCTTAGCCACTATATTCCATGGTGTTCTTTTTTTAGGGTCTATTTCAGAAGGAGTTCGATGAATTCTTTCCACATCTACTTTCCCTTCTGTTTCTATTATCTCTGGACAGTTCTCTTTGATAATTTCCTGTAAAATAGAATCTAGGCTCTTTTTTTGGTCATAGTTTTCTGGAAGTCCAATGATCCACAGACTATCTCTCCTAGATCTATTTTCCAGGTCTATAGATTTTCCCAGTAAGTATTTGACATTGTTCTCCAGCTTCTCATTTTTTTTTTTTTTTTTTTTTGTTTTGTTTGACTGATTCTTGGATTCTCTGTGAATCATTCATTTCTATTTGTTCCATCCTGACTTTTAAGGAGTTATTTTCTTCTTTCACAGTTTTTAGTTCTTTTTGTAAATGCCCAATTTCATTTTTAAATGAATTATTTTGCTCTATTGATTTTTTTTCCATTTCCCTAATTTATTTTTGAGAATTATTTTCTTTTTCCAATTCAGAAATTCTATTTTCTTGAGACTTTTTATCTTTTCCTATTCAGAAATCCTACTTTCCTGTGATTTTTTAATCTTTTCTAATTCACAAATTTTGTTTCCCTGCATCTCCTGTGAATTCTTTATTTTTTCCCACTCCAATTTCAGGACGTTGTTATTCTCTATCATCGCTTCCCTTTCCTTTCCCCATTTTTCTTCAAATTCTTTTAACTTTTTAATAGTCTCTTCTAGGAGAGAGTTATGTGATGGGGGCAGGAATCGTTCCTCTTTAGGTTGTTATCTGCTGACTCTCTGCTGTTAACTTACTCGGGGTTGGATACCCGCTCTTTCTCTGTGTAGAAGGAATCTATAGTTTTTCTGGCTTTTTTGTTCATACTTAAAAAATCTTTTGGGGTCTGTCCCTGGGGTAGGAAATTATTTATTTATTTCTTTATCAGCTTCCTCCCAGACTGGATGGATGCAGAGGCTCTGGCCCCTGAGTTAAGAGAGAGCTCTGGGAGAGAGTTCCCCACCCCCTCCCTGTAAGTGTCTCAGAGGTGATTAGCACTGCTGTGCCCTGAGGGCGCTGTGTTTTAGCGGCTTCCCTGAGGTTGAGACTGAACAGCAAAGGCAACTCAAAGCCTAGGCTACGCATCCCGGTGGGGCGTGGATGTCTGCAGCAGGTGACGTGAAAAGCCCCTGTGCTCAAACTGGAAGTGTCTGCCAGAAACCACAGTCCCTAGTTCAAAGGTTCAGCTTCTCTGGGACTTCTGGAGCTGAGTTCCACTCCCTCAGCTAAGCTAGGCAGTGTGTGTTGCCTTTGGCCTTATCCACCCACTTGTCAATCTCTTTAACTAGTCTCAGGTGGTAGCTGAGTCCACACCCCCTGGTGCTGAGATCTGCTGAGTCACCCCCAGGATCCGGGGAAAATCTAATCTATCTGAATTTTTAAAAGTATTTTAGATTTCTCTTCTGAACTGCTATATTATAATCAGAGAAGAGCTAACAGCCTGTGCCAGATTCCTTTATCTCAGTGGCTTCTCTGATCCCAAAGCCCTTCCCAGCGAAACCGGCGCAGTATGCTAGCACGTCTGTGCTGGCCTCTCTTCTTCCTCCCCTGGGAACTGACCTTTTCTGTTGAAACTCCTGATTCTCTTCAGCTGGTAAGTTGTGCTTCCAGTCCTTGTGGTATCTATCAGTCCAGCGCTATTTCTGTGGCTGATTTGTCTAATTGGTTGTGAGGGAGTAAGGACGTTCAAGAGTCATGTGTTTCTTCTCTGCCATCTTGGCTCTGCCCCCATACTGTATTATCTTGAAAATTTATTGTTTAATCTGTTTACTAATTTTTTTTTTTTTATGTATCAACATTCATTAGAAAGATTTGTCTCCAGTTTTCTTTGTTTTGCCTTTCTCTGATTTAGATATCAACACCATATTTGTGACATAGAAGGAATTTGACAGATATTCTTCTTTGACTATTTTTTCCAAACATTTTACATTATATTTAGAATTAATTGCTCTTTAAATGTTTGGTAAACATCACTTGTGAATTCATCATAATCTGGAGATTTTATCCTAGCTGGCTTCTTCAATTTTGTTTTTTTTAATGTTTCCTCTCCAGGTTATCTGGATAATCTATATGTTTGTAAATATACATCCATTTTAATTTGATGGTCAAATATGTTAGTATACATTTGGTCAAAATAGCTCCTGATTACTCCTTTAATTTATTTTTCATTGGTGCTAAGTTCAACCTTTTCATTTTTGTTTCTGGTAATTTAGAATTTTTATTTCATTTTTCTAATAAAATTAATCATATATTTATCTATTATGTTGGTTTTTCATAAAACCAACTCTTTTTAAGTTCAATATTTTTTTTTACTTCCAATTTTATTAATATCTTTTATTTTCAGAATTTTAAATTTGGTATTTGATTGGAAGTTTTTAATTTGTTATTTTTCTAGGGTTTTTTTTTTGTTGTTGTTGTTGTTGTTTATTTTGTTTTGTTTTGTTTTTATTTTTTTGCATGCCCAATTCATTAATCTCCCTTTTCTCTATTTTATTAGCATTAACTATTTAAAGACATAAAATTTCCCCTAAAAACTGCTTTGGTTTCTTTCATATGTTTTGGTATGTTGTCTCCTTGTTTTCATTTTCAGGGATGAATTTATGATTTCTATAATTTAATGTTTAATCCATTCATTCTTTATAATTATTTGATTTCTAATTGGTTTTTAGTCTATCTTTCCCTGGTCCTTTATTGAATGTAATTTTTATTGTATTGTGAGCTGAAAAGAAAGCATTTAAAATTTTTTTACCTTTCTGTATTTGATTTTGATGTTTGTATGACCTAATATATGGTCAGATTTTATGTAAGTACCATGAACTACTTGGGGAAAAAAAAAGGCATATCCCTCTCTATTCTGTGTCTTCTACAAGGGCAGAAATGGGATTTGTGATGGAGCTAGTTATTAAAAGTTTGCAATTTTAAGCATGAGCTTTTTCATTTCAGTTGTTACTGCAAATCATGACATGATTTATTTTTTTGTTGACTGTCTAGACAAGTAAGAATTAATAATTCAGATTACACTTACTAGAATTTATATAGCTCTATAAGATTTATAAAATATTTTATTTTCATTATTTCATTTGTACTTCATAATGCTTCTCATAATACTCTCAGTTTGACTATCCCCATCCCTGTGTGTGTGTGTGTGTGTGTGTGTGTGTGTGTGTGTGTGTGTGTATATATATATATATATATATATATATATATATATATAATTGGATATATATATATATATATATATATATATATATATATATATAATTGGAATGAGAACAAGATAAATGTCGTCATTTAAAAAGACTCAAAGTCCTTATTCTGATTCAATAAATTTTATATACACATCTATAGAATAAGAATCTGAAACCACTGTTGTACTATCACCTGGCTGCTACTGAAATCACTACCATGGAATTAAATAAAAACAAAATTTTAGTACGATTTTAAATTTTACCACTCTTTAAGAAAGTGTAAGTGTAAGTATAGGTGTAAGAAGAAATGTACACAAAATCCACGTTGAAATCATAAGCAGTGGAGCTCAAAAATATGTTTTTTTTCCCACAATAGTTTGAATTTTTAACTGAAACAGATGTAGTGGATGTTGTTGCCTGAAACATTCAAAATGTGTTTTCTTTCTCAATGCTACAAGGAAATGCAGAGATGTATATCACTCTTTCACCAAACTACAGATTAGCTGTCCTGTTGTTATTTGTATCCCATCTGTGAACAATATGAAGAAATACAGCTGCTACGAAATTAAATGTTCCATTCTCCCTGATTTGCATCTTTATTTTAACTGAGAAACTGTTACAAGAACAAAAAGAATATAAAAGCAGATGTCATTAGAGATGACCAGCTTTTATAACACCAGTCTTATACCTTAATCACTATGGAACATTCAGTGATCTAATATACTCTCTGTTCTAATTGATTTGTCTTCATGTATTGCCACTTTGAAGACATTATATATATATTATATATATATATATATATATATATATTTAAAATTCACAATCCCAACTCTCTTATTTTACACTTCAGCTAAAATTTAACCTTCTACATAATGTGCAATGTGTATCATAGAATTAGTATTGAAAGGAACTCCATAGCAAATATAGTCCAATGAGTACCTGAATAAGTATCATCTGTATATCATACTCAATTGAATGTTTTTTTTTTTTTTTTTAATAGTATTTATTGGTTGCCCACTATCACCATTACTATTCAATATAGTACTAGAAACTCTAGCCTTGGCAATAAGAGCCGAGAAAGAGATCCAAGGAATTAGAGTAGGAAATGAAGAAATCAAATTGTCACTTTTCGCAGATGACATGATGGTATACTTAGAGAACCCCAAAGACTCTGCTAAAAAGTTATTAGAAATAATTCAGAATTTTAGCAAAGTCGCAGGATACAAAATAAATCCACATAAATCCTCAGGATTTTTATACATTACCAACACAATCCAACAGCAAGAGATACAAAGAGAAATTCCATTCAAAATAACAGTCGATAGTATCAAATATTTGGGAATATATCTACCAAAGGAGAGTCAGGAATTATATGAGCAAAATTACAAAACACTTGCCACAAAAATAAAGTCAGATTTAAATAATTGGAAAGACATTCAATGTTCTTGGATAGGCCGAGCGAATATAATAAAGATGACAATACTCCCCAAACTAATCTATTTATTTAGTGCTATACCAATCAGACTCCCAAGAAACTATTTTAACGACCTAGAAAAAATAACAACAAAATTCATATGGAAGAATAAAAGATCGAGAATTGCAAGGGAACTAATGAAAAAAAAGTCAGAGGAAGGTGGTCTAAGTGTACCTGATTTAAAGCTATATTATAAAGCAATAGTCACCAAAACCATTTGGTATTGGCTAAGAAATAGACTAGTTGATCAGTGGCATAGGTTAGGTTCACAGGACAAGATAGTGAATAAAAATAGCAATCTAATCTTTGACAAACCCAAAGATCCCAAATTTTGGGATAAGAATTCATTATTTGACAAAAACTGCTGGGAAAAACTGGAAATTAGTATGGCAGAAACAAGGCATGGACCCACATTTAACACCACATACTAAGATTAGATCAAAATGGGGTCCAAGATTTAGGCATAAAGAACGAAAATCATAAATAAATTGGAGGAACATGGGATGGTTTACCTCTCAGACTTGTGGAGGAGGAAGGAGTTTGTGTCCAAGGGAGAACTAGAGACTATTATTGATCACAAAAATAGAACATTTTGATTACACCAAATTAAAAAGTTTCTGCACAAACAAAAACTAATGCAAACAAGATTAGAAGGGAAGTAACAAATTGGGAAAAAATTTTTACAGTTAAAGGTTCTGATAAAGGCCTTCATCTCCAAAATATACAGAGAATTGACTTTAATTTATAAGAAATCAAGCCATTCTCCAATTGATAAATGGTCAAAGGATATGAACAGACAATTTTCAGATGATGAAATTAAAACTATTTCCACTCATATGAAAGAGTGTTCCAAATCACTATTGATCAGAGAAATGCAAATTAAGACAACTCTGAGGTATCATTACACACCTGTCAGATTGGCTAAGATGACAGGAACAAATAACGATGAATGTTGGAGGGGCTGTGGGAAAACTGGGACACTGATGCATTGTTGGTGGAGTTGTGAAAGAATCCAACCATTCTGGAGAGCAATCTGGAATTATGCCCAAAAAGTTATCAAAATGTGCATACCCTTTGACCCAGCAGTGCTACTACTGGGCTTATATCCCAAGGAAATACTAAAGAAGGGAAAGGGACCTGTATGTGCCAAAATGTTTGTGGCAGCCCTTTTCATAGTGGCTAGAAGCTGGAAGATGAATGGATGTCCATCAATTGGAGAATGGTTGGGTAAACTATGGTATATGAATGTTATGGAATATTATTGTTCTATAAGAAATGACCAACAGGAGAAATACAGAGAGGCTTGGAGAGACTTACATCAACTGATGCTGAGTGAAACGAGCAGAACCAGAAGATCATTATACACTTCAACAATGATACTGTACGAGGATGTATGCTGATGGAAGTGGATTTCTTCAACATAGAGAAGAACTAATCCAATTCCAATTGATTAATGATGGACAGAACCAGCTACATCCAGAAAAGGAACACTGGGAAATGAATGTAAACTGTTATTTTTACCTTCTGAATCCAATTCTTCCTGTGCAACAAAAAATTCGGTTCTACACACATATATTGTATCTAAATTATACTGTAATATATTTAACATATATAAGACTGCTTGCCATCTGGGGGAGGGGGTTGGGAGAGGAAGGGAAAAAATCTGAATAGAAGTAAGTGCAAGGGATAATGTTGTAAAAAATTACCCATGCATATGTACTGTCAAAAATGTTATAATTATAAAATAAAATAAAAAATTAAAAAAAAAAATAGTATTTATTGGAAGACCTCTACTGATACTGAAGACACCAGAGCTAGGACTTTGTTTGTGATAGTCTCTGTGATAGGTAACAGTGAGAGAACTCTTAGAAATTTACAACATTCAATCATTTAATATTAGTAGGATGGATTAAAATGGTTAGATAATCACTTCCAATGAAATTATTTGAAAATAGTTTTCCCCAGTCCTGATACATATAATCAATATAGCAATTTCATATCATTTTAGATGGTTTGCTTATTCTATTTCCCATTCAGCTGCTACTAATGATTCCTTTTAAGTACCAATTGCTTCAAACAATTTGACCTTCATTAGCTTCATTCAGATGTACACCATTTTCTCATGGATCCATGTTATTGCTTTATATCATTCTCTATACCTAGATTGTTCTCTTTGTTATCCATCATTAACAGTAATATTCAGCTTTCAGCTACTAGCCTTGCCTCTTCTATAAAGCCTTCTTGGAACACTATATTGTTTATTATCACTCCTTCTCCAGTAGGCTTACAAAATTTTGTTATGACTCTCATGTTATAATTGTCATAATAGTTTTTGTGCCTGTATTTTTAAATGTAAGTATGTGTGCATAGTTTGTGTGTGGGTGTGTGTGGGTGTATGGATATGTGGTGTAATTGAGTATGGATTGCAATCCCAGTTCAGTGGATGGGAAATATTATTCCCATGGGAAAAAAAATTCCTCTTATAGCAAGTTGCTGAGGTTCTGAACAAAATAATTGTGTATTTCTGCAAGGAGATCGTCTTTCCTTCTATTTAATAAGTATTTGTCTAGATTTTACCTTGTGGAAAACAGGGTAACAAAAACAAAATGAAAATTAAGACAGACCATCCCTGCAAGGAATCTGTATCTAATCAAAGTATCTAATCAATTCATATCAAGTTAATGAGATATTTCTATCCCTCAACCACATAACTAATGATATTGAATCTTTATCTGTAAAGGGCAGAACTCCGAAGAAGTATACTTGAAACAAGAGGTTAACTCAATGGAATTGAGATAATGATTTTCTAGTTTACATGTACTTAATACTTAATATAGTTCTACATGATTGACACCTATGATGATGTATTTCATAGAGTATGTAAGAGCCAACAAGGACTGGAAGACAGACATTCCATCTCCTATCATAATGGTGGCTGGATTGCTGGCTTTGATTTCTCCACTGAGACCAAATCCTATCCAAGTCCTGTCTGAAGGCCCTCCAGAAAGGTAGCCAGGTCCCAGGTAAAGGAGACAGATTGTGAAGGAGACAAATAACTTCTTCCTTCCTTCCTTCCTTCCTTCGTTCCTTCCTTCGTTCCTTCCCTCCCTCCTTCCTTCCTTCCCTCCTTCCCTCCTTCCCTCCTTCCTTCCTTCCTTTCTTCCTTCTTTCCTTCCTTCCCTCCTTCTCTCCTTCCTTCCTTCCTTTCTTCCTTCTTTCCTTCCTTCCTTCCTTCTTCACTCATAAAATATCTACATTTATTTCCCCAATATTGCAGATAAAGAAGCTGAGCAAACATTATAACATTACATACAAATATTTGAGAGTTCAACCAGAGCAAGGACAGACAACTAAGATGGTTTTTAGCTTTCCTTGTATTATATCATTAACTATATAAGATATGTTATTATGTCAATACCATAAAATGCCCAGGCAATTTAGAAATGGAGATGTTCATAGGATTCCACTTTCCTTTATAAGGAAAGTGAATTAGCTAACTGAGTAATATCTCAAACACCAGATGTCTAGCAAATACAATGCTCCAAAGCAGCCAACATCTATCATTCATTGCTCCCCACCTGTCCACTGTTTTAGGCAAGGTGCATTTTGAATGCCTGTTTTACTTCTAAGTATTCTGCAACTGTGTTTTCTATTCATCATCATTGTTAGCTGCTCCTGCTACTTTACCAATTTTATGGGGGCAAAAAATGATACATTGTTGCATTTTTCTTGACAGCACATTAATGGAGTGTTATTTTTCCAATAAAACATTTTTAAAAACGTATGTGTGAACAGCATGTGTTTGTGTGTGTTCATGAAGAGGAAATTTTACACTAAATAAGTGGATACAGAGATAATTTTGGAACCTCAATATTGAAATGACAGCTTTCTTTGACATATTAGGATACTGTTCATTGTTTTAGGATAACTTTTATTTTTTGGTAATAGTCCATTGATTATATCTGATATTTCTTAGGTGAATAGGGACAATATCTCAATTTTTGAAATCAGAAATAAACTTGCTAGAGAAATATATCTCTTCTGTTTTTTTTTTTTTTTTATTCATTGAATACAACGTAAGGCACATATTTGATATCCATTTTTATGAAAAAGATATTGGTCAGATTAGTGTTGCTAGGGAAGAAAATTTGAGATTGGGATTAGATTAGAAAATTTGAGTTTGATTTTAGATACTAAATTTTTTTGGCTTCAATAATATGATCAAATACTTGAAGTAGAGATTAGTTCATTTGACTCATATTACCAGAATAATTGCATTTTCTTACTTCCCATTACTAGATTAGTTACAATTTTTCAAAGTAATCTGATATTGACAAAGTAGAAAAATGAAAACCTCAACAGCTCTTTAAATTAAAATCAATATCAAATACTCAATGTAAAGAAAATATCCCAAGGAATTAATTTTTATAATGTATTCACCTTGGAGTGATAGTCACTTCATGAGAAATCTAGTGAATTACATTCTGTACCATAAAATACCAGGGTTTTGAAGATCATGTACTTATGAATAAGAGAGACACTGTTACGTAGTGGAAAACTGGTCTAAACCAGTACTCCTTTAGAATCAGAAGAAAAAAAAATTAGGTTGAAATCTGCCTTTTAAATGTACTGGAATGGAGAAAGAGACAAATTGGCAGAGAAAAGGTGAAACCTCATCAGAACACTAAGCAAACCACATCTGAATATTTTTAAATAATACCATAAAGTGTCAGAACCCACAAAAGGATGCACTGAAATGGTTTTCAAGCCCAGGATAATTTAAAAATTAGAAGGAAAGATCTATTACACCTCGATAAGAGTGCAGCAAATTCCAGTGTAGGCCACATAAGAGAGAACCTGCAATAGTAAACCAAGAGGAGAGCTTGAGAGCTAATGCCTTATCATTGGCAGCATCTGCTTCTAGAGTTTTCAGCACCAATATGATGGAGTTAAACTACTGGTCAAAATTACAGGGGGATTCTTTGCTAGTACTAGAGGCAGAACTCTATTGCTTTGTCCATATTCAAATCTGAGTTCCAGTGCTGGGTGGCAATACTACAATGAGGACCCTCATTACCACTATAGGATAGAAAAGAATGTTTGTGATCACTTATCGACTAGACCACAGGCTAAGAGAATAGTAATTACCTTCTTTTGAATTACACTACAGTGGAAGAACTGAAAATTGGCAGGACCCTAGAAGGATCTCTGTAAATAATTATATAAAACCTATGAAGATTGGAATAGTTCTTCCTCAGTATTGGAAGAAAAGCCTCACTCAAACAAAGATTTAAAAGTCTAAGAATTGATTAGAAAAATAGGCAAAAAGAAAAAAAAAGAAAAGAAAAAATTGTGACCATTGAAAATTACTTTGTTGAAAAGGGAGATTAAAACACAGATTCAAAAGAATATAACAAAGTCAAAATTCAAACATGCAAAGCCTGCATGCAAAATATGTCTTGCTTTCAGGTAATGAAAAAGCTCAGTAATGATTTTGAAAATCAAGAAAGAGGAAGAAGAAAAATTGGGAAGAGTAATGAGCTTATTAAAAGAAAATCATGTAAAAAAAGCTCAACAACTTAGTAAGGGAGACAAAAATACTGAAGAAAATAACATCTTAAGATATAGAGTAAAACAAATGGTAAAAGATATACAAAAGCCAATGAGCAGAAGGATGGCTTAAAAAGCAGAAATAGAGAAATAGAAAAAAAGGCACACAATTTCACTGAAGGAAAAAAAAAAGTTTAAAAATTTCACTGAAGGAAAAAAAAAACTTTAAAAAAAAAGTACAATTGATTAAATAAAAAAGAAGGTTCAAAAGCTTGCTGAAGAAAATAATTCCTTAAAAATTTGAATCCAGTAAATGGAAACCAATGATTTTTATAAGAAAACAAGAAACAATAAAACAAAAGCAAAAGTATAAAAAATAGAAGGCAATATGACATATTGTAGTGGGAAAACTCTTGTTCTGAAAAATATATCCAGAAGAGATAATTTAGAAATTATTCTACTGCCTGAAATCCCTGGATAAAATAAAGATTCCAGACATCTTCATTCAAGAAATTATCAAGGAAATCTGTCCTGATATTCTATAACTACAGAATAAAATAGAAACTAAAAGAATCCACTGATCACTTCCTGAAAGAGATCCCAAAAAGAAAATTCCCAGGAATATTAAAGCAAAAATTTAGAGCTCCTAGGTCAAGGAAGAGAATATTGAAAACAGTCACAAAGGAACAATTCAAGAATCATGAAACTACAGTCAAGATAACACAAATATAGCAGCTTCTACATTAAAAAAAGAGGTCTGAGAATATGATATTTCAGAGAGCAAAGTAGTTAAGATTACAACCAAGAATCATTTTTATAACAAAACTAAGTGTTATCCTTTGGGGGAAAAATTGATATTCAGTGAAACAGAAGATTTTTCAAGCATTCTTGGTTAAAATACCAGAGTTAAATAGATAATTTTACTTTCAATTAAAACACTTGAAAATACATAGATAAACAGAAAAGAGAAATCATAAGGGATTTAATAAAGTTAAAAGCTATTTACATTACAATATGAGAAGATGATACATGTAACTCATTACAAATTTCTAATTGTTAGGTCAAATAAAAGGATATATTTAAACTGGAGTCATTTGGTGTGAGTTGAAGATGAAGGGATGGTTTATCTAAAAAGATAAAATTAAGTATGATAAAGAGTGCTGTATCAGGAAAAGGGGTGTAAAATTATCTTATTAAAAAAAAAAACAAAGAAAAGCTTTTACAGTGGAGGGGAAGTTGGGGATTGTGGAGGGTAGGAGTGAAACTTATTCTCATTAGAATTAACTCAAAAAAGGAATCAAATTTACACTCAGTTGTGCATAAAATTATATCACTCCACAGGAAAGTAAAAGGGTACAGTGATGATGGGGCCTGGAGAATTGATAAAGGGGAAAGAAAATTGGGTGTGGAAGTAGTTAAAAGAAAACATTTTTGAGAAAAGAAAGGGTGAAACAAGAGAGACAGCAGAAAATTCAATGGGAATGTGGAACAAGATGGGGAGAAATACATTTAAGCAACCATAACTGGAAACTTTTGAAGCTTATCTGAAAAAAATTGTAATTTCTTAAGTATAAAGAAAACTGGGGGTGGAGCCAAGATGGCAGAGAAGAAACACACGACTCTGTGAATGTCCTCACTCCCTCACAACAAATTAGATAAATTAAGCCTCAGAATAAGCCCAGGATTGATAGATGCCACAAGGACTGGAAGCACGACTTACCAGCTGAAGAGAATCTGGAGTTTCAACAGAAAAGGTCAGTTCCCAGAGGAGGAAACAGAGAGGCCAGCAGGGACGGCTGGGTGCTAGCATACTCTGCCGATCGCGCTGGGAAGGGCTCTGGGATCAGAGAAGCGACTGGGATAAAGGAATCTGGCACAGACTATTAGCTCTTCTCTGCTAATTATTTAGCAGTTCAGAAGAGAAAGCTAAAATACCTTAAAAACTCAGATAGATTTGATTTTCCCCGGATCCTGGAGGTGACTCAGCAGGGGGTGTGGCCTCAGCTACCACCAGAGAATAGTTAAGAGATTGACAAGTGGGAGGATACTGCCCAAGGCAACACACACTGCCTAGTTTAGCTGGAGGGAGTGGAACTCAGCTCCAGGAAGTCCCAGAGAAGTGGAACCTTTGAACTAGGGACCGTGGTTTCTGGCAGACACTTCCAGTTTGAGCACAGGGGCTTTTCACATCACCTGCTGCAGACATCCACGCCCCACCGGGACGCATAGGCTGGGCTTTGTGCTGCCTTTACTGTTCAGTCTCAACCTCAGGGAAGCCGCTAAAACACAGCGCCCTCAGGGCACAGCAGTGCTAATCACCTCTGAGACACTTACAGGGAGGGGGTGGGGAACTCTCTCCCAGAGCTCTATCTTAGCTCAGGCCCAGGAGCCACTGCATCCATCTGGTCTGGGAGGAAGCTGGTAAAGAAGTAAATAAATAATTTCCTACCCCAGGGACAGACCCCAAAAGATTTTTTAAATATGAGCAAAAAAGCCAAAAAAAACATAGATTCCTTCTACACAGAGAAAGAGCGGGTATCCAACCCCGAGTAAGTTAACAGCAGAGAGTCAGCAGATAACAACCTAAAGGGGAATGATTCCTGCCCCCCATCACATAACTCTCTCCTAGAATACACTATTTAAAAATTAAGGGAGTTTGAAGAAAAATGGGGAAAGGAAAGGGAAGCTGTGATAGAGAATAACAACGTCCTGAAATTGGAGTTGGAAAAAATAAAGAATTCAAGGAGATGCAGAGAAACAAAATTTATGAATTAGAAAAGGTTAAAAAAACACAGGAAAGTAGGATTTCTGAATAGGAAAAGATAAAAAAGTCTCAAGAAAATAGGATTTCTGAATTGGAAAAAGAAAATAATTCTCAAAAAAAAATTAGGGAAATGAAAAAAAATTCAATAGAGCAAAATAATTCATTTAAAAACGAAATTGGGCATTTACAAAAAGAACTAAAAACTGTGAAAGAAGAAAATAATTCCTTAAAAGTCAGGATGGAACAAATAGAAATGAATGATTCACAGAGAACCCAAGAATCAGTCAAACAAAACAAAAAAAAAAAAAAAAAATGAGAAGCTGGAGAACAACGTCAAATACTTACTGGGAAAATCTATAGACCTGGAAAATAGATCTAGGAGAGATAATCTGCGGATCATTGGACTTCCAGAAAACTATGACCAAAAAAAGAGCCTAGATTCTATTTTACAGGAAATTATCAAAGAGAACTTTCCAGAGATAATAGAAACAGAAGGGAAAGTAAATGTGGAAAGAATTCATCGAACTCCTTCTGAAATAGACCCTAAAAAAAGAACACCATGGAATATAGTGGCTAAGCTGCAGAATTACCACACAAAGGAGAAAATCCTGCAAGCAGCTAGAAAAAAACAATTTAAATACCAAGGTGCCACAATAAGGGTCACCCAAGATCTGGCTGCCTCCACATTAAAAGATAGAAGGGCCTGGAACCTGATATTCCGTAAGGCAAAAGATCAAGGACTGCAACCAGCTAAGTTTAGCATCTTTTGTCATGGAAGAAGATGGTCATTCAATGAAACAGAGGAATTCTATATGTTTCTAAGAAAAAAAAAAAAAAACAGACTTAAACAAAAAATTTGATCTACATCCACAAGACTGAAGAGAAACAGAAAAAGGTACACAGAACCCTTGAGAACTGTAACTCTGTTGTGGGCATATAAAAAGTACTCAAGGATAATTTGATTTTACTGATATAAAAGAAAAAAAGGGGGGTGTAGTAAAGGGAAGGAGGTCGGTTCAGAAAAAGGGGAAGGAATGATAAAAAGAGGGAAACTACATCCCAGGAAGAGGCATAGAAAATACACCATATCTGAGGGAACTTAGTGAGGGGGAGAATCATTGTGTGAATCTTATTCTCATCAGGAGAAGCCCAAAGAGTAAATAATTAACATATTTGTTTTTCAGAGAATTTTCTCTCACCTCATTAAAAGGGGGGAGAGGAAAAGGGAAAAGGAAAAGGAGATTAAGTGAAGGGACTTGCAGGGAGGGCGGAGGGATACTAAAAAAAAAAAAAGGGGAGGGTTGCACATCACAAGGGGGGTCTGTAAATTAAATATCGGGGAGGGGGATCAGGGGGGTCAAGGGAAAAAGCATAATCTGGGGATAATATGATGGCAGGAAATACAGAATTAGTAATTTTAACTGTAAATGTGAATGGGATGAACGATCCCATCAAATGGAGACGGATAGCAGATTGGATCAAAAAGCAGAACCCTATAATATGTTGTCTACAGGAAACACACTTAAAGCAGGGAGATACATACAGAGTAAAGGTAAAAGGTTGGAACAGAGCCTATTATGCTTCAGGTAAAGCCAAAAAAGCAGGGGTAGCTATCCTTATCTCAGATCAAGCAAAAGCAGAAGTAGATATCATTAAAAAAGATAAGGAAGGAAACTATATACTGCTGAAAGGTAGCATAAATAATGAAGCCATATCAATACTAAACATATATGCACCAAGTGGTATAGCATCTAACTTTCTAAAGGAAAAGTTAAGAGAATTGCAAGAAGAAATAGACAGCAAAACTATAATAGTGGGAGATCTCAACCTTGCACTCTCAGATTTAGACAAATCAAACCACAAAACAAATAAGAAAGAAATTAAAAAAGTAAATAGAACATTAGAAAAACTAGGTATGATAGACCTTTGGAGAAAACTGAATGGCAATAGAAAGGAATATACTTTCGTCTCAGCAGTTCATGGATCCTATACAAAAATTGACCATATATTAGGACATAAAGATCTCAAAATTAAATGTAGGAAGGCAGAAATAATAAATGCCTTCTTCTCAGATCACAATGCAATAAAAGCTATGTTCAGTAAAAAGTTAGGGGTAAATAGACCAAAAAGTAATTGGAAAATGAACAATCTCATCTTAAAGAATGACTGGGTGAAAGAGCAAATTATAGAAACAATTAACAATTTTACCCAAGATAATGACAATGATGAGACATCATATCAAAATCTTTGGGATGCAGCTAAAGCTGTAATAAGGGGAAATTTTGTATCTTTAGAGGCTTATTTGAAGAAAATAGAGAAAGAGAAGATTAACAAATTGGGCTTACAACTTAAAAGGCTAGAAAAAGACCAAATTTTAAACCCCCAATCAAACATTAAATTTGAAATACAAAAATTAAAAGGAGAAATCAATAATATTGAAAGTAAAAAAACTATTGAATTAATAAATAAAACCAAGAGTTGGTTTTATGAAAAAGCCAATAAAATAGATAAACCTTTGGTAAATTTGATCAAAAAAAAAGAAAGAGGAAAATCAAACTGATAGTCTTACAAATGAAAAGGGGGATCTTTCCACCAATGAAGAGGAAATTAGAGAAATAATAAGGAGTTACTTTGCCCAATTTTATGCCAATAAATTTGATAACTTAAGTGAAATGGATGACTTCCTCCAAAAATATAGGCTCCCTAGATTAACAGAGGAGGAGATAAATTGCTTAAATAGTCCCATTTCAGAAAAAGAAATAGAACAAGATATTAATCAACTCCCCAGGAAAAAATCCCCAGGGCCAGATGGATTCACATGTGAATTCTACCAAACATTTAAAGAACAATTAGCCCCAATGTTATAAAAATTATTTGAAAAAATAGGGGATGAAGGAGTCCTACCAAACTTCTTTTATGACACAGACATGGTACTGATAGCTAAACAAGGTAGATCGAAAACTGAGAAAGAAAATTATATACCAATCTCCTTAATGAATATGGATGCTAAAATATTAAATAAGATATTAGCAAAAAGACTTCAGAAAATCATCTCCAGGATAATACACTATGATCAAGTAGGATTTATTCCAGGAATGCAGGGCTGGTTTAATATTAGGAAAACTATTAATATAATTGACCATATTAATAATCAAATTAATAAGAACCCTATGATCATCTCAATAGATGCAGAAAAAGCATTTGATAAAATCCAACATCCATTCCTACTAAAAACTCTTGAGAGTATAGGAATAAATGGACTATTCCTTAGAATAATCAGGAGCATATATTTAAGACCTTCAGTAAGCATAATATGCAATAGAAATAAACTGCAACCTTTCCCAGTAAGATCAGGAGTGAAACAAGGTTGCCCACTATCACCATTACTATTCAATATAGTACTAGAAATGCTATCCTCGGCAATAAGAGCCGAGAAAGAGATTCAAGGAATTAGAGTAGGAAATGAGGAAATCAAATTATCACTTTTTGCAGATGACATGATGGTATACTTAGAGAACCCCAAAGACTCTGCTAAAAAGCTACTAGAAATAATTCAAAATTTCAGCAAAGTGGCAGGATACCAAAAAATCCACATAAATCCTCGGCATTTTTATATATCACTAACAAAATGCAACAGCAAGAGATACAAAGAGAAATTCCATTCCAAACAAATGTTGAGAGTATAAAGTATTTGGGAATCCATCTACCAAAGAAAAGTCAGGAGTTATATGAGAAAAATTACAAAACACTTGCCACAAAAATAAAATCAGATTTAAATAATTGGAAAGACATTCAGTGCTCTTGGATAGGCCGAGCGAATATAATAAAGATGACAATACTCCCCAAACTAATCTATTTATTTAGTGCTATACCAATCAGACTCCCAAGAAACTATTTCAATGACCTAGAAAAAATAACAACAAAATGCATATGGAAGAATAAAAGGTCAAGAATTGCAAGGGAACTAATGAAAAAAAAAACTCAGAGGAAGGTGGTCTAAGCGTGCCTGATCTAAAGCTATATTATATAGCAGCAGTCACCAAAACTATTTGGTATTGGCTAAGAAACAGACCGGCAGATCAGTGGAAAAGATTAGATACAAAGGACAAAAAAGGGTACATATACAGCAACCTAATCTTTGACAAACCCAAAGATACCAACATTAGGGACAAAAATTTATTATTCGGAAAAAACTGTTGGGAAAACTGGAAATTAGTATGGCAGAAATTAGATATGGATCCATACTTAACACCATATACCAAAATAAGATCAAAATGGGTCCATGATTTAGGCATAAAGAGTGAGATAATAAATAGATTAGAGGAACAGAGGATAGTCTACCTCTCAGACTTGTGGAGGAGGAAGGAATTTATGACCAGAGGAGAACTAGAGATCATTATTGATCACAAAATAGAAGATTTTGATTACATCAAACTAAAAAGTTTATGTACAAATAATACTAATGCAAACAAGATTACAAGGGAAGTAACAAATTGGGAAAATATTTTTAAAAACAAAGGTTCTGACAAAGGTCTCATTTCCAAAATATATAGAGAACTGACCCTAATTTATAAGAAACCGAACCATTCTCCAGTTGATAAATGGTCAAAGGATATGAACAGACAATTCTCAGAGGAAGAAATTGAAACTATATCCACTCACATGTAAGAGTGTTCCAAATCACTATTGATCAGAGAAATGCAAATTAAGACAACTCTGAGATACCACTACACACCTGTCAGATTGGCTAAGATGACAGGAACAAATAATGATGAATGTTGGAGGGGATGTGGGGAAACTGGGACACTAATACATTGCTGGTGGAGTTGCGAAAGAATCCAGCCATTCTGGAGAGCAATCTGGAATTATGCCCAAAAAGTTATCAAACTGTGCATACCCTTTGACCCAGCAGTGCTATACTGGGCTTATATCCCAAAGAAATACTAAAGAGCGGAAAGAGACATATATGTGCCAAAATGTTTGTGGCAGCTCTTTTTGTAGTAGCTAGAAACTGGAAGTTGAATGGATGTCCATCAATTGGAGAATGGTTGGGTAAATTGTGGTATATGAAGGTTATGGAATATTATTGCTCTGTAAGAAATGACCAGCAGGAGGAATACAGAGAGGCCTGGAGAGACTTAAATCAACTGATGCTGAGTGAAATGAGCAGAACCAGAAGATCACTGTACACTTCAACAACAATACTGTATGAGGATGTATTCTGATGGAAGTGGAAATCTTCAACATAAAGAAAAACCAACTCACTTCCAGTTGATCAATAATGGACAGAGTTAGCTACACCCAGAGAAGAAACTCTGGGAAGTGAATGTAAATTGTTAGCACTAATATCTGTCTGCCCAGGTTACATGTACCTTCGGAATCTAAAGTTTATTGTGCAGCAAGAAAATGATATTCACACACATGTATTGTATCTAGACTATATTGTAACACATGTAAAATGTATGGGATTGCCTGTCATCGGGCGGGGGGAATAGAAGGAGGGAGGTATAATTTGGAAAAATGAATACAAGGGATAATATTATAAATATATATATATATATATTTTTAATTAAAAAAAAAGTATAAAGAAAACTGAGACAAATTTATTAAAAAATAAATTCCTGAAGATGGCGGAGAAGAAACACACGACTCAGTGAACGTCCTCACTCCCTCACAACCAATTAGATAAATTAAGTCTCAGAATTAGCTCAGGACTGATAGATACCACAAGGACTGGAAGCACGACTTACCAGCTGAAGAGAATCTGGAGTTTCAACAGGAAAGGTCAGTTCTCAGGGGAGGAATAAGAAAGACCAGCACAGACAGTGGGGTAGGGGCACACTGCGCCCATTGTGCTGGGAAGGGCTCTGGGATCAGAGAAGCCACTGAGGTAAAGGAATCTGGCACAGGCTGTTAGCTCTTCTCTGCTAATTATTTAGCAGTTCAGAAGAGAAAGCCAAAATATTTTAAAACTCAGATTAGATTCCCCCCCCCCCACCCTGGGGGTGACTCAGGCACAGATCTCAGCACCAGGGGGTGTGGCCTCAGCTACCTCCTGAGAATAGTTAAGAGACTGACAAGTGGGTGGATACGGCCCAAGGCAACACACACTGCCTAGCTTAGCTGGAGGGAGTGGAACTCAGCTCCAGGAAGTCCCAGAGAAGCGGAACCTTTGAACTAGGGACCGCGGTTTCTGGCAGACACTTCCAGTTTGAGCGCAGGGGCTTCTTACGTCACCTGCTGCAGACATCCACTCCCCACCCGGACACATAGCCTGGGCTTCCTGCAGTCTTCACTATTCTACGCCCTGGAAGCACAGTAGTGCTAATCACCTCTGAGGCACTTCCAGGGAGGGGGTGGGGAACTCTCTCCCAGAGCTCTATCTTAGCTCGGGCGCAGGGGCCGCTGCATCCATCCGGTCTGGGAGGAAGCTGGTAAAGAAGTAAATAATTTCCTACCCCAGGGACAGACCCCAAAAGATTTTTTTTAAGTATGAGCAAAACAGCTAGAAAAACTATACATTCCTTCTATACAGAGAAAGAGCGGGTATCCAACCCCGAGGAAGTTAACAGCAAAGATTCAGAAGATAACAACCTAAAGGGGAACGATTCCTGCCCCCCATCACATAACTCTCTCCTAGAAGAAGCTCTTAAAAAATTGAGGGAGATCGAAGAAAAATGGGGAAAGGAAAGAGAAGTTATGATAGAGAATAACAATGTCCTGAAATTGGAGTTGGAAAAAATAAAGAATTCACAGGAGATGCAGGGAAACAAAATTAGTGAATTAGAAAAGGTTAAAAAAACACAGGAAAGTAGGATTTCTGAATTGGAAAAGATAAAAAAGTCTCAAGAAAATAGAATTTCTGAATTGGAAAAAGAAAATAATTCTCAAAAAAAAAAATTAGGGAAATGGAAAAAAATTCAATAGAGCAAAATAACTCATTTAAAAATGAAATTGGGCATTTACAAAAAGAACTAAAAACTGTGAAAGAAGAAAATAACTCCTTAAAAGTCAGGATGGAACAAATAGAAATGAATGATTCACAGAGAACCCAAGAATCAGTCAAACAAAACAAAAAAAATGAGAAGCTGGAGAACAACGTCAAATACTTACTGGGAAAATCTATAGACCTGGAAAATAGATCTAGGAGAGATAATCTGCGGATTATTGGACTTCCCGAAAACTATGACCAAAAAAAGAGCCTAGATTCTATTTTACAGGAAATTATCAAAGAGAACTGTCCAGAGATAATAGAAACAGAAGGGAAAGTAGATGTGGAAAGAATTCATCGAACTCCTTCTGAAATAGACCCTAAAAAAAGAACACCACGGAATATTGTGGCTAAGCTGCAGAATTACCACACAAAGGAGAAAATCCTGCAAGCAGCTAGAAAAAAACAATTTAAATACCAAGGTGCCACAATAAGGGTCACCCAAGATCTGGCTGCCTCCACATTAAAAGATAGAAGGGCCTGGAACCTGATATTCCGAAAGGCAAAAGATCAAGGACTGCAACCAAGAATGAACTACCCAGCTAAGTTTAGCATCTTTTTCCATGGAAGAAGATGGTCATTCAATGAAACAGAGGAATTCTATATGTTTCTAAGAAAAAAACCAGACTTAAAAAATAAATTCCTTTCTCCAATTGATTAATTATCAAGATATTTCAACAATTTTAAGATGAAGTAATCATAGCTATCTATAACCATATGGGGAAGTCATCTATCTAATGATTCTTTCTACAATATTCATTCAAAGTTTATTTTTGTGAAACTTTAATCAAATATTGTTATATGTTATCTTTCAATTAGTTTCTATCTTTACAAAAGCACAGACTATATTCTATATGAATTCAGCTAAGTTCCATAATGCTGGCCAAAAAATCAGGGTATCCTCATTTTACATCTTGTAAAAATCTTTTTATTTCAGTTTCTCTTATTAAAATTATTAAAAAAAAACATTTGAGGGTGGAAACAAGATGGTGGAGTGAAGCCAGGAAGCTGCTTGAACTCTCCCAATTTCCCTTGAAAAACACATGAAA
Source organism: Sminthopsis crassicaudata (assembly GCF_048593235.1). Lineage (NCBI taxonomy): Eukaryota > Metazoa > Chordata > Mammalia > Dasyuromorphia > Dasyuridae > Sminthopsis > Sminthopsis crassicaudata. The sequence continues at coordinate 91,921,851 of NC_133619.1, forward strand.
CCAAACCTCTGAACACAGTCTGATGAAATGAGACAACTCTCCAACTCAAGATGGATTAGAAAAAAAAAAAGTCGAGAAAGGTCAGTCTCACTGAGGTGAAAATGATTGGGAAAAATAGGAAACACCTTTAAAAAAACAGTCAAATCTGGAAAATAGATCCATAAGAGATAATTTTAAAATCGCTGATCTACCTGAATGCCATGACCAAAATAAAAAAATCAAAAAAAATTTTTAAAAAGCATGGATAACATTCTTGAAGAGATAAGGAAAACTATCCCAATATTCTAGAAAGGGGGGGAAATAGTTATTTAAAGAATCCATCAATTACCTGTGGAAAGAGAATCCATAAAGAAAGCTATAAATGGAACATTGTTGCAAAACTCCCAAACTACTATCTCAAGGAAGAAAATACTGCAAATACAATTCAATGCAATACAATAAAAAACACTGCAAAAAACAAATTCAAATATCAAGGAGCAACAGTCAGGATTACTTAGGATCTGGCAGTTTTTACAATAAAGTTATTAGAATGCCATTTTCTTCAGGGCAAAGACCTGAGGTTACAACAAGAATTAATTACCCAGTGATACTGAGCATCATCTTTCAGGGGAGGTAATGACTACACAACATGATTGTAGAATTACAATTTAAGGTAATGGAAAGGAAAAATGAAAAGTTTCATATCATGAGTGAACAATTCTTGGCAAAATCTCAAGAATAACTAATGCATAAGAAATAGCTTGATAGATATGGATGATATCTCACCAAAATGGGAACTGGTCTAATATTGTAACAAGGTTAGATGACAGAAACAAAAGTCTATATACATTCTATTGAAAAAAGAAGGCTTGTTGTAAGTGGGTGTGGAGTCTCTATAGCAGATTCATAGAATGGTATTGACAGATATTAATACTATGTAAAAGAAGTGGAGAAAGTAACCAAGTCAATGAAGTCTTACCTACATTAAAGTATTACAGGAATATAAGATTGGAAAAAAGAAAGGGGAAGAGAATGAATTATTCACTCTTTACTAAAAAAGATAATGATTATACAGTTTAGAAGCAACATGGTCCTGTGAAATGAGTCCCAGGTTTAGATTGAAAGGATCAGTTTTGACTCCAACCTCCAACTTTTGTTTATTGTAACCCCTCTTTACCTCAATTTCTTCATCCAAAAAATAAGTAATTTGGAATTGATGTTTCTAAGGTCCATCCAGCTTTAAATGAAGAATCCTTTTATGCTTTGATTTCCATATCTTAACTGCCATCTTAAAAAAAAAAGGTTGGCAAAGGTAATTCTGATAAAGAATTTAGCATAAAGATTTGTTAACTCAGATTTGTTTATCTCCTATAGAATAGCTTGTAAAGTGAATAGCTGCCAAACTTCTCTTTTCCACTGAACTTCTGATTATCTGGATAATCACTTAATTGGCAGAGTTTGTTTTCCACTGGGGAGTGCTAATTATGAGGATTCTACAGTATTGATTTCTTGATCTAAAGTATTTCTAATGGTAATAAAAATAGAGTATGTGTGTCAAACTAATGCAGATTAACTAGATCTGGCTGTGGCTATCTACCATCTGGTATTGCAGAGCATAGAAGGATTAGAAATAACAGGAGAGAGAATGAAATGCTCCACATAATCATATGGTGAAACAACAACAAAGTTCAGACCAGCTGAAAGAAGAACAGTGAGGGGTAGACAGGATTCTGGCATTCAGTGCATAAAGGAAGATCTGGAGTTGTTCTATAGTTTGGAGAGGTTCCAAATTAATATTGTTGGGACCTTTTCAAGGTCCAACTAGGAACTGTATCTGCTACATCCCTCTGGAAAATGATGGCTTAAAAATATTGTAACTTTTTTTTTTCACTTTAGTGACAGTGAGACTTAATGATGAATCCACAAGAAAATGCACCTTTTTTTCTTTTTAAAGTGACAGAGAGACTTGATGATACAATCCCAAAAAAATCTGACTGTCTTCTTTAAAATAAATTTTAAACAAAATAATTTTGATGTGGAATCATTAGGTCTTTAAATTAAAGGCACTGAAATAATTCCAGATAGAAACTTAAAAGAGCGATGAAAAAAGGAAATCAAAAAAGAAAGAAAAGAAAGAAGAATTGAAGCATGAAAATCACTGTTGAATTCACTAATTTTCCTCAAGGGGAAATAATTTGTGCCTTTTCTTCCAGAAAAGCACTTAACGAAAGAATAGAAATCAGGACTCTATTTCTGAGAGATTGAACAAGGAAAATCATTCAAAATGGAAGACAACACTGGGAAAAAATCATGAAGGAGGAGAAAAAACATCTTTTAAAAATTCCAAGAAGTGCTTAACTCTTGCATTCTAAGACTTAGAAAACATAGCTATCATATAAGTCCAGCATGTTGGTAGGAAGCAAGTCTATATTTTTGCAATTAAAATTCCATCAATGATTAAGATGTATAACTTGATGATCTCATAAAAAATTGAAGTTAAATGCTACTCAAATAAAGAAAAAGAGCTAAAATTTCATTTTATACAATACCAAAATCATTTTTTCTTAAAATAATTTGTAGATTCTCTAGATTACAAGATTTCAATACAGAAAAATATGTAATAAATCAATAAAGTGTTTTCAAATTATTATTATATGATAAACTTTGTATTAAGTACTAGAATAATTAACAGAAAGAACAGGAAAATCAACATATTTCTTAATAATAACATAAATGAGAAATTAATAAAAAAACTTGAGAAACAATTAGTGAAATACATTTTGGATAGGTACATATGACCATGGATATAATATTGAAAATATTTATTATGTTACAGAATCACTTATAATAGCCATCCTTCTTCATATAAAATACATACAAGGGATTAGGAAAACATTACTTGTTATTGCTAAAAAATAAAACAGTAATTTCTAGACCTAACATTGGGAATCTCTGAAATGCTCTTTCTAAAATGATTAAATATAAAATAAAATCATATCAATGAGAAAAAAAGAGAATAACCTATTTCAGAAAAGGAAATATGATCCAATAACCTAATAATGGGACTTAGGGACTTGAAGTCTTATGAAAGTAAATTCATTATTTTTGCTTAAAGACATTCACCATGATTTGAGAGTAGCTGGGTTAGGTATATATAACATAGGATGAGTTTTGAATGACCCAGCTGACTTACGTGAGAAACATAATTATATAAGCCACCTGGAAAAGTATAACAAATCAAACCACCATCTCTTATCAAAATTATATAAAATAACTTATGAAATTAAAGTCTCATGATTGAAGCAAGTCAGTTCCAATCATATTTAGGACTCACTGATATTACAGAAACATGGAGAGATACAATATTTTTACTTGAGCCAAACTTTTTGTCAATGTTCTAAGTATAAAGTTTGTTATTTTGTCAATTAATTAAAAAATTCCTAAAAGGGGACTTTTGGAAAGAGTTGTTATATATTATATTATTATATATTTTAGGTAACATAAAAGTAAGTTTGGTTAGTATAGATAGTTATTTTAAGGGTGGCTGTGTTGTTGTTTTTTAAAATTTTTTGTTTGTTTGTTTGTTTTTGTCTATTTGTGCTGTCCTACACTTTGATGTTTTACTGAGGTAGCAGAAACTATAGAAAAAAAAAAAGAAAAGAAAATTAGGAAAGAATTGAAATCATGTAACTCTAAAAAGCTATGGCTCTCTTATTATTAAACCGAGGAGAGAGAGAGAGGAAGAAGGGATATTTAGTTGTTTGGTGCTAGGGAAGAGATTTAATATTCCTGAAAACTGAGGAGAAAGATAGTGAATAGCATAATTAGCTACAGTTTTCTACAAAATGATGACAGGACATCACAGGCATATTTTGGGGGGTTGTCCTTTCTTCTCAGAATGGCTAGATGTATTCACAATTCCACCAACAATTGTATCAGTGTCCCAGTTTGCCCACATCCTCTCCAACAATCCACATTATCTTTCCCTGTCATTCTAGCCAATCTGACAGGTGTGTAGTGCTTTCTGTCTTAATTTGCATTTCTCTGATTAATCATGACTCGGAGCATCTTTTCATATGGCTAGAAATAGTTTCAATTTCTTTGTCTGAGAATTACCTATTCATATCCCCTTGACCATTTATCAATTGGAGAATGGCTTGATTTCTTATAAATTAGAGTCAATTCTCTATATATTTTGGAGATGAGAACCTTTATCAGAACCTTTGACTGTAAAAATGTTTTTCCCATTTTATTTCTTCCCTTCTAATCTTTTCTGCATTATTTTTCTTTGTACAAAACCTTTTCAATTTGATATAATCAAATTTTTCTATTTTGTGATCAATAATGATCTTTAGTTTTTCTTTGGTCATAAATTCCTTCCTCTTCCACAAGTCTGAGAGGTAAAGTATCCTATATTCTTCTAATTTATTTATAATCTCATTCTTCATGCATAGGTCATGAACCCATTTTGAACTTATCTTGGTGTATGGTGGTAAATGTACATCAATATCTAGTTTTTGCCACATTAGTTTTCAATTTTCCCAGCAATTTTTGTCAAACAGTGAGTTCTTATCCCAAAAGGTAGGGTCTTTGAGTTTGTCAAACACTGGATTATTAACATTATTGGCTATTTTGTCCTTTGAACCTAAGCTATTCCACTGATCAACTAGTCTATTTCTTAGCCAATATCAAATGGTTCTGGTAACTTCTGCTTTATAAAATGATTTTAGATCTGGTACAGCTAGGCCACCTTCATTTGATTTTTTTTTTTCATTAATTCACTTGAAATTCATTTTTTTTTCATATGAACTTTGTTGTTATTTTTTCTAGATAATTAAAATAGTTTTTTGGAGTCTGATTGGTATAGTGCTAAATAAATAGATTACTTTAGGTAATATTGTCATCTTTATTATATTTGCTCACCCAGTCCAAGAGAATTTAATAGTGTTCCAATTGGTTAGATCTGACTTGTTTTGTAGTTTTGCACATATAGGTTCTGATTTTCCCTTGCCAGATAGATTCCTAAATAATTTAAACTATCTGTAGTTACTTTATATGGAATTTCTCTTTGTGATTCTAACTGTTGGATTTTATTAGTGATATATAAGAATGCTGATGACTTATGTGGGTTTATTTTGTATCCAGCTTAGTTTTATTTATTAATTCAATAGTTGTTTTGTTTTGTTTTGTTTTTTACTTTCAATATTATTAATTTCTCCTTTTGATTTTATAATTTCAAGTTTAGAATTTTGGGGGGCTTTTTAATTTAGTCTTTTTCTAGCTTTTTAAGTTGCAAGCCCAATTCACTGATCTTCTCTTTCTCTATTTTATTCAAATAAACCTCTAAATATATAAAATTTCCTCTTATTGCTGCTTTGGCTGCATGCCACAAATTTTGATGTCTCATCACTGTCACTATCTTGAGTGAAATTATTAATTGTGTCTACAACTTACTGTTTCACACAATCATTCTTTAAGATGAGATTATTTAGTTTCCAATTACTTTTTGGTCAATTAATCCCTAATTTTTTGTTGAAGGTAGTTTGTATTGCAATGTGATCTGAAAAGAAAGCATTTGTTTTCTGCCTTCCTGCATTTATTTTAGAGGTCTTTATGTCCTAATATATAGTCAATTTTTGTATAGGTTCCATGAACTGCTGAGAATAAAGTGTATTTAATTTTCAGTGAATTATTTTCTTCAGTCTTTTTATCTTTTTTTTTTTTTTTTTTTTTTTTTTTGGCAATTGGACAATGGAAATTGTATTTTTTTATTATTTTTCTAGTATTTAATTTTTAAAAAAATACACAATACTGTAGAAATCATATTGGAAGAGAAAAAACAGAGCAAAATAAAAACTAAAACAAAACTGTTTAAAAAATACAAAAAGGAAGTGAACATAGCATAAATTGATTTACATCCTATCTCCATAGTTCTTTTTCTAGATGCAGGTAGGATTTTCTATTCAAAGCCTATTGAGCTTGCTTTTTTTCATTGTATGTCTGAAAAGAAGCCAATCTTTTGTAGTTGATTATTGCATATTCTTGAAGTTATTGTGAACAATGTATTCCTATTTCTTCTGGTTTTGCTTAGAATCTGATCATGTAAATCTTTCCAGGTTTTTCTAAAGTCAGTTTGTTTACCTTTTCTCGTACTGCAATAATATTTCATTATCTTCATATAATACAACTTTTTCACCCATTTCCCTGTTGATAGGCATCTACTAATTTTCTAATTCTTTGCTTCTACAAAAAGGCTGCTACAAACATTTTTGTTCTTTAAATGTCTGGTGGAATTCATATGTAAATTCATCTGATCCTGGGGGGGGATATTTTCTTAGGGAGTTGATTAATGGCTTGTTTTATTTCTTTTTCTAAAATGGGACTATTTAAGCAATTTACTTCCTCCTCTGTTAATCTGGGAAGCTTATATTTTTGGAGGCAGTCATCCATTTCATGAGGTTATCAAATTTATTGACATGAAGTCGGGCAAAGTAATTCCTTATTATTGCTTTAATTTCCTCTTCATTGGTGGAAAGATCCCCCTTTTCATTTTTAAGACTAACAATTTGATTTTCCTCTTTCCTTTTTCTAATCAGATTTACCAAAGGTTTATAATTTTTTTTTTCATAAAACCAACTCTTAGTTTTATTTTTTAATTCAATAGTTTTTTTTTTTCATTCAATATTATTAATTTCTCCTTTTAATTTTAGAATTTCAAGTTTATTTGTTTGGGGGGTTTTAATTTGGTCTTTTTTGAAAGCTTTTAAGTTGCAAGCCCAATTCATTTATCTACTCTTTGTCTATTTATTCAAGTAAGCCTCTAAAAATATAAAATTTCCCCTTATTACTGCTTTGGCTTCATCCCATAGATTTTGTTATGATGTCTTATTGTTGTCATTATCTTAAGTGAAATAGTTAATTGTGTCTATAATTTACTGTTTCACCCAATCATTCTTTAAGATGAGATTGTTTAGTTTCCAATTACTTTTTGGTCCATTTACCCCTAGCTTTTTAAAATTTTTTTGCATGTAGCTTTTATTGCATTGTGATCTGAAAAGAAAAAAAGTTACTATTTCTGACTCCCTGCATTTATTTTTTTTAAAAATACACAATATTGTAGAAATCATATTGGAAAAGAAAAAACAGAGCAAAATAAAAAATAAAACAAAACAAAACTGTTTAAAAAATAGAAAAAGGAAGTGAACATAGCATATTTTTTTTTGGTTATAAACAGATAATTTTTTTTTTATTTATAATTTTTTTCACAGTATATATGCATGAGTAATTTTTTTATAATATTATCCCTTGTATTCATTTTTCCAAATTATCCCCCCCTCCCTCCATTCCCTCCTCCCGATGACAGGCAATCCCATATATTTTACGTGTGTTACAATAAAACCTAGATACAATATATGTGTGTAAATACCATTTTCTTGTTGTACATTAAGTATTAGATTCCGAAGGTATGAGTAACCTGGGCAGATAGACAGTAATGCTAACAATTTACATTCACTTCCCAGGGTTCCTTCTCTGGGTATAGTTATTTCTGTCCATCATTGATCAACTGGAAGTGAGTAGGATCTTCTTTATGTTGAAGATATCCACTTCCATCAGAATATATCTTCATACAGCATTGAAGTGTACAGCGATCTTCTGGTTCTATTCATTTCACTCAGCATCAGTTGATGTAAGTCTCTCCAAGCCTCTCTGTATTCCTCCTGCTGGTCATTTCTTACAGAGCAATAATATTCCATAACCTTCATATACCATAAATTACCCAACCATTCTCCAATTGATGGGCATCCATTCAACTTCCAGTTTCTACCTACAACAAAAAGAGCTGCCACAAACATTTTGGCACATACAGGTCCCTTTCCGCTCTTTATATTTCTTTGGGATATAATCCCAATAACAGCAATGCTGGGTTAAAGGGTATGCACAGTTTGATAACTTTTGGGGCATAGTTCCAAATTGCTCTCCAGAATGGCTGGATTCTTTCACAAATCCACCAACAATGTATCAGTGTCCCAGTTTTCCCACATCCCCTCCAAAATTCATCGTTATTTGTTCCTGTCATCTTAACCAATCTGATAGGTGGATAGTGGTATCTCAGAGTTGTCTTAATTTGCATTTCTCTAATCAGTAGTGATTTGAAACACTCTTAAAAGGCTCTCACAAGAGAGCTAGAAGAAAAATGGGAAAAGGAAAGGGAAGCTTGGCAAGAGAGTCTGGAGAGGTCATCCCATTCATTTATAGATAGAGTGGATAAAGAAATCAAATCCTTGAAAAACAGAATTAGCGAGTTGGAAAATAGCTCTCTAAAAAATAAAATTGGCAAAAAGGGAAAAAAATCCATAGAGCAAAACAACTCACTTAAAAACTCAATTGGACAAAAAAGTGAGTGAAGAAAATACTTCATTGGAAATCAGAATTGAGGGGCAGCTAGGTGGTGCAGAGGATAGAGCACCAGCCTTGAATTCAGGAGGATCTGAGCTCAAATATGGTCTCAGACACTTACCACTTCCTAGCTGTGTGACCCTGGGCAAATAGAATTGAATGACTCGAGGAGAAACCAAGAATCAGTCAAGCAAAACTAAAAAAATGAAACAATGGGGAAAAAAAAGTCACATACCTTCTTGGGAAGACAACAGACTTGGAAAATAGATACAGGATAGACAATCTGAGAATTATTGGACTACCTGAAAAAAATATGATGAAAAAAAGAGCATGGGCGCTACTTTCCAGGAAATTATCAAAGAGAACTACCCAGACATTTTAGAAACAGAGGGTAAAATAGACATTGAAAGAATTAATTGATCACCTACTGAAAGGAACCCTAAAATCAAAATACCAAGAAATATAGTGGCCAAATTAAAGAACCATCAGACAGAGGAAAAAATACTGCAAGGTGCCAGAAAAAAATCAATTCAAATATGGAGGAGCCATAATATGGATTACCCAGGATCTAGCAGGGTCCACATTAAAGGACCAAAGAGCCTGGAATATGATATTCCAAAAGGGTAAGGAACTTGGTATGCAGCCAAAAATAACTTACCCAGCAAAAATGAGCATCTTTTTTTCAGGGAAAAAGATGGACATTCAATGAAAAAAAGTGAATTTCATTTTTCTTGATGAAAAAAAAAAACAGATCTAAACAAAAAGTTTGATCTCATAATATATGTCAAGAGATTCCTAAAAAGGTAAAAATAAATCTTGAGAACTATATTTCTGCCATATAGATATATAAAGAACACATGTATAATTTATTCTAGAAACTAGAGGTGGAAAAGAAATTGTACCAGAAAAACGGTAAAGCAGTGCTAACTCACAAAGAGGTAAAGGTAAACTATTATATCTGAGAGAAAGAATGGAGGGGGATGAACATAGTGTGTATCATATTCTCATTAGAATTGGCTTAAAGAGAAAAAAAATATAAACATATGCGATTTATGGTGAAACTCCTTCCACTCCATTGAAAAGTGGGAGGGGAAAAGTGAAAAAGGAAGGAATAAGCTTAGTGGAAGGGAAAACAGAAATTGTCAGTAAAAGGGGTAAAATAGGGTGGGAGAGGGATACTAAAAAGAGAGGGCTGTGAGAAGCAAGTGGTGCTCACAAGTTTAACACGGGGGAGGGAGGTAAGGGGGAAAAAAAGGAGAAAAGCATAAGCAGGGGTTAACAAGATGGCAAGTAATACAAAATTAGTCATTTTAACCATAAATGTGAATGGGGTAAACTCCCCCATAAAGAGGAAGCAACTAGCAGTTGGATTAAAAGCCAGAATCTTACAATGTATTGCTTACAGGAAACACCAGAAGCAGGGTGATACATACAGAATAAAGCTAAAAGGTTGGATCAGAATTTACTATGCTTCAGGTGAAACCAAAAGAGCAGAGGTAGCCATCCTCATCTCAGATCAAGCTAAAGCAAAATTTAATCTAATTAAAAGAGATAAGGAAGGGCACTATATCTTGCTAAAGGGTAGCATAGATAATGAAGCAATATCACCAAGTGGTGTACTGTCTAAATTCTTAAAAGACAAGTTAAGAGAGTTTCAAGAAGAAATAGAAGAAACAGACAGCAAAACTATAATAGTGGGAGATCTCAAACTTGCACTCTCAGAATTAGATAAGTCAAACAACAAAATAAATAAAAAAGAAGTCAAAGAGGTAAATAGAGTACTAGAAAAGTTAGATATGATAGATCTTTGGAGAAAAGTAAATGGAGACAGAAAGGAGTGCACATTCTTCTCAGCAGTTCATGGGACATATATAAAAATAGACCATATATTAGGACATAAAAACATCAAACTCAAATGTAGTAAGTTAGAAATAGTAAATGCATACTTTTCAGACCACAATGCAATGAAAATTACATTCGATAAAAAGCAAGGGGAGAATAGACCAAAAAATAATTGGACACAAAATGATCTCATACTAAAGAATGAATGGGTGAAACAGGAAATTATACACATAATTAATAAGTTCACCCAAGAAAATGAAAATAATGAGACATCATACAAAAATGTGTGGGATGCAGCCAAAGCAATGATAAAGGAACATTTTACATCTCTAGAGACCTACTCGCATAAAATAGAGAAGGAGATGGTCAATGAATTGGGCTTCCAAATAAAAATGCTAGAAAAGGAACAAATCAAAAACCCATAGACAAACATGAAACTTGAAATCCTAAAAATAAAAGGAGAGATTAATAAAATTGAAAATAAAAAAAAACTATTGAAGTAATTAATAAAACTAAGAGTTGGTTTTATGAAAAACCAACAAAATAGACAAATCCTTAGTAAATCTGATTAAATAAAAGGAAAGAGGAAAATCCAATTGTTAGCCTTAAAAATGAAAAGGGAGACCTCACCACTAATGAAAAGGAAATTAGAGCAAGAATTAGGAATAACTGCCCAACTTTATGCTAATAAATTCGATAACTTTTTTTATTTTATAATTATTTTTTTGACAGTACATATACATGGGTAACTTTTTTTTACAACATTATCCTTTGGATTCAATTCTTTTCCAAATATTCCCCTCACTTCCTCTACTCCCTCCCCTAAATGACAGGCAATCCCATACATACTAAGTGTGTTACAGTATATCCTAGATACAATATATGTGTGTAACACCAAATTTCTTGTTGCACGGTAAGAATTGGATTCCAACACAATAAGTAACCTTCGTAGAAAGAAAATAGTGCAAGCATCTTGCACTCAATCCCCAGTGTTCCTTCTCTGGGTATAGCTGTTTCTATCCATCATTGATCAACTGGAACCGAAGTAGATCCTCTCTATGTTGAAGATATCCATTTCAATTTGAATATATCTTCATACATTATCACTGCTGAAGTGCATAATGATATCCTAGTTCTGCTCATTTTACTCAGCATCAGTTCATGTAAGTCTCTCCAAGCCTCTCTATATTAATCCTGCTAGTCATTTCTTATAGAGCAATAATATTCCATAACGTTCATATACCATAATTTACCCAACCACTCTACAATTGATGGGCATCCATTCAATAAATTCAATAACTTAAATGAAATGGAAGAATATCTTCAAAATTATAGCTTCCCCAGATTAACAGAGAAAGAAGTAAGTTGGTTAAACAGTCCCATCTTAGAAAAAGAAATAAAACAAGCTATTAAACAACTCCCTAAGAAAAAATCCCCAGGACCAGATGGATTTATATGTGAATTCTACCAAACATTTAAAGAACAATAAACTCCAATGTCAAATACTCAATGTCATATAAAATATTTAAAAAATATGGATTGAAGTTATCCTACCAAATTCCTTTTATGACACAGACATGGTACTGATATTTAAACCAGGTAGGTTAAAAAGAGAGAAAGAAAATTATAAACCAATCTCCCTAATGAATATTGATGCTAAAATCTTAAATAAAATATTAATAAAAAGATTACAGATGATACACTATGACCAAGTGGGATTTATACCAGGAATGCAGGGCTGGTTCAATATTAGGAAAACTATTAGCATAATCAACTATATCAATAACAAAATTAACAAAAAACATATGATCATCTCAATAGATGCAGAAAAAACATTTGACAAAATCCAACATCCATTCCTAATAAAAACACTTGAAAGTATAGGAATAAATGGACTTTACCTTAAAATAGTCAGTAGCATATTATTAAAACCATCAGCAAGCATCATGTGTAATGGGGATAAACTAGAAACTTTCCCAGTAAGATCAGGAGTAAAACAAGGTTGCCCACTGTCACCATTACTATTCAATAATGTATTAGAAATGCTAGCCTCAGCAATGAGTCAAGAAAGAGATTAAAGAAATTAGAGTAGGTAATAAAGAATCAAACTATCACTCTTTGCAGATTATATGATGGTATACTTAAAGAACCCCAGAGATCCTATTAAAAAAGCTATTAGAAATAATTCAGAACTTTATCAAAGTTGCAGTATACAAAATAAATCCACATAAATCCTCAGCATTTTTATACTTCACCAACAAAATCCAACAGCAAGATATATAAAGAGAAATTCCATTCAAAATAACTTTCAATAGTATTTGGGAATCTATCTACCAAAGGAAAGTCAGGAATTATATGAAGAAAATTACAAAACACTTTCGAAATAAAGTCATATTTAAATAGTTGGAAAAATATTAAGTCCTCTTAGATAGGCCGAGTGAATATAATAAAGATTACAATACTCCCTAAACTGATCTCTTTATTTAGTGTTATAACTATCAGGCTTCCAAGAACCTATTTTAATGACCTAGAAAAAAATTACAACAAAATTCATATGGAAGAATAAAAGGTCGAGAAATTCAAGGGAATTAATGGAAAAAAAAAAAAAAAAAAAGCAAATGAATGTGGCATAGCTGTACCTGATCTAAAACTATATTATAAAGCAGCAGTTACCAAAACCATTTGGTATTGGCTAAGAACTAGATTAGTTTCAGTGGAATGGGTTTGGTTCACAAGATATAATAGTCACTAACTATAGCAATCTAGTGTTGACAGACCAAAACATCCTAACTTTTGGGATAAGAAGTCATCATTTGACAAAAACTGCTGGGAAAAATGGAAATTAGTATGGCAGAAATTAGGCATGGCTTTTAGGATTACCAGGTGAGAACTCAGGTTGTCTGGACAGTGACAAGGTGAGAATTCAGGTTGACTTGACAGTTCTCTGGCTCAGACCTTTGGTTCGGGGCTTTAAAGGGAGTTTACACCTTAGGAATTCTAGGAGGAGCAAGCTCATTGGTTGAAGTAATGTTTCCCAGAAGCCCTTCATTATCCCACGCCCATTCTCTGGGAGGATACAAGAAGAGCAACATTGGGTCTGAATCAGTCGACTCTGGGATAAAGTCTTGACGCCAGGCAGGCTGAAAGGAGACCAGTCTGATTTGATTAAGGACAAGAGTTGGAGGAGATTCAGAAATCCCAAGAAACCTGTGCACAGAGGTTTTACAGATCTCCTCCCAGAGAAGGATTATAATTGAGCATATGACCAGACCCTCACAATTCAAGAACATTACACATGGACCCACACTTTACACCATATACCAAGATAAGATCAAAAATCGGTCCATGATGTAAGAATAATAATCAAGATCGTAAATAAATTAGGGGAATATAAGATAGTTTACCTCTTAGACTTGTGGAGGAGGGAGGAATTTGTGACCAAAGAAGAACTGGAGATCATTATTGATCACAAAAGAAAATTTTGATTACATCAAATTAAAAAAGTCTTTTGTATAAACCAAACTAATGCAAACAAGATTAGAAGGGAAGTAACAAGTTGGAAAAATATTTTTTACAGTTAGAAGGTTCTGATAAAGGCCTCATTTTCAAAATATATAGAGAATTGTCTCTAATTTATAAGAAATCAAGCCATTCTCCAATTGATAAATGGTCAAAGGATATGAACAGACAATTTTCAGATGATTAAATTGAAACTATTTCCACTCATATGAAAGAATGTTCCAAATCACTACTGATCAGAGAAATACAAATTAAGACAATTCTGAGATACCTCTACACACCTGTCAGATTGGCTAAGATGACAGGAACAAATAATGATGAATGTTGGAGGGGATGTGGGAAAATTGGGACACTAATACATTGTTGGTGGAGTTGTGAAAGAATCCGGCCATTCTGGAGAGCAATCTGGAATTATGTCCAAAAAGTTATCAAACTGTACATACTCTTTGATCCAGCAGTGCTACTACTAGGCTCACATGCCAAAGAAATACTAAAGAAAGGGAAAGCGTCCTGTATGTGTCAACATGTTTGTGTCAGCTCTTTTTGTAGTGGCTAGAAATTTGAAAATGAATCAATGCCCATCAATTGGGGAATGGTTGGATTAATTGTGGTGTATGAATGTTATGGAATATTATTGTTTTGTAAGAAATGACCAGCAGGATGAATACAGAGAAGTTTGGAGAGACCTACATGAACTGATGCTAAGTGAAATGAGCAGAACCAGGAAATCATTATACACTTCAATAATGATATTATATGAGGATGTGTTCTAATGGAAGTGGATATCTTTGACAAAGAGAAGATCCAATTCAGTTCCAATTGATCAATGATGGACAGAATCAGCTATACCCAAAGAAGGAACACTGGGAAACGAGTGTAGATTATTCATTTTTGTTTTTCTTCTCAGGTTATTTTTACCTTCTGAATCGAATTCTCTCTATGCAACAAGAGAACTGTTTGGTTTGGCATACAAATTACAAGATATACTATAACATATTTAACATGTATAAGACTGCCTGCCATTTAGGGGAATGGGTGGAGGGAAGGAAGGGAGAAATCAAAACAGAAGTGAGTGTGAGGGATAACATTGTAAAAATTTACTGTGAATATGTACCGTCAAAAAAAAAGTTATAACTATAAAATAAAAAAAAATAAAAATTTAAAAAATCACAATGAAATGTAGATAGGTAGAAATACTAAATAAATTATTTTCCTATAATGATGTAATAAAAATATATGTCATAAAGGGCCATGGAAAAATATCTTTAATTATAGAAAGATAATCTGATGACAGGAAAGAACAAAACACTAAATCAGAGGAGAAAAATATGCCCGTAGGTGAAATCTCAAATAGTGATATGAAAAGTGGGTGTCAAACCCAAAGAGACATTTTGGAGATGCTCATAAAATATTTTAAAAGTCAAAGAAGAGATATTGAAGAGAAATTAGGAAAAATGAGAAGATGGTGGAGAGTAGACAGATCTTTATCTAAGCTATGTCCCTAGATATAATATCTATCATATCTTAGATATTCATTTATCTAAGCTAATATCCTAAGCTATGTCCCTCAGATCAATACCAGATCAAACCTTTGAACTGGTATTGGAATGACTTAACCCACAGATATTTGGAGTGTAACAAATTTCCAGCAGAAGATACTTTTGAAGAACTTCAGAAAAGATCTATTTCAATAGAGTTTGGGGAAGGCAGCCAAGCAAAAGCTTGCTCAGTGTTGGGACTCAGGGTAGTGTGGCATGCAGGTTCTGGGGAATCTGTCAGGAGGCTCTTAGTCAAAATGCAGCACTGTTGTCTAATCTATTTTAGTTCAGAAGTTAGTGGATTAGCTGTGAAACTTCCAAAGAAAATACAAAAGGCAAATAGTGACCTCTGAACTCCAGAATAATGTGGGACTTGGCCAATCTCATGCAGCACAGGAAGGAAGTAAGAACCAGCAGCCCAGGGCAGTTTAAAGCCACTAAGAGCAGACTTGAATGTTTTAAAAAATGAGCAAAAAATAATAAAAAAGGACTCTAAACAAAGATACCTTTTATGGAGACAGAAGTATAGATCTCAAACTCTGAGGACACTAAAGGAAAATAGTTTCTGGATGAAGCCCCAAAGAGTGATATGAGTTGGTTAACATCTTTTTTTTTTTTTTTTTTAATTCATTTTTCCAAATTATCCCCTCCCTCCCTCCACTCCCTCCCCCCCGATGACAGGTAATCCCATACATTTTACATGTGTTACAATATAACCTAGATGAAATATATGTGTGTAAATACCATTCTCTTGTTGCACATTAATTATTAGCTTCCGAAGGTATAAGTAACCTGGGTAAATAGACAGTAGTACTAACAATTTACATTTGCTTCCCAGTGTTCCTTCTCTGGGTATAGTTATTTCTGTGCATCATTGATCAATTGGAAGTGAGTTGGATCTTCTTTATGTTGAAGATTTCCACTTCCATCAGCATACATCCTCATACAGTATTGTTGTTGAAGTGTACAGTGATTTTCTGGTTCTGCTCATTTCACTCAGCATCAGTTGATTTAAGTCTCTCCAGGCCTCTCTGTATTCCTCCTGCTGGTCATTTCTTACAGAGCAATAATATTCCATAACCTTCATATACCACAATTTACCCAACCATTCTCCAATTGATGGACATCCATTCAATTTCCAGTTTCTAGCTACAACAAAAAGAGCTGCCACAAACATTTTGGCACATACAGGTCCCTTTCCACTCTTTAGTATTTCTTTGGGATATAATCCCAATAACAGCAATGCTGGGTCAAAGAGTATGCACAGTTTGACAACTTTTTGGGCATAGTTCCAAATTGCTCTCCAGAATGGCTGGATTCTTTCACAACTCCACCAACAATGTATCAGTATCCCAGTTTTCCCACATCCCCTCCAACTTTCATCATCATTTGTTCCTGTCATTTTAGCCAATCTGACAGGTGTGTAGTGGTATCTCAGAGTGGTCTTAATTTGCATTTCTCTGATCAGTAATGATTTGGAACACTCTTTCATATGAGTGGAAATAGTTGCAATTTCATCATCTGAGAATTGTCTGTTCATATCCCTTGACCATTGATCAATTAGAGAATGGTTTGGTTTCCTATAAATCAGGGTCAGTTCTCTATATATTTTGGAAATGATACCTTTGTCAGAACCTTTACTTTTAAAAATATTTTCCCAATTTGTTACTTCCCTTGTAATCTTGTTTGCATTAGTATTGTTTGTACAGAAACTTTTTAGTTTGATGTAATCAAAATCTTCTATTTTGTGATCAATAATTATCTCTAATTCTCCTCTGGTCATAAATTCCTTCCTCCTCCACAGGTCTGAGAGGTAGACTATTTGCTGTTCCTCTAATCTATTTATGATCTCATTCTTTATGCCTAAATCATGGACCCATTTTGATCTTATCTTGGTATATGGTGTTAAGTATGGGTCCATATCTAATTTCTGCCACACTAATTTCCAGTTTTCCCAACAGTTTTTTCCAAATAATGAATTTTTGTCCCTAATGTTGGTATCGTTGGGTTTCTCAAACACTAGATTGCTATAGATGTACCCTTTTTTGTCCTTTGTATCTAATCTGTTCCACTGATCTACCATTCTATTTTTTAGCCAGTACCAAATGGTTTTGGTGACTGCTGCTACATAATATAGCTTTAGATCAGGTACACTTAGACCACCTTCCTCTGACTTTTTTTTCATTAGTTCCCCTGCAATTCTCGACCTTTTATTCTTCCATATGAATTTTGTTGTTATTTTTTCTAGGTCAGAGTTGGTTACCATCTTACAAAGCTTTCTTGGAAGAATCCAAAAAAGGATCTTAAAAAACAGAAGAAAAATGGGGAAAGGAAATAAGAACTATGCAGAAGGGTTTGGAAAAGGAAACCTAGAAATCACCTGAACAAAGCTCCTTAGAAAACGCATTTAGTGAAATGGAAAAATCATATAACTCCTTCTAAAATACATTTGACAAACGGAAAAATGTGTGTGGCTCCTTAAAAGTAGATTTGGTATGAACGCTCCCATAAAATGGAGACAGATAACAGATTGGATCAAAAAGCAGAACCCTACAATATGTTGTTTACAGGAAACACACTTAAAGCAGGGAAATACATACAGAGTAAAGGAAAAAGGTTGGAGCATAATCTATTATGCTTCAGGTAAAGCCAAAAAAGCAGGGGTAGACATCCTTATCAAGCAAAGGCAGAAGTTGATCTAGTTAAAAGAGATAAGGAAGGAAACTATATCCTGCTGAAAGGTAGCATAAATAATGACGCCATAGCAATACTAAACATATATGCACCAAGTGGTATAGCATCTAACTTTCTAAAGGAAAAGTTAAGAGAATTGCAAGAAGAAATAGAGAGTAAAACTATAATAGATGGAGATCTCAACCTTGCACTCTCAGATTTAGACAAATCAAACCACAAAACAAATAAGAAAGAAATTAGAAAAGTAAATAGAACATTAGAAAAACTAGGTATGATAGACCTTTGGAGAAAACTGAATGGCAATAGAAAGGAATATACTTTCTTCTCAGCAGTTCATGGATCCTATACAAAAATTGACCATATATTAGGACATAAAGATCTCAAAATTAAATGTAGGAAGGCAGAAATAATAAATGCCTTCTTCTCAGATCACAATGCAATAAAAGCTACATTCATTAAGAAGTTAGGGGTAAATAGACCAAAAAGTAATTGGAAACTGAATAATCTCATCTTAAAGAATGACTGGGTGAAACAGCAAATTATAGAAGCAATTAATAATTTCACCCAAGATAATGACAATGATGAGACATCATACAAAAATCTGTGGGATGCAGCTAAAGTGGTAATAAGGGGAAATTTTATATCTTTATTGGCTTATTTGAAGAAAATAGAGAAAGAGAAGATTAACGAATTGGGCATGCAAATTAAAAAGCTAGAAAAATACCAAATTAAAACCCCCCAACCAAAAATTAAACTTGAAATACAAAAATTAAAAGGAGAAATCAATAATATTGAAAGTTAAAAAAAAACAAAAACTATTGAATTAATAAATAAAACCAAGAGTTGGTTTTATGAAAAAGCTAATAAAACAGATAAACCTTTGGTAAATCTGATCAGAAAAAAGGAAGGGGAAAATCAAAATGTTAGTCTTACAAATGAAAAGGGGGATCTTTCCACCAATGAAGAGGAAATTAGAGAAATAATAAGGAGTTACTTTGCCCAACTTTATGCCAATAAATTTGATAACTTAAGTGAAATAGATGACTTCCTCAAAAATATAGGCTTCCCAGATTAAGAGGAGGAGATAAATTGCCTAAATAGTCCCATTTCAGAAAAAGAAATAGAACAAGCTATTAATCAACTCCCCAGGAAAAAATCCCCAGGACCAGATGGATTTACATGTGAATTCTACCAAACATTTAAAGAACAATTAGTCCCAATGCTATATAAACTATTCAAAAAAATAGGGGATGAAGGAGTCCTACCAAATTCCTTTTAGGACACAGACATGGTATTGATCCCTAAACCAGGTCGACTGAAAACTGAGAAAGAAAATTATAGACCAATTTCCTTAATGAATATTGATGCTAAAATCTTTTTTTTTTAAATTTTTTTTATTATATATATATATATATATATATATATATATATATATATATATATATATATATATTTTATAATATTATCCCTTGTATTCATTTTTCCAAATTACCCCCCCTCCCTCTATTCCCTCCCCCTGACGACAGGCAATACCATACATTTTACATGTGTTACAATATAGTCTAGGTACAATACATGTGTGCGAATATCATTTTCTTGTTGCACAATAAACATTAGAATCCGAAGGTACATGCAACCTGGGCAGACAGATATTAGTGCTAACAATTTTCATTCCCCTCCCAGTGTTTCTTCTCTGGGTGCAGCTACCCCTGTCCATCATTGATCAACTGGAAGTGAGTTGGATCTTCTTTATGTTGAAGATTTCCACTTCCATCAGAATACATCCCCATACAGTATTGTTGTTGAAGTGTACAGTGATCTTCTGGTTCTGCTCATTTCACTCAGCATCAGTTGATTTAACTCTCTCCAGGCCTCTCTATATTCCTCCTGCTGGTCATTTCTTACCGAGCAATAATATTCCATAACCTTCATATACCACAATTTACCCAACCATTCTCCAACTGATGGACATCCATTCATCTTCCAGTTTCTAGCTACAACAAAAAGAGTTGCCACAAACATTTTGGCACATATATGTCTCTTTCCGCTTTTTAGTATTTCTTTGGGATATAATCCCAGTAGTAGCGCTGCTGGGTCAAAGGGTATGCACAGTTTGATAACTTTTTGGGCATAATTCCAGATTGCTCTCCAGAATGGCTGGATTCTTTCACAACTCCACCAGCAATGTATTAGTGTCCCAATTTCCCCACATCCCCTCCAACATTTGTCATTATTTGTTCCTGTCATCTTAGCCAATCTGACAGGTGTGTAGTGGTATCTCAGAGTGGTCTTAATTTGCATTTCTCTGGTCAGTAGTGATTTGGAACACTCTTTCATATGAGTGGATATAGTTTCAATTTCTTCCTCTGAGAATTGTCTGTTCATATCCTTTGACCATTTATCAATTGGAGAATGGTTCGGTTTCTTATACATTAGGGTCAGTTCTCTATATATTTTAGAAATGAGACCTTTGTCAGAACCTTTGTTTTTAAAAATATTTTCCCAATTTGTTACTTCCCTTCTAATCTTGTTTGCATTAGTATTATTTGTACAGAAACTTTTTAGTTTGATGTAATCAAAATCTTCTATTTTGTGATCAATAATGATCTCTAGTTCTCCTCTGGTCATAAATTCCTAAATCTTAAATATGATATTAGCAAAAAGACTTCAGAAAATCATCCCCAGGATAATACACTATGATCAAGTAGGATTTATACCAGGAATGCAGGGCTGGTTTAATATTAGGAAAACTATTAATATAATTGACCATATTAATAATCAAATTAATAAAAACCATATGATCATCTCAATAGATGCAGAAAAAGCATTTGACAAAATCCAACATCCATTCCTACTAAAAATGCTTGAGAGTATAGGAATAAATGGACTATTCCTTAGAATAATCAGGAGCATATATTTAAGACCATCAGTAAGCATAATATGCAATAGAAATAAACTGCAACCTTTCCCAGTAAGATCAGGAGTGAAACAAGGTTGTCCACTATCACCATTACTCTTCAATATAGTACTAGAAACGCTAGCCTCGGCAATAAGAGCTGAGAAAGAGATTCAAGGAATTAGAGTAGGAAATGAGGAAATGTAACTATCACTCTTTGCAGATGACATGATGGTATACTTAGAGAACCCCAAAGACTCTGCTAAAAAGCTACTAGAAATAATTCAGGATTTCAGCAAAGTGGCAGGATACAAAATAAATCCACATAAATCCTCAGCATTTTTATATATCACCAATAAAATTCAACAGCAAGAGATACAAAGAGAAATTCCTTTCCAAACAAATGTTGAGAGTATAAAGTATTTGGGAATCCATCTACCAAAGAATAGTCAGGAATTATATGAGAAAAATTACAAAACACTTGCCACAAAAATAAAGTCAGATTTCAATAATTGGAAAGACATTCAGTGCTCTTGGATAGGCCGAGCGAATATAATAAAGATGACAATACTCCCCAAACTAATCTATTTATTTAGTGCTATACCAATCAGACTCCCAAGAAACTATTTTAATGGTCTAGAAAAAATAACAACAAAATTCATATGGAAGAATAAAAGGTCGAGAATTGCAAGGGAATCTAATGAAAAAAAACTCAGAGGAAGGTGATCTAAGTATACCTGATCTAAAGCTATATTATGTAGCAGCAGTCACCAAAACCATTTGGTATTGGCTAGGAAATAGACCGGTAGATCAGTGGAACAGATTAGATACAAAGGACAAAAAAGGGTACATCTATAGCAATCTAGTGTTTGAGAAACCCAACGATACCAACATTTGGGATAAAAATTTATTATTTGAAAAAAACTGTTGGGAAAACTGGAAATTAGTATGGCAGAAATTAGATATGGATCCACACTTAACACCATATACCAAGATAAGATCAAAATGGGTCTATGATTTAGGCATAAAAATGAGATAATAAATAGTAGAAGAACAGAGAATAGTCTACCTCTCAGACCTGTGGGGGAGGAAGGAATTTATGACCAGAGGAGAACTAGAGATCATTATTGATCACAAAATAGAAGATTTTGATTACATCAAAGTAAAAAGTTTCTGTATAAACAATACTAATGCAAACAAGATTAGAAGGGAAGTAATAAATTGGGAAAGTATTTTTAAAAACAAAGGTTCTGACCAAGGTCTCATTTCTAAAATATATAGAGAACTGACCCTAATGTATAAGAAATCAAACCATTCTCAATTGATAAATGGTCAAAGGATATGAACAGACAATTCTCAGATGATGAAATTGAAACTATATCCACTCATATGAATGAGTGTTCCAAATCACTACTGATTAGAACATAGCATAAATTGATTTACATCCTATCTCCATAGTTCTTTTTCTAGATGCAGATAGGACTTTCTATTCAAAGCCTATTGAGATTGCTTTTGTTCATTGTATGTCTGAAAAGAAGCCAGTCTTTTATACTTGATTACTGCATATTCTTGAAGTTATTGTGAACAATGTATTCCTATTTCTTCTGCTTTTGCTTATAAAACATGGTCAATTTTTGTATAGGTTGCATGAACTGCAGTGAAGAACGTATCCTCCTTCCTTTCACCATTCAATTTTCTCCAAAGATTTATCATACCTAATTTTTCTAATATTCTATTTACCTCCTTAATTTCTTTCTTGTTTGTTTTGTGGTTTGATTTATATAATTCTGAGAGTATTAGGTTGAGAACTCCCACTATTATAGTTAATAATTAGATTTTAGATCACTTCTTCCTGACTACTTGCAGTATTTTCTCCTTGATAAGAAAATTCTAAATTTTAGCTATACTATTCCTTGGACTTTTCATTTTCATGTCTTTGTTAGGCAGTTATCAATGAATTCTTTCAATGACTATCTTCTGGTTGTAGGATATTTGGGCACTTTTCCTGGTGATATATTGAAATATGTTATCTAAGTCCTTTTTTTTTTTTTCTTGTGGTTTTGAGGAAGTACAATAATTCTGCCCTGGAATAATTTTCCAGGTAAGTTTATTTTTTTTTCCATTGAGGTATTTTACAATTTCTATTTTTTCATTCTTTAAAAATTTTCTTTGATTGAATTTTGATGTCTCATCGATTGTTTATTAGTGAAATTTTAGTGAATTATTTACTTCAGTTGGATTTTTTCCTCCTCTCCCATATGCACATTTGAACTTTTTTTTTAAAATTTAATTTCATTTTTATAACATTTTTGACAGAACATATTCATGTTTAATTTTTACAACATTATCCCTTGCACTCCCTTCTGTGCCGAATTTTCCCCTCCTCCCTACCCTAGATGGCAGGCATTCTCATACATGTTAAATATGTTATAGTATATCCTAGATAAAATATATATTTGCAGAACCGAATTTTTGTTGTTGTTGTTGTTGTTGCACAGGGAGAATTGGATTCAGAGGAAAAAATAACCTGGGAAGAGAAACAAAAATGCGAACAGTTTACAATCCTTTCCCAGTGTCCCTTCTCTGGTTGCAGCTGATTCTGTCCATCATTGACCAATTGGATCTGAATTACATCTCCCCTTTGTTGAAGTTATCTACTTCCATCAGAATACATCCTCATACAGTATCATTGTTGAAATGTATAATGATCTCCTGGTTCTGCTCATTTCACTCAGCATCAGTTCATGTAGGTCTCTCCAAGCCTCTCTGTATTCATCCTGCTGATCATTTTTAACAGAACAATAATATTCCATAACATACATATACTATAGTTTACCCAATCATTCTCCAAATGATAGGCATCCATTCATTTTCCAGTTTCTAGCCACTACAAAAATGGCTGCCACAAACATTTTGACACAAAGAGGTCCCTTTCCCTTCTTTAGTATTTCTTTGGGATATAATCCCAGTAGTATCACAGCTGGATCAAAGGGTATGCACAGTTTGATAACTTTTTGAGCATAATTTCAGATTGCTCTCTAGAATGGTTGGATTCTTTCACAGCTCCACCAACAATACATCAGTATCCCAGTTTTCCCACATCCCCTCCAACATTCATTATTACTTTTTCCTGTCATGTTAGCCAATCTGACTGGTGTGTATTGGCATCTCAGGGTTGTCTTAATTTGCATTTCTCTGATCAATGTGATTTAGAACACTTTTTCATATGAGTGGAAATAATTTCAATTTCATCCTTTGTCAATTGTCTGTTCATATCCTTTGATCATTTATCAATTGGAGAATGGCTTGATTTCTTATAAATTAGAGTCAGTTCTCTATATATTTTGGAGATGAGGCCTTTATCAGAACCTTTAACTTTTAAGTTGTAAGCCCAATTCGTTAATCTTCTCTTTCTCAATATTTCTTCAAATAAGCCTGCTAAAGATATAAAATTTCCCCTTACTTACTGCTTTAGCTGCATACCCAAGAGATTTTGGTAATGATGTCTCTATCATTGTCATTATCTTGGGTGAAATTGTTAATTGTTTCTATAATTTTCTCTTTCACCCAGTCATTCTTTAGGATGAGATTATTCAGTTTCCCATTACTTTTTGGTCTATTTACCCCTAACTTTTTACTGAATGTAGCTTTTATTGCATTGTGATCTGAGAAGAAGGCATTTATTATTTCTGCCTTCCTACATTTAATTTTGAGATCTTTATGTCCTAATATATGGTCTATTTTTGTATAGGATCCATGAACTGCTGAGAAGAAAGTATATTCCTTTCTATTGCCATTCAGTTTTCTCCAAAGGTCTATCATACCTAGTTTTTCTAATGTTCTATTTACTTTTTTAATTTCTTTCTTGTTTGTTTTGTGGTTTGATTTGTCTAAATCTGAGAGTGCAAGGTTGAGATCTCCCACTATTATAGTTTTACTGTCTATTTCTTCTTGCAATTCTCTTAACTTTTCCTTTAGAAAGTTAGATGTTATACCACTTGGTGCATATATGTTTAGTATTGATATGGCTTCATTATTTATGCTACCTTTCAGCAGGATATAGTTTCCTTCCTTATCTTTTTTAACGAGATCTACTTCTGCTTTTGCTTGATCTGAGATAAGGATAGCTACCCCTGCTTTTTTGGCTTTACCTGAAGCATAATAGGCTCTGTTCCAACCTTTTACCTTTACTCTGTATGTATCTCCCTGCTTTAAGTGTGTTTCCTATAAACAACATATTGTAGGGTTCTGCTTTTTGATCCAATCTGCTATCCGTCTCCATTTGATGGGATCGTTTATCCCATTTACATTTACAGTTAAAATTACTAATTCTGTATTTCCTGCCATCATATTATCCCCAGATTATGCTTTTTCCCTTGACCCCCCTGATCCCCCTCCCCGATATTTAATTTACAGACCCCCCTTGTGACGCGCAACCCTCCCTCTTTTTTTTTTTTTTTTTTTTTTTTTTTAGGATCCCTCCCGCCTCCCTCCAAGTCCCTTCACTTATTCTCCTTTTCCTTTTCCCTTTTCATTTCCCCCCTTTTAATGAGGTGAGAGAAAATTCTCTGAAAAACAAATATGTTAATTATTTACTCTTTGAGCCTCTCCTGATGAGAGTAAGATTCACACAATGATTCTCCCCCTCACTAAGTTCCCTCAGATATGGTGTATTTTCTATGCCTCTTCCTGGGATGTAGTTTCCCTCTTTTAATCATTCCTTCCCCTTTTTCTGAACCGACATCCTTCCCTTTACTACACCCCCCTTTTTTTTCTTTTATATCAGTAAAATCAAATTATCCTTGAGCACTTTTTATATACCCACAACAGAGTTACAGTTCTCAAGGTTTCTGTGTACCTTTTTCTGTTTCTCTTCAGTCTTGTGGATGTAGATCAAATTTTTTGTTTAAGTCTGGTTTTTTTCTTAGGAACATATAGAATTCCTCTGTTTCATTGAATGACCATCTTCTTCCATGGAAAAAGATGCTAAACATAGCTGGGTAGTTCATTCTTGGTTGCAGTCCTTGATCTTTTGCCTTTCGGAATATCAGGTTCCAGGCCCTTCTATCTTTTAATGTGGAGGCAGCCAGATCTTGGGTGACCCTTATTGTGGCACCTTGGTATTTAAATTGTTTTTTTCTAGCTGCTTGCAGGATATTCTCCTTTGTGTGGTAATTCTGCAGCTTAGCCACTATATTCCATGGTGTTCTTTTTTTAGGGTCTATTTCAGAAGGAGTTCTATGAATTCTTTCCACATCTACTTTCCCTTCTGTTTCTATTATCTCTGGACAATTCTCTTTGATAATTTCCTGTAAAATAGAATCTAGGCTCTTTTTTTGGTCATAGTTTTCTGGAAGACCAATGATCCGCAGATTATCTCTCCTAGATCTATTTTCCAGGTCTATAGATTTTCCCAGTAAGTATTTGATGTTGTTCTCCAGCTTCTCATTTTTTTTGTTTTGTTTGACTGATTCTTGGGTTCTCTGTGAGTCATTCATTTCTATTTGTTCCATCCTGACTTTTAAGGAGTTATTTTCTTCTTTCACAGTTTTTAGTTCTTTTTGTAAATGCCCAATTTCGTTTTTAAATGAATTATTTTGCTCTATTGAATTTTTTTCCATTTCCCTAATTTTTTTTTTGAGAATTATTTTCTTTTTCCAATTCAGAAATTCTATTTTCTTGAGACTTTTTTAACTTTTCCAATTCAGAAATCCTACTTTCCTGTGTTTTTTTTAACCTTTTCTAATTCATAAATTTTGTTTCCCTGCATCTCCTGTGAATTCTTTATTTTTTCCAACTTCATTTTCAGGACGTTGTTATTCTCTATCATAGCTTCCCTTTCCTTTCCCCATTTTTCTTCAAATTCCCTCAATTTTTTAAGAGTCTCTTCTAGGAGAGAGTTATGTGATGGGGGCAGGAATCGTTCCTCTTTAGGTTGTTATCTGCTGACTCTCTGCTGTTAACTTACTCGGGGTTGGATACCCGCTCTTTCTCTGTGTAGAAGGAATCTATAGTTTTTCTGGCTTTTTTGTTCATATTTAAAAAATCCTTTGGGGTCTGTCCCTGGGGTAGGAGATTATTTATTTACTTCTTTACCAGCTTCCTCCCAGACCAGATGGATGCAGCGGCTCCTGAGCCTGAGCTAAGATAGAGCTCTGGGAGAGAGTTCCCCACCCCCTCCCTGGAAGTGCCTCAGAGGTGATTAGCACTGCTGTGCCCCGAGGGCGCTGAACAATAAAGGCAGCACAAAGCCCAGCCTATGCGTCCCGGTGGGGCGTGGATGTCTGCAGCAGGTGATGTGAAAAGCCCCTGTGCTCAAACTGGAAGTGTCTGCCAGAAACCGCGGTCCCTAGTTCAAAGGTTCTGCTTCTCTGGGACTTCCTGGAGCTGAGTTCCACTCCCTCCAGCTGAACTAGGCAGTGTGTGTTGCCTTGGGCATATCCACCCACTTGTCAATCTCTTAACTATTCTCAGGTGGTAGCTGAGGCCACACCCCCTGGTGCCGAGATCTGCTGAGTCACCTCCAGGATCCGGGGAAAATCTGAGTTTGTATTTTAGCTTTCTCCTCTGAACTGTTAAATAAGTAGCAGAGAAGAGCTAATAGTCTGTGCCAGATTCCTTTATCTCAGTGGCTTCTCTGATCCTAGAGCCCTTCCCATCGCGATCGGCAGATTGTGGTAGCACCCAGCCATCTGTGCTGGCCTCTCTTCTTCCTCCCCTGGGGACTGACCTTTTCTGTTGAAACTCCAGATTCTCTTCAGCTGGTAAGTCGTGCTTCCAGTCTTTGTGGTATCTATCAGTCCTGGGCTTATTCTGAGGCTGATTTATCTAATTGGTTGTGAGGGAGTGAGGACCTTTACAGAGTCATGTGTTTCTTCTCCGCCATCTTGGCTCCGCCTATTGTCATTTTCTTGGGTGAATTTATTAATTATGTCTATGCTTTGATGTTTCACCCAATTGTTGTTTAGTTCGAGATTATTTAGTTTCCAATTATTTTTTGGTCTATTTTCCCCTGGATTTTTATTGATTGTAATTTTCATTGAATCGTGGTCTGAAAAGGATGCATTTACTATTTCTGCCTTACTGCATTTGATTTTGAGGTTTTTATGTTCTAATATATGGTTAATTTTTGTATAGTTTCCATGAACTGCTGAGAAGAAAGTGTACTCCTTTCTGTCTCCATTTAGTTTTCTCCAAAGATCTATCATATCAAACTTTTCTAGTATTCTATTTACCTCTTTGACTTCTTTCTTATTTATTGTGTGGTTTGATTTATCTAGTTTTGAGAGTGTTAGGTTGAGATCTCCCAATATTATAGTTTGCTTTCTATTTCTTCTTGCAGCTCTCTTAATTTCTCTTTTATGAATTTAGATGCTATACCACTTGGTGCATATATGTTTAATATTTATATTGCTTCATTATCTATGCTACTCTTTAGCAAGATATAGTGCCCTTTCTTATCTCTTTTAATTAGATTGATTTTTGCTTTTGCTTGATCTGAGATGTGGATGGCTACCCCTGCTTTTTTGGCTTCACCTGAAGCATAGTAAATTCTGCTCAAACTTTTTACCTTTATTCTGTATGTATCACACTGTTTCAGGTGTGATTCCTGTAATCAACATACTGTAGGATTCTGGCTGTTAATCCAGTCTGCTAACTGCTTCCTCTTTAGGGGTGACTTTACCCCATTCACATTTATGGTTAAAATGACAAATTGTATATTGCTTGCCATCATGTTAATCCCTGCTTATGCTTTTCTCCTTTCCTTCCCCCTTACCTTCTCCAGTATTAAACTTGTGAGTACCACTTGCTTTTCACAACCCTCCCTTTTAGTATCCCTCCCCCACCTTAGTGTTCCTCCTCCTATTTTACCCCTTTTCCTCACAATTTCTGTATTCCTTTCCCCTTAGCTTACCCCTTCCCTTTTCACTTTTCTCCTCCCTCTTTTCAATGAAGTAGAAGAAGTTTCAGCATAAATCAAATATGTCTTTTGATACACACTATGTTTATCCCCCTCCATTCTTTCTCTCAGATATAATAGGTTACTTTTTCCTCTTCATGAAATGTAGTACCACCACTTTACCTTTTTTTTTTTTTTTTTTGATATAATTTCCTTTCCAACTCCAGTTTCTAGAACAAATTATACATGTGTTCTTTATATATCTTTATGGCAGAAATATAGTTCTCAGGATTTCTTTTTACCTTTTTAGAAATCTCTTGAGTTCTGTATTTGGAAATCAAACTTTTTTGTTTAGATCCAGTTTTTTTTTTCCATCAAGAATAGATGGAATTCATTTATTTCGTTAAATACCCATCTTCTTCCCTGGAAATTGATGCTCATTTTTGCTGGGTAAGTTATTCTTGGCTGAATCCCAAGTTACTTAGTCTTTCAGAATATCATATTCCAGCCATTCAATCCTTTAATGTGGATGCTGTTAGATCCTGGGTAATCCTTATTGTAGCTCCTCCATATCTGAATTGATTTTTTTTCTAGCAGCTTGCAATATTGTTTTCCTTCATCTGATGGTTCTTGAACTTGGCCACTATATTTCTTGGCGTTTTGATTTTAGGGTCCCTTTCAGTAGGTGATCGATAAATTTTTTCAATGTCTATTTTACCCTCTGTTTCTAAAATATCTGGGCAGTTCTCTTTGATGATTTCTTGGAAAATAGTGTCCAGGCCCTTTTTTACATCATATTTTTCAGGGAGTCCAATTATTCTTAGATTGTCTCTCCTGGATCTGTTTTATAGGTTTTTTGTCTTCCCAAGAAGGTACTTGACCTTTTTTCTTTGTTTTTTTTTTTTTTTTTTGTTTTGTTTTTTTTTCCATTGTTTCATATTTCTGGTTTTGCTTGACAGATTCTTGGTGTCCCCTCAAGTCATTCACTTCTATTTGCTTGATTCTGATTTTCAATGATGTATTTTCTTCACTCACTTTTTTTATATTTTTTCTAATTGTCCAATTGAGTTTTTAAGTGAGTTTTTTTGTTCTATGGAATTTTTTCCATTTCGTCAATTTTATTTTTTAGAGAGCTGTTTTCTTTTTCTAACTCACTAATTTTGATTTTCAATTATTTGATTTCTTTATCCACTCTGTCTTCAAATGTGTGGGATGACTTTTCTAGATTGTCTTGCCAGGCTTCCCTTTCCTTTTCCCATTTCTCTTCAAGCTCTCTTGTGAGATCCTTTTTGATTTCTTCTATGAGAGTTTTGTGTATTGAGGAGCAGATCATATTCCCCTTTGAGGATTCATCTGGAGATAGTCTGTTTTAGTCTCCTCAGGGTTTGAATTCTGCTCTCTATCCATATAGAAGCTATCAATGGTTAGAGCCCTTTTAAATGTTTTGTTCATTTTGTCAGAGCAGAATCAAAGAAAACAAACTGACAAGAAAAACAAATGCAGTTTGTTTTGGGGTGTGAGGAGGATGGGGCTGATTGGTGTTACTGGGCTTACTCTACAGACTGTGGGAGACAGCAATGAGGCACTAACATGACAGCTATGGCTGGGCTGCTTCAGTGCTCTGAGGCTCTGAAGCTCTTAGAACATGCTGAGTCACTCTGGGTTGGGGTGGCCAAGTTCCGAGAGATGCTAGCTTTTTGGGTTTTAGTCTTTACCTCCTGTGTTTACAGCTTCTCTAGTGATCCTGGCTTCCTGCCAAGACAGAATATCCACACAGGCGTAAAGGTCATTCTGAAGAAATGGCAGAGATCGGACCCCTCCCCCTCTGGTCTTCACAGTGTGAGCTGCCTTGCTCTCTCTACTTGCCCTCAGTTTTTATCCTATATGTTTGTTCCCTCACCCAAGCAAAAGCAGACCTTTTCTGTCAAATTTTGAGGATGTCTTCACCAAGTATATCCAAACTCCTTGAGGAGAAATTAAGAAGGCTTCAAGAAAAAATCATTAGCAAAACTGTACTCTGGGGGATCTCAACCTTCCTCAATGAGAACTAGATAAATCAAACCACAAAATAAATAAGGAAGAACTTAGGAGGTAAATATAATTTTAGAAAATTGTAGAAAACTGAATAAAAACATTCAGTTTTTCTTGGAGATAGATACATGGTAGATGGAATCTTTAAAAAAAATCTATTGGGGCATAACTATGTTAAAACCAAGTGCACAAAGGCAGAAATACTAAATGCATCTTTTTCAGATGATGATGCAATAAAAATTACATGTAAGAAATGTCAAGAGATAGACCAAAATTAATTAGAAAATGTATAATCTAATCCTAAGGAATGAGTGGGTAAAACACAATTGATAACTTCATCCAAGAGAACCACAACAATGATATGATACACCAAACTGTATGGGATATAGCCATAGCAGGTCTTAGGGGGAAGTTTTATTTCTCTAGATGCTTACTTGCATAAAACAGATAGAAAGAAGATCAGTAAATTGGGCATACAACAAAAACAAATTACAAATTACAAATTAAATGCCAAATTTTTAATTCTGAAAATAAAAGGTGGAGATTATTAAAAATTAAAGCAAGGAAAGACTTTAACTGGTTAAAAAAAACCCTGAATTTGTTTTATGAAAAATATCAACAAATAGATTAGCCTTTATCTAATTTGATTAGAAAAAGGAGAGAAGGGGGCAGAGCCAAGATGGCGGAGAAGAAACACACGACTCAGTGAACGTCCTCACTCCCTCACAACCAATTAGATAAATTAAGTCTCAAAATTAGCTCAGGACTGATAGATACCACAAGGACTGGAAGCACGACTTACCAGCTGAAGAGAATCTGGAGTTTCAACAGGAAAGGTCAGTTCTCAGGGGAGGAATAAGAAAGACCAGCACAGATGGTGGGGTAGGGGCACAATGCGCCCATTGCGCTGGGAGGGGCTCTGGGATCAGAGAAGCCACTGAGGTAAAGGAATCTGGCACAGGCTGTTAGCTCTTCTCTGCTAATTATTTAGCAGTTCAGAAGAGAAAGCCAAAATATTTTAAAACTCAGATTAGATTTTCCCCGGACCCTGGGGGTGACTCAGGCACAGATCTCGGCACCAGGGGGTGTGGCCTCAGCTACCTCCTGAGAATAGTTAAGAGACTGACAAGTGGGTGGATACGGCCCAAGGCAACACACACTGCCTAGCTTAGCTGGAGGGAGTGGAACTCAGCTCCAGGAAGTCCCAGAGAAGCGGAACCTTTGAACTAGGGACCGCGGTTTCTGGCAGACAATTCCAGTTTGAGCGCAGGGGCTTCTTACGTCACCTGCTGCAGACACCCACTCCCCACCCGGACACATAGGCTGGGCTTCTTGCTGTCTTCACTATTCTACGCCCTCAAAGCACAGTAGTGCTAATCACCTCTGAGGCACTCCCAGGGAGAGGGTGGGGAACTCTCTCCCAGAGCTCTCTCTTAGCTCAGGCTCAGGAGCCGCTGCATCCATCTGGTCTGGGAGGAAGCTGGTAAAGAAGTAAATAATTTCCTACCCCAGAGACAGACCCCAAAAGATTTTTTTTAAGTATGAGCAAAAAAGCTAGAAAAACCATAGATCCTTCTATACAGAGAAAGAGCGGGTGTCCAACCCCGAGGAAGTTGACAGCAGAGAATCAGATAACAACCTAAAGGGGAACGATTCCTGCCCCCCATCACATAACTCTCTCCTAGAAGAAGCTCTTAAAAAATTGAGGGAGATCGAAGAAAAATGGGGAAAAGAAAGGGAAGTTATGATAGAGAATAACAATGTCCTGAAATTGGAGTTGGAAAAAATAAAGAATTCACAGGAGATGCAGGGAAACAAAATTAGTGAATTAGAAAAGGTTAAAAAAACACAGGAAAGTAGGATTTCTGAATTGGAAAAGATAAAAAAGTCTCAAGAAAATAGAATTTCTGAATTGGAAAAAGAAAATAATTCTCAAAAAAAAAAATTAGGGAAATGGAAAAAAACTCAATAGAGCAAAATAATTCATTTAAAAACGAAATTGGGCATTTACAAAAAGAACTAAAAACTGTGAAAGAAGAAAATAACTCCTTAAAAGTCAGGATGGAACAAATAGAAATGAATGATTCACAGAGAACCCAAGAATCAGTCAAACAAAACAAAAAAAATGAGAAGCTGGAGAACAACGTCAAATACTTACTGGGAAAATCTATAGACCTGGAAAATAGATCTAGGAGAGATAATCTGCGGATTATTGGACTTCCAGAAAACTATGACCAAAAAAAGAGCCTAGATTCTATTTTACAGGAAATTATCAAAGAGAACTGTCCAGAGATAATAGAAACAGAAGGGAAAGTAGATGTGGAAAGAATTCATCGAACTCCTTCTGAAATAGACCCTAAAAAAAGAACACCACGGAATATTGTGGCTAAGCTGCAGAATTACCACACAAAGGAGAAAATCCTGCAAGCAGCTAGAAAAAAACAATTTAAATACCAAGGTGCCACAATAAGGGTCACCAAAGATCTGGCTGCCTCCACATTAAAAGATAGAAGGGCCTGGAACCCGATATTCCGAAAGGCAAAAGATCAAGGACTGCAACCAAGAATGAACTACCCAGCTAAGTTTAGCATCTTTTTCCATGGAACAAGATGGTCATTCAATGAAACAGAGGAATTCTTTATGTTTCTAAGGAAAAAACCAGACTTAAACAAAAAATTTGATCTACATCCACAAGACTGAAGAGAAACAGAAAAAGGTACACAGAACCCTTGAGAACTGTAACTCTGTTGTGGGTATATAAAAAATACTCAAGGATAATTTGATTTTACTGATATAAAAGAAAAAAAGGGGGGTGTGGTAAAGGGAAGGAGGTCGGTTCAGAAAAAGGGGAAGGAGTGATAAAAAGAGGGAAACTACATCCCAGGAAGAGACATAGAAAATACACCATATCTGAGGGAACTTAGTGAGGGGGAGAATCATTGTGTGAATCTTACTCTCATCAGAAGAGGCTCAAAGAGTAAATAATTAACATATTTGTTTTTCAGAGAATTTTCTCTCACCTCATTAAAAGGGGGGAGAGGAAAAGGGGAAAGGAAAAGGAGAATAAGTGAAGGGACTTGGAGGGAGGGGGGAGGGATCCTAAAAAAAAAAAAAAAAAAAAAGAGGGAGGGTTGCGCATCACAAGGGGGGTCTGTAAATTAAATATCGGGGAGGGGGATCAGGGGGGTCAAGGGAAAAAAGTATAATCTGGGGATAATACGATGGCAGGAAATACAGAATTAGTAATTTTAACTGTAAATGTAAATGGGATGAACGATGCCATCAAAAGGAGACAGATAGCAGATTGGATCAAAAAGCAGAACCCTACAATATGTTGTCTACAGGAAACACACTTAAAGCAGGGAGATACATACAGAGTAAAGGTAAAAGGTTGGAACAGAGCTTATTATGCTTCAGGTAAAGCCAAAAAAGCAGGGGTAGCTATCCTTATCTCAGATCAAGCAAAAGCAGAAGTAGATCTCGTTAAAAAAGATAAGGAAGGAAACTATATCCTGCTGAAAGGTAGCATAAATAATGAAGCCATATCAATACTAAACATATATGCACCAAGTGGTATAGCATCTAACTTTCTAAAGGAAAAGTTAAGAGAACTGCAAGAAGAAATAGACAGTAAAACTATAATAGTGGGAGATCTCAACCTTGCACTCTCAGATTTAGACAAATCAAACTACAAAACAAACAAGAAAGAAATTAAAAAAGTAAATAGAACATTAGAAAAACTAGGTATGATAGACCTTTGGAGAAAACTGAATGGCAATAGGAAGGAATATACTTTCTTCTCAGCAGTTCATGGATCCTATACAAAAATTGACCATATATTAGGACATAAAGATCTCAAAATTAAATGTAGGAAGGCAGAAATAATAAATGCCTTCTTCTCAGATCACAATGCAATAAAAGCTATGTTCAGTAAAAAGTTAGGGGTAAATAGACCAAAAAGTAATTGGAAAATGAACAATCTCATCTTAAAGAATGACTGGGTGAAAGAGCAAATTATAGAAACAATTAACAATTTCACCCAAGATAATGATAATGATGAGACATCATATCAAAATCTTTGGGATGCAGCTAAAGCAGTAATAAGGGGAAATTTTATATCTTTAGAGGCTTATTTGAAGAAAATTGAGAAAGAGAAGATTAACGAATTGGGCTTACAACTTAAAAGGCTAGAAAAAGACCAAATTATAAACCCCCAACCAACAATTAAACTCGAAATACAAAAATTAAAAGGAGAAATCAATAAAATTGAAAGTAAAAAAAATATTGAATTAATAAATAAAACCAAGAGTTGGTTTTATGAAAAAGCCAATAAAATAGATAAACCTTTGGTAAATTTGATCAAAAAAAAGAAAGAGGAAAATCAAATTGATAGTCTTACAAATGAAAAGGGGGATCTTTCCACCAATGAAGAGGAAATTAGAGAAATAATAAGGAGTTACTTTGCCCAACTTTATGCCAATAAATTTGATAACTTAAGTGAAATGGATGACTTTCTCCAAAAATATAGGCTCCCTAGATTAACAGAGGAGGAGATAAATTGCTTAAATAGTCCCATTTCAGAAAAAGAAATAGAACAAGCTATTAATCAACTCCCCAGGAAAAAATCCCCAGGGCCAGATGGATTCACATGTGAATTCTACCAAACATTTAAAGAACAATTAGCCCCAATGTTATATAAATTATTTGAAAAAATAGGGGATGAAGGAGTCCTACCAAACTCCTTTTATGACACAGACATGGTACTGATACCTAAACCTGGTAGATCGAAAACTGAGAAAGAAAATTATAGACCAATCTCCTTAATGAATATTGATGCTAAAATCTTAAATAAGATATTAGCAAAAAGACTTCAGAAAATCATCTCCAAGATAATACACTATGATCAAGTAGGATTTCTTCCAGGAATGCAGGGCTGGTTTAATATTAGGAAAACTATTAATATAATTGACCATATTAATAATCAAATTAATAAGAACCATATGATCATCTCAATAGATGCAGAAAAAGCATTTGACAAAATCCAACATCCATTCCTACTAAAAACTCTTGAGAGTATAGGAATAAATGGATTATTCCTTAGAATAATCAGGAGTATATATTTAAGACCGTCAGTAAGCATAATATGCAATAGAAATAAACTGCAACCTTTCCCAGTAAGATCAGGAGTGAAACAAGGTTGCCCACTATCACCATTACTATTCAATATAGTACTAGAAACGCTAGCCTCGGCAATAAGAGCCGAGAAAGAGATTCAAGGAATTAGAGTAGGAAATGAGGAAATCAAACTATCACTTTTTGCAGATGACATGATGGTATACTTAGAGAACCCCAAAGACTCTGCTAAAAAGCTACTAGAAATAATTCAAAATTTCAGCAAAGTGGCAGGATACAAAATAAATCCACATAAATCCTCGGCATTTTTATATATCACTAACAAAATGCAACAGCAAGAGATACAAAGAGAAATTCTATTCCAAACAAATGTTGAGAGTATAAAATATTTGGGAATCCATCTACCAAAGAAAAGTCAGGAATTATATGAGAAAAATTACAAAACACTTGCCACAAAAATAAAATCAGATTTAAATAATTGGAAAGACATTCAGTGCTCTTGGATAGGCCGAGCGAATATAATAAAGATGACAATACTCCCCAAACTAATCTATTTATTTAGTGCTATACCAATCAGACTCCCAAGAAACTATTTTAATGACCTAGAAAAAATAACAACAAAATTCATATGGAAGAATAAAAGGTCAAGAATTGCAAGGGAACTAATGAAAAAAAACTCAGAGGAAGGTGGTCTAAGTGTACCTGATCTAAAGCTATATTATATAGCAGCAGTCACCAAAACCATTTGGTATTGGCTACGAAATAGACCGGTAGATCAGTGGAACAGATTAGATACAAAGGACAAAAAAGGGTACATCTATAGCAATCTAATCTTTGACAAACCCAAAGATTCCAACATTAGGGATAAAAATTCATTATTCGGAAAAAACTGTTGGGAAAACTGGAAATTAGTATGGCAGAAATTAGATATGGATCCACACTTAACACCATATACCAAGATAAGATCAAAATGGGTCCATGATTTAGGCATAAAGAGGGAGATAATAAATAGATTAGAGGAACAGAGGATAATCTACCTCTCAGACTTGTGGAGGAGGAAGGAATTTATGACCAGAGGAGAACTAGAGATCATTATTGATCACAAAATAGAAGATTTTGATTACATCAAACTAAAAAGTTTCTGTACAAATAATACTAATGCAAACAAGATTAGAAGGGAAGTAACAAATTGGGAAAATATTTTTAAAAACAAAGGTTCTGACAAAGGTCTCATTTCCAAAATATATAGAGAACTGACCCTAATTTATAAGAAACCGAACCATTCTCCAATTGATAAATGGTCAAAGGATATGAACAGACAATTCTCAGAGGAAGAAATTGAAACTATATCCACTCACATGAAAGAGTGTTCCAAATCACTACTGATCAGAGAAATGCAAATTAAGACCACTCTGAGATACCACTACACACCTGTCAGATTGGCTAAGATGACAGGAACAAATAATGACAAATGTTGGAGGGGATGTGGGGAAACTGGGACACTAATACATTGCTGGTGGAGTTGTGAAAGAATCCAGCCATTCTGGAGAGCAATCTGGAATTATGCCCAAAAAGTTATCAAACTGTGCATACCCTTTGACCCAGCAGCGCTACTACTGGGATTATATCCCAAAGAAATACTAAAGAGCGGAAAGAGACATATATGTGCCAAAATGTTTGTGGCAGCTCTTTTTGTTGTAGCTAGAAACTGGAGGATGAATGGATGTCCATCAGTTGGAGAATGGTTGGGTAAATTGTGGTATATGAAGGTTATGGAATATTATTGCTCGGTAAGAAATGACCAGCAGGAGGAATACAGAGAGGCCTGGAGAGACTTAAATCAACTGATGCTGAGTGAAATGAGCAGAACCAGAAGATCACTGTACACTTCAACAACAATACTGTATGAGGATGTATTCTGATGGAAGTGGAAATCTTCAACATAAAGAAGATCCAACTCACTTCCAGTTGATCAATGATGGACAGAGGTAGCTGCACCCAGAGAAGAAACACTGGGAGGGGAATGAAAATTGTTAGCACTAATATCTGTCTGCCCAGGTTGCATGTACCTTCGGATTCTAATGTTTATTGTGCAACAAGAAAATGATATTCGCACACATGTATTGTACCTAGACTATATTGTAACACATGTAAAATGTATGGTATTGCCTGTCGTCGGGGGGAGGGAATAGAGGGAGGGGGGTAAATTGGAAAAATGAATACAAGGGATAATATTATAAAATATATATATATATATATAATAAAAAAAAATAAAAAACCGTTAGAGGAAAAAAAAAAAAAAAAAGAAAAAGGAGAGAAGACAATCAATTTGTTAGTATAAAAAATGAAAAAGGGTATAGTTTCCAGCAATGAAGAGGAGATTAAAAAAATAATTAGGTTCAATTTTGTCCAACTTTATGTCAACAAATCTGAGATAACCTACATGAAATGGATGAGTATTTACAAAAATATAGATTGCCCAGATTAACAGAGGAGGAAATAAATTACAAAAATAGTCCCACTTCAGAAGAAGAAATTAAAGAAAATATTAATCAATTCCTTAAGAAAAACTTTCCTGGACCAGATGGATTTGCAAGTGAATTCTACCAAATATTTAAAGAACAATTAATTCCAAAACTATTCAAACTGCTTGGGAAAATACGGAAAGAAGGAGTGCTACCAAATTCCTATTATTCCACAGATAGGTGCTGACACCTAAATCAGATAGGGTCAAAACAACAAAAACAAAACAAGACAATTGTGGACAAATTTCTCTAATTAACATTGATGCAAAAATATCAAATAAAATATTATCAAAGAAATCACAGAAAGTTATCCTTTAAATAATACAAAGTGACCAAGTAGAATTTATATTAGAAATGCAGGGCTGTTTCAATATTAGGAAAACTATGATCAGAATTGATTGTGTCAATAGCCAAACTTACAGAAATCACAATATTATCTCAATATATGCAGACAAATCATTTGAAAAAAATCCAAAACCCATTCCTATTAAAAAATACTACAGCATATAAGAATAAATTGAGTTTTCTTTAAAATGATCAGCAGAATCTACTTAAAACTATTTGCAAGTTCATATGTAATGGGGATAAATTAGACCCATTCCCAATAAGATCAGAGTGAAAGAACATTGTCCCCACTATTTACTATTACTATTTAATATTGTATTAGAAATGTTAGCTTTGCAATAGTAGAATAAAAAGATATTAAAAGAATTGGGGTTGGCAATGAGGACACCACATTATCAATTTTGCAGATGATATGAATCCTAGAGAATCAGCTAAATAAGTACTAGAAACAATTCACACCTTTAGCAAATTTTCAATATCCAAAATAAATATACATAAATCATCAGCATTTTTATGTTACCAACAAAATACAGCAGGAAAAGCTACAAAGGACAATTCCATTTAAAATAAATATAGATAATATAAAATATCTGATAGTTTACCTGCCAAGAAAAATCAAGAACAAAATTCCAAAATACTTCCCACATAAATAAAGATCTAGTCAATTAAAAGATTGTCAAGGGTTCATGTATAGGATGAGGTAATATAAAAAATGAAAAAAATGTAATTCTACCTAAATTAATATAGTTATTCAGTGTCATACCAGTCAAATTTATAAGAAATCATTTTATACATCCAGAAAAAATAGAAATAAATTTCATCTGGAAGAAGAACATATTTAGAATTTCAAGGGAATTCATGGAAAAAAATGTCAATGAAGGTGGCCTATTTATACCAGATGTAATACTACATTATAAAGCAACAGTAATGAAAACCATTCGGGTCTGGCTAACAAACAGAACAGTTGAACAGTGGAATATATTACTATACACTTCTCAGATTGGGTAAGATGACAGGAAAAAGATAATGATGAATGTTGTAATGTGAAAACCAGGACACTAATATATTGTTGGTAGAGTTGTGAATTGATCCAACCATTCTGGACAGCCATATGAAACTATGCAGAAATGGTTATCCAACTATGCATACCCTATGTTTCAGCAGTGGCTCTCTTGGGCCTGTATCCTAGAGAAATCATCTGAAAAAAGAAAAGGGAC
Source organism: Sminthopsis crassicaudata (assembly GCF_048593235.1). Classification (NCBI taxonomy): domain Eukaryota; kingdom Metazoa; phylum Chordata; class Mammalia; order Dasyuromorphia; family Dasyuridae; genus Sminthopsis; species Sminthopsis crassicaudata. The sequence goes on from NC_133619.1 coordinate 91,961,867, forward strand.
CACGTGTGCAAAAATATTTTAGCAGTCTTTTTTATAGTGCAAGGAACTAAAAACTCATCTGATGCCATCAGAGGAGAAGGGCTGAACAAGTTGTTATATGAATGTTGTGGAATATTATTGTTCTATAAGAAATGATCAGCAGGATGATTTCAGAGAGACCTGGAGAAACTTACATGAAGTAATGCTAAATGAAATGATTAGAACTAAGAAAATATTGTACATAGCAATAACTAAGATCATAAGATTATCAATTCAGATGCATGTGACTCTTTTTAGCAATGAGATCATTCAGACCAGTTCCAATGGTCTTGTGATCAGACAGCCATTTGCAAGCAGACAGAGAACTGTGGGGCCTGAGGGTAGACCACAACATAGTATTTTGCTTTTTTTGTTGTTGTTGTTCTTATTTGCTTGCATTTTTTTCCTTTCTCATTTTTCCCTTTTTTTGGTCTGATTTTTATTGTGTAGCATGGTAATTGTGGAAATATGTATAGGCGAATTGCACATTTTTGACATATATTGGATTGCTTGCCATTTAGGAAAGGAGGTGGGAAGAAGCAAGGAAGGAAACAATTTGAACACAGTTTTGCAAGTGTGAATGTTAAAATTATCTATGCATATGTTTTGGAAATAGTTTTAAATATTAAAAAAGAATTATAAATAACTTAAAATATAGGATTTTTCTATGGCCAAAAGAGAAAATACTAATACAGAAATCATTCTTATGAAAAAGAGAGCCTATAAAGAAACTTTATAAGAATGTACACACTTTTTAAAAATTGTGGAACATTTAATAAAGAGCACATTGATTTATAAAACAATTAAATCACAACTGAATTTTACCTTACTGTACTTATAAAAGACTGGTACATTTAAACAAGTTAGAAGATAGAATATTCCTGTCATACTCATGAAAACCATATCTGTGGATAATGCATTGAAATAATTATTCAGGGAAAGTTTATTTTAGTGAAAAGGTTGAGTTTATTGTACCACCAAAGTCAATGTCAGTTTGTATTATCTGCTGCATAGTCTACATTAGACAAATTAGTCCTGCCTGAGTAGTAGGATGTGATGATGGAGGAGTTTAAGCTGGGCATCTGTCTCTTCAGAAAAAACAAACAAACAAACAAACAAACAAACAAAAACTTTTATTTCCCCTTTCTCTTTCCTTTTTTATTTTTGTGTAAGATTAGCAGACTTATCTCATTTGCCTACTTTTCTATACCCTTCTGTAACCTTGTTGCTGACAAGCCACTTGTCACCTTTTATACTCAACAGTGCAAATTGAATTGATAAACCTCAATTGAATGTAACTTCCAGGAAAGCATCTTATAGTACCATATTTGTGTCTTTTATATGAAATTTCAGTGTAAGTAAGACACAACCATTTTCTGAATGGGCCTTTTTTTTTTGAGGGGGGGGCAAGATGTAATGTTTTATTAATAAAATTTCAAAATGGATTTCAGAGGATCATGGTATATTTTTGTCAAGTTCACTGTATAAGAAAAGTTAAAACTTAAATGGATAATATGAGTTATCCCAATTCTGCCTTCCTTAAATATCCTGAAAAAATTGAGCATTTAAAAAATCAGTGGCAAAACCTATTCAATCCTTAAGGACTTTGATAAGTCTAACAAGTCAGGTTGGAACAATAAGAGATTAGAGATATTTCTCAGTCTTAGTATTCAAACAGAAGCTGTAGTGTCAAGCCTAGCCCACAGTGCTGGCATACTATGAGCCAACTTTAGTAATTTATTCAATTACCAAAATTCTACAAACTGGAATATATCTAATGACAGCCTGTACAATAAATAGGACTCCTTTGAGGAAACCCTTATTCCTTTAAAATGTATTTTTAAAAAAAGTTTTTGTTTGAAAATTGTATTTATATATTTAATAATATATTTATTTTAAAATATGTTACCCTATTAAGCCATATATTAAGGCAGAAAAAAGGAGAGAGTGAAACAGAGGGAGAAAAATAGAAAGAGAATCATAGACAGAGAGATGGAAAAAGGAGATAAAGAAGCATAAATAACAAATAGTATATGGAAATTGGGTGAATGCCCATCATTTAGAGATTGGTTGAATAAGTTATGGTATATCAATGTTATGGAATAGAATTGTTCTATAAGAAACAATCAGCAAGATGATTTCAGAGTCCTGAGAGATTACATGAACTAATACTAGATGAAATGAGCAGAACCAGGAGATCATTGTACATGGCAAAAACAAAAATTATACAATGATCAATTCTAATGGACATGGATCTTTTTTAAACAATGTGATTATTCAGGCCAGTTCCAATGATCTTGTGATGAAGAGAGCCATCTACACCCAGAGAGAAGACTGTGGGAACTGATTCTGGATCACAACATAGCATTTTCATTCTTTCTGTTGTTGTTTGTTTCCATTTTATTTTCTTTCTTATTTTTTAAATTTTTGATCTAATTTTTCTTGTGTAACAAGATAATTGTATAAATATGTATGCACATATTAGATTTAAAACATATTTCACCATATTTAATTGTATTGGATTACTTTTAAACTGGGGGAGTGGGTTGGGGGAATAGGGGTAAAATTGGAACACAAGGTTTTGCAAAAGTCAATGTTGAAAAATTATCCATACATATGTTTTGAAAATAGTTTTAATAAAAACAAATAGAGTAGCACAAATAATAGCAACTCCTTTGTACTTATACAGCCCAAATCCTCTACTTCTCAATAGAAAAAGGTGTATTTTCTCAACTTCAAATTTCTCAATCATTATTGTTACAAGTGCTTCAATTCTATTTCTTTTGTTACTGTGTTGATTTTTCTTTTTCTGTTGTTGTAGTCATTGTGTATTTTCAACTCTCCAAATTAAGCAAACTTTTATTTAGTATTTTATAAGAATGCTAAGAAAAATGATGGTTTATGCACTATATAGAATTAAATAAAAAGGTAAATTTTAGAGAAGATATTAGTATCTGGAGTGATCAGGAAAATTTTCAATGTATGTTGAGTCTTAACAAAATGAGTCATTCCAGGAGACTTAAGTATACTATAAGAGAAAGTCATGTAAGTAAAAATAAATATGAGAAGAAGCATGGTATTTTCCTAGCAATGCTTATTTCAAGCTATATCAGTTTATATATTTTAATTCATTTCTGTAACATTTGATATTGATTGTTTCTTATGGATAATATTATTCTAGATTCATATCACAATTCTTCAGTTAATGGACATTTCTTTTAGTTTTATTTCTTCAATATCATCAAAGCTAGTGTTATAAATACTTTGATATAAATAGAATATTGAGATATTTGATCTTATTGGGGTCTTTCTTTAACAGTGTGATATCTTGACTTCCAGAGATTGAAACATGATTTCAGAAAGAAATCATGTGGCTGAATGGTCCCACCATTTTTCTTCAGTTTTAAAATAATGCCTCAAATTTAATTCTGGAGTGGCAAAGTCAACAAAGGTTAAAGAAAGACATTCTCCAATTTCAAGGCACTTTAGGAAAATAGAAAGAGAGATTGTAAAACATGAGTAGGTGTTGGCCTGGAGATCACGTGAAGGAAATACCAGTAATAGCAGCAGGTGGTTGTGACAGAAACAGCAACTGATTTGGAAGCTTATATGCCAGAGATAGTAAGAGAGACTGGCAATTGGTTATAAAAAGATTATGGATATCTACATGCTAGTACTAGATTCAGGACCAGACATTGTTTGGCAACTCCATTGCCTATATTCACTTGTAACTAATAGTTCTTAAGTACAGGGAATACTTTTGATCAAGAGAGTGTGAGAACTCTGAAGGATAGTATTGTTTTTAGTTGCAAGGGAACAAAGATCCTGAGGAACACTATCACTTTTAGTGACAAGGCTGAAGTGAGCCCTGAGGATCAGTGTCAATAGCAAATACAAGAAATCAAGGGTGATTCCTGGGTAAAGTCACAATATGGGAAAGCCGTTACTGCATTATCCTCACTTAACAAAACTTTGGAAGAATTTAAGAACATTCAAACTCGTAGGAATAATTATGAAAAGCACAATGCAAAAAATCCTGAATATTGAGATTGTGGTATATGCACATACATACACACACACACACACACACACACACACACACACACACACACCAAACACCGGTGAATGCACATAAGGAACAGATTACAACTTTAAAATTAAGTTAAAAATAATGTAATTGTTGATGACATTATGGTATATTTAGAGAACACTAATTAATGAAGTAAAAAATTAGTTGAAATAACTTCAGTAAAATTTCAGAATGTAAAATAAATCCTCAAATATCATCAGCATTTCTATAAATTGTCCCTCCAAAACAGCAGGAAATGATTAAAAAAAACATTTAAAATAATTGTAGACAATATAAAACACTTGCCCATGTGTAAGACAAACCTATGAATTATATGACTATGATAAGAAAATACTTTTTACATAAAGACAGATTTAAACAATGGGAGAAATAGCCATTTATCACAAACAGGTTCAATCAATAAAATAAAAATAACAATTTTATCTAATTGACATAGTGCCATAACAATCAAATTACCAAATAAAATTATAAAGTTAGAAAAAGTGATAATACAATTCACCTGCGAGAATAAAATATTATAGCATTTTCATTGTTTTCATTGTTGCTTGTTTGTATTTAATTCTGCTTCTTTTTTTTTTTTACTGGTTTGATTTGATTTTTTTTTTTTGTGAAGCAATATAATTGTATAAATATGTATGTGCATATTGGATTTAACATATATTTCTACCATATTTAACATATATTAAATTACTTGCCATGTAGGGAAGGGCAAAATTGGAACATTAGGTTTTGCAAAGGCTAATGTTAAAAATATTGTTCAGGCATATGTTTTGAAAAATAAAATGCCTAAATTAAAAAAAAAAGAATAAAATTATCAAAATATTAAGGGAACCAAGGAGAAAAAATGTAAAGGAAAGCCAATGAACTGAAACTATATTAAAAAGTGATACTCATAAAAACAGTCTTGATACTAGCTAAGCAATAGAATGGTAAGTTTCCAGAATACTTTTGGAATAGAATACTAATTAGTAAATTTCCATAGTAAACTAATTTTTGAAAGATCCAAAGGTTCAAGCTTTGGGGATAGGAATTTACCATCTGACAAAAAATTTCTGAGGAAACTGGAAAGCAATTTTAAAGAAATTCTGCTTAGGACAGTATATCATACCATATACCAAGATAAGGTAAAAATAGATAAATAATTTAGACAGAAAGGGTGTTAACATAAGTAAATTAGGAGGAAAAGGAAAATCATACTTGTCACATGTATGGATATGATAAGAATTTATATATAAATGAAAGATAGAAAAGAATATTGGAAGTAAAATAGGCAATTTTAATTTCATAAAATTTAAAAAGCTTCTATATAAACAGAATTAATGAAGCAAAAAGTAGAAGGAAAGCAGAAAACTGGATAAATTAACAGCATTTTCCCATATAGCCCCAATTGAGCTGAATTTACAAAATAATAATAATAATAATAACAATAATAGCCATTACCATATCACTTAATATCCAAAGGATATGAACAGGTAGCTTTCAGAAAAATAAACAAATATTATCACTTTTTTCAGCAAGCTTTAAATCACTGCTGATTGGAGAAATGTATCCTAAAACAACATTGAGCAAATTAAAATGCTTCTGAGGTACCATCTCATATCTCTCAAATTGGCTAAAATGAGAGAAAAACCTAATGATAAATGTTGGAAAGGATGCAAAAAAACTGCGACACTAATGCATTGTTGGTGGAGTTGTGAAATGATACAACCTTCATAGAGAATAATTTGGAACTATGCCCAAAGAGTTACAAACTATGTATACCTTTTGATGCTCTACTAGATCTAACAGAAAGAAAGAAATCAGAGAAAGAGGTAAAGATCCACATATGCAAAAAATGTGTTGCAGCTCTTTAGTTGGTAAAGAACTGGAAACTGAGAAGGTGCCCATCAATGGGGGAATGACTGAATAAATTATGATATTATGTAGCATTGGTATATGGTATAGTGGTATATAGTGGTTCTCACTTGCTATATGGTGTATGAATATTATTACTCGATAAAAATGACAAACTGATTTTAGGAAGGCCTGGAAAGATTTCCACAAACTGATGCTGAGCAAAACAAGTAGAACCTGGAATACATTGTACAAAATAATGGCAAGATTGTGCAATGATCAGTTTGTTCCTCTCAGCAGTTCATTGATACAAGGCAATCCCAGTAAATTTTTAATAGAAAATGCCATCATAGTTTTCTCTCTATGGAGACTGAAAGTAAATCAACACATACTATGTTCATCTTTTTTTTCTTTTTCTTCTATTTTTCTTTCATGGTTTTCCCCTTTTGTTGTGATTTTTCTCTTTCAACATAATTCATAAGGAAACATGTAAAATTTTTAATGTATGTGCATACCAAAAAAGTTATTTTTGGTGTAACTGAGGAAAAGAAAAATAAATTAATTAAGGAATTTGGGAAAAATAATTGAGATGCTATCTTACATCTACCACTACCATAATGGCTTATACAACATAAAAGGGAAAAGTCAAATGTTACAGGGAATGTGAAAAAATTATGTCAACCAGGCACTGTTTGGAGTAATTAAGTCTGACAGTTCTAGAGAAAAATTTGCAACTATACCCAAAGAGCTATAAAACTATTCATACCTTTCACCTAGCAACACCACTAATAACTCTTCGTCCAAAAGGATAGGGCATAAAGAGGGAAGGATTTATTTTTGCCAAAATACTCATAACAGTTTTTGTGGTCACAAACAATTGGAAATTTAATGGATATACATCAAATGTGGAACTACTGAGCAGGCTGTTAGATATAATTATTATGGAATACTGTTTCAATATAAAAATAACAAAAAAAATAATTTCAGGTAAACCTGGGAGGACACATATGAACTTAAGCAAGTGAAATGAAAAGAAGCAGGAAAACATTGTGCACAATAAAAACAATAATATAAGGAATATTAACTGTGAAAGACCAAAGTACTCTGATCAAGACAATGATACAAGACAATCCTAAAGTACTCATAATTAAAAGTGAGATCCTCTTTTCAGAGAGACTAATACACTCTGAATATAGATTGAAGTTTCCTGTTTGTTTTCTTTATTTTTTCTTGTTTTTTTTTTTTTTTTTTTTTTTTTTTTTTTTTTTTTTTGTGTGTGTGTGTCTAGTTCCTTTAGCAACATGGTTAATGTGGATTTTTTTATGATTTCACATATATAATGATGCAATTAATAACAATGAGTTTATTCATTGTTAAACTAAGTTTAGACTAAATTATAATTCTCTGAAATACAGATTATTGCCATAATTCCCTATTTTTCTTCCTGCTTTAATTCTTTATTCTGTTTTAATCAGTATTGTAGTTTTGCCATATGATTTTTCCAAAGATTTATTTTAAACATCCATTTCTAGCTCATAAAACTTCATTAGATCCATAGAACCTATAAAATAATCTTTGAACTCTAGAACATGCCATTCAAACAACCTCCAAAGTATTGTCTCATCTAGTATTTACAATCTTCTTTCCCCTTGTTACACTACATAAATCCTTTATATGATGCAGGTAGTTCATTACCTATTCTCTCTATATGCTACACTTATTCTTGAAGTTGCCTTATATAGTGCAAAAAGTTATGGACTACTATTGAAGAAATATAGTTTTGAATCCTCATTTAAGACCATTGCCAACTGTGTGATCTTTCCATAAGTTTTTATTGCATTCCTTCACTCCATTCATTCATTTATTTAACGAGTGATAAACATCTACTATGTAACATTCATTGGGCTGGGCTCTAGAACCACAAAAAGAAACAAAATACTCCCGTTTTCTGTTTCTGGATTTGTAAAATATCACTAATTTTGCAATCACCCTCACAAGTTACTATGGATAAACATGCTAAAAGACTATGCAATGACTTGTTATGTCAGCCTTTGAAATTTTTATTTGTTCTTTTATTTTCTGAGTTTTCTTCTTTTGATGTTCCTTAAATTCAACCTCACCCATGAAGTTTTCTCTGAATATTCCAAACCATAAAATCTCTCACTTTTAATCTAATTATATATTATTTTCATGAGATACAGATAGATAGCACTGTGAACTGTGTACTGAACTTGGAATTGGGAAGACCTGTTCAATTTTCATACCAGATACTTGTTAATTTTTTCACAAGTTTCTGCTTGTGCTTTCTCATCTGTAAGACAGAAAAAAAATAACACTAAATTGGAAAATATATATAAAATTTTTGCAAGTTTAAAATGTTATCTAGATATTAACTTTTTATTATTTATTTAGTATTTATATTTCTTTTATTCTTCCATTATTATTCTTTGTTATATTATGAGTAATGATTTTCCCAATACATAATTCCACTAATGCAACTTTCAAAGAATCATTTCATGACATGAGTATTGCAGTTTATTTTTGTGACAGTTCTCTTGCACTTTTTAAAAAGTGTAAATCTATTGACTAGGTAACATGGTTATGGAATTAAATGTTTTTTTTTCTTCTGTTAAGTACTTATTTATCAATATAGCTATTAAAATAATATCTACTAAGAGAATAAAATAGGAAGTTGGCATAAAATCATTGAGATATTATTTTGAAGAACTGTCTATTGGAATTTCACAGAAATTGATTTTGGTGGATTAGTTCTAAGATTATCCAACTATAACTATATAATTTCAGTTTTCTGAACATAGATTAAAAAAAAGAGAATTAGATATAAGTTATAGTATTTATTAAATAAGAAAATGTTTAAGGCATAAAAATTAGGGACATTTTGCACAAGATTTTTTAAAATACAAAAAAAATATCTTTTAATCAAGCCATCTCTTTAAGCAGAGACAATATACAAACACTGATGTACCAAGTCTTATGATGATTCTTTATGGTTTACATATGATCTTTCTTAAATGCTGTGCTGGTGAAATGAAGGTACTATGAAGTAAGTTCTTACAAGAGAGAATAGCTTTGTGTATAGGCAGATAGAAGGACTGTATGTTTGTCATCTAAAAAGTGACTAAGGTAAGTTTCCAAAAACTCTTCACCAAAATGGTCAAAAAATTCTGAGCTTCAATTTCTTCATCTATAAAATGGAAAATCCAATATCTCTACTGAAACCTACATAGAATGCTTGTGGATGTCTAATAAAAGAGTGTTCTTTACAAACCTTAAGATGAATAAGTATTGATTAAGTGCCACCTATGTGCCAGTCATTTAAAAATATTATCATGATAATTACAAAATTTTTTGAAAGTAAGAGCTATTAGTATTCCCATTTATAGTTGATGAAACTGGGGAAGGTAGAAATTAAGTGATTTACTCAGAGTGCTATGGCTGTAGTCAGATTTAAACTTAGATTTCTTAAACTCCAGATCTAGAGTCCTATATATTATTTCACATAGATGAGCAAAACTAGCTAGTGTTTAAAGTTTGCAAATCATTTTGTACATATTATTTCATTGGATCCTCAGAACCTCAGATGGCAGGTGCTATTCCCCACATCTCATAGAGATAATTAAAACAGACATGAACTTACTTCCTTAGGGTCACTAGTAAAAGTCTGAGGCTACATTTAAGAGCATTTTTTCACTGATTGTAGTAAGAACACTATTCACCAGTTGTAATTTGTGAAGAATACTTCCCAGGAACATACAAATCAGGTAATGTATTGAAAGAGGTAATATATACAGGCATCCTAATTAATGCAACTTTCTTGATTTATTCTGAGACATGAGCATGCATAGTTTTGCAAACTTTCAAGTGTCACAGGAATTTTGGCTTGTATGTTAGTTAACATTATCTGGGTACCAGTGTGGCACACTCTCATTAGCCCTCACTCTCATTGGCCAGACTTTATTTTCAATTAATCCTTCTTTCAATCAAAAAGCATTCATTACTTCTCTATTATATGCCAGGACTTTAGTAGGTCATATACATAGAAAGAATAAAATTATTTTAACTGAAAAATAATTTAATGTATTCAATCATAAATATGATGAATATATGTATATGCATATGTAGGATTTTTATGAAATAAATAAATATAAGATAATTAAGGATGAGGCAGTTTGAGAGAAGGCACTGGCAGGTGTAGGAGGGATAGGTAACATGAAAACATTTTTTTTGGTAGTGGTATTGTTTGAGATGCTTCTTGGAGGAGGGAATTTTGTCTCTCAAAGGCAAAATTGATAAAGAAGTGATAAAGCTTCATGTGCAATGAGAAAAAAAGGAAGACCAATTAGCTAGAAGATAGAGGCAGAAAAAGTAATGTAGAGAAAATATGGCTTAGGACACAATCTTATTTCATACTCAAATTTTAAGTAGCATTGTGTGAATGATGAAGAAGAAAAGTGATGGAAATGTGGTCAGATAGGTAGAAAGAAAACCAAGAGATATTGTTGTCATGAAAATATAAAGAAGAAGAGAGTGTCCAAGAGAAAAAATACTCAAGGATGTAAAATGCAGCAGATTAGTGAAGAAAGATGAGGAAAATACAAAAATAAGATTTGGCAATAAAGAAATTCTTGGCAATGGAGATAAATGATTACAGAAGCCATATAGCAAAGAGCTTTGTGGGAGAAGATGAAGAGAAGGCAATGGATTTAGAAGACTTTTCATTCAATTTTCTGTCCCTTTTTTCTATTTTTTTTTGTTTTTTCCCTTTAATCCTTTAAAAAATCTTATGTATTTATTTATTTACTATTTCCCCAGCTACATTTAAAATAATTTTTTTTTTATTTTTTTTTTTATTTTTTTTTATTTTTTATTATATATATATATATATATATATATATTTTATAATATTATCCCTTATATTCATTTTTCCAATTTACCCCCCCTCCCTCTATTCCCTCCCCCCGACGACAGGCAATACCATACATTTTACATGTGTTACAATATAGTCTAGGTACAATACATGTGTGCGAATATCACTTTCTTGTTGCACAATAAACATTAGATTCCGAAGGTACATGCAACCTGGGCAGACAGATATTAGTGCTAACAATTTTCATTCCCCTCCCAGTGTTTCTTCTCTGGGTGCAGCTACCTCTGTCCATCATTGATCAACTGGAAGTGAGTTGGATCTTCTTTATGTTGAAGATTTCCACTTCCATCAGAATACATCCTCATACAGCATTGTTGTTGAAGTGTACAGTGATCTTCTGGTTCTGCTCATTTCACTCAGCATCAGTTGATTTAAGTCTCTCCAGGCCTCTCTGTATTCCTCCTGCTGGTCATTTCTTACCGAGCAATAATATTCCATAACCTTCATATACCACAATTTACCCAACCATTCTCCAACTGATGGACATCCATTCATCCTCCAGTTTCTAGCTACAACAAAAAGAGCTGCCACAAACATTTTGGCACATATATGTCTCTTTCCGCTCTTTAGTATTTCTTTGGGATATAATCCCAGTAGTAGCGCTGCTGGGTCAAAGGGTATGCACAGTTTGATAACTTTTTGGGCATAATTCCAGATTGCTCTCCAGAATGGCTGGATTCTTTCACAACTCCACCAGCAATGTATTAGTGTCCCAGTTTCCCCACATCCCCTCCAACATTTGTCATTATTTGTTCCTGTCATCTTAGCCAATCTGACAGGTGTGTAGTGGTATCTCAGAGTGGTCTTAATTTGCATTTCTCTGATCAGTAGTGATTTGGAACACTCTTTCATGTGAGTGGATATAGTTTCAATTTCTTCCTCTGAGAATTGTCTGTTCATATCCTTTGACCATTTATCAATTGGAGAATGGTTCGGTTTCTTATAAATTTGGGTCAGTTCTCTATATATTTTGGAAATGAGACCTTTGTCAGAACCTTTGTTTTTAAAAATATTTTCCCAATTTGTTATTTCCCTTCTAATCTTGTTTGCATTAGTATTATTTGTACAGAAACTTTTTAGTTTGATGTAATCAAAATCTTCTATTTTGTGATCAATAATGATCTCTAGTTCTCCTCTGGTCATAAATTCCTTCCTCCTCCACAAGTCTGAGAGGTAGATTATCCTCTGTTCCTCCAATCTATTTATTATCTCCCTCTTTATGCCTAAATCATGGACCCATTTTGATCTTATCTTGGTATATGGTGTTAAGTGTGGATCCATATCTAATTTCTGCCATACTAATTTCCAGTTTTCCCAACAGTTTTTTCCGAATAATGAATTTTTATCCCTAATGTTGGAATCTTTGGGTTTGTCAAAGATTAGATTGCTATAGATGTACCCTTTTTTGTCCTTTGTATCTAATCTGTTCCACTGATCTACCGGTCTATTTTGTAGCCAATACCAAATGGTTTTGGTGACTGCTGCTATATAATATAGCTTTAGATCAGGTACACTTAGACCACCTTCCTCTGAGTTTTTTTTCATTAGTTCCCTTGCAATTCTTGACCTTTTATTCTTCCATATGAATTTTGTTGTTATTTTTTCTAGGTCATTAAAATAGTTTCTTGGGAGTCTGATTGGTATAGCACTAAATAAATAGATTAGTTTGGGGAGTATTGTCATCTTTATTATATTCGCTCGGCCTATCCAAGAGCACTGAATGTCTTTCCAATTATTTAAATCTGATTTTATTTTTGTGGCAAGTGTTTTGTAATTTTTCTCATATAATTCCTGACTTTTCTTTGGTAGATGGATTCCCAAATATTTTATACTCTCAACATTTGTTTGGAATGGAATTTCTCTTTGTATCTCTTGCTGTTGCATTTTGTTAGTGATATATAAAAATGCCGAGGATTTATGTGGATTTATTTTGTATCCTGCCACTTTGCTGAAATTTTGAATTATTTCTAGTAGCTTTTTAGCAGAGTCTTTGGGGTTCTCTAAGTATACCATCATGTCATCTGCAAAAAGTGATAGTTTGATTTCCTCATTTCCTACTCTAATTCCTTGAATCTCTTTCTCGGCTCTTATTGCCGAGGCTAGCGTTTCTAGTACTATATTGAATAGTAATGGTGATAGTGGGCAACCTTGTTTCACTCCTGATCTTACAGGGAAAGGTTGCAGTTTATTTCTATTGCATATTATGCTTACTGACGGTCTTAAATATATACTCCTGATTATTCTAAGGAATAATCCATTTATTCCTATACTCTCAAGAGTTTTTAGTAGGAATGGATGTTGGATTTTGTCAAATGCTTTTTCTGCATCTATTGAGATGATCATATGGTTCTTATTAATTTGATTATTAATATGGTCAATTATATTAATAGTTTTCCTAATATTAAACCAGCCCTGCATTCCTGGAAGAAATCCTACTTGATCATAGTGTATTATCTTGGAGATGATTTTCTGAAGTCTTTTTGCTAATATCTTATTTAAGATTTTAGCATCAATATTCATTAAGGAGATTGGTCTATAATTTTCTTTCTCAGTTTTCGATCTACCAGGTTTAGGTATCAGTACCATGTCTGTGTCATAAAAGGAGTTTGGTAGGACTCCTTCATCCCCTATTTTTTCAAATAATTTATATAACATTGGGGCTAATTGTTCTTTAAATGTTTGGTAGAATTCACATGTGAATCCATCTGGCCCTGGGGATTTTTTCCTGGGGAGTTGATTAATAGCTTGTTCTATTTCTTTTTCTGAAATGGGACTATTTAAGCAATTTATCTCCTCCTCTGTTAATCTAGGGAGCCTATATTTTTGGAGAAAGTCATCCATTTCACTTAAGTTATTAAATTTATTGGCATAAAGTTGGGCAAAGTAACTCCTTATTATTTCTCTAATTTCCTCTTCATTGGTGGAAAGATCCCCCTTTTCATTTGTAAGACTATCAATTTGATTTTCCTCTTTCTTTTTTTTGATCAAATTTACCAAAGGTTTATCTATTTTATTGGCTTTTTCATAAAACCAACTCTTGGTTTTATTTATTAATTCAATAGTTTTTTTACTTTCAATTTTATTGATTTCTCCTTTTAATTTTTGTATTTCGAGTTTAATTTTTGGTTGGGGGTTTATAATTTGGTCTTTTTCTAGCCTTTTAAGTTGTAAGCCCAATTCGTTAATCTTCTCTTTCTCAATTTTCTTCAAATAAGCCTCTAAAGATATAAAATTTCCCCTTATTACTGCTTTAGCTGCATCCCAAAGATTTTGATATGATGTCTCATCATTATCATTATCTTGGGTGAAATTGTTAATTGTTTCTATAATTTGCTCTTTCACCCAGTCATTCTTTAAGATGAGATTATTCAGTTTCCAATTACTTTTTGGTCTATTTACCCCTAACTTTTTACTGAATGTAGCTTTTATTGCATTGTGATCTGAGAAGAAGGCATTTATTATTTCTGCCTTCCTACATTTAATTTTGAGATCTTTATGTCCTAATATATGGTCAATTTTTGTATAGGATCCATGAACTGCTGAGAAGAAAGTATATTCCTTCCTATTGCCATTCAGTTTTCTCCAAAGGTCTATCATACCTAGTTTTTCTAATGTTCTATTTACTTTTTTAATTTCTTTCTTGTTTGTTTTGTGGTTTGATTTGTCTAAATCTGAGAGTGCAAGGTTGAGATCTCCCACTATTATAGTTTTACTGTCTATTTCTTCTTGCAGTTCTCTTAACTTTTCCTTTAGAAAGTTAGATGCTATACCACTTGGTGCATATATGTTTAGTATTGATATGGCTTCATTATTTATGCTACCTTTCAGCAGGATATAGTTTCCTTCCTTATCTTTTTTAACGAGATCTACTTCTGCTTTTGCTTGATCTGAGATAAGGATAGCTACCCCTGCTTTTTTGGCTTTACCTGAAGCATAATAAGCTCTGTTCCAACCTTTTACCTTTACTCTGTATGTATCTCCCTGCTTTAAGTGTGTTTCCTGTAGACAACATATTGTAGGGTTCTGCTTTTTGATCCAATCTGCTATCCGTCTCCGTTTGATGGGATCGTTCATCCCATTTACATTTACAGTTAAAATTACTAATTCTGTATTTCCTGCCATCGTATTATCCCCAGATTATACTTTTTTCCCTTGACCCCCCTGATCCCCCTCCCCGATATTTAATTTACAGACCCCCCTTGTGACGCGCAACCCTCCCTCTTTTTTTTTTTTTTTTTTTTTTTAGGATCCCTCCCCCCTCCCTCCAAGTCCCTTCACTTATTCTCCTTTTCCTTTCCCCTTTTCCTCTCCCCCCTTTTAATGAGGTGAGAGAAAATTCTCTGAAAAACAAATATGTTAATTATTTACTCTTTGAGCCTCTTCTGATGAGAGTAAGATTCACACAATGATTCTCCCCCTCACTAAGTTCCCTCAGATATGGTGTATTTTCTATGTCTCTTCCTGGAATGTAGTTTCCCTCTTTTTATCACTCCTTCCCGTTTTTCTGAACCGACCTCCTTCCCTTTACCACACCCCCCTTTTTTTCTTTTATATCAGTAAAATCAAATTATCCTTGAGTATTTTTTATATACCCACAACAAAGTTACAGTTCTCAAGGGTTCTGTGTACCTTTTTCTGTTTCTCTTCAGTCTTGTGGATGTAGATCAAATTTTTTGTTTAAGTCTGGTTTTTTTCTTAGAAACATATAGAATTCCTCTGTTTCATTGAATGACCATCTTCTTCCATGGAAAAAGATGCTAAACTTAGCTGGGTAGTTCATTCTTGGTTGCAGTCCTTGATCTTTTGCCTTTCGGAATATCAGGTTCCAGGCCCTTCTATCTTTTAATGTGGAGGCAGCCAGATCTTGGGTGACCCTTATTGTGGCACCTTGGTATTTAAATTGTTTTTTTCTAGCTGCTTGCAGGATTTTCTCCTTTGTGTGGTAATTCTGCAGCTTAGCCACAATATTCCGTGGTGTTCTTTTTTTAGGGTCTATTTCAGAAGGAGTTCGATGAATTCTTTCCACATCTACTTTCCCTTCTGTTTCTATTATCTCTGGACAGTTCTCTTTGATAATTTCCTGTAAAATAGAATCTAGGCTCTTTTTTTGGTCATAGTTTTCTGGAAGTCCAATAATCCGCAGATTATCTCTCCTAGATCTATTTTCCAGGTCTATAGATTTTCCCAGTAAGTATTTGACGTTGTTCTCCAGCTTCTCATTTTTTTTGTTTTGTTTGACTGATTCTTGGGTTCTCTGTGAATCATTCATTTCTATTTGTTCCATCCTGACTTTTAAGGAGTTATTTTCTTCTTTCACAGTTTTTAGTTCTTTTTGTAAATGCCCAATTTCGTTTTTAAATGAATTATTTTGCTCTATTGAGTTTTTTTCCATTTCCCTAATTTTTTTTTTTGAGAATTATTTTCTTTTTCCAATTCAGAAATTCTATTTTCTTGAGACTTTTTTATCTTTTCCAATTCAGAAATCCTACTTTCCTGTGTTTTTTTAACCTTTTCTAATTCACTAATTTTGTTTCCCTGCATCTCCTGTGAATTCTTTATTTTTTCCAACTCCAATTTCAGGACATTATTATTCTCTATCATAACTTCCCTTTCTTTTCCCCATTTTTCTTCGATCTCCCTCAATTTCTTAAGAGCTTCTTCTAGGAGAGAGTTATGTGATGGGGGGCAGGAATCGTTCCCCTTTAGGTTGTTATCTGATTCTCTGCTGTCAACTTCCTCGGGGTTGGACACCCGCTCTTTCTCTGTATAGAAGGAATCTATGGTTTTTATAGCTTTTTTGTTCATACTTAAAAAAAATCTTTTGGGGTCTGTCTCTGGGGTAGGAAATTATTTACTTCTTTACCAGCTTCCTCCCAGACCAGATGGATGCAGCGGCTCCTGAGCCTGAGCTAAGAGAGAGCTCTGGGAGAGAGTTCCCCACCCTCTCCCTGGGAGTGCCTCAGAGGTGATTAGCACTGCTGTGCTTAGAGGGCGTAGAATAGTGAAGACTGCAGGAAGCCCAGGCTATGTGTCCGGGTGGGGAGTGGGTGTCTGCAGCAGGTGACGTAAGAAGCCCCTGCGCTCAAACTGGAATTGTCTGCCAGAAACCGCGGTCCCTAGTTCAAAGGTTCCGCTTCTCTGGGACTTCCTGGAGCTGAGTTCCACTCCCTCCAGCTAAGCTAGGCAGTGTGTGTTGCCTTGGGCCGTATCCACCCACTTGTCAGTCTCTTAACTATTCTCAGGAGGTAGCTGAGGCCACACCCCCTGGTGCCGAGTCACCCCCAGGGTCCGGGGAAAATTTAATCTGAGTTTTAAAATATTTTGGCTTTCTCTTCTGAACTGCTAAATAATTAGCAGAGAAGAGCTAACAGCCTGTGCCAGATTCCTTTACCTCAGTGGCTTCTCTGATCCCAGAGCCCCTCCCAGCGCAATGGGCGCAGTGTGCCCCTACCCCACCGTCTGTGCTGGTCTTTCTTATTCCTCCCCTGAGAACTGACCTTTCCTGTTGAAACTCCAGATTCTCTTCAGCTGGTAAGTCGTGCTTCCAGTCCTTGTGGTATCTATCAGTCCTGAGCTAATTTTGAGACTTAATTTATCTAATTGGTTGTGAGGGAGTGAGGACGTTCACTGAGTCGTGTGTTTCCTCTCCGCCATCTTGGCTCCGCCCCCCTATTTTGTTTTTTTTTGAAAAAAAACTCTTTTCAGTTCCAGATTCTCTCCTTTATCCCCACTTCCAGCTGCCAAATGTGAAGTCATGAAATTCATTCCCAAAAGTCATGAAAGAAAACAGATCTCCCAGCTTAATTAAATAAAAAAGCAAAGCAAAACAAAACAAAACCAAAAAAAAAAAAAAAACAAGAAAAAATAAACTTGAAAAGATGTAGGGAGGGAGAAAGAAGATATGATTCCATCTGTATTCAGACACAATTGTTTTCTTCTCTGGGTATAGATATTTTATCATAGGTCCTTCAAAGTAACCATGGCTTATTGTACTTCTGAGAAAAGCAAAGTCATTTACAGCTGTTCATCACAGAACATTCCTATTACTTTGTATACAGTACATTTCACTTTGAGTTCATGGAGGATTTTCCAGGTTTTTTTCCCCATAGCAGCATTATGTTCAACACTTTCCATAGTACAAAAACATTCCATGACAGTCTTTCACTACAGTTTATTTATCCATCTCCCAACTGATGGGCATCCTTTCAACTTCCACTTCTTTACCATGAGAAGAGAACTGCTACAAATGTTTTGTACATATAGGTCATTTTCTTTCTCTCTCCTGCCTCATTTTAAAAATTACTTTTTGTATCAATTCCTAATAGCATCACTGTTAGTTCAGAAGATATGCATGAATATTGGGACAATTGGGCTCTGATTTTTAAAAATTTTATTCAGTTCCCTCTATGTTTGAGAAAAAAGATCTTATAAGAGAAACAATTCAAAAATTTGGGAAGTTTTGCTAAGAGAAAAAGGGAAAAGATACTTAGGAAATAAACTTAGAAAAATGCCAAGGTCTAGTCACAACAATCCCTGTTTTAGGGTGTAATGAAAGAAGTTCACCCATTAGAAAATAGTAAAGAACAACAACAAAAAAAAAAAAAAAACTGCCAATAAAGGGAGGTTGAAGATTTGAAAAATAAAATGATTTGTTGTAAAACAGAAAGGAAATTCATCAGGGGATATGTGTAGGGTTGTTTTTGGCAAAAAAAAAAAAAAAAAAAAAAGTTTACCTCATTCTTAAAGACTGAAAGTAATGAGAATCAGAGCTGATCTCAGGGAGTTTTGATATAAAGATGAAGGGACAAAGAACTCCTATTGAATGTTCTCAATTTTCTCATTAAATCAAAAAATGTTTACAGTTGAGAGAGATGGAGACAGAAGATACAAGGGAACCATAGGGAATTAAGAAATAGTTTGAAATAGCTTTTGTGTGAATTTAATCAAGAATCATTTATTTTTATTTTTAAAACTTTTTATTTTCAAAACATAGGCACAGATAATTTTTCAACATTGACCCTTGCCTATATGGCTTTTGTGTTATAGATTTTCCCCTTCTTCCCCCATCTCCTTCCCTGCATGGCAAGCAATCCTATACATCTTATACAAGTTAAAATATATGTATGTGTTTAAACATATTTATACAATTCTCTTGCTGAACAAGAAAAATCAGCTCAAAAAGGAAAGAAAATGAGTAAGAAAAAAAATGCAAGTGAACAACAACAAAAAGAAAATGTTATGATGTCATCCACATTCTGTTCCCATAGCTCTCTCTCTGGGTATAGATGGGTCTCTTCATCATAAAATCATTGGAGCTGGCATCAATCATCTCAATGTTGGAAAGAGTCATGTTCATTAGAATTGATTGTCCTATAATATTGATGTTGCCCATGTACAATGATCTCTTTGTTCATTCATTTTTCTTAGCATAAGGCCATGAAGAATCATTTAAAAACAAGTTAAATAATAAATAAAATTTGATGTAGTAAGTGAGCATGTATGCAAAACTTCTTCTAGCTTCACTTAGCAAATAGTTCAGGCAAATCTTGGACTGAGATTTGGCAAAAGATGAGAGACAACAGGAAAAGAGATGAGAAATTTCAGAGTATAAATCATTATAAATGTATTATGATTAGGTCAAAGTCAAAATTAGAAAGTATTGGAAGAGGAGAAAAAGTCATCCCTAAGAATGTACTAAAAATAGAGAGATTAGAGCCCTTGATTGAGAAAATATAGTTTTAGGACAAGCACAAGTTAGAAAGAGGTAACATAATATATTGGTCATAGATAGAAACATGAAAATGTTTCTAATTAAAGAATTAGAATATCTGTAGGTAATGAAGAGATTTACTGATAATTATTACATCCCATTGAGTTTCGGTGATTTAAAGTATGGAATTTAAAGAAGCTAAGGAATTGGAGAATGGGTAATTTGAGAGAAAAATCACTGTGAATATTGACATTTTCTAGTATGAAAACATTTTTGGTAGTAGTATTGCTAGAGATACTTCTTGGAGGAGGAAATTTTGTCTCTCAAAGACAAAGTTGAGGAAAGAGTGATAGAGCTTCATGTGCAAAAGTGCCTTTTATTTATAGACACTAGGAATTCCAGAGAGCATATGGAAAATAGTGTAGTTCCAGAAAGATATGAATGGCACATATATGAAGAAGAAGGCTATAAAAAGAAAAAAAATATCAAGTTGTGGCTAGTTTGCTCCCATTTGTCCAATAATTAATTGATACAATATTGAGAAAGAAAATGTTACAAGAAGAGTAGCAGGTGGAAGTTTAGTCATTTTTGTGTGTTGCCAACTTTTCAAGAACCCTTTTTGGATTTTCTTGGAAAAATATATTGGAGTTATTTTTCATTATTTTATTCACCACAAGCTACAGATGTGGAAACTAAGGCAAACAAGGTTAAAAGACGTGCTGGGGAAACACAGCTAATAAGTTTCTGAGGCTAGATTTGAATTTTAGGCTTTCTGATTATACACCCAGCACTATCCACCAGCATCCTTATTAAATTCTACAAATAGTAAAACTAACTGGCCATCATCATTGCCTTGCATTCTTTACATGATGTTTTACTTTTTTAGCAAGAAAAATGTCATTAGTAATTAAATAGGACATATTTATATTCAATATATTTATGTCTCTATTGTACTGTGAAAAATTTGGTATTTTGGATTAATTAGAAGTTTTTGATTTTGAATCATCACAGATTATTGTTTTAAAAGAATCACATGCATTTATCATAACTGAATGACAATTAGTACCAAAAAGGATTTTTATTGTTGTTTTGGGTACAATGATATTAAAGCACTAAGTAATCTCCCAATTGTAACCCATTCCCTACTCTCTTCATTTCAAAATTTCTGACCCAGACCACTCTCCTTTTTGGTGACAATTTTAACTATGCAGATATGTTGATAGGCACATTTGTGATTCATAGATGATGGGATAGCTAGATAGACCAGATACCTAGACCAGCAGTTAAAATACTGGCATACTTTTTTTGTAGTGGCTAGAAACTGGAAAATGAATGGATGCCCATCAATTGGAGAATGGTTGGGTAAACTATGGTATATGAATGTTATTGAATATTATTGTTCTGTAAGAAATGACCAGCAGGATGAATACAGAAAGGCTTGGAGAGACTTACATGAACTGATGTTGAGTGAAATGAGCAGAACCAGGAGATAATTATACACTTCAACAATAGTACTGTATGAGGATATATTCTGATGGAAGTGGATATCTTCAACAAAGAGAAGATCTAATTCAGATGCAATTGATCAATGATGGACAGAATCAGCTACACCCAAAGAAGGAACACTGAGAAATGAGTGTAAACTGTTTGCATTTTTGTTTTTCTTCCTAGGGTATTTTTACCTTCTGAATACAATTCTTCCCGAGCATCAACAACAAAAAATTCGGTTCTGCACACATATATTGTATCTAGGATATGCTATAGCATATTTACCATGTATGAGAATGCCTGACATCTAGGGGAGGGGGTGGAGGGAAGGAGGGAAAATTCAGAATAATAGGGAGTGCAAGGGATAATGTTGTAAAAAATTACCCATACATATGTACTGTCAAAAAATGTTATAATTATAAAATTAATAATAAAATAGTTCTTGAAAGAACAAAAAAAAGAGATGACTACATATGACTAATAAAAATAAAATAGAATAAAATAAAATAAAATAAAATAAAATAAAATAAAATAAAATAAAATAAAATAAAATAAATAAAATACTGGCATATAAAAATTTGAAATGATCATGTTTCAGTTAATACCAGTCTGTATCTCAGACAACATACCAAACAAACATTTATTGCTCAACAGTTTTCTTCTTATTACAATAATGTAATTCTTGTATTGGGAAGGGAAACAATAAAACAGAACATGTAAAGGACAGAATATCTGCCATTCAGAAAATAGTCTGGTTCTATGAACAACTAAAGCAGGGGATTTATTTCCTTAAATACTTCAAAAGTGTCCTATCAAAGATGTTGCCAGAGAGAAGAATGCTTGCTGATTTAAAATTAAAAATATTGATATTGTTGGATAAAATATATTTATCAAACATCTTCAAGACAATGCTTTTGTAAATATTAACTTATATAGGGTTATATAAGGTTATATATATATATATATATATATATATATATATATATATATATACACCCGCACACACACACACACACACACTCACATATACATTGAAGGCATTGCAAGCATATCAAATCAATGTATAATATAATAATATCCTATAAACAACTTACACATGATCATATCTAATATTAATATGATTCACCTGTGTAGGGAACTCCCAATGTGAATAAAATATTGTTGGCAAAGGTAAAACTGAATTCTTGTTAGTAATTTTTTTGTGGAATGGACCTGTATGGTTTCAAAAGCATTAAATCTATATAGTAGAAAGTATTATTGAAAACAAAAAATTAATGAAAAATGCTATTCATACTATTTCCACACTTACCTTTTTCAAATGTTATGTGTAAATAGTGGAAATCAATGAAATACATCATATTGGGATGAAAGGAATGTATATTTATAGGTAAAGTAAAACATATGGCTAAATAATTATTTAGAAATTTGGGTCAGTATAGATAGTCAAATACCTAGAATCTTTCACTTTTCCCTAAACTTTTAATAACCCAGAAGTATATAGGTAATCTGTTTCATGATAACTTAACTATGCTATTTTCCCTTTCTATAGATGATTATGTATGTGCAGTTGTAAAGTGAATTTGTCCCAAATCCCAACATTATAAATGCAAGAAAAAAATGTTCTATCTAATAATGAATGTGGAGATTCAACATAAAGTTATAGTACAAAAATGAACATTCAGCAATTTCAGGAATTATTTTCCAAATCCTATGTTTGTTCCCTTTAATGTGTCACTGCAGTTGCACCTGAATGTATAACAGCATGATTATACTAATTAATAAACAGCCACTGAAAATGTTTGTTCCAGTAAAACAAAGCTAGGTAACAGTTGTGTTATAATTATTACTATTATGTGTTATTTAGTTCCCTCAGTGATGTACAATATGCATCACTTTTAACAAACATGGAAACTACACATAACACATTTTAGTAATTAGATAATTGAAGATATTAACAATCCTCTCACCTCCATGTCCCCATTGACTATTGAAAAAAACAAAATATAAAAAATCTAGTGTTGTAATAAAACAATAAACCTCCCATATTGAGAATAATTGCAAGATTGAACTACTTCTTTTATGGAGAGCAGCCAAAATAGAAACATAAAAGGGAGATCATTCCAAATTTGTTTTAAATTAGTTTGCCCTCCTACCTGTTTCTCTTAAGTTCCATCCATCAGACTTAGACTTTTACTCTTTAAAGTCAAACAGAATAGATATAATCCATTTTTACATGATAGACTGAATTTTTTGAAAATTCATTTTCATAAATTTTTCAAATCCATCATCGTATATTTCCCTTTTCCATACTATTGTTGTCCTGAGTCATCCCAAAGCACAAGTTCAATTATATAACCCTAATCTTCAATCAATAAATTTCCCTTCCCTATTTCTTTCTTAGGTTTCCTTAGGACATAGGGTATCCAAAGAGACACTTTGGGGTTACTTAATTCAATCCCTTCATTTTTTAATGAAGAATTTGAGACACCAATGACTTAATGGCTTGCCCAACACAGCATGGGCTTCAAAATCAAATCCCCTGATTACAAGTTTAGGGTTCTTTTTTTTTTTCCTATATCATATGAATGCAAACAGGTTCTTTTAAAGATTAATGTGTATTATCCATTTATTCCTGTGTGCATTCTAGAATTGGTTAACATTTCCCTTATAGTTTTCTATAGAGAGGCCTCTTGAAATAACAGGAAATTCTTTCTCTTTATTTAGGTACACTTACATATACCATTCACTGATCTAAATAATTACAATTAATGGGTTAAATAGTATGAAACATTAAAGGTAGAAACCTTAGTGCCAATGAGCTGTCAGCATGTTCTGAGAACCTCTTAGTAATGATAGGATTGCCACATACACAGCTTCAAATTGTTCAAGTTCTACTTAATCTAGGAATCTTTTTTTTTCAAGGTAGTTTTTTTAGTATTGTCTAGTACGAATACTTCCCCCAAAGCTCTCCGATAGATATTGATTTTTAAAATCACAGGGAAGCCAATTGTACTAGAAGAAAGTGGTAGATCTGTAAGGGGAAAGGAGGAAGGTAAAATGAAATATATGTAAGGTGGTGATTGAGGAGTGATGGTGAATATTTCTTTAATTCTAACTGATCCAACTCTGTCCACAAGGACTTCTTATATAATTTTTTATTTAATTACAATTTTTGACAGTATATATGCATGAGTAATTTTTTAATAACATTATCCCTTGTATTCATTTTTCCAAATTATCCCCCCCTCCCTCTACTCCCATCCTAGATGACAGGCAATCCCATACATTTTACATGTGTTACAATATATCCTAGATACAATATATGTGTGTAAATACCATTTTCTTGTTGCACATTAAGTATTAGATTCCAAAGGTGTAAGTAACCAGGGTAGATAGACAGTAGTGCTAACAATTTACAATCATTTCCCAGTATTCCATCCCTGGGTGTAGTTGTTTCTGTCCATCATGGATCAACTGGAAGTGAGTTGGATCTTCTTTATGTGGAAGATATCCACTTCCATCAGAATACCTCTTCATCAAACATTGAAGTGTACAGCGATCTTCTGGTTCTATTCATTTCACTCAGCATTAGTTGGTGTAAGTCTCTCCAAGCCTCTCTGTATTCCTCCTGTGGTCAATTCTTACAGAGCAATAATATTCCATAACTTTCATATACCATAATTTACCCAACCATTCTCCAATTGATGGACATTCCTTCATCATCCAGTTTCTAGCCACTATGAAAAGAGCTGCCACAAACATTTTGGAATATATAGGTCCCTTTTCCCTCCTCAGTATTTCTTTGGGATATAAGCCCAGTCGCAGCAATGCTGGATCAAAAGGTATGCACAGTTTGATAACTTTTTGGATATAGTTCCAAATTGTTCTCCAGAATGGTTGGATTATTTCACAACTCCACCAACAATGTATTAGTGTCCCAGTTTTCCTACATCCCCTCCAAAATTCATCATAGGAATACTCTTTCATATGAGTGGATATAATTTCAGTTTCATCATCTGAGAATTGTCTGTTCCTATCTTTTGACCATTTATCAATTGGAGAATGGTTTGATTTCTTATAAGTTGGGGTCTGTTCTCTATATATTTTGGAAATGAGACCTTTATCAGAAGCTTAAATTGTGAAAATATTTCCCCAATTTGTTACTTCCCTTCTAATCTTGTTTGCATTAGTATTGTTTGTACAGAAACTTTTTAGTTTGATGTAAATAAAATCTTCCATTTTGTGATCAATAATGACCTCTAGTTCTCCTCTGGTCACAAATTCCTTCCTCCTCCACAGGTCTGAGAGGAAGACTATTCTCTGTTCCTCTAATCTATTTATGATGTCATTCTTTATGCCTAAATCATGGACCCAATTTGATCTTATCTTGGTATATAGTATTAAGTGTGGATCCATATCTAATTTCTGCCATACTAATTTCCAGTTTTCCTAGCAGTTTTTGTCAAATAGTGAATTCTTATCCCAAAAGTTGGGATCTTTGGGTTTGTCAAAGACTAGATTGCAATAGATGTACCCTTTTTTGTCCTTTGTACCTAATCAGTTCTGCTGATTGACAAGTCTATTTCTTAGCCAATACCAAATGGTTCTGGTGACTACTGTTATGTAATATAGCTTTAGATCAGGTACACCTAGACCACCTTCATCTGACTTTTTTTTTTTCATTAGTTCCCTTGCAATTCTCGACCTTTTATTCTTCCATATGAATTTTGTTGTTATTTTTTCTAGGTCATTGAAATAGTTTCTTGGGAGTCTGATTGGTATAGCACTAAATAAATAGATTAGTTTGGGGAGTATTGTCATCTTTATTATATTCGCTCGGCCTATCCAAGAACACTGAATGTCTTTCCAATTATTTAAATCTGATTTTATTTTTGTGGCAAGTGTTTCGTAATTTTGCTCATATAATTCCTGACTATTCTTTGGTAGATGGATTCCCAAATATTTTATACTCTCAACATTTGTTTGGAATGGAATTTCTCTTTGTATCTCTTGCTGTTGCATTTTGTTGGTGATATATAAAAATGCCGAGGATTTATGTGGATTTATTTTGTATCCTGCCACTTTGCTAAAATTCTGAATTATTTCTAATAGCTTTTTAGCAGAGTCTTTGGGATTCTCTAAGTATACCATCATGTCCTCTGTAAAGAGTGATAGATTGATTTCCTCATTTCCTACTCTAATTCCTTGAATATCTTTCTAAGCTCTTATTGCCAAGGCTAGCTTTTCTAGTACTATATTTTATAGTAATGGTGATAGTGGGCAACCTTGTTTCACTCCTGATCTTACTGGGAAAGGTTGCAGTTTATTTCTATTGCATATTATGCTTACTGAAGGTCTTAAATATATGCTCCTGATTATTCTAAGGAATAATCCATTTATTCCTATACTCTCAAGCGTTTTTAGTAGGAATGGATGTTGGATTTTATCAAATGCTTTTTCTGTATCTATTGAGATGATCATATGGTTTTTATTAATTTGATTATTAATATGGTCAATTATATTAATAGTTTTCTTAATATTAAACCAGCCCTGCATTCCTGGAATAAATCCTACTTGATCATAGTGTATTATCCTGGGGATGATTTTCTGAAGTCTTTTTGCTAATATCTTATTTAAGATTTTA
Organism: Sminthopsis crassicaudata; assembly: GCF_048593235.1. Lineage (NCBI taxonomy): Eukaryota > Metazoa > Chordata > Mammalia > Dasyuromorphia > Dasyuridae > Sminthopsis > Sminthopsis crassicaudata. The sequence continues at coordinate 91,988,598 of NC_133619.1, forward strand.
GCATCAATATTCATTAAGGAAATTGGTCTATAATTTTCTTTCTTAGTTTTCGATCAACCTGGTTTAGGTATCAGTACCATGTCTCTGTCATAAAAGGAGTTTGGTAGGACTCCTTCATCCCCTATTTTTTCAAATGGTTTATATAACATTGGTGCTAATTGTTCTTTAAATGTTTGGTAGAATTCACATGTGAATCCATCTGGCCCTGGGGATTTTTTCTTGGGGAGTTGATTAATAGCTTGTTCTATTTCTTTTTTCTGAAATGGGACTATTTAAGCAATTTATTTCCTCCTCTGTTAATCTAGGAAGCCTATATGTTTAGAGGAAGTCATCCATTTAAATTCAGTTATCAAATTTATTGGCATAAAGTTAGGAAAAATAACTCATTATTTCTCTAATTTACTCTTCATTGGTGGAAACATCCTTTCATTTGTAAGACTAACAGTTTGATTTTCCTCTTTATTTTTTCTGATCAGATTTACCAAAGCTTTATCTATTTTATTGGCTTTTTCATAAAACCAACTCTAGGTTATTTATTAATTCTATACTTTTTTACTTTCAATATTATTGATTTCTCCTTTTAATTTTTGTATTTCAAGTTTGATTTTTGGTTGAGGGTTTTTAATTTGTCTTTTTCTAGCTTTTTAAGTTGCAGGCCCAATTCATTAATCTTCTCTTTCTCTATTTTGTTCAAATAAGCCTCTAAAGATATAAAATTTCCCCTTATTACCACTTTAGCTGCATCCCACAGATTTTTGTATGATGTCTCATCATTGTCATTATCTTGGGTGAAATTATTAATTGCTTCTATAATTTGTTATTTCACCCAGTCATTCTTTAAGATGAGATTACTTTTTGGTCTATTTACCCCTAACTTCTTACTGAATGTAGCTTTTATTGCATTGTGATCTGAGAAGAAGGCATTTATTATTTCTGCCTTCCTACATTTAATTTTGAGATCTTTATGTCCTAATATATGGTCAATTTTTGTATAGGATCCATGAACTGCTGAGAAGAAAGTATATTCCTTTCTATTGCCATTCAGTTTTCTCCAAAGGTCTATCATACCTAGTTTTTCTAATGTGCTATTTACGTTTTTAATTTCTTTCTTGTTTGTTTTGTGGTTTGATTTGTCTAAATCTGAGAGTGCAAGGTTGAGATCTCCCACTATTATATTTTTACTGTCTTTTTCTTCTTGCAACTCTCTTAACTTTTCCTTTAGAAAGTTAGATGCGATACCACTTGGTGCATATATGTTTAGTATTGCTATGGCTTCATTGTTTATGCTATCTTTTAGCAGGATATAGTTTCCTTCCTTATCTCTTAATTAGATCAACTTCTGCTTTTGCTTGATCTGAGATCAGGATGGCTACCCCTGCTTTTTTGGCTTTACCTGAAGCATAATAGATTCTGCTCCAACTTTTTTTCTTTACTCTGTATGTATCTCCCTGCTTTAAGTGTGTTTCTTGTAAACAACATATTGTATGGTTCTGACTTTTTATACAGTCTGCTATCCGTCTCCATTTGATGGAAGAATTCATCCCATTCACATTTACAGTGAAAGTGACTAATTGTGTATTTCCTGTCATCATATTATCCCCAGATTATGCTTTTCCCTTGACCCCCTGAACCCCTTCCCCAATATCTAATTTATAGACCCCACTTGTGATGCACAGCCCTCCCTTTTTAGTATCCTTCCCCCCTCCTTCCAAGTCCCTTCCCTCATTCCCCTTTTCCTTTTTTCTTTTCCTCTCCCCCTTTTAATTAGGTGAGAGAGAATTCTCTGAAAAACAAATATGTCAATTATTTACAATTTGAGCCTCTTCTGATATGGTATATTTTCTATGCCTCTTCCTGGGATGTAGTTTCCCTCTTTTCATCACTTCTTCCCCTTTTTCTGATACTACCCTCTTCCCTTTACTACACCCCCCCTTTTTATATCAGTAAAATCAAATTATCCATGCGGATTTTCTATATATTTCACAACAGAGATACAGTTCTCAAGAGTTCTTTTTAGCTTTCTGTGTTTCTCTTCAGTCTTGTGGATGTAGATCAAATTTTTTGTTTAAGTCTGGTTTTTTTTTCTTAGAAACAAATAGAATTCCTCAGCTTCATTGGATGACCATCTTCTTCCATGGAAGAAAATGCTAAACTTAGCTGGGTAGTTTATTCTTGGTTGCAATCCCTGATCTTTTGCCTTTCAGAATATCAGGTTCCAGACCCTTTGATCTTTTAATGTGGAGGCAGCCAGATTTGAGTTACCCTTATTGTGGCCCCTTAATGTTTGAATTGTTTTTTTTCTAGCTGCTTGCAATATTTTTCCTTTGTGTGGTAATTCTGCAGTTTAGCCACAATATTCTGTGGAGTTCTTTTTTTTAGGGTCTATTTCAGAAGGAGTTTGATGAATTCTTTCACCGTCTATTTTCCCTTCTGTTTCTATTATCTCTGGACAATTCTCTTTGATTATTTCTTGTAAAATAGAATCTAGGCTCTTTTTTTGGTCATAATTTTTGGGAAGTCCAATGATCCTCAGATTATCTCTTCTAGATCTATTTTCCAGGTCTATAGATTTTCCCAGTAAGTATTTGATGTTAATCTCCAGCTTTTCTTTTCTTTCTTTTTTTTTTTTTTTTTTTTTGTTTTGTTTTGTTTTGTTTTGTTTTGTTTTGTTTTGTTTGACTGATTCTTGCGTTCTCAATGAATCATTCATTTCTATTTGTTCTGTCCTGATTTTTAAGGAATTATTTTCTTCATTCATTATTCATTTTTGTATATGCCCAATTTGGTTTTTAAATGAATTATTTTGCTCTATTGAATTTTTTTTCTATTTCCCTAATATTTTTTGACAATTATTTTCTTTTTCCAATTCAGAAATCCTACTTTCTTGAGGCTTTTTTATCTTTTCCAATTCAGAAATCCTACTTTCTTGAATTTTTTTTTTATCTTTTCCAATTTAGAAATTCCATGTTCCTGTGATTTTTTAACCTTTTATAATTCACAAATTTTGTTTCTCTGCATCTCCTGTGAATTCTTTATTTTTCCCAACTTAAATTTCAGAACGTTGTTATTCTCTATCATAGTTTCTCTTTCCTTTCCCCATTTTTCTTCAAACTCTCTTACCTTTTTAATAGTCTCTTCTAGGAAAGAGTTATGTGATTGGTGGGGCAAGTATCATTCCCCTTTAGGCTATTATCTGCTGATTCTCTGCTGTTTACTACCTTGGGGGTTGGATATCTGCTCTTTCTCTGTGTAGAAGGAATAAATGGTTCTCTTTAGCTTTTTACTCATGGTTAAAAAATCTGTTGGTGTCTGTCTTGGGGTAAGTAGTTTATTTATTTATTTATTTCTTTACCAGCTTCCTCCCAGACTGGATGGATGCTGCGGCCCCTGTGCCTGATCTAAGAGATAGCTCTGGGAGAGAGTTCCCCTCCTCATCCCTGGAAGTGCCTCAGAGGTGGTTAGTACGACTGCACTGTGAGGATTGCCCAGTGAAGGACCCCGCTTTGTGTCCTAGAAACTTTCCTGAGGTGTAAGACTTAACAGTACAGATGACACAAAGCCCAGCCAATGCCTCCCTTGGGGAGTGGCTATCAGCAGCTCACTTGAAAAGCCCCTGTGCTCAAACTGGAAGTGTCTGCCCAGAAACCGCAGTCCCTATTTCAAAGGTTCTGCTTCTCTGGGACTTTTTTGGGTGAGTTCCACAGCCTACACCCAAGCCAGGCACTATGTGAATTAGATGTTGCCTTGGATTTTGTCCCCTCTTTTCAAGCTCTTAACTACCCCCAGGTGAAGCCAAGGACAGCAGATGGAGGCTTCACAGCAATGCTGAGATTTGTTAGGTCACTCTCAGATTGGGATGGTTCTAGTATCTACCTTTATATTTTAAAGTGGCTTGATTTCTCTTCTGAACTGCTATTTTATTAGCAGAGAAGAGCTAACAGCCTGTGCCAGATTCTTCTATCTCAGTGGCTTCTCTGGTTCTAGAGTTCTCCCCAGCTTGAGCAGAGCAGTGTGCTAGCACCTATCCCTGTCTGTGCTGGCCATTTTTCTTCCTCCCCTGGGAACCAACCTTTTCTGTTGAACCTCCAGATTCTCTTCAGGTGATAAGTCGTGCTTCCAGTCGTTGTAGTTTCTATCAGTCCAGTGTTATTTTTGAGGCTGATTTAACTAATTGGTATTGAGGGAAGAAGGGAGCTTACAGATTCACGTGTATCTTCTCCACGATCTTGGCTCTGCCCCACTTCTTGTAGTTTTCTAGTGTTTTTTTTTTTGTTTGTTTGTTTGTTTTTTTTTGTTTTTGTTTTAGTTTTTGTTTTTGTTTTTGTTTCTGCTTATACATGTACATTCAGTTTTACAGGCACCTTTTTTGTGAATCATTTTGGGAGAGAATAACTCAGAACAAAAAGAAAAAAAAACACAATAGAAAGAAAAGAAGAAAAAACAAAACATATGTGAAGATAGCATGTGTTGATTTATATTCAATCTCCATGGTTTTCTCTCTAGATGTAGAGTCCATTTTCTAGATGAAGTTTATTAGCATTGCCTTGTTTCATTGAACTGCTGAGAACAAAACAAGTTTTTCATAGTTGATCATCACACGATCTTGCTGTTACTGTGTACAATGTATTCTTGGTTCTGCTTGTTTTGCTCAGCATCAGTTTGTAAAAATCTTTCCAAGCCTTTCTAAAATCAGTTTGCTCATCATATTTTAATAGAACAAATAATATTCCATTACTTTCATATACCATAGCTTATTTAGGCATTCCCCAATTGGTGGACATCTCATTTTCCAGTTCTTTTCTACAAGAAAAATAGATGCTAGAAACATTTTTGCACATGTGAGACCTCTGATACTTTTAAGAGTGTGTTAAGGGGTTTATATTATATGTCAACTTTAGAGCATCATGACATGTTTCATTTCATGAAAAATGAATTCCAATGGAAGAAAATGAAAATACTATTAGTCAAAAGGATTTTTATAAAAAAAGACATCATGTTAAAATTAAGAAAATTGTATGTGGTACAAGTCAGTTATGTAACCTACAGAAAGAAAACATGTCACTTTTTAATTATAAATTTCAAAGTGGAAAAATTAATACTTAGAATCATATGAAAATAAAATTAATACTCTTAATATTTCTTTAAGGCTATTTTAAGAACTTTCAGGAATCTCTTGATAAGAGCAGTCCTCAGGGTGAGGGAACAAATTGTAAAAGCCAAAACTTTATCTATATTTGTTTGGGTAATACTTTTAAAATAAAATTTTGTATTCTCTCAGTACCTGAAAGGGGAGAAAAATATTTAATGTGTACATTGAAGAAAGTTGAAATTTCATTTTAAGTGTTTAGATTTAAATATCTATAGTAGACATGCAAAATATAAAATTCTAATGCACACACTAAAGGCTTAACCATAAATTACCATACATGCAATAATAACCTAAAACAATTCACTAAAATAGCCAAGGTTGACACAAACATAGCAGCTCACTCTCCTACTGAAAACGGTATTGTGGGCTGCTTTCAAAAAACATCTTTGTGGAACTTAGCAGAATTTAGTAACATTGATTTTAGTCAAAACTTTAATGTTCTGCTTCTCTAAATTGGTAATCCTTCGTTCTCTGGGAGCAAGTTTCTTTGGGAGTTTCTGGAGGCAGCCTTAGTTTCAGTTCAGTTACAATAATACAAAAATGTAGCCAGGAGTTAAAGTCCTTTACTTTTTCTTTCCAAATCTTATTTCCAGATCTTTTATTTTCTCCTTCAAGTCTTGTCGTCACTTGGGGCTCGGCTAGCTTTCTTAGAGGCCTCTCTCTTTGGTTCCCGAGAGGTCTTGTCTGAGTGTCCCAAAGTCTCCAGCCAGCAAATAAGTCTAAGTGGGAATGACTCTGACTCTGAATCTCCTACAATGTAGGAATCAGACTCCTCCTCCAAGAGTGGGTTTGTGGGTACTCCCTGGGCTTGTGGGAGCTCCTTAAAATTATGCTCTCTTAAAGGTGTGATTCTCATGGAATTCTAGTAAATCCATTATTGAACTAGAGAATTGTTAAGTACCATGCTAAATTAGATAATTATTTCCATTCCAGTGACTTAATACTCTGTAAGAATCCTAACACAAAACCATTCAATTATTATCTGTTATCTATTATCTATTATCAATCATATTATCTATTAAATATATATATATATATATGTGTGTATATATATATATATATATTATAACATTCTTGCTAGAAATAAAATATAAGCCATAAGGAAGTTTTACCTAAATGGAATATTGGCTCTAGAGTTCTTTTTATATGAGAGAATTGAAGCACTAATAGATTTGGTTTTATCACATATCCCAGGGTAAGAAAAAAAAAAAAAGAAACAGTGCTTTACATACATGAAATATTAGTTATTTTGCTTCATTAAATTAAAGCATTTTAAATATTTTCTTATCTTACATATAATAAGTTGAATATACTAAAGGACTTTTAGCCACAAAGGATATTTTAGAACATGCAGTACAAACTGCATTTTATAGATGAAGAAAATACCTGGATTATAGTAGTAATTGAAATATAGGGCACTGAACTTGAAAAAGGTGATTGAATTCCATCATTGTCATTTTGTATTCTTTTGGAGAAATCACTTGAGATTAATGTTTCTCATATCTTCATTAAAGAAGCTGAACTGGATATTTCCTAATGGTCTCATACTTTCTGAGTTAAACTTCTATGGTTCTATAGAATCATAAAGTATGAGACCATTAGGAAACCAAATTATCTTTCACCAATCCTGCAGTATTGTTAAATAAAAGATATAGTATCTATTTGAGGGAATTAAAGGAAATTGGATATATTTTTTAAAAATAAAGCAAAGACCAATCTATGATTTTATAATTTGTTTCTGTTTTGCCCATATCTATTATCAGCTAATTCTTCACTTACATCGATAAAAGAACAACTAATTAAAATTAAACTATAAACATAAATATATGACTCATATATGTGAAAAATCTAGATAAGAATTATTAAACATTTTATTGGCCAATATATGTTTAAAGTATAGAATATTCTATTTTTCAAAAAGATTTTACATCTATTTTCTGATTCTTTAACTATTCAGATTGTGTGCATCTGTGTCAAAGAGCATTTTGTTACTCACAGTGAAGACTAAGTCCCCCTTCTCAGACTATTATTTTACATGCATAAAAGATGCATATCTTTTCTAGAACAATTATATTAAATATAGTTATCATGATATTAAATAAATTTTAAAAGTCTTTTCCCATGTGTGTAACTCTTGATGTAGGGTAAGGGACTAAGTTTTCTAATTAAAAAAAAATCATTTGCCATTTCACTAAATATTAAATTGAAAGTTTAAGTTTTATTTATATTCATGCTATCATGTTTTTGTCTTGGGAATTCTCCCCATAAAGCCTTTCCCCCCTCACCCTCTGGATAGTGACAAGAGTAATCATAGAGCAGATTATATCCCAATGTAATATAACTTCTTCTTGAAATGGATTATTTCATTATCATATGTATATCTCTAGAATCTAGGGAAATGCTTAATATATGGTAGCATTTTAACAAATTCTTGTTGGTTCATTGGTTCATTCTCTTGGATTCACAGAAATATAACTTCTGAAATACAATTTTAGAATATGCAAGATTACCTTGGAGACCTCAATACAGCCAATAGAGGTCTAACATATATTGACAGCTACATTTTGAAGTTGTTCCACAGATACAATATGGCATTTCTATATTCTATTTTCTAGGGTGTATAGTATCTTAGCACTACATGATTAGTGTTATCCATAATAATCAGCAGATGAATAAGGATAATAAGTCACAAATAGTGCAATGTACTTTCTTCATTAGGCTATAACACTGCAGATAGTATCCAAAAATTAAAAAAAAAAACAAAAAACTCAGAAACATATAGATTTATTTTACATCATCTACAGATTTTTTCTGCCATTCTTTTCCTATTAATTATATTTATTTTCCTTTTCCATTCTCTTGCCCTCTGTTCTTTCCTAATAAATAGTGACTTACAAATTCAATTTAGTTTTAATAACACACTTACTGTACAATATATTAAGCACATTGGCTTAAAATATTTACTGAGGATTAACCACTATGTAGTAGATATTATAGCTATTTATTATAGCTAATTCTCAGTATGTTTTAATAGGTGGTGGTATTATTAAATTAACTATTTTAAGGGATAGTTCATTTTGAAACTATGGTAAAATTGATGTACCACATTGTAAGTGAAAGTGCATATTCATGTAGATGAACTATTAAAATATATAACTATAAATATGCATTTAATTGCACTTCATATTGTTATGCTAAAAAAGAAAATGACTTTTTGCATTTTATAGTAAGCAGCAATTTTCTTCTCAACTGCAGCTTCAAAAAACACAGATGTAGAAATGGTGATGATAATCAAACATGCTATCTACTTCTAAAATAATTGTCTGCCAAGGCTGAAAATACAGATATTCTGTTTAAATATTTTATTTAAGTTTTTTTTTTTTCTTTTCAGTATACACACTGATTTCTTCAAGCAAATATTCCTCTAAGGGGGAGAGTTTCTTTGAATGTCAAATAAAAGTTTGATATTGTCTGACATATTTAAAGAACTCATTAAAAATGATAATGTTATTCCAGATGGAGGTCCAAGCAGAACATCTATAGGTTTGTGAGTAGTGAAGGATGTTATGAAGTTATGAACTTACAAAAACAGAATGCTTTCTCCTAGATCAAGCTTAGTTTCATATCAATGTCTCATAATTACAGGAATAGAGTAATTTCAATGAATCTTATTGTAATTTAGATTAGGAGTCTCAAAATCTACTCATCTAATTTATTGATAAATTGTTTTTGTTAAAGTATTTTGAGGAAATAGTTATTTTGTATGAAATAGTGATTGTCTGAATCTTTATGGGTGTGTATAATGGAAGTATATCTAAGACTACAAAGGGTAATATTCTACAATTTCCTCATATTCATACATATTTTACCTTCTCCTTTCTCATGCCAACACTATCTCCATAGCTAGAGATATAGTGTTAAAAGTGTCATATATCCTAACCAACAAGGATACAATTTATTATGGGAATGAGACAATTAAAGTCACAGTAATTAGCTGTCTTCAAGTTTTCCAGGACAAGTAATGAAAAAGGGATTAGACATCTGTTTGTCCTTGCAAGGTATAAGCAAAAAACAAAACAAAACAAACAAACAAAAAAAACAGCAACAGCAACAGCAACAGCAACAACAGAGATAATTGGTGGAGGTCACAAATAAGCACATTTAATCTTCTTGGGAAAAATTCCTCACACAGCAATATTTTTTTTTCCCAAAAGTAAAATCAGTTTTGTTTATGTTTTTATTTATTTATTTATTTGTTTTGAGAAGTAGTAGTAATGGGTTTCCTCTTCATGGGAACGTTCTTAAACAATGTTAGCAATGTTAGTTATGTTCTACTGGATAATGCTTTTAAGAATTACTTGGACTAGATGATCACTAAAATGCTATAAAATCTTGAAATTCTGTGGATCTGTCATATTTATTAAGCACATTTAATATGTGTGCGTTTTGTATACTAAAATAGGTATGTATATTTATACATACAAATATATGAATAGATAAACATATACACATACTATATAATATGTATATTAATATATTTAAAATGCATATTTGTGCATAAATAAAAGCACAAAGATGCTAAATTGTCTTTATATGCATACATAAATATATACACATATGAAAACCAGACTTTTAGAGCACTAAAGATTTATATCTGCAAAGGCAATAAATTGGGTTTCATCACTGTTATTATTACTAAATGTTATTGAGTTACCCAAATTATCCTAATTAAACCAGATTTGTAGATATATGCATAGAAATGCATATACATATATAATTGTGATATATCAAATAAACAAAGTAAGTAAAATATATTTTTCCCAAAGGAGATATAATTTGGAGATCTGACAGACCTTTCTTAAGTCTAATATATTTATTCTGAACATACTTTAAAATATGGATAAATTAGTTAATTCACTTTTATTCTCATAGTGACTATTATTGATTTTTAGGAAAATGAATTTAAAATTCACTATCAATTTGGTTTTATCTTCGCCTTAACCCCCACCTTTGCTCAGACAATATCTTCACTGAATAAGGAATCTGAAACAGATACAATTATGCTGTCCACTGGTAGTGGGTAAAAAAAGCCAATTACAGGACTATTTAGATTTCATTAATTTTACACATCACAATTAGTCCATATTTTAAGTTGCTTTTGAGGCTAAATTACTTCACTAATCCTCAGTTATTTCCTCTTTAAACATTTATAAAGATGAAGCTATTACACAGAGAGCTATATCACAAACAAAACAAGATGTGCTCTTTGGCAGTTTTGTTTGTTTGTTTTGTGTTTGTTTAAATAATAATGAAAGCACTGTTTCCATTAGAATATTCTTTCATTCCCTTTATGATAACATTTGTATTTAGTAACAAAACAACCTCAGACACAGAAAAATGTAAGCACCCATGTTACACATAACAAAATTGAAACAGATAAATTTTAATTTGTTTACCTGGTTTCCCCATATGTAGTGATGAAATGCTGAGGGTTTATATAGAACTATTTATATTTTGCTATCAAACTGCGTATAACCTTTGATCCAGTATGTTTCTACTGTGCCTGTATTCCAAAGAGATCATAAAAAAGTAAAAAAGGATCTGCATATACAAAATGTTTGTGGCAGTTTTTTTATTATTATTTTTTTTTTTGTAGTGTCATGGAACTGAGAACTGAGTGAAGGCCCATCAGTTGAAGAAAGACTGAATGAGTTATGATATATAATAATGTTATGGTATATAAATGATATAGAATAGTATTATTTTATAAGAAATGATCAGCAGAATGATTTCAGCAAGGCCTTACATGAACTGATACTAAATAAAGTAAGTAGTACCAAGAGAACCTTGTAAACAGCACCAAAAAAATTATGGGACAATTAATTCAGCTGAATAAAGCTCTGTTCAACAACGAGATGATTCCCACTGATTCCAAGAGAATTGTGTGAGAGAGAGCCATCTTATTTCAGAAAGAGGACTCAGGGGACTGAATAATTATTTATTTATTTACTTACTTATGTACTTATTTATTTATTTTATTTAGAATTTTTTCCCCAAGTATATATGCATGAGTAAATTTTTAAAAAATAATATTATCCCTTGTATTCATTTTTCCAAATTATTCCCCCTCCCTCTACTCCCTCCCTAGATGAGAGGCAATCCCATACATTTTACATATGTTACAATATAACCCAGATACAATATATGTGTGTAAATGCCATTTTCTTGTTGCACATTAAGTATTAGATTCCGAAGGTATAAGTAACCTGGGTAGATAGACAGTAGTGCTAACAATTTATATTCACTTCCCAGTGTTCCTTCTCTGGGTGTAGTTATTTCTGTCCATCATTGATCAACTGGAAGTGAGTTGTATCTTCTTTATGTTGAAGATATCCACTTCCATCAGAATACATCTTCATACAACATTGAAGTGTACAGAGAACTTCTGGTTCTATTCATTTCACTCAGCATCAGTTGATGTAAGTCTCTCCAAGCCTCTCTGTATTCCTCCTGCTGGTCATTTCTTACAGAGCAATAATATCCCATAACCTTCATATACCATAATTTACCCAACCATTCTCCAATTGATGGACATCCATTCATCTTCCAGTTTCTAGCTACAACAAAAAGAGCTGCCACAAACATTTTGGCACATACAGGTCCCTTTCCGCTCTTTAGTATTTCTTTGGGATATAAGCCCAATAATAGCAATGCTGGGTCAAAGAGTATGCACAGTTTGATAACTTTTTGGGCATAATTCCAAATTGCTCTCCAGAATGGCTGGATTCTTTCACAACTCCACCAACAATGTATCAGTGTCCCAGTTTTCCCACATCCCCTCCAACATTCATCATTATTTGTTCCTGTCATCTTAGCCAATCTGACAGGTAGAAAAAAATTTGGAACACAATGGAAAAATTAAAGAAAAAGTTTATATACAGGGAAAATTGGGAAAGGAAATGAGTAATATAAGAAAGTTTTTGGTAAAAAATAATTTACTAATGGGGAGGAGAAGGGAAAATACTGAAGAAAGAAAAACATTAAAAATTACAATTGGTATAATAGTGAAAGAGACACTGGAAAGAAATATTAGTTAAAAAAAGCAAAATAGGCCAAATAGAAAAGTAATTCTATTACACACTGAGGAAAATAATTAAAGAAATATAGAACAGAAAAAAGAAATGAACATCACATATGTTGACTTATATACAGTTTCCTTAAGTCATTTTCTGGATGCAGATGGCATGTTCTGGCCAAAGTCTATCGAACTTGCTTTGGATCTCTGAATCACTGAGAAGAATGTCTTTCATAGTTGATCATTGCACATTATCACCATTATTGTGTACAATGTAATCTTGGTTCCTCTTATTTCATTCAATATTAATTTTTGTAAATCTTTCCAGGCCTTTATAAAAGCAGCTTGTTCATATTCCATTACCTTTGTGTACTACACCTGATTCAGCCATTCCCCAATTGATGGACATCTCTATTCCTTTTTCTTTTTTTTTTTTTTTTTGCTACCCTAAAAATTGTTGCAAAAACAGTTTTGCACCTGTGGGTCTTTTCCCTTCTTTATGATTTCCTTGGGATAAAAACCAAGTAGTGTCAATGCTATGTCAAACAGTATGGATAATTTCATAGCCCTTTGAGCATAGTTCCAGCTTGATCTCACATATGGATCTCACATATATTATTTTTTTTATTCATTTTTCCAAATTATCCCATCCCTCCACTCCCTCCCCCCGATGATAGGCAATCCCATACATTTTACATGTGTTACAATATAACCTAGATACAATATATGTGTGTAAATACCATTTTCTTGTTGCACATTAATTATTAGCTTCCGAAGGTATAAGTAACCTGGGTAGATAGACAGTAGTGCTAACAATTTACATTCACTTCCCAGTGTTCCTTCTCTGGGTGTAGTTATTTCTGTCCATCGTTGATCAATTGGAAGATCTCACATATATTTTATGGATAATTTCACAACATCACTAAAAATGCATTAGTGTCCCTGTTTTCCCACATACCCTTCAACATTTATCATTATTTTTTCCTGTCATCATTAAATATCTGAGAGATCTGAAGTGCTATTTCAGAGTTATTTTGATAATCTTATCTATAAACAACAGTAATTTAGAACATCTTTTTTTATGTGACTATGGATGGATTTAATTCCTTTATCTGAAAATTTTCTGTTCAAAGCCTCTGACCATTTAGCAGTTGATCAATGATTTATATTCTTACAAATTTGGAACAATTCTTAATATATCTTTGAAATTAGCCCTTTATCAGAAACACTGATTATAAAGATTTTCTCAGTTTTTTTTATTTTTTATTTATTTTTTTATTTTTATTTCTCTTTAATCTTGTTTCTGTTGCTTTGGCTTATGCAAAAACTTTTTTCAATTTAATGTAGTCAAAGTTGTCCATTTTGCCTTTCATAATATTCTCTAGTTCTTCTTTGGTCATAATTCCTCTTTTTTCCAAGGTTCTGATATATAAACGATCCCCTGCTTTCCTAATTTGTTTATGGTATAATCCTTTATGCCCAAATCATATACCTTATTTTGGTATGGATTGTGAGATATAGGTCTATACTGATATTCTGACATATTAGTTTTTGGTTTCCCCAGAAAGTTTTGAGTTTTTATTCTAGAAGCTGGACATGGAGGTTTATCAAATAGTAGATTTACTAGAGGTTTTGATTACTGTGTCATATGTATCTAATCTATTCCAATCATCTACCACTTGATTTCTTAGGCAGTCCCAAATAGTTTTGATGACTACTGTTATTTAATATAGTTTTATGTTTAGTACTACTATGCCACCATATTTTTCATTAATTCTGTTGATATTGTTGACATTTTTTCTTCCAGATGGATTTTGTAATTCTTTCTAATTCTTTATTTCTTTTTTCCAGTTTGATTGGTATGGCATTAAACATTTAGACCAATTTAGACAGAATTATCATTTTCATTATATTAGCTTGACCTACACATGGACAATTTATATTTTTCAAATTGTTTAAATGTGACTTTATTTTGTGAGAAGATTTTGCAATTGTATTTTTATAGTTCTTTTTTTTTTTTGGTAGAAAAATTAGATCCCAAATATTTTATTTTGTGTACAGTTATTTTAAATGGATTTTTTTCTATCTCTTTCTAATGGGCTTTATAAGTAATATATACAAATACTTATGATTTGGGTGGCTTTATTCTATATCCTGCAACTTTGTTAATGTTTTGAATTATTTCCAGCAGGTTCTTGGTTCTTGGATAATTTTCTAGTGGTCTCTAAGTATATCATCACATCATCTGCAAAGAGTGGTAGTTTTGTTTCCTCATTGTCTATTCTAATTCCTTTAATTTCTTTTCTCTTTTTTATTGCTAAAGCCAATAATTGTAGTGCAAGTTTGAATATTAATAGTGATAATGGACATCCTGTTTCACCTCTGATCTTTTTTTTTTTTTTTTTCTTTTCTTCTTCTTTTTTTTTTTTTCAGAGGCAATTGGGCTCATGTAACTTTCCCATGGTCACATATCTAGGAAATGTTAAGTGTCTGAGGCCATATTTGAATTCAGGTTCTCCTGACTTCAGAGCTGGTGCTCTATCCAGTGCATCACCTACCTGCCCCGTCACCTCTGATCTTATTGGGACTGCAACCAGCTTCTATTTAAGATTTTTAGAATTTTTCTACTCCTTGAAAGACTTGATCATTAAAAATAAAAATAAATATTTTAAGAAATTACATGGAAAAGTGCCTGATATTTTAGATGCAGAACATAAAATAGAAATTGAAGGAATCCTGTAGTTATCTTCTGAAAGAAATTCCAAAACAAACACTTCCAGAAATATTATAACCAGATTCCAGACCCGAGGTCATGGAGAAAATATTACAAGTAGTCAGAAAAACATAATTCAAATATTGTGGAATCACAGTTATAATAATAATAGAAGATTTAGTGACTTCTATATTAAAAGAGGGGAGGACATGGAATACAATATTCCAAAATGCAAAGAACCTAGGGTCACAATCAAAAGTATGCTACTGCCCAACAAATGAATATAATTCTTCAGGGAAAAAGTGGATATTTAATGAAACAAAGGGATTTTAAGCTTTCCTGATGAAAAGAGAGATATGTTATCGCTGATATGTGGAGGAAAAAATGTATGGCCAAAGAAGAACTAGAGTACATTATGTAATGCAAAATGGATGATTTTGATTATTTGAAGTTATAAAATTTTTGTACAAACTAAATCAATGCAGACAACTTTAGAAAGGAAATAGAAAATTTGGGAAAATGTTTTTTATTCAAAGGTCCCAATAAAGGCCTCAGTTCTGAAATATATAGAAACTTTCCTCAAATTTATAGGAACATAAGCAGTTTATAAATGGTCAAAATATCTGAACAGAAAATTTTCAGATAAATTAAAATATTTTTAGTCATGTAAAAATGTTACAAATCACTATTGATCAGAGAAACACAAATAAAGACAACTTCAAGGTACTACTCAATACTTTTTATATTGGCTGAGATGATATGAACAAGGGATGACAAATGTTGGAGGGAATGTGAAAAAATTGGTGATCCAACAATTGTGGAGAGCAATTTTGAAGTATTCCCAAGAGCTATCAAACTATACATATCTTTGATCCAACTGTATCTCTACTGGGCCAGTATCACAAAGAAATCATAAAAAGGGTTTTCCCTTGCACCCACATGTGCAAAATTGTAGGACACTTTTTGGAAAGATAAGGAACTGGGAACTGAGTGATTACTCATCACCTGGACAGTGTGAATAATGGGATATGAATATTATGGAATATTATTAATGTAATAACCATTAATAGCATATATATATGTATATATATATATATACATATATATATATATATATACATATACATATATACATATATACATATATATATATATGTATATATATATATATATAATTTCCTAAAACTTTTCTTATTAGATTTTCTCTCCTGACAATTGGTAACCAAAAAGTGGATCCCTGAAGAAAAGTAATATCTATCTATAAACAAATTGCTTTCTACTTAATAGGATGCTTGAGGAAAAGAAATCAGTCATAATTCTTTACACATAATTCTATACCATTGACTTAGGACAAAATAGCATATTACCTTTATTCCAGAATATGGAGAATTTTTGCTAGTTAATGGTAGCACTTCTGAGCTTTACACTAGGTGAATGAGAAGAGACCAAATATAATTGACTACATGACTTTACTATGCTTGAAAAATTTACTCATATAATTAACCTACTGATATCATGGTTATGACTCTTTGAGATTTATCTAGATAATTTGGTCACTAATTCAATCATCAATTATATATTGAGTTCTTGCTTTGCTATTTCTTCAAGAACATTAAATTAAAGGTCATGTATTTTGTTTTATTTTGTTTTAATTTTTCTTTATTATTTTCCTTAATAACAGTTATATTTGTGGGGAGGGGATGTTGGTCTAGGAAGGGAAATATAGTGAAGGACATAAGCAAGAAATCAGAATAGGTTGTGCTACTTTGGGGGAAAAAAAGTCCAATATAGAATTGAAGGATAAATCATATTAAATTTTTGCTAAATTTTGATTTTGCTAAAAAAGAAACAGTGACATGTTTTCTGTATTTGAAATGGTGCTTCCTATTTCAAGAGTTGCTTTCACAAAATATCAGTAATAGCTTAAAGTTTTAGAGCATGGTTTTAGCTACAAAATATGTGTTAGAGACAATATTTAATGGATCCTTAGAAAAGTCTGGTAAGCAAAAGAGTAATGCATTAGAGTTAGAATTGATTAGAACATATGTGGAAAGTACTTTAATCTCCTTCAATTAAAACAGTATCTAAAGACCAGATATTTTTAAGTTTGAGAAGTGAAAAATATATACCTCAATATAACTTATAATTCCATATGTTTGAGAACATATATGTTAAAATCTGGTCTCAGACACTTTACACTTCCTAGCTGTGTGACCCTGGGCAAGCCAATGAACCCCAAATGCCTCAGCCATACATACACACACACACACACACACACACACACACACACACACACACACACACACACCTTTTGAATCAAATTACAAATGAACAAAAAAGAGGAACCTATAATTCCAAATGGTTCTTTTCTTAGAGCATATGAAAAAGATTAAACTATGCAAGTACCTAAATAATTGATTTTCAGTTTTTTGTTTTTCTTGTATTGCATTCATTTTTTAAAGACTTTGCAAGTAGTCTATAAAGTAATTACTATGGTTATGTGTACTTGACTGAATTGAACCAGACATGATTTTAGTTCATTCGATTCACTGAAGCTCATCTATTTGAGTCACATGTATGGTATGAGGTCATGTAATACAAGCTATGCCATTTGTACTAATAGCCCAACATGAATTGAATAGAAACACAAAACAATATTGGTGAAATCCAGTAGGAGACTGTTATGCTGTAGAAATATATTATGAAATATCTATATATATACATGTGTATGTATATGTATATATTAATATATTATGAGATGGACTTCCGGCCAAGATGGCGGCGTGGAGGCAGACAGCTGCTTGAGCTCCTCATTTTCTCTCAGAACTTACTTCATGACAAGCCTCTGACTTAATGCTTGACCCAGAAAGAAATCCACAAATTATCACCAAGAGAAGACATCCTTGAAAGTCGCCAGAAAAGGTCTGTGTTTGCTCGGGGGAGGGTCAATCAGACTGGGCGCAGACTGAGGGCAGACAGCCAGAGCAAGACAGGCAGCTCACACAGCTCAGACCGGAGGGGGAGGGGTGTGATCTCTGCCCTTTCTGTGAAAGGGCTTTTGCCCCAGTGTGGATGCTCCGTCTTGGCAGCAAGCCAGGAGAAGAGGAGAGGGTGTAAACACTGGAGGTGAAGATTAAAACCCCAGAAAGCCAGCGTCTCTCAGAGCCCGGCCACCCCCAACCCCCACCCGGACTGACTCGGTGCGTTCTCGGAGCCTCAGAGCGCAGACTCAGTACAGTCATTGCTGTTCTGTTAGTGGCTCTCTGCTGCCCTACCCCCAGTCTGTAGAGGAAGCCCATTAATACCATCCAGCCCTATCCCCCGCAAAACAGACCAATTGTTTCTCTTGTCAGTTTGTTTTCTTTGATTCCTACTCTGACAAAATGAACAAAAAATTCAAAAGGGCTCTAACCATTGACAGCTTCTGTGTGGAGAGGGAGCAGACTTCAAATGCTGAAGAGACTAGGAACAGAATGTCCCCAGATGTATCCCCTGGGAGGGATATAAGCTGCTCCTCAATACAAAAGAACCTCATAGAGGAAATCAAAAAGGCTCTCACAAGAGAGCTGGAAGAGAAATGGGAAAAGGAAAGGGAAGCTTGGCAAGAGAGCCTGGAGAAGTCATCCCATGCATTCAAAGACAGAATGGATAAAGAAATCAAATCATTGAGAAACAGGATTAGTGAGCTGGAAAAGGTAAACAACTCCAAGGAAAACAGGATTAGAGAGCTGGAAAAAGAAATCAGCTCTCTAAAAAATACAATGGAAAAAAATTCCATAGAAGATAAAAACTCAATTGGACAATTACAAAGAGATATAAAAAAAGTGAGTGAAGAAAATACATCATTGAAAATTAGACTGGAACAAGTAGAAATGAATGACTCAAGGAGAAACCAAGAGGGAGTCAAGCAAAACCAGAGAAATGAGACAATTGAAAAGACTATCAAGTACCTTACCAGAAAGACAACAGACCTGGAAAACAGATCCAGGAGAGACAATTTGAGAATAATCGGACTCCCTGAAAAATGGGAGGAAAAAAAGAGCTTGGACACCATTTTCGAGGAAATTATCAAAGAGAACTGCCCAGACGTTTTGGAAACAGAGGGTAAAATAGACATTGAGAAAATTCATCGATCACCTACTGAAAGGGACCCTAAAATCAAAACGCCAAGAAATATAGTTGCCAAGTTCAAGAACCATCAGACAAAGGAAAAGATATTGGAAGCTGCTAGAAAAAAACAATTCAGATATGGAGGATCCACAATAAGGATAACACAGGATCTAGCAGCGTCCACATTAAAAGAACGCAGGGCCTGGAACATGATATTCCGAAAGGCTAAGGAACTTGGTATGCAGCCAAGAATAACTTACCCAGCAAGAATGAGCATCATTTTCCAGGGAAGAAGATGGACATTTAACGAAATAAATGAATTCCATCTATTTTTGATGAAAAAACCAGACCTACATAAAAGGTTTGATCTTCAAATACAGAACTCAAGAGACTTCTAAAAAAGGTAAAAAGAAATCTTGAGAACCATACTTCTGTCAAAAAAAATATGTAAAGAACATATGTACAATTTGTCTTAGAAACTAGAGGTGGAAAGGAGATTATATCATAAAAAAGTATAAAGTGGTGGTACTACATCTCATGAAGAGGCAAAGGTAACCTATTATATCTGAGAGAAAGAAAGGAGGGAGATGAACATAGCGTGTATCAATAGACATATTCGATTTATGGTGAAACTTCTTCCACTTCATTGAAAAGTGAAAGGGAAGGAGTAAGCTAAGGGGAAGGGAATACAGTAATTTCGAGGAAAAGGGATAAAATAAGGGGAGGATCTTTAAGGTGGGGGAGGGATCCTAAAAAGGGAGGGCTGTGAAAAGCAAGTGGTGTTTACCAGTTTAATACTGGATAGGAGGGTAAAAGGGAAGGAAAGGGGAAAAGCATAAGCAGGGGTTAATAGGATGGCAAGCAATATAGAATTAGTCCTTCTAACCATAAATGTGAATGGGGCAAACTGCCTCATAAAGAGGAAGCAGTTAGCAGACTGGATTAAAAGTCAGAATCCTACTATATGTTGTTTACAGGAAACACACCTGAAACAGGATGAGACATTCAAACTAAAAGTAAAAGGGTGGAGCAGAATCTATTATGCTTCAGGCAAAACCAAAAAAGCAGGAGTAGCCATCCTCATCTCAGATCAAGCAAAAACAACAATTGATCTAATTAAAAGAGATAAGGAAGGGCATTATATCCTGCTAAAGGGAAGCATCAATAGTGAAGCAGTATCAATATTAAACATGTATGCACCAAGTGGTGCAGCATCTAAATTCTTAAAAGAGAAATTAAGAGAGCTGCAAGAGGAAATAGATAGCAAAACTATAATAGCGGGAGATCTCAACCTTGCACTATCAGAATTAGATAAATCAAACCACAAAATAAATAACAAAGAAGTCAAAGAGGTAAATAGAATACTAGAAAAGTTTGATATGATAGATCTTTGGCGAAAGCTAAATGGAGACAGAAAGGAATATACTTTCTTCTCAGCAGTTCATGGAACCTATACAAAAATTGATCATATACTAGGGCATAAAAACCTCAAAATCAAATGCAGTAAGGCAGAAATAGTAAATGCATCCTTTTCAGACCATAATGCAATCAAAATAACATTTAATAAAAAGCCAGGGGAAAATAGACCAAAAAATAATTGGAAACTAAATAATCTTATACTAAAGAATGATTGGGTAAAACAGCAAATCATAGACATAATTAATAACTTCACCCAAGAAAATGACAATAATGAGACATCATACCAAAATGTGTGGGATACAGCCAAAGCAGTAATTAGGGGAAGTTTTATATCTCTACAGGCCTACTTGCATAAAATAGAGAAAGAGAGGGCCAACGAATTGGGTTTACAACTAAAATTGCTAGAAAAGGAACAAATTAAAAACCCCCAGACAAACACAAAACTTGAAATTCAAAAAATAAAAGGTGAGATTAATAAAATTGAAAGTAAAAAAACTATTGAATTAATTAATAAAACTAAGAGTTGGTTTTATGAAAAAACCAACAAAATAGACAAACCCTTAGTAAACCTGATTAAAAAAAGGAAAGAGAAAAAGCAAATTGATAGTCTTGAAAATGAAAAGGGTGAACTCACCACTAATGAAGAGGAAATTAGAACAATAGTTAGGAGCTACTTTGCTCAACTTTATGCTGATAAATTCGATAACTTAAATGAAATGGAAGAATACCTTCAAAAATATAGCTTGCCCAGATTAACAGAGGAAGAAGTAAGTAGTCTAAATAGTCCCATCTCAGAAAAAGAAATAGACCAAGCTATTAACCAACTTCCTAAGAAAAAGTCCCCAGGACCAGATGGATTTACAGGTGAATTCTACCAAACATTTAAAGAACAACTAACTCCAATGCTATGTAAACTATTTGAAAAAATAGGGATTGAAGGAGTCCTACCAAATTCCTTCTATGACACAGACATGGTACTGATACCTAAACCAGGTAGATCGAAAACTGAGAAAGAAAACTATAGACCAATTTCCTTAATGAATATTGATGCTAAAATCTTAAATAAGATATTAGCAAATAGACTTCAGAAAATCATCCCCAGGATAATACACTATGACCAAGTGGGATTTATACCAGGAATGCAGGGCTGGTTTAATATTAGGAAAACTATTAGTATAATTGACCATATTAATAATCAAATTAATAAAAACCATATGATCATCTCAATAGATGCAGAAAAGGCATTTGATAAAATCCAACATCCATTCCTACTAAAAACGCTTGAGAGTATAGGAATAAATGGACTATTCCTTAAAATAATAAGGAGCATATATTTAAAACCTTCAGTAAACATCATATGTAATGGTGATAAACTAGAACCTTTCCCTGTAAGATCAGGAGTGAAACAAGGTTGCCCACTATCACCATTACTATTCAATATAGTACTAGAAACTCTAGCCTTGGCAATAAGAGCCGAGAAAGAGATCCAAGGAATTAGAGTAGGAAATGAAGAAATCAAATTGTCACTTTTCGCAGATGACATGATGGTATACTTAGAGAACCCCAAAGACTCTGCTAAAAAGCTATTAGAAATAATTCAGAATTTTAGCAAAGTCGCAGGATACAAAATAAATCCACATAAATCCTCAGGATTTTTATACATTACCAACACAATCCAACAGCAAGAGATACAAAGAGAAATTCCATTCAAAATAACAGTCGATAGTATCAAATATTTGGGAATATATCTACCAAAGGAGAGTCAGGAATTATATGAGCAAAATTACAAAACACTTGCCACAAAAATAAAGTCAGATTTAAATAATTGGAAAGACATTCAATGTTCTTGGATAGGCCGAGCGAATATAATAAAGATGACAATACTCCCCAAACTAATCTATTTATTTAGTGCTATACCAATCAGACTCCCAAGAAACTATTTTAATGACCTAGAAAAAATAACAACAAAATTCATATGGAAGAATAAAAGGTCGAGAATTGCAAGGGAACTAATGAAAAAAAAGTCAGAGGAAGGTGGTCTAAGTGTACCTGATTTAAAGCTATATTATAAAGCAACAGTCACCAAAACCATTTGGTATTGGCTAAGAAATAGACTAGTTGATCAGTGGCATAGGTTAGGTTCACAGGACAAGATAGTGAATAAAAATAGCAATCTAATCTTTGACAAACCCAAAGATCCCAAATTTTGGGATAAGAATTCATTATTTGACAAAAACTGCTGGGAAAACTGGAAATTAGTATGGCAGAAACTAGGCATGGACCCACATTTAACACCACATACTAAGATTAGATCAAAATGGGTCCAAGATTTAGGCATAAAGAACGAAATCATAAATAAATTGGAGGAACATGGGATGGTTTACCTCTCAGACTTGTGGAGGAGGAAGGAGTTTGTGTCCAAGGGAGAACTAGAGACCATTATTGATCACAAAATAGAACATTTTGATTACACCAAATTAAAAAGTTTCTGCACAAACAAAACTAATGCAAACAAGATTAGAAGGGAAGTAACAAATTGGGAAAAAATTTTTACAGTTAAAGATTCTGATAAAGGCCTCATCTCCAAAATATACAGAGAATTGACTTTAATTTATAAGAAATCAAGCCATTCTCCAATTGATAAATGGTCAAAGGATATGAACAGACAATTTTCAGATGATGAAATTAAAACTATTTCCACTCATATGAAAGAGTGTTCCAAATCACTATTGATCAGAGAAATGCAAATTAAGACAACTCTGAGGTATCATTACACACCTGTCAGATTGGCTAAGATGACAGGAACAAATAACGATGAATGTTGGAGGGGCTGTGGGAAAACTGGGACACTGATACATTGTTGGTGGAGTTGTGAAAGAATCCAACCATTCTGGAGAGCAATCTGGAATTATGCCCAAAAAGTTATCAAAATGTGCATACCCTTTGACCCAGCCATACTACTACTGGGCTTATACCCCAAGGAACTACTAGAGAAGGGAAAGGGTCCTGTATGTGCCAAAATGTTTGTGGCAGCCCTTTTCATAGTGGCTAGAAGCTGGAAGATGAATGGATGTCCATCAATTGGAGAATGGTTGGGTAAACTATGGTATACGAATGTTATGGAATATTATTGTTCTATAAGAAATGACCAACAGGAGAAATACAGAGAGGCTTGGAGAGACTTACATCAACTGATGCTGAGTGAAACGAGCAGAACCAGAAGATCATTATACACTTCAACAATGATACTGTACGAGGATGTATGCTGATGGAAGTGGATTTCTTCAACATAGAGAAGAGCTAATCCAATTCCAATTGATTAATGATGGACAGAACCAGCTACATCCAGAAAAGGAACACTGGGAAATGAATGTAAACTGTTATTTTTACCTTCTGAATCCAATTCTTCCTGTGCAACAAAAAATTCGGTTCTACACACATATATTGTATCTAAATTATACTGTAATATATTTAACATATATAAGACTGCTTGCCATCTGGGGGAGGGGGTTGGGGGAGGAAGGGAAAAAATCTGAATAGAAGTAAGTGCAAGGGATAATGTTGTAAAAAATTACCCATGCATATGTACTGTCAAAAAATGTAATAATTATAAAATAAAATAAAAAATTAAAAAAAAAAAATAAAATAAAAAAAAAAAAAAAAGAAAGGCCCCCAAACAAATTTTTGTATTGACTTTGTAATTTTTTTAAAGCTATATTTACAACATACCAAAGTTTGGAACCTACAATTATATGGCTACTGCATAGAAAAACTGCTTTTTGGTTTAATAATTTGCTTTTAATTGAATTTAAGAAATAAAATCTTTTGCAAAATCCAAAAAAAAATATATATATATTATGAGATGGCATATGTCATATTAATATTATATATACATATACATGTGCATATATATAGATTTATAGTAATATATTTCTAAAGCATAACTTTGAAAAGAATTTGCTTTCTCCTGTGCTGAATATAAGGTGTGTATATAGCTAATCATTGGAAGCAGAAACATTTTTAGAGCACCTTGGGTGTGATTTACTTAGGTCTTGATTACTATAAAAATAAGATATTCATGATTTCTCCATATATGCAATATACATATACATGTATGTATATACATTTCCATGTGTAAAAAAGAATATTTGTGCATATGTATATTATATATATATATAGTTTAGTATATATAAATGTATTTCTCCCTCTCTCTCTCTCTCTATATATATATATATATATACACACACACATATATATGTGTGTATATATATACACACATACACACACATTTATTTATTTATTTATCAGAACATAACTCCTTTTGTTCTGAGTTTTATGCATAGTATAATATAGTATTTTGTATGCTGATATGATGAAGCATAATCTGATATAATTTAATGTAACAACTTCAATTTGAGAGGATTTCTACTTTTGAAACATGCATCATGAATTTTAAATTTGCTTGTGATCTGAAATCCTTTGTGAATGCTCAAGATGTGCTTATTGACATTTCCTCATCTCCTCATGAGCTTGTGAGATGAAAAAGGTCAGGGAAAAATGAGTATATTCTAGTTAAATCACAATCTGAAATTTTTGTCAGTATTATTTTTACATTTTAAAAATTCAAATGATTCATTAGAAATAAATTTAGTCTTATAAAGTGAAAATGTAGAAAGTTCTTTGTATATTAGAGGGAACTGAATTTCTATATTTCCATTTAGATCATTTCCACATGACAAGACTATTCCATAACAATTTAGGATATTTGATACTTTAACTACATTAATGATCTTTTGTATATTGATCATTAATACAATATGACAACCTAATTGATTATAGAAGTTTTCTATTATAACTCCAGATACAGATTCTACTTAAATTTTTTGTGATATTAAAAGTACCAGTTTCAGGGAAAATTTGCTTTCAAAATAATATTTAGTGGTCTAAGTATGATTGATAAATTAATTTAAAATAATAAGAATGATGAGGATAAAAGTTGAATATTCCATTATAAAATAATCATTTCAGTAATTTTGAATGTCTTCTTCAGAAGCCACTCCTGAATCTTCAGACTTTCGTGACTATATTACACAAGTCTTCTCATCCTAGATATTCATTAATTGAATGCTCAATTTATTTATTTTTATAGCTTTTTATTTACAAGATATGCATAGGTAACTTTTCAGCATTGACAATTGCAAAACCTTTTATTCCAACTTTTCCCCTTCTTCCCCCCACCGTTTCGCCCAGATGGCAGGTTGACCAATACATGTTAAATTGTTAAAGTATAAGTTAAATACAATATATGCATACATGTCCAAACAAGCTGTACAAAAAGAATCGGACTTTGAAACAGTGTACAATTAGCCTGTGAAGAAATCAGAAATGCAGGCAGACAAAAATAGAGGGATTGGGAATTCTATGTAGTGGTTCATAGTCATCTCCCAGAGTTCTTTCACTGGATGTAGCATGCTCAATTTATGACACGAAAAGCACTTTCTGATCTTGAGGTCTCTATTTCTGATAGGTCAGTTCCTCTTAGTACCTCCATTTTTAAGGGAAACCATGAAGACTAGACATGTATTTATTCTTTCTTGTATTAACTCTAGACTCTCTGGAATTTATGCCTTGCCCATCCCTCTCCCACATTTTTTGTTTTTTGTTTTTGTTGTTGTTTTGGTTGGTATTGTTGTTGCTTTTAAACCTTTCAACTTCTTCATTAGAATGCAAGTTCACTGGTGTAAGGGATATTTTATCTACTGTTATATGTATTTCCAATGTTTAGCTTTGTGGTTGACAAAAATGTGTTTAATAAATACTTGCTGGTTTGGCTTGGAACATTCAATAATTACAAATGAAGTGAAATATCATTAGAATTTCTTAATTATGCAGAAAATAATCTCCTCAGAAGATTCTGGGAACATAGAGGAGTGAATAAGAAAATGTCAAATGCTCTAGACTTCCCCCACAAATAATATAAAATTGTGCCTCAGGACAAATGTAAACCAGTAAAAAAAATAAATAAGACAGGGCAAAATAGGGATCCTCTTGGGACAACTAAAGAAGATCCAAAGAAAGAACCCAGGATTTGGTCTGTGTGAAATATAAACATCTCCAGGCTAGCTCATTTGAAAGTAAAAACAAGTAAAGAACACAACTGGATTCAGAGGTAGCCTCAGTCTAAACCAAGGAACCCCTGGACAGCATGGGAATCCAGAGTTTGAATTGGAAAAGATTGCGGGAATCTTTGCTGATGAAGAATGCCTTGACTAACTGAACTGCAGAGATGATTACCAGGTGAGAATGAATCAACACACCTGTTAAGTGCAGAAGCAATGTCACAGGAAGTTGCTAGCTGACGGAATTTATAAAATAGTGAGGTTCTTGGTTTTAAGTTCCATACTACAAGGAAGAACTGAATTGAAGCCAAAGGCATCATCTCCCCTACCCCAGGACTAGAGATGATTTCCAAATAGTTCTTATTTTAAAATAAATGAGCAGGCCAAAGGAAAAGAACCCAACCATGGAAAGTTACTATTGGAATAGAAAAGATGAGGATTCATCTTCAGAGGAGAACAGTGAAGTAAAAACATCCACTCCTACCCCAAAATACCTAGGGTATGTTGTTACCTGCCCAAAAACAATTCATAAGGGAACTCAAAAATAACTTGAAAAACCAATTGAAAGAGATTGAGAGGAAAACAAATATGAACAATTCAAGCAAAGTAGGATTAGGGAAAGAAAAGTCAACCAACTAGAAAATGAAATCAATCCAGAGTTTTAAAGAAGAAAATGACTGTTAAAATTGGAATTGGGTAAGGGGAAGCCAGTGAAGTAAAAAGAAATAAAAAAAATAAACCAAAACATAAACAATGAAAAAATAGAATGTGCCTTAAAAGAAAAGAAACAGATATGGAGAAAAGAACAAGAAGAGAAAACAAGAATAATTAGACTATCTGAAAGCTATGACCAAAAAAACTTGAAATAACAGTTAAAAAAAAATTAAAGAAAATTGTTTTGAAATGACAGAATAAGAAGGAAAAGTAAAAAAATAGGAAAAAAAAACCACCAAACACCAACTAAAAACTATCCTATAAGGAAAACATGACTTAGCAATATCATTGCTAAATTTCTAAACCTCCAGATGAAAGAGAAAATTTTATGGGCAAAAATAACAACAAAAGCAATTCAAATATGTTGGAACTACAAATAGAATTTCACAGGATTTATCAGTGATTACAATAAAAGACCACGGGTCATGGAATATTATATATTAACAATAAAAACTACTAGAGTTGTGGCCAAAAATATTATGTCCAGCAAAATGAAATATAATATTGATTTTTAAAATAAATATTCAATGAAATGTCAGATTTTCAGGATTTTTTCTCAAACAAACCTGTACTTAATAGAAAATTTTACAATGAAGAACCAGCATTAAAATTTAATTTCAAGGGCTTCAATAATGACAAACAATTTATATTTTAAAAGCGGAAACATACATCGTATGGTATTGAAAGTGACTGAGTATTCCAAAAGAAAGATTGGACTAAAGCTGAGGATGTTATAACACTAAAAAGCAAAACCATCTAAGAAAAGGTAAAAATGATAATTATGTTATATGAATGAGATATGAGAGCAAGAATCCAAACCGAACATTTATATGTGGACAGGTCTACTAGTGAAAGCCTACTCAAATCATTAATATATTAAGAGGGAATCATAAATATATATATATATATATATATATATATATATATATATATATATATATATATATATATATATATATATATATATATATATATATATATATATATATATAAATTTACATGCATACATGCATGCATACATGAGTGTGTGTATAACACCTTTCAAAATCGATAAAGAATTAAGGGGTGAGGGAGTAGGATGAGGTAGGGTAAAAAAGGGTGTGTAGATGTGTAGATTAACTGGAATAAAATAAAATATATAAAACAACTGAAATGTAATTAAGAGAGAGAGAAATAATGAAGGGAGAAGAAGGAAAGGATCCATGATGATGGGAAGTTTATGTAATACCAATACAGGTATAACAGGTAGATTTAATTAAGACAGAGCACAAGAGATATACACAAACACAATAACAATGACAAGAAATAAAATTAGATAAAAAGTAAGTGAAGTAAAATCATTGATCTCAGGAATAGTTAAACTTAAAAAACTTTAATCAAGAGAAAAATCTCTATTTCTACAGTCATATTAATATTATTTAAATGTAAATGTATGTATGCTATATGCAACTTCTCATATATGTGTATTATAAATGTGTGCTGCATATATGTGTGTTATGTTTATTTGTGTATGTGTTTATCTGTATCTATGTGCATAAATATATCCATGCCTCACTGTTTGCTGTTTGGGATGGGGAGGTTGAGGAATAAAGGAAAATAAATTTTTAAAAATCTCTTGAATGACTTCCAGGTGTGTATTTGTGTGTGTATAGTAGGGGGAGAGACAAGGAGAGAGGGAGGGAAGAAGAGAAGTTAACCAATTAGTATGGAAAAAATTATACTCTTATTTTTGCAACATTTTCCTGCAAACAACTTTAAAATAACATTTCAAATACAGTCCTGGAGCAGCAGAACCAATAAGATGTAAGGTCAAGACAATCTTGCAGATGAAGGCAACTTGAGCAATCCAGAAGGAGAGATCTGTGTTGATGATGAAAGCTGAATTAGATCTCACATTAATGTGATAACAATGGTGGGTCAGAAAGGCAATCAAGAATCTGGTAAACAAGGAATATGAAGGACTCCTGTGCTAGTACTTGGTGTAGAATAAGAACTTGTTTTATGATAATATTTTCTCCATCCATTTGTAAGTTAAAGTTTTATGGCAGAAAGGAGCACTTGATGTTTTAGAGGAGTAGGATCCATGTAGAGCAATGTTGCTTATGAACCTTAGGTAACAATTATCCTTAATGACACCATTATAATCATTATAAAGGTGACATAGACAGATAGATAGATAGATTATTACCCTTCATTTTCTTTTTTCTTTTTTTTTTAATAATTTTTTATTATATATTTTTTATAATATTATCCCTTGTATTCCTTTTTCCAAATTATCCCCCCCTCCCTCTACTCCCTCCCCACCGATGACAGGCAATCCCATACATTTTACTTGTGTTACAATATAACCTAGATACATTAAATATGTGTAAATACCATTTTCTTGTTGCACAATAAGCATTAGATTCCGAAGGTACATGTAACCTGGGTAGATAGACAGTAGTGCTAACAATTTACATTCATTTCCCAATGTTTCTTCTCTGGGTGTAGCTACCTCTGTCCATCATTGATCAACTGGAAGTGAGTTGGCTCTTCTTTATGTTGAAGATTTCCACTTCCATCAGAATACATCCTCATACAGTATTGTTGTTGAAGTGTACAGTGATCTTCTGGTTCTGCTCATTTCACTCAGCAACAGTTGATGTAAGTCTCTCCAAGCCTCTCTGTATTCCTCCTGCTGGTCATTTCTTTTATATATATATATATATATATATATATATATATATATATATATATATATATATATATATATATATATATATATATATATATATATATATATATATTTTATAATATTATCCCTTGTATTCATTTTTCCAAATTACCCCCCCTCCCTCTTTTCCCTCCCCCGACAACAGGCAATACCATACATTTTACATGTGTTACAATATAGTCTAGGTACAATACATGTGTGCGAATATTATTTTCTTGTTGCACAATAAACATTAGAATCCGAAGGTACATGCAACCTGGGCAGACAAATATTAGTGCTAACAATTTTCATTCCCCTCCCAGTGTTTCTTCTCTGGGTGCAGCTACCCCTGTCCATCATTGATCAACTGGAAGTGAGTTGGATCTTCTTTATGTTGAAGATTTCCACTTCCATCAGAATACATCCCCATACAGTATTGTTGTTGAAGTGTACAGTGATCTTCTGGTTCTGCTCATTTCACTCAGCATCAGTGGATCTAAGTCTCTCCAGGCCTCTCTATATTCCTCCTGCTGGTCATTTCTTACCGAGCAATAATATTCCATAACCTTCATATACCACAATTTACCCAACCATTCTCCAACTGATGGACATCCATTCATCTTCCAGTTTCTAGCTACAACAAAAAGAACTGCCACAAACATTTTGGCACATATATGTCTCTTTCCGCTCTTTAGTATTTCTTTGGGATATAATCCCAGTAGTAGCGCTGCTGGGTCAAAGGGTATGCACAGTTTGATAACTTTTTGGACATAATTCCAGATTGCTCTCCAGAATGGCTGGATTCTTTCACAACTCCACCCTGCTGGTCATTTCTTACAGAGCAATAATATCCATAACCTTCATATACCATGATTTACCCAACTATTCTCCAACTGATGGACATCCATTCATCTTCCAGTTTCTAGCTACAACAAAAAGAGCTGCCACAAACATTTTGGAACATATATGTCTCTTTCCGCTCTGTAGTATTTCTTTGGGATATAAGCCCAGTAGTAGCACTGCTGGGTCAAAGCGTATGCACAGTTTGATAACTTTTTGAGCATAGTTCCAAATTGCTCTCCAGAATGGCTGGATTCTTTCACAACTCCACCAGCAATGTATTAGTGTCCCAGTTTTCCCACATCCTCTC
Organism: Sminthopsis crassicaudata; assembly: GCF_048593235.1. Lineage (NCBI taxonomy): Eukaryota > Metazoa > Chordata > Mammalia > Dasyuromorphia > Dasyuridae > Sminthopsis > Sminthopsis crassicaudata. Next base: position 92,019,739 of record NC_133619.1, read on the forward strand.
CAACATTCATCATTATTTGTTCCTGTCATCTTAGCCAATCTGACAGGTGTGTAGTGGTATCTCAGAGTTGTCTTAATTTGCATTTCTCTAATCAGTAGTGATTAGGAACACTCTTTCATGTGAGTGGATATAGTTTCAATTTCTTCATCTGAGAATTGTCTGTTCATATCCTTTGACCATTTATCAATTGGAGAAAGGTTCGGTTTCTTATAAATTAGGGTCAGTTCTCTATATATTTTGGAAATGAGACCTTTGTCAGAACCTTTGCTTTTAAAAATATTTTCCCAATTTGTTACTTCCCTTCTAATCTTGTTTGCATTAGTATTATTTGTACAGAAACTTTTTAGTTTGATGTAATCAAAATCTTCTATTTTGTGATCAATAATGATCTCTAGTTCTCCTCTGATCATAAATTTCTTCCTCCTCCATAGGTCTGAGAGATAGACTATCCTCTGTTCCTCTAATCTATTTATTATCTCCCTCTTTATGCCTAAATCATGGACCCATTTTGATCTTATCTTGGTATATGGTATTAAGTGTGGATCCATATCTAATTTCTGCCATATTAATTTCCAGTTTTCCCAACAGTTTTTTACAAATAATGAATTTTTATCCCTAATGTTGGTATCTTTGGGTTTGTCAAAGATTAGATTGATATAGATGTACCCTTTTTTGTCCTTTGTATCTAATCTGTTCCACTGATCTACCGGTCTATTTCTTAGCCAATACCAAATGGTTTTGGTGACTGCTGCTATATAATATAGCTTTAGATCAGGTACACTTAGACCACCTTCCTCTGAGTTTTTTTTTTTTTTTCATTAGTTCCCTTGCAATTCTCGACCTTTTATTCTTCCATATGAATTTTGTTGTTATTTTTTCTAGGTCATTGAAATAGTTTCTTGGGAGTCTGATTGGTATAGCACTAAATAAATAGATTAGTTTGATTACCCTTCATTTTCAAGACGATTAAAATTATATCACGGGGGGCAGAGCCAAGATTGCGGAGAAGATACACGCCACTGTGTAAGCTCCTTTCTTCCCTCACAACCAACTAGATTTCATCAGCCTCAGAAATAGCGTTGGACTGATAGAATCCACAAGGCCTGGAAGCAAGACTTACCAGCTGAAGAGAATTTGGAGTTTCAGCAGGAAAGGTCAGCTCCCAGGGGAGGAAGAAGAGAGGCCAGCACAGACAGTGGGGTAGTGGCACACTGCACCGGTCGCACTGGGGAGGGCTCTGGGATCAGAGAATCCACCGAGATAAAAGAATCTGGCACAGGCTGTTAGCTCTTCTCTGCTTATGAAACAGCAGTTCAGAGGAGAAATCTAAACCACTTTAAAATTTAAAACCAGATTGGATCTTCCAGGATCCCAGGGGTGACTCAGCAGATCTCGGCACTGGGGGTGTGGCCAACATAGGCAATGCAGGCTTTTACCTTGGGGTAGTTAAGAGATTGAAGAGTGGGCGGGGCAGTAATTCATAGTGCCTGGTTCAGCTGGCTGGAGGCTGTAGAACGGAAGTCCCAGAGAAGCGGATCCTTTGAACTAGGGACGGCAGTTTCTGGCAGACACTTCCCAGTTTGAGCGCAGGGGCTTCCTAGATTAACAGAGGAGGAGATAAATTGCTTAAATAGTCCCATTTCAGAAAAAGAAATAGAACAAGCTATTAATCAACTCCCCAGGAAAAATGCCCAGGGCCAGATGGATTCACATGTGAATTCTACCAAACATTTAAAGAACAATTAGCCCCAATGTTATATAAATTATTTGAAAAAATAGGGGATAAAGGAGTCCTACCAAACTCCTTTTATGACACAGACATGGTACTGATACCTAAACCAGGTCGATCGAAAACTGAGAAAGAAAATTATAGACCAATTTCCTTAATGAATATTGATGCTAAAATCTTAAATAAGATATTAGCAAAAAGACTTCAGAAAATCATCCTCAGGATAATACACTATGATCAAGTAGGATTCATACCAGGAATGCAGGGCTGGTTTAATATTAGGAAAACTATTAGTATAATTGATCATATTAATAATCAAATTAATAAAAACCATATGATCATCTCAATAGATGCAGAAAAAGCATTTGACAAAATCCAACATCCATTCCTACCTAAAACTCTTGAGAGTATAGGAATAAATGGATTATTCCTTAGAATAATCAGGAGCATATATTTAAGACTGTCAGTAATTATAATGTGCAATAGAAATAAACTGCAACCTTTCCCAGAAAGATCAGGAGTGAAACAAGGTTGCCCACTATCACCATTACTATTCAATATAGTACTAGAAACGCTAGCCTCGGCAATAAGAGCTTAGAAAGATATTCAAGGAATTAGAGTAGGAAATGAGGAAATCAAACTATCACTCTTTGCAGAGGACATGATGGTATACTTAGAGAACCCGAAAGACTCTGCTAAAAAGCTATTAGAAATAATTCAGAATTTTAGCAAAGTGGCAGGATACAAAATAAATCCACATAAATCCTCAGCATTTTTATATATCACTAACAAAATGCAACAGCAAGAGATACAAAGAGAAATTCCATTCCAAACAAATGTTGAGAGTATAAAGTATTTGGGAATCCATCTACCAAAGAATAGTCAGGAATTATATGAGCAAAATTACAAAACACTTGCCACAAAAATAAAGTCAGATTTAAATAATTGGAAAGACATTCAGTGTTCTTGGATAGGCCGAGCGAATATAATAACGATGACAATACTCCCCAAACTAATCTATTTATTTAGTGCTATAACAATCAGAGTCCCAAGAAACTATTTTAATGACCTAGAAAAAATAACAACAAAATTCATATGGAAGAATAAAATTTCGAGAATTTCAAGGGAACTAATGAAAAAAAAAAAGTCAGATGAAGGTGGTCTAGGTGTACCTGATCTAAAGCTATATTATATAGAAGCAGTCACCAAAACCATTTGGTACTGGCTAAGAAATATAACAGTAGATCAGTGGAACAGATTAGATACAAAGGACAAAAAAGGGTACATCTATAGCAATCTAATCTTTGACAAACCCAAAGATACCAACATTAGGGACAAAAATTCATTATTCGGAAGAAACTGTTGGGAAAACTGGAAAATAGTGTGGCAGAAATTATATATGGACCCACACTTAACACCATATACCAAGATAAGATCAAAATTGGTCTAAGATTTAAGCATAAAGAATGAGATCATAAATAGATTAGAGGAATAGATAATAGTCTACCTCTCAGACCTGTGGAGGAGGAAGGAATTTATGACCAGAGGAGAATAAGAGAAAATTATTGATCACAAAATAGAAGATTTTGATGACATCAAACTAAAAAGTTTCTGTACTAACAATACTAATGCAAACAAGATTAGAAGGGAAGTAACAAATTGGGAAAATATTTTTAAAAGGAAAGGTTCTGAGAAAGGTCTCATTTCCAAAATATATAGAGAACTGACCCTAATTTATAGGAAAGCAAACCATTCTCCAATTGATAAATGGTCAAAGGATATGAACAGACAGTTCTCAGATGATGAAATTGAAACTATTTCCACTCATATGAAAGAGTGTTCCAAATTACTACTGATCAGAGAAATGCAAATTAAGACAACTCTGAGATACCACTACACACCTGTCAGATTGGCTAAGATGACAGGAACAAATAATGATGAATGTTGGAGGGGATGTGGGAAAACTGGGACACTGATACATTGTTGGTGGAGTTGTGAAAGAATCCAGCCATTCTGGAGAGCAATTTGGAACTATGCCCAAAAAGTTATCAAACTGTGCATACCCTTTGACCCAGCATTGCTGTTATTGGGATTATATCCCAAAGAAATACTAAAGAGTTGGAAAGGGACCTGTATGTGCCAAAATGTTTGTGGCAGCTCTTTTTGTTTTAGCTAGAAACTGGAAGTTGAATGGATGTCCATCAATTGGAGAATGGTTGGGTAAATTGTAGTATATGAAGGTTATGGAATATTATTGCTCTGTAAGAAATGACCAGCAGGAGGAATACAGAGAGGCTTGGAGAGACTTAAATCAACTGTTGCTGAGGGAAACAACAGAACCAGAAGATCACTATACACTTCAACAACAATACTGTATGAGGATGTATTCTGATGGAAGTGGAAATCTTCAACATAAAGAAGATCCAACTCAGTTCCAGTTGATCAATGATGGACAGAAATATCTATACCCAGAGAAGGAACACTGGGAAGCAAATTTAAATTGTTAGCACTACTGTCTATCTACCCAGGTTACTTATACCTTCGGAAGCTAATAATTAATGTGCAACAAGAAAATGGTATTTACACACATATATTGTATCTAGGTTATATTGTAACACATGTAAAATGTATGGGATTACCTGCCATCGGGGGGAGGGAGTGGAGGGAGGGAGGGGATAATTTGGAAAAATGAATTAAAAAAAAAAAAAAAAGAAATCATGGCCAGAGACCTTTGAAGGCCTCAGAGGAGGCAAGCTGGGTAGAGTTGACACTGCAAAGGTCAGTGATCAAAGGTACTCTGTTGGGCCTAGGACAGACTGGTAATAGTAACTGCTAGGAGGGAATGTTACAGATCTCAGACAAAACAAAACCAAACCAAACCAAAAAAAAAAAAAAAAAAAAAATATATATATATATATACATATATATATATATATAGATAGATAGATAGATAGATAGATAGATAGATAGATAGATATAGATATATAGATATAGATATAGTTCTAATAAAAAGAAATAAAGAAATAAGTTACATCTTGTTAAAAAAGTACCAAAGACAACAAAGTAATAGCACTACTAATCATATCAAGTAGTATCGCAGCCAAATTGTTAGAGAAAAAGATGAGGCTGTTACATGAAGACATAGATTGCAAAACTATAGTAGAATAGGACCATAACATTTCTTTCTCATAATTAGATAAATCTAACCACAAAATTAAGGAGATTAATAAAAATCTTACAAAATTGAAAAATTCTGAAAATCAAAGGAGAGTTTAATAAAATTGAAAGTAAGAAAACCTTTGAGGTAATAAATAAAATTGTGTTGGTTTCACTGGAAACTAACAAAATAAATAAACTTTTGGTTAAATTGATTATAAAGGAAAACAATAAAACCAAATTACCAGTATGAAAAAAGAAAAAGAGTAAACAATATCAATGGAAAAAAAAAAAAAAACACAATACTTAGGAGCTATTTTGTCCAAATGAATGTCAAATATCTAAAAATCCAATTGAGTAGAATGAACATTTACAAAAATATAAAATGTTCCAAATAAAGAAGACAAAATAAAATATTTAAATAATTACTTTCAGGAAAAAAAAAAAAAAAGTTGAACGTGCCCAAAGGGAAAAAAATCTTCAGTGCCATATGTGTTTACAAGTGAATTCTACCAAACATTTAAAGAACAATTAGTTCCAATGCTATATAATATATTTGGTAAAATCGGCAAAGAATAATAATATGACACAAATATGGGGTTGATACCTAAACCATGAAAAGCCAAAACCAAAAAAAAAGAACATTATAAACAATCATCTCCCTTATGAATATTTATGCAAAAATATTAGCAAATATATCATAATAACTTATCATCAAGGCATTATAAAATAATCACATGGGATTTATACCAGGAATTTATGACTGTTTCAACATCAAGAATACTATTGGCATAATTAATCATATCAATAACAAGTCTAATAAAAATCATATGATTATCTCAATAGATGTATAAAAAGCTTTTGACAAAATAAAACACACATTTCTCTTAAAAACACTAGAGAGTGTAGCAATAAATGGAGTGTTCCTTAAAGTTATAAGCATTAACAATCTAAAACCACCAGCAAATATTACAAACAATTAAGACAAGCTAGAAACATTCCCAATTAGATCAGGCATGAAACAAGCATGCCTATTTTCACATTATTACTTAATATTGTACTAGAAATGTTAGCATTCGAAAATAGAGAAGAAAAAGAAATTAAAAGAACTATAGTGTACAATGAGGAAATAAAAGTATCACTCTTTGAAAATTATATGATAATATACTTAGAGAAACCTAGAGGATTAATTAAAAATCTACTTGAAATAATAAACAACATTAGCCAAGTTGTAGGATATTAAAAAAAAAAAAACATAATTATTGGCCTTTTTATATTTTACCAAGAAAACCCAACAGGAAGAGACAGAAAGAGAATCCTCATTTAAAATAACTGTAACTTTAAGTATACCATCATATCATCAGCAAAGAGTGATATTTTTATTTCCTCATTGCCCACTATAATTCTTTTAGGAGCCAAAGGGATCATAAAGTAAAGAAAATAAGCCACATGTAGAAAAATTTTGGTAGTAGATCTTTTGTTCTGTCAAAGAATTGGAAAATGAGTGGATGCCCATTAATTAATAAATGGCTGAATAAGTTATGGTTTATGAACATAATGGAATAATGTTTTTTATAAAAAATAATGAACAGATTGCTTTCACAAAAGTCTACAAAGACTTACACGAATTGATATGAGTGAAATAAATAGAGCTAGGAGAACATTGAACACAGCAAGAACAAGATTGTGTGATGATCATCTGTGATAGACTTAGCTCTACAATTCAGTAATCCAAAGCTATTTTAATAATATTGGTTAGAAATTGTCATCTGCATAGAGAGAGAATTATGTCTTTATGAAGACTGAATGCAGATTGAAGGATATTGTTTTCACCTATTTTCTTAATTTTCTTTTTGTTGTGCTTTTGCCCTTTTGTTATGATTTTCCTCTCTGAACATATGTTTGAAAAAATGAATGTACATGTATAACCTAAAAAATTAAAAGAAATAAAAATTTAAAAAGACTAAAGGGATGCAAAAAACTCCCTCGTAATGGCATTGGTCCTTTTGGAGGCACAAAATTAGTGTAGGAAATAAAACAGAATTCATCAAATATAAATTGAAGTACAAAAGATCAATGAAGAAAATAAGTCTTTAACCATTAAAAGAAGGGGAAAACAGAGTTTAGATGGCCAAATAAAGCAGGAACTCTCTTGACTTCTCACAAATGAACTTTGCAAAAAGGACAAAATAACTTCTCAAATAAATTCTGTAGTAGAAAGAGCAAAGATGTTGGAACAATTTCTTGACAAGATAACCCAGAAAATGAGCAGAAAAGTTCTCTCTCATACAAATAAGAGTGGAATTTGATTTTCTCTTTACTTTTTCTAATCAGATATACCAAAGATTTATTTATTTTATGGGTTTTTTTCATAAAACCAACTCTTAGTTTTATTTCCTAATTCAATAGCTTTTTTGCTTTCAATATTATTAATTTCTCCTTTTAATTTTAGAATTTCAAGTTTATTATTTGATTGGGGTTTTTAATTTGGTCTTCTTTTTCTAGCTTTTTAAGTTGCAAGCCCAATTAATTGGTCTTCTCTTTCACTATTTTATTCAAGTAAGCCACTAAAGATATAAAATTTCCCATTATTGCTACTTTGGCTGCATCCCACAAATTCTGATAATGATGTCTTATTGTTGTCATTATCTTGAGTGAAAATATTAACTGTGTTGATAATTTGCTGTTTTACCCAAACATTCTTTAAGATGAGATTATTCAGTTTCCAATTACTTTTTGGTCTATTTACCCATAATTTTTTGTTGAATGTAGTTTTTATTGCATGATAATATGAAAAGAAAGCATTTACTATATCTGCCTTCCTACATTTAGTTTTGAGGTCTTTATGTCCTAATATGTGGTCAATTGTGTATAGGCTCCATGAACTGCTAAGAAGAAAGTATACTCCTTTCTATCACCATTCAGTTTTCTCCAAAGATCTATCATACTCAATTTTTCTAATATTCTTTTTACCTCTTTAATTTCTTTCTTATTTGTTTTATGGTTTTATTTATCTAATTCTGAGAGTGTAAGGTTGAGATCTCCCATTATTATAGTTTTGCTGTCTATTTCTTCTTGGAACTCTCTTAACTTCTACTTTCAGGAGTTAAATGCTATACCACTTGGTGCATATATGTTTAATATTGATATAGCTTCATTGTCTATGCTACTCTTTAGCAAGATACTCTTTTACTAGATCAATTTTTGCTTTTGCTTAATCTGAGATAAGGATGGCTACCCTTGCTTTTTTGACTTCACCTGAAGCATAATAGATTGTGCTCCAGCCTTTTACCTTTACTCTGTATGTATCTCCCTGCTTTAAATGTGTTTGCTGTAAACAATTGTAGGGTTCTGGTTTTTGATCCATTCTTCTATGTGCCTCCACTTTATGGGAGAGTTCATCCCATTCACATTTATAGTTAAAATTACTGATTGTATATGTCCTATTGTCATATTATCCCCAGATTATTCATTTTTTTCTTGTCCTCCCCTTCCCCAGTATTAAACTTATGGGGCACACTTACATTGTGCAGCTCTCCCTCTTTAGAATTCCTCCCTCCTCCTTTTGAAACCCTTCCCCTTTCTTGTATCCTTTCCTTATTACTTTTTTTACTTTTCCCTTTTCCTCTCCCACTTTTTAATGAGGTGAGAGAGAATTCTCTGTAAAAAAATATGTCAATTTTTTTTCTCTTTGAGCCAACTCTGATGAGATTAAGATTCACAAAATGTTCCTCCCTCTCTCTAAATCTTCATGGGATATAGTTTCCCTCTTTCTATCTCCCCTTTTCCCTTTTTCTGACACTATTCCATTTCCATTTCTAATTCCCTTTTTATATCAGTAAAATCAAACTATACATGTGGTCTTTATGTACATCTACAACAGAAATACAGTTTTCAAGAGTTGCTTTTACCTTTTTCTGCTTCTCTTGAGTCCTATGGATGGAGATAATTTTTTTTTTTTTTTTTGTTTAGATCTGTTTTTTTCCTTGGAAACAAATGGAATTCATCTGTTTCATTAAATGCCCATCTTTTTCAATGGAAGAAAATGCTCAGCTTTAGCTGGGTATTTTATTCTTTGCTGCATTCCAAGTTCTTTTGCCTTTTGGGATATCAGATTCCAGGCCCTTCAATTCTTTAATGTGGAGGCAGTCAGATCTTGAGTGACACTTATTGTGCATATTTTAACTTTTTTTTTTTCCTGGATGTTTGTAATATATTTTTCCTTAATCTGATAGTTCTGAAATTTGACCACAATATTCCTTGGATTTTTTTTTTTTAATTTTAGGGTGTTTTTCAGAAGGTGTTCAATGAATTCTTTCAATGCCTTCTGGTTCTATTACATCTGGGCAGTTCTTTTTGATTTTTTTTTTTTTTTTTTTGTAAAATAGTGTCTAGGCTCTTTTATTCATCATAATTTTCAGGAAGTCTAATAATCCTTAGATTATCTCCTCTAGATCTATTTTCTAGGTCTGTCATTTTTCCAAGTAGATATTTAATATTTTTCCTAATTTTTCATTTTTTTTTTTTTTTTTTAGTTTTGCTTGAATGATTCTTGGTGCTTCAATGAATCATTCATTTCTGTTTGGTCAGTTCTGATTTTAATGAGTTGTTTACTTCATTTTTTTTTTTTTTTTTTTTTTTTTTTTTTACTTATTTTTGTACTCCAATTGAGTTTTTAAATGAGTTGTTTTGCTCTATGGACTTTTTTTTTTTTTTTCCATTTCACTATTTTTTTTAAGTGAGTTATTTTCATTTTCCTATTCACAAATCCTACTTTCTTGGGAGTTCTTTACCTTTTCCAATTCACAAATTATGTTTCCCTGTACTTCCTGAGAGATTTTTTCCCTTTTCCAATTCACATTTTCAGGAAGCTGTTACTCATTTGCATAGCTTCTCTTTCATTTTCCCATTTTTCTTCTAGCTCTCTTTTAAGATTTTTGATAGTCTCTTAGGATAGCCTTTTATGTTGGGGACCTATAATTTTCTGGAGACTGTTTGCTATTAGTCTCCTTAAGTTTTGAAAACTTACTCTCTTTCTGTATAGAAGTTATTAATTATCCTTTATAATTTTTTACTCATTTTTTTTAAAGCCTGTAGGGTCTGCCTTCAGTGTAAGGAGGTTAATACCTTCCTCTGAAGAACAGGGATAGGTGTGTGGAGGGCCTGCCAACTGGCTACAAAGAGTGGTCAGGTACAGAGAGTGCTCTGGGAAAGAGTTTCCCCCCAGAAGTGACTCAAGCCTGTACTGCCGAGCTGCGGAAGTGCCATGGGAGGAAGAATCCTGCTGTTTGGATTAAGGAATGCCTTTGGATTAGAGGCTGATCAGTGAAGGTGTCACTGTCATAAGCCAAAGTTTGCTGTGGGGCTGTGGGTATTAGCAGTTGCCCAGCAAATAGTCCTGCAAGGCACCTGCAGTGGTTCTGTTCAGGGAATCACAGTTGCATTGGAAAAGTTCTATTGTCCTAGGCCAAGCCACCCACTGTACAGATTAGAGGCTTCCCCGGGCTGTGCCACCCTGTAGTGCAGATTTGCAAGTGCTCCAGCTGCAGAATGCAGCTGCACAGTTGTACTGGTCTGTGCTGAGTCATTTCTAGTTTTTGGTTGTGTACAGACAAATCCTGTCTAGTCTCTCTGCTGGTCCACTGCTTTGCAATCAAGGCAGAGCAGTCAGCCCAAGGCAGAGTAATCTCCACAACTTTTCTAGCCAAAAAGGCTACCCCTACCCCTAGTCCAATCTGGACTTCAGTCTCTCCTATTTCCCTGCTAGCCCTGATCTGCTCTGGCCCTTTAGGACAAACCTGTTCTGGCGGTCCTCCAGATAATTTTCGACTGGTAAGTCATTGTATCTCTAATCTTTGTGAATTTTACCATTCAAGAGTTATTTTTGAGGCTAAATTCAACAATTGGTCGTGACAGCATGAGAGGAGCTTAGAAAGTCAAGTGTTCTTTCTACACCATCTTGGCTCCCCATATGTATAACTTAATGCAATTGGCTATAAGGAATTACATAATTTCTAAAATAAGGAAAAAGGAGAAAGAGCAGGAATTGTAGGGTACTGACAAAGTAGCTAAAAAGTATGAAGAATTGGATAAGGAAGGAGTTAAGTACTGTGCTGATGAAATTAAGGAGTGTGATGTTTCTCAGTCAGCACCACCCATGCAAGGGTTTTGTCCACTTCCTATGACATGATTACAAAAGGCATTGATTAAAGCTAAAAATGAAAGATAGGATATATCTGAATTGAAAATTGAAGCAAACCCTGTGATTGAAGAGATTGACTTTTCAGGTCAAGAAAAAAGAAAAGGTATTCTATTAAATCTAGAAATTGTCAAACATATGAAAAAAGGCTTGTATTCTTTATGGGTCTATATCATCTTTTGTTAAGATGTTATTAGAGAACTTGGCTTTTGAAGTTTTAACCTCTAATGATTAGAAATCTATAGGAAGGACATGTTTAGAATCTGACAAAACTTGTTGTGGCTTTCTGAGTATAGTGAACTCTGTAGAATACAAGCTCAATGAAACAGGCAACCTGCAGTTAATATATCAGTTGCCTTTAATCAACTATCAGGTATAGGTCTTTATGCAGACACTTTAGAGTAGATTAATTACCCTACATTGCTGCTGCCTCTATCAAAGCATGGGGCACCCTCCCAGGAAGACAACATAAAGGGGAAGACTTCATGAAAATAGCACAAGGTCCAAATGAACCCTTTGCTGTTTTTGTGGGATATCTGCAGATAGCTGCCATATGAACTATTGGTGAAAATGTAGCAACAGAAATTGATAAGACAACTTGCTAAAGAAAATGATAATGAGGTTTATAGAATAATTATACTAGGACTACACAAAGATGCTCCTTAAAGATTGCATCATAAGATGTAGTGCAACAGTAGGCACAAATACTTTTTTTATACTCAGGTTATGATGGAGACTCCTCATGATCTGAATATGGGAAGACAGGGTCCCTTTTGGCAAGGGACTTTCAGAGAGACTCATCAATGTGGTAAGATAGGACATCTGAAAGCACAGTATTGTCAGAGAAGATAATGTGGGAGAGTAAGATCCAAAACCCAATGCCCAAAGTGCAACAGAGGCTTCCATTGGGCATCAGAATGAAGACTGACTCAGGGAAAGAGACAAGGTATATATATATATATATATATATATATATATATATATATATATATATATATATATATATACACCAGTGTGGGTAGAACAGTGACCCTTATAAGGCAAGTGAAAAAATTTAGCCCTTGTTAGATAATCTGTAGGAGCAACTGATTTAAGAAAAGTAATGAACAGATGGAAACTATGGGAACTCTTCAGCCTGAACTTCCATCTCCTACTCAATTGTTTAGAGAATGGCCTCTTTGGGTTATAGACATTAAGAATTATTTCTATTCCATCCCTCCAGATAAGGAGGCTATGAAAAGATTTGCCTTTTCATTGCCTACTGTTAACTTAGCTGATCCTTATAAAAGATTTAAATGGACAGTTTTGCCACAAGGAATGAAAAATAGCATTACTATGTGTCAAATGTTTGTGGCTGCTGCTTTTACTCTAGTTAGAAAAGCATTTCTAAAAGTTGTGTTGTTACATTACATTACTTGGGGCATGTACCTGAGGAGCACATGTTAGAAGCATATCTACAAAAAACAATAGAAACACTAAGGAACTACAAATTGCATATAGCTCCAGGAAAAAATTCAAAACATGCTCCTTTTTTAATATTTATGATATGAAGTATACCCTAAGCTGCTTATAGTACAAAATATTTCTTTAAATACAGAGAAATTGTACACCTTAATGACTCTCATAAATTGATAGGTGATATCCAATGGATGTGTCCAGTGTTAGGCTTAACTACCTATCAAATCCAACCATATATAACATTTTAAGGGGAGACACTGCTTTAAATTCACCATGATAGCGTATAAAAGAAGCTCAAGAAGCTTTGAGAGGGATTGAATTGGCTTATCCAATGTGGTGTAAAGAGTCACTCAAAAACCCTTGGGAATGTCACTTTTTGCTACAAAAGAGACACCCACAGCTGTCCTTCATCAAGGACACAGTGTTTTATAGAGTGGGTGAACCTCCCAGCACAACCAGAAAAGCCTTACTCCTTACCCAGTAATTGTGGCCAGAATCTTATTAAATGCCATTAAGCAAGTAATATAATTATCTGGGATAAAACCTGAGAAAAGTTATACCTTTTTATAACAATGCACAAATTAATTTGGGCTGTGTGGCAAATTTCATTGGCCACAGCTCCAAATTTTACACACGCATCTCCATTAAAGATAACCATACTATTACATAATTGGTGATGGATTCTTGAAGAAAAGATTTCTAAATTTTCTCTTAAAGGACCAACTATCTTTACAGATGAATCCAAACATGATGTTTGTGCTGTATACTTCTCATGACTTAACTATAAAGAGAGTAGTCAGAAGTCCTTTTCAGTCCACTCAGTAGATGAATTTTATACAATCATGCTAGCTCTTACTTATTATCCAGGAGATGGAAATATAATACCTCATTCAGCCTATTCACTAGATGTGGTAAAAAGAATTGCCACAGCCCAAATAAAATTTGTAGCTTCTAATATATATATATCAGCTCTATAAGGAACTTCAAGAGCAAGTAAGAAAGCATCCAGGTAAGATTTATATCTTGCATGTCCACTTTCCTTGTACACTTCCAGGTCCTATTTTGATGTAAATTCAAAGGCAGATAGACTTCTAACCATGTTGGCCAGTACTTCTTTACTTCAGTCAGCCCAAGAATCATTCTAAATATCATTAGGGGGCTCAAGCTTAAGTTTGCAAGTTGGGATAACAGAAGAGGAAGCTAGGAGCATAGTAAAAGCCTGTACAGCTTGCCTTCTTTTCCATGCTCCTATGCTTCTTCCAGCGAAGAAGCCTTGTGGTTTGAGACACAATAAAATTTGGCAAATTGATGTGTCCCATTATAAATCTTTTGGTCATCTATCTTTTATCCATGTTGTAGTAACACCTTTTCAGGATTTATTTTTGCAATACTAACAGCAAAAGAGACTACTTCAGTGGTCACTGAATTCCTTATATAAGCTTTTGCAATTATGGGTGTGCCAAAAGCAATAAAAACAGATAATGGACCTTCATATACTTCTAAACATTTTGCATACTTTTGTGCACAGTATCGGATTTTACATGCCACTAGCATACCTTTTAATCCTTAAGAACAGGCAGTAGTAGAGAGGAGAAACAGAGACTTTAAGATGCTCCTTTAAAAACAAAAGAAAGGGGGAGCCAAAAGTAACCCTAGAGAACTTTTAAACTTAAGACTTTTATACTATTAATTTTTCAATTTTTGTTGGAGATCCACTGACTTCAGCAGACAGGTTTCATAACCCGCTGGAAATGCAGTGTCCAGTGCAAGCAACTCACTGTCTTTAGATAATCTCCAGGTGAATGGAAACCAGAAAGTGGTGAATGGAAGATAGTTAACCTATCTGATTAACTGCTAGAGTGAGAGGGTTTACTTGTATCTCTACAGATGAAAAAGGTATCAGAAAGGTGCCTACGACCCATATTAGCCTTGTCTCCTGGAGAGAGGCAGAAAAGGAAAAGACCCTTGAAACAAAGGAAAAGACCCAAGAAACTTCAGATGATTTCATGTCTGAGTATATGTGCCAATGAACAACAAAAATTGTTAATGAGAATAATACAGGATGTCAAAATCTGCAGGAATCTTTGGATTCCCTGACACATGATGAAATTGATGCAGGACTTCAAAACTTTCAGGAATCATTGGATTCCCTAACACATGAAGTAATGGGCAATGGATTGGTTTTGCACTATCTCTTGGGTGCTGAAGGAGATGTGTTGTGATTGTTATTTATATACCCTCATTCTAGGACTTATGTATAATTCCTCAAGGTACTTCATGTTATTTGTTACATCACTAATAGCCTGTGTTATATCACTATGTACTTGTGCAATACCTCCCATACTGATTAATTTATGTATACCTATTTCAAGTAAGACCCTTCAGTCCAGAGGAAACCTGCTAAAATATCTAGTTTGGTGTTCTCACCTTCCTGAGAAGTCAGGATGGACCTGACTACTTGTGTTCTAAAATAAAATAAATTGGGAGATGTAAAGGGCCAGAATTCTGGAGAAATTTACTTGAAACAAGGTTTAACCTCAGTGAAGTTAATGAGATAATAGTTCTCTAGTTCACATATATACTTATTACTTATCATGGTGATGTAATAGTGCTCTAGTTCACATATAATCAGTATGCTGCAATGATGTAATTACAATAGGATATATAAGGGTTAAGAATGACTGGAAAAGAGACATTCCATTTTTTTATTTTATTAATTTTAAAATTATAAATTTTTTGACAGTACATATGCATGAGTAATTTTTTTTATAACATTATCCCTTGTATTCATTTTTCCAATTTTTCCCTTCCCTCCCTCTACTCCCTCCCCTAGATGACAGGCAATCCCATACATTTTACATGTGTTACAGTATAACCTAGATACAATATATGTGAATAAATCCAATTTTCTTGTTGTACTTTAAGAATTGGATTCCGAAGGTATAAGTAACCTGGATAGAAAGACAGTAGTGCTAATAGTTTACAGTCAATTCCCAGTGTTCCTTCTCTGGGTGTAGTTTTTCTGTCCATCATTGATCAACTGGAAGTGAGTTGGATTTTCTTTATGTTGAAGATATCTACTTCCATCAGAATATATCTTCATACAGTATTGTTGCTGAAGTGTATAATGATATCCTAGTTCTGCTCATTTCACTCATCAGTTAATGTAAGTCTCTCCAAGACTCTCTGTATTCATCCTGCTGGTCATTTCTTACAGAACAATAATATTCCATAACATTCATATACCATAATTTACCCAACCATTCTCCAATTGATGGGCATCCATTCATTTTCCAGTTTCTAGCCACTACAAAAAGGGCTGCCACAAATATTTTGGCACATACAGTTCCCTTTCCCTTCTTTAGTATTTCCTTGGGATATAAGTCCAGTAGTAGCACTGCTGGATCAAAGGGTATGCACATTTTGATCAGTTTTTGGGCATAATTACAGATTGCTTTCCAGAATGGTTGGATTCTTTCACAACTCCACCAACAATGCATCAGTTTCCAAGTTTTCCCACATCCCCTCCAATATTCATCATTATTTGTTCCTGTCATCTTAGCCAATCTGACAGGTGTGTAGTGGTATCTCAGAGTTGTCTTAATTTGAATTTCTCTGATCAATAGTGATTTGGAAAACTCTTTCATATGAGTAGAAATAGTTTCAATTTAATCATCTGAAATTTGTCTGTTCATATCCTTTGACCATTTATCAATTGGTGAATGGCTTGAATTCTTATAAATTAGAGTCAATTCTCTGTATATTTTGGAGATGAGGCCTTTATAAGAACCTTTAACTATTAAAAATATTTTCCCAATTTGTTACTTCCCTTCTAATGTTGTTTGCATTAGTTGACACATTCCATTTTTGACCAGCCTAATAGTAGTTGTCCAACCTTCATCACTTCTCCACTTTCCAATTTCTTTGCCACCACAAAATATTTCATTTAAAACTCTCTCTCTCTCTCTCTCTCTCTCTCTCTCTCTCTCTCTCTCTCTCTCTTTTCTCTCTCTCTCTCTCTCTCTCTCTCTCTCTCTCTCTCTCTCTCTCTCTCTCTCTTTCTCTCTCTCTCTCTCTCTTTCTCTCTCTCTCTCTCTCTCTCTCTCTCTCTCTCTCTCTTTTACACACACACACACACACACACACACACACACACACACACACACACACACACACTTTTCTCTTTTCTTTTATCTCTTTACTATACAGACCTAGTGTTGATATTGGGTCATTGGGCATGCACAGTTTTATAGCCTTCAGCACATAGGTCCATATTGTTCTTATATTCTTTTTGTTTTTTTTTTTTAATCCTGAACTCTTCCAGCATATTTTTGGGTCTGTTGGCTAGCTTTCTTCTTTAAGAACCATGCCTCAAACCCAAAATATTTATAACAGTTCTTTGGTGGTGGAAAACAATTTGAAATTGAGGGTATGCCTAGTGATTAAGCCAGGGCCAAACAAGGCACTATACACAATTGTGATATAATACATTTCTGCAAAAAAAAAAAAAAAATGACAAGTTGGATGGTTTCAGAAACCCTTAGGAAGACATATTATTTCATGCAAAATGAAGTAAGTATATCTAGAAGAATATTGTCCATAGTGAAAACAAAATTGTACAGATGACCACCTGTGAAAGACTTAACTAGCTACTTTAATCAAGTTAATGATCTAAAGCATTCCAAAGAATGAGTGATGAAAAATACCACCCACCTCTAAACAGGAACTGATGATCTTTTAATGTATATTGGTGCATACTTTAAAACATTTTTCTCATTTTTTTTGCCAATTTGCCTTTACATATTTTCCATTTTCTTTGTTATCATTGTTCTAACTCAGAGTAATAGAAATGTAATTGGAAAAAATGATATAGAGAAAACTTGGATATGAAAATAGTGTTTAGAAACAAGATATTTAACGTTTGTCTTCAAAATATGGTAATCCTACTTTAATTACTTAATGAATAGAGTTAATATAAAGAACAGAAAGAATTTGAAAGAAAAAACATGCAATTGAAAAAGACTTGAACAAGCTTTCCCAAATTTAGATTAGTAAGTTAAAGACTTAGAAAGAACATGATATATCTTTTCAAATACTGGAGAACTATCATATGGAAGAGAGAATAGAAATTTCCTATTTGTTCCCAAAAGGCAGAACTAGTTAGAGCAATTGTGAATCAATATGTTTCAATGGGATTCTTGAAATAGATGTTGCATAGTCATTTGCTGTTGATTCTGAAGAAGTGATTCATGATCTAGTTGTGGGCTCAATAAGTCAGTCAATTAACAAGAAGTCATTATTCAGTCACTAAGTACCAGGTGCAGGGCTACTTGCTGAGGATATAAATATAACCAAAGAGAAAAATAAATTCTGTGCTCTTAAATTTTTAAAATCTTAAATTCTATTCAAGGACAGTCAAAATATAAAAAGGGTGCTGAAAATGGTGAGGAGTAAGAAGTACATATTCATGTAAAGAAATGGATGATTAAATCCAGAAAAGAAAGGATTACTGCTCTGAGATTTCCTCAAAATAAAAGTCTTAGAAAGAACATGTCAATAGAAACAAAGATTTTAAAAGATGTCATTAAGGCTATTGAGATATAATAGGATAGACTAGAATATCAGCAAAAGTTAGCCTTGTGCTCTTACCCAAAATGTACGTACCAGGAAAAACTCACCAATACTAGGAGTCAAAATTAATCTAATTGAATTTAAACTACAGATTCCCTATTCTACAAAGTCAAGAAGCATGCCTTCTATTTTCATAATTGTTTTTTCCCAGCTCCTAAAAAATTACTGCTAAATAAATGAAATTGCCCAAATATGGGTATCAGTTAATATTACAGTGGGATATCATGGCTGTAGTGAACCACAGCATTGAGTACAACCTCTAAACTTTGTGTGATAATGCCTACTTTGCAGGTGGTAAGAAGAAGAAGATAAAGCATCTCAGCAGTTTATGTAAACTCATTCTTCACAATTGAGTGCATTCTTAATGAGGGTGAAAACAAGAGGACTGGAATTGCATTTTAAAAGCACAGGGTAAACAGTAAAGAGAATGCTTGCTGAGCTAAAGCTAATGAGGAAAGGTGCTTGCCCAGAAACAAACCCAGTATTCTGAGAACATCATCTTGGTACAGGTTTTTCATTTCAGAATCAGAAATAGTTGATGTTTAAGTGAGCAGTGGACATTATGAGTCCACTGGATATTTTTATTGATACTCTGAACTCATTCCAGTGTTACTGAGCCAAATCAGCAACTCAACATCTATATGCGTTGCAAATGATACATTTTTATTCCTATTTTCTGATATTTGCTTTAATTTATGGTATATTCTGAATTGATTAGATTTCTTTTTAATATATAGATGCAATTTGTTTTGGAATTCATTAATAATGCAAAAAGAAGATAAATATAATGCATATTCCTGAATTGATTATATTCAGTTGAAGAATTAATCTATTGGGGCTAAGCAATAGACAAGCAAAAGAGTCATTCTAGTATAGTGGCTAATGTGTCAGCCTTACAGTCAGTTAGAATTGGGTTTAGATCCCACTTATGAGATGTAGGATCTGTCTTATTCTGGGGAAATAATTCTCTGAATAACAGTTCAATTTCTTACATAGTAAAAAGACATAATAATAACTGGGAGCTTCTCACTATTTCATTGGATTTTTGTGAAGAACAAATAAAAAATGTGTTTAAAAGATACACCTGGGGGTTAAAACTATATATTCTTACTACAGTTGCAGTTCATGTTACATTTTTTTGCCATTTTTAAAGGGTATAGTGAAGTTTTGTTGGAATAGAAAATATGTAGGTAGAATAGTTTGAGATGAAATCAGAAATGTAGGATGGCATGAGAACCATGCAATGTTTCCAAAATATCCTAATTTCCAAGTTTATTGAACTCTTCATTCTTCTCTTATCATTCTTACCTGATATCTTTTTTCATTTTACACTTTTGGCCCTTTCTATTCTTGAATACCATTACTACTCTTGGTCTCAGTAACACTTTTCTTTCCTGGTTTTCTTACTTGTCTGATGTATTCCTTTGTGTTTCCACTTATTCATATGTCACCTTATTTTTTTATAATAATAGCTTTCATTCTTTTTTGAAAATACATGCAAAGATAGTTTTCTACTTTCACCCTTGAAAAACCCTTGTGTTCCAAATTTTTCTCCCTCCCTTCCCACCTCCTCCTCCTTCTAGCCATCAGTAATATAAGTTCAACATATGCAATTCTTCTAAACATATTTCCACACTTATCTTGCTGTACCATAAAACTCAGACCAAAACAATAAAGAAATAAAAACAAGGAAGCAAAAAAAAAACCCAAAAAACAAAAAAGTGAAAATTCTGTGTTGTGATCCACATTTAGTTCCTGTAGTCTTTTCTCTGGATGCAGATGGCTCTCTCCATCACAAGTCTATTTGAATTGACCTGAATCACTTCATTGTTGAAAAGAGCAAAGAAAAATGAAAGAAATACAAATGGTTCAAATGGTGTGATTATTAAGAAATTGAGAATTTATTTTAGAGATATTTCAAAGGATTATCATTATTATTATTAATAATATTACATTATTATTAATTATATTATTAAATATTATTTTAATATTACAATATTATTAAAATATGGTAAAGTTATTCATGATGCTTTTAGCCAAAGGTAAATAAGGTTCTAAAAGACATGAGCAGTTATGTGTTTCAGCTTACTTCATTTTGTAAAATTATGGAATTGTGTTTTTGCAAAAATTGAGAGTGAAGTTTTAAAAATAATTTGGAACTATAATCAAAAAATAACTAAATATTACATATACTTTCATTTACTATTAAAACTACTAGACTTATAAACAAAAAAATCAAATGAATATGGGAAAACAGCATGTATGCAACAATATTTATGAAAGCATATTTTGGTGTAGCTCCAAACAAAAATATAAAACAAACAAAAAACTTTAGAAAATGGATGCCCATCCATCATGAAATAGCTCAACAAAGTATTTTATCTTTTTTTTAAAACTATAGCTTTTTATTGATTGATCATATGCTTGGGTAATTTTTTTTTTACAACATTATCCCTTGTAATCACTTCTGTTCCGACTTTTCCCTTCCCTCACTCCACCCCCTCCTCTAGATGGCAAGTAGTCTTATACATGTTAAATATGTTATAGTATATCCTATATACAATATATGTGTATAGAACTAAACAGTTCTCTTGTTGCACAGGGAGAATTTGATTCATAAGGTAAAAATAACATGGGAAGAAAAACAAAAATGAAAACATTTTATACCCTTTTCCCAGTGTTCCTTTTCTGGATGTAGCTGATTCTGTCCATCATTGATCAATTGGAACTGAATTAGATCTGCCAAAGGAATTTCAGGAACTATATAAGGAAAACTACAAAACACTTACCACACGATTTAAGTCTGATCTAATCAATTGGAAAAATATTAAGTGCTCTTGAATAGGCCGAGCAAATATAATAAAGATGACAATACTACTTAAAACTAATATTTAGTGCTTTACCAATCAGACTGCCAAGAAACTATTTAAATACCTAGAAAAAATAAAACAAATTTCACCTGGAAGACCAAAAGGTAGAGAATTTCAAGGGAACTAATTGAAAACAAATCAAATGATGGTGGCCTAGCTGTACCTGATCTAAAACTATACTATAAATCAGTGGTAACCAAAACCATTTGGTATTGGCTAAGAAACAGACTACTTGATCAGTGGAATAGGTTAGGTTCACAGGGCAAAATAGTCAATAACTATAGCAATCTAGCATAGTGTTTGACAAACCCAGAGACCCCAACTTTTGGGACAAGAATTCACTCTTTGACAAAAGCTGCTGGGAAAATTGGAAATTAGTGAGGCAGAAATTAGATATTGACTCACCATTAACACTGTATACCAAGATAAAATCAAAATGGGTTCATTATTTAAGCAAAAAAAAAGAATGAGATTATAAATAAATTAGAAGAACATAGGATAGTTTATCTCACAGATCTGTGGAGGAGAAAGGAATTTGTGATCAAAGAAGAACTAGAGATAATTATTGGTCACAAAGTAGAAAATCTTGACTATATCAAGTTAAAAAGGTTTTGTACAAACAAAACAAATATACACAAAATTAGAAGAGAAGCAATAAACTGGGAAAACATTTGTACAGTTAAAGGCTCTGATAAAGGTGTCATTTCCAAAATATATAGAGAACTGATTGTAATTTATAAGAAATTAAGCCATTCTCCAATTGATAAATAGTCAAAGGTTATGAACAGACAATTTTCAGATGAAGAAATTGAAACTATTTCTACTCATATGAAAAGGTGTTCCAAATGGTTATTGATCAGAGAAATGCAAATTAAGACAACTCTGTGATAAGACTACACAGCTCTCAAATTGGCCAAGATGAGAGGAAAAATCAATGATGAATGTGGGAGGGGATGTGGGAAAACTGAGACACTGA
Organism: Sminthopsis crassicaudata; assembly: GCF_048593235.1. Taxonomy (NCBI): domain Eukaryota; kingdom Metazoa; phylum Chordata; class Mammalia; order Dasyuromorphia; family Dasyuridae; genus Sminthopsis; species Sminthopsis crassicaudata. The sequence continues at coordinate 92,041,758 of NC_133619.1, forward strand.
TGCATTATTGGTGGACTTGTTAACGGATCCCACCATTCTGGAGAGTAATTTCAATAGGAGAATAGCTGAGGAAATTATAGTATATGAATGTGATATAATAAATGACCAGCAGGATAAATACAGATGGGCTTGGAGAAACTGACATGAATTGATGCTAAGTGAAGTGAGCAGAACCAGGAGATCATCATACACTTCAACAACAACACTATATGAGGCTCAATTCTGATGGAAGTGGCTGTCTTCAACAATGAGAATATCTAAATCAATTCCAGTTGATCTGTAATAAACAGAATCAGTTACACTCAGCAAAAGAACACTGGGATATGAGTGTGTACCACTACCCAGTATTCCCATTCTTTCTGTTATTGTTTGCTTGCATTTATATTTTTCTTCTCAGGTTATTTGTATTTAACATATACTTGAACATATTTAACATGTATGGAACTACTTGCCATCTAGGGGAAGGGTGGAGGGAAGGAGGAGAAAAGTTGGAATAGAAGTTTGTGCAAGGTCAATGTTGAAAAATTATCCATGCATATGCTTTGTCAATAAAAAAAAATATAATTAAAAAAAAACTAAACAAAGTGAGCATTATCTTTTAGGGAAGAAGATGGACATTCAATGATACAGGTGAATTTCATTTAGTTCTGATGAAAAGATCATAGTTGAAAAAAATTAGATCTCTAAAAACAGAACTCAAGATAAGTGTAAAAAGGTAAAAGTCAAATAACTTTTGAGAATAATATCCTTGGTGTTGGTATGTGAATGCAAGTATAATTTGATTATACCGTGATAATATAAAATAAAACTAGAGTTATAAGAGGGATTTTACCAGAAAAAAAAAGAGTAAAAGGGAGGTAAAACAATAGAAATTACATCTCACAAAAAGGCCAAAAAGACCTATTATTATTATATTATAAAAGAAGGAAGAGGCCTGTGAATCTTACTCTTAACAGATTTGTCTAAAAAGAGAGAACATGAGATATATTTGATTTCACAGACAAACTTCTCTTACTTTATAAGGAAATGGGAGGGGAAATGGAAAAGTAAAGAGGAAAACTAATAGAAGGGAACATATAACCAGAAGGGAAAAGTTATATGAAAGGAGGAAGGGTTATAAAGGAGGAGTGTGGTTTGAGGGAGATGACAGTCAGAAGCAAAACATGGAGTAGGGAAAGGGGGAAAGAAAAGGGAAAAGTTCAACTTAAGGTAAATAAGTAGCAGGAAATACAGATTTAACCTTTTCAACTATGCATGTAAATGGCATGAACTCTGCCATAAAACAGAAGCGGATTGCAGATTAGATTAAAAACCTAAATCCTGTATTATGTCCTTTACAACACATTTCAAATAGAGTGACACATACAGAGTAAAGGTAACCAGGCTGGAGGAGAATCTATTATGTTTCAGATGAAGTAATAAAAGCAGGGGTAGCAATCCTGATTTCAGATCAAGTAAAAGCATATAGACAGAGTTAATTAAAACAGATCAGAAAGGAAACTATTGTTTGCAAAAGGGTATATGAATACTAACCATATACACATTAAGTGATATGGAATGTCTCCCCAGGTTATTTTTACCTTCGGAATCCAATTCTTCCTTTGCAACAACAACAACAACAACAACAACAACAACAACAACAACAAAATTCAGTTCTGCACATATATATTGTACCTAGGATATACTATAACATATTTAATATGTATGGGAATACCTGCCATCTAGGGGAGGGGGTAGAGGGAAGGAGGGGAAAAATTCAGAATAGAAGGGAGTACAGAAGGGATAATGCATATGTACTGTCAAAAAATGTTATAATTATAAAATTAATAAAAAAAGTGGTATGGAATCCAAATTCCTATAGAAGAAATTACAAGAGCTGCAAGAAGAAATAGACAGCAATACTATAATAGTGGGGAATCTCAACCTTGCTTTCTCAGAACTAGATAAAAAAGGCAACAAGATAAATAAAAAACTTAAAGAGGTATATAGAATTATTTTTAAAAATATTAGGTATGGGACTTCCGGCCAAGATGGCGGCGTGGAGGCAGACAGCTGCTTGAGCTCCTCGTTTTCTCTCAGAACTTACTTCATGACAAGCCTCTGACTTAATGCTTGACCCAGAAAGAAATCCACAAATAATCACCAAGAGAAGACATCCTTGAAGGTCGCCAGAAAAGGTCTGTGTTTGCTCGGGGGAGGGTCAATCAGACTGGGCACAGACTGAGGGCAGGCAGCTAGAGCAAGACAGGCAGCTCACACAGCTCAGACCAGAGGGGGAGGGGTGTGATCTCTGCCTTTTCTGTGAAAGGGCTTTTGCCCCAGTGTGGATGCTCCGTCTTGGCATCAAGCCAGGAGAAGAGGAGAGGGTGTAAACACCGGAGGTGAAGATTAAAACCCCAGAAAGCCAGCATCTCTCAGAGCCCGGCCACCCCCAACCCCCACCTGGACTGACTCAGCACGTTCTCAGAGCCTCAGAGCCCAGACTCAGTACAGTCATTGCTGTTCTGTTAGTGGCTCTCTGCTGCCCTATTCCCAGTCTGTAGAGTAAGCCCATTAATACCATCCAGCCCCATCCCCCACAAAACAGACCAATTGTTTCTCTTGTCAGTTTGTTTTCTTTGATTCCTACTCTGACAAAATGAACAAAAAATTCAAAAGGGCTCTAACCCTTGATAGCTTCTGTGTGGAGAGGGAACAGACTTCAAATGCTGAGGAGACTAGGAACAGACTGTCCCCAGATGTATCCCCTGGGAGGGATATAAGCTGCTCCTCAATACAAAAGAACCTCATAGAGGAAATCAAAAAGGCTCTCACAAGAGAGCTGGAAGAGAAATGGGAAAAGGAAAGGGAAGCTTGGCAAGAGAGCCTGGAGAAGTCATCCCATGCATTCAAAGACAGAGTGGATAAAGAAATCAAATCATTGAGAAACAAGATTAGTGACCTGGAAAATGTAAAGAACTCCAAAGAAAACAGGATTACTGAGCTGGAAAAGGTAAACAACTCCAAGGAAAACAAGATTAGTGAGCTGGAAAAAGAAATCAGCTCTCTAAAAAATAAAATGGATAAAATGGAAAAAAAATTCCATAGAAGATAAAAACTCAATTGGACAATTACAAAGAGATATAAAAAAAGTGAGTGAAGAAAATACATCATTGAAAATTAGACTGGAACAAGTAGAAATGAATGACTCAAGGAGAAACCAAGAGGTAGTCAAGCAAAACCAGAGAAATGAAACAATTGAAAAGAATGTCAAGTACCTTACTAGAAAGACAACAGACCTGGAAAACAGATCCAGGAGAGACAATTTGAGAATAATCGGACTCCCTGAAAAATGGGAGGAAAAAAAGAGCTTGGGCACCATTTTCGAGGAAATTATCAAAGAGAACTGCCCAGACATTCTGGAAACAGAGGGTAAAATAGACATTGAAAAAATTCATCGATCACCTACTGAAAGGGACCCTAAAATCAAAACGCCAAGAAATATAGTGGCCAAGTTCAAGAACCATCAGACAAAGGAAAAGATATTGGAAGCTGCTAGAAAAAAGCAATTCAGATATGGAGGATCCACAATAAGGATAACCCAGGATCTAGCAGCGTCCACATTAAAAGAACGCAGGGCCTGGAACATGATATTCCGAAAGGCTAAGGAACTTGGTATGCAGCCAAGAATAGCTTACCCAGCAAGAATGAGCATCGTTTTCCAGGGAAGAAGATGGACATTTAATGAAATAAATGAATTCCATCTATTTTTGATGAAAAAACCAGACCTACATAAAAGGTTTGATCTTCAAATACAGAACTCAAGAGATTTCTAAAAAGGTAAAAAGAAATCTTGAGAACTATACTTCTGTCCAAAAAATATGTAAAGAACATATAATACAATTTGTCTTAGAAAGTAGAGGTGGAAAGGAGATTGTATCAGAAAAAAGTGTAAAGTGGTGGTACTACATCACATGAAGAGGCAAAGGTAACCTATTATATCTGAGAGAAAGAAAGGAGGGAGATGAACATAGCGTGTATCAATAGACATATTTGATTTATAGTGAAACTTCTTCCACTTCATTGAAAAGTGAAAGGGAAGGAGTAAGCTAAGGGGAAGGGAATACAGTAATTTCGAGGAAAAGGGGTAAAATAAGGGGAGGATTTTTAAGGTGTGGGAGGGATCCTAAAAAGGGAGGGCTGTGAAAAGCAAGTGGTGTTAACCAGTTTGATACTGGATAGGAGGGTAAAAGGGAAGGAAAGGGGAAAAGCATAAGGAGGGTTTAATAGGATGGCAAGCAATATAGAATTAGTCCTTCTAACTATAAATGTGAATGGGGCAAACTGCCTCATAAAGAGGAAGCAGTTAGCAGACTGGAATAAAAGTCAGAATCCTACTATATGTTGTTTACAGGAAACACACCTAAAACAGGGTGAGACATTCAAACTAAAAGTAAAAGGGTGAAGCAGAATGTATTATACTTCAGGCAAAACCAAAAAGGCCGGAGTAGCCATCCTCATCTCAGATCAAGCAAAAACAAAAATTGATCTAATTAAAAGAGATAAGGAAGGGCATTATATCCTGCTAAAGGGCAGCATCAATAATGAAGCAGTATCAATATTAAACATATATTCACCAAGTGGTGCAGCAGCTAAATTCTTAAAAGAGAAATTAAGAGAGCTGCAAGAGGAAATAGATAGCAAAACTATAATAGTGGGAGATTTCAACCTTGCACTCTCAGAATTAGATAAATCAAACCACAAAATAAATAAGAAAGAAGTCAAAGAGGTAAATAGAATACTAGAAAAGTTTGATATGATAAATCTTTGGCAAAAGCTAAATGGAGACAGAAAGGAATATACTTTTTTCTCAGCAGTTCATGGAACCTATACAAAAATTGATCATATACTAGGGCATAAAAACCTCAAAATCAAATGCAGTAAGGCAGAAATAGTGCCATAATGCAATCAAAATAACATTTAATAAAAAGCCAGGGGAAAATAGACCAAAAAATAATTGGAAACTAAATAATCTTATACTAAAGAATAATTGGGTAAAACAGCAAATCATAGACATAATTAATAACTTCACCCAAGAAAATGAAAATAATGAGCCATCATACCAAAATGTGTGGGATACAGCCAAAGCAGTAATAAGGGGAAGTTTTATATCTCTACAGGCCTACTTGCATAAAATAGAGAAAGAGAGGGCCAACGAATTGGGCTTACAACTAAAATTGCTAGAAAAGGAACAAATTAAAAACCCCCAGACAAACACAAAACTTGAAATTCAAAAAATAAAAGGTGAGATTAATAAAATTGAAAGTAAAAAAACTATTGAATTAATTAATAAAACTAAGAGTTGGTTTTATGAAAAAACCAGCAACATAGACAAACCCTTAGTAAACCTGATTAAAAAAAGGAAAGAGAAAAAGCAAACTGATAGTCTTGAAAATGAAAAGGGTGAACTCACCACTAATGAAGAGGAAATTAGAACAATAGTTAGGAGCTACTTTGCTCAACTTTATGCCGATAAATTCGATAAATTTAATGAAATGGAAGAATACCTTCAAAAATATAGCTTGCCCAGATTAACAGAGGAAGAAGTAAGTAGTCTAAATAGTCCCATCTCAGAAAAAGAAATAGACCAAGCTATTAACCAACTTCCTAAGAAAAAGTCCCCAGGACCAGATGGATTTACAGGTGAATTCTACCAAACATTTAAAGAACAACTAACTCCAATGCTACTTAAACTATTTGAAAAAATAGGGATTGAAGGAGTCCTACCAAATTCCTTCTATGACACAGACATGGTACTGATCCCTAAACCAGGTAGATCGAAAACTGAGAAAGGAAACTATAGACCAATTTCCTTAATGAATATTGATGCTAAAATCTTAAATAAGATATTAGCAAATAGACTTCAGAAAATCATCCCCAGGATAATACACTATGACCAAGTGGGATTTATACCAGGAATGCAGGGCTGGTTTAATATTAGGAAAACTATTAGTATAATTGACCATATTAATAATCAAATCAATAAAAAACATATGATCATCTCAATAGATGCAGAAAAAGCATTTGATAAAATCCAACATCCATTCCTACTAAAAACGCTTGAGAGTATAGGAATAAATGGACTATTCCTTAAAATAATAAGGAACATATATTTAAAACCTTCAATAAACATCATATGTAATGGTGATAAACTGCAACCTTTCCCAGAAAGATCAGGAGTGAAACAAGGATGCCCACTATCACCATTACTATTTAATATAGTACTAGAAACTCTAGCCTTGGCAATAAGAGCCAAGAAAGAGATTCAAGGAATTAGAGTAGGAAATGAGGAAATCAAACTATCACTCTTTGCAGAGGACATGATGGTATACTTAGAGAACCCCAAAGACTCTGCTAAAAAGCTATTAGAAATAATTCAGAATTTTAGCAAAGTGGCAGGATACAAAATAAATCCACATAAATCCTCAGCATTCTTATATATCACCAACAAAATGCAACAACAAGAGATACAAAGAGAAATTCCATTCAAAATAACAGTTGATAGTATAAAATATTTGGGAATATATCTACCAAGGGAGAGTCAGGAATTATATGAGCAAAATTACAAAACACTTGCCTCAAAAATAAAGTCAGATTTAAATAATTGGAAAGACATTCAGTGTTCTTGGATAGGCCGAGCGAATATAAATAAAGATGACAATACTCCCCAAACTAATCTATTTATTTAGTGCTATACCAATCAGACTCCCAAGAAACTATTTTAGTGACCTATAAAAAATAACAACAAAATTCATATGGAAGAATAAAAGGTCGAGAATTGCAAGGGAACTAATGAAAAAAAAGTCAGAGGAAGGTGGTCTAAGTGTACCTGATTTAAAGCTATATTATAAAGCAACAGTCACCAAAACCATGTGGTATTGGATAAGAAATAGACTAGTTGATCAGTGACATAGGTTAGGTTCACAGGGCAAGATAGGGAATAAAAATAGCAATCTAATCTTTGACAAACCCAAAGATCCCAAATTTTCGGATAAGAATTCATTATTTGACAAAAACTGCTGGGAAAACTGGAAATTAGTATGGCAGAAACTAGGCATGGACCCACATTTAACACCACATACTAAGATTAGATCAAAATGGGTCCAAGATTTAGGCATAAAGAACGAAATCATAAATAAATTGGAGGAACATGGGATGGTTTACCTCTCAGACTTGTGGAGGAGCAAGGAGTTTGTGTCCAAGGGAGAACTAGAGACCATTATTGATCACAAAATAGAACATTTTGATTACACCAAATTAAAAAGTTTCTGCACAAACAAAACTAATGCAAACAAGATTAGAAGGGAAGTAAAAAATTGGGAAAACATTTTTACAGTTAAAGCTTCTGATAAAGGCCTCATCTCCAAAATATACAGAGAAATGACTTTAATTTATAAGAAATCAAGTCATTCTCCAATTGATAAATGGTCAAAGGATATGAACAGACAATTTTCAGATGATGAAATTAAAAGTATTTCCACTCATATGAAAGAGTGTTCCAAATCACTATTGATCAGAGAAATGCAAATTAAGACAACTCTGAGGTATCATTACACACCTGTCAGATTGGCTAAGATGACAGGAACAAATAACGATGAATGTTGGAGGGGCTATGGGAAAACTGGGACACTGATGCATTGTTGGTGGAGTTGTGAAAGAATCCAACCATTCTGGAGAGCAATCTGGAATTATGCCCAAAAAGTTATCAAAATGTGCATACCCTTTGACCCAGCCATACTACTACTGGGCTTATACCCTAAGGAACTACTAAAGAAGGGAAAGGGACCTGTATGTGCCAAAATGTTTGTGGCAGCCCTTTTCATAGTGGCTAGAAGCTGGAAGATGAATGGATGTCCATCAATTGGAGAATGGTTGGGTAAACTATGGTATATGAATGTTATGAAATATTATTGTTCTATAAGAAATGACCAACAGGAGAAATACAGAGAGGCTTGGAGAGACTTGCATCAACTGATGCTGAGTGAAACGAGCAGAACCAGAAGATCATTATACACTTCAACAATGATACTGTACGAGGATGTATGCTGACGGAAGTGGATTTCTTCAACATAGAGAAGAGCTAATCCAATTCCAATTGATTAATGATGGACAGAACCAGCTACATCCAGAAAAGGAACACTGGGAAATGAATGTAAACTGTTATTTTTACCTTCTGAATCCAATTCTTCCTGTGCAACAAAAAATTCGGTTCTACACAGATATAGTTTATCTAGAATATATTGTCATATATTTAATATATATAAGACTGCTTGCCATCAAGGGGAGAGGTTTGGGGGAGGAAGGGAAAAATCTGAATAGAAGTAAGTGCAAGGGATAATGTTGTAAAAAATTACCCATGCATATGTACTGTCAAAAATGTTATAATTATAAAATAAAATAAAAATTAAAAAAAATATTAGGTATGATAGTTTTTTGAAGAAATTGAATGGAGACAGAAAGTAGTATCCTTTTTTCTTGGCTGTTCATAGGATCTATAGGAAACTTGACTATATATTAGAGCCTAAAAACTTCAAAATCAAATGCTGAAAGACAAAAATAGTAAATGGATTTTATGCAGATAATGATACAATAAAAATCAAATGAAATAAAGTAGGGGAAAATAGACAAAAATAATTGGAAACTAAATATTCTAACACTAAAGAATAAATGGATAAAAAACAAAACATAGAGAATGACAATAATGAGACAACACAACCAAAATTTGTGGAATAAAGCCAAAGCAGTTATTAGAGGAAATGCTATATCTCTGATGCATACTTACATAAAATAGAGAAAGAGAAGTTCAAATAATTGCACTTACAAGTAAAAAAATCTATAAAAAGAACAAATTTAAAATAGTCAATTAAATAGAAAATTTGAAATTCTGAAAATGAAAAGGGGCATTAATAAAATTAAAAGTAAGAAAACTATTAAATTAATAAATAAAATTAAGAATTGGTTTTATGAAAAAAATAGGTAAATCTTTAGTGATATTGATTACAAAAAGGAAAGAAGAAAATCAAATTAGAATAGATAAGGAGGAAATCAAGTTATCACTTTTTGCAGATGATATAATGGCATACTTGTAGTACCCTAAAGAATCAACTAAAAGTCTACTAGAAACAATTCACAACTTAGCAAAGTTGCAGAATACAAAATAAATCCACAAAAGGCATCAATATTTTTAAACATTACCAACAAAGTACAGCACCAAAAGAAATTTCATTCAAAATAACTGTCAATAATATAAAATATTTGGGAGTCTATTTGCCAAGGCAAAATCAGGAACTATATGAACACAACATAACACTTTCTACACAAATAAACTCAGATCTAATTAATTTGAAAAATGTCAAATTCTTATGGGAAGACCAAGGACATATAATAAAAATGGCAATATTAACTAAATTAATCTATTTATTTAGTGCCATACCAATAAAACTGCCAAGAAATTATTTTAAATATCTAGAAAAATAATAACAAAGTTCATCTGGAAGAACAAAAGGTCAAGAATTTCAAGGTAATTAATAAAGAACAATTTAAATAAAGGTGCTCTAGTTCTGCCATACTTTAAAAAATTATATATTATAAACCAACAGTATTGGCTGTTGCTTTATAATTGGGCTAAGAAATAAAGTAGTTTACCATTGGAATAAGTTAAGTTCACAGTACAAAGTAATCATGGCTAAAGTAATCTGTGTATGACATACCCCCAAACCCCAACTTTTGTGTTAAGGACTCATTATTTGACAAAAACTGCTGGGAACATTAGAAACTAGTATGGTGAAAACTTGGCATAGACCCACACCTAACACCATATACTAAGATAAAGTCAAAATGGGTTCATGATTTAGACATAAAGAGTGATATTTTTTTTATTTAGAATTTTTTTCACAGTACATATGCATAATTTTTTAAAATAATATTATCCCTTGTATTCATTTTTCCAAATTATCCTCCCCCTCCCTCCACTCCCTCCCCTTGATGACAGGCAATCCCATACATTTTACATGTGTTACAATATAACCTAGATACAATATATGTGTGTAAATACCATTTTCTTGTTGCACATTAAGTATTAGATTCCGAAGGTATAAGTAACCTGGGTAGATAGACAGTAGTGCTAACAATTTACATTCACTTCCCAGTGTTCATTCTCTGGGTGTAGTTATTTCTGTCCATCATTGATCAACTGGAAGTGAGTTGGATCTTCTTTTATGTTGAAGATATCCACTTCCATCAGAATACCTCTTCATACAACATTGAAGTGTACAGTGATCTTCTGGTTCTATTCATTTCACTCAGCATCAGTTGATGTAAGCCTCTCCAAGCCTCTCTGTATTCCTCCTGCTGGTCATTTCTTACAGAGCAATAATATCCCATAACCTTCATATACCATAATTTAATAATCCATTCATCTTCCAGTTTCTAGCTACAACAAAAAGAGCTGCCACAAACATTTTGGCACATAGAGGTCCCTTTCCGCTCTTTAGTATTTCTTTGGGATATAAGCCCAATAACAGCAATGCTGGGTCAAAGGGTATGCACAGTTTGATAACTTTTTGGGCATAGTTCCAAATTGCTCTGGATTCTTTCACAACTCCACCAACAATGTATCAGTATCCCAGTTTTCCCACATCCCCTCCAACATTCATCATTATTTGTTCCTGTCATCTTAGCCAATCTGACAGGTGTGTAGTAGTATCTCAGAGTTGTCTTAATTTGCATTTCTCTGATCAGTAGTGATTTGGAACAAAGAGTGATATTATAAAGAAGTTATAAGAACATAGGATAGTCTATCTCTCAGATCTGTGAAAAAGTAAGGATTTTGTGACCGAAGAAAAACTGGAGTTCATTATTGAACACAAAATTGATAATTTTGATTATATTAAGTTAAAAGTTCTTGCCAAACAAAACTAATGCAGACAAGATTAGAAGGGCCACAATAAATTGGGAAAACATTTTTACATTCTAGTGTTCTGATAAAGTCCTCATTTGTAAAATACATAGAAATTGACTCTAATTTATAAGAATTTAAGCCATTCTCAAATTAATAAATTATCAAACGCTATGAATAAATACAGCTATAATGATAAGAAAATATAATAAAGAATATTGTTTGGGATGTGGAAAAACTGGGGCACTAATATATTGTTGGTGGAGTTGTGAGGACATATTGCCCCACTCTGTCAAGGGTCATGTTCAATCATCCTGATCAGTATCTTGTCATTGGACCTAGTCCTCCTTAATGAAAAACAAAGAAAAACATTTGTCATAGCATAACTACAATAATGAAGTATTAGATGCTAGGAGTGAATGTGAATAATTTATAAATGTGTCCTTTATTGCTGTAAAAATGTGTTGTGACAAATCCAAATGATTAAGTAGTAGGTTGTGAGTGAAGATCAAAGACCATGAGTTAGGCAGAGTAGAATTATGGAGGAGTTAGGGAGAGTTCTAAAGGAAAATAAAATCATATGTGCATTACATACAAGGTAGACACAGTCTAATGCAGTCTATTCTGTGCAGTCAGGAGCTGCACAATGGGATAGCAAGGAGATAGGATATGTTACATTATGATGCAGCATTAATAAAAGTGTTTTGGTCACAAAGTTTATTTGTAGGGTGAAAATGTGTCTTGTGTGCTTGCTTAGGAGAAGAGAGGTTCTTCATATGATTTGGTGAGTTGAATAAGACTAAGTCAAACTGACAAGACAGTCCCAGGAATTTGTCTTCCCTTTGTGTGTGTTAAGGTTGTCAATAAGATCAGGATGAATTTAGAGTTCAAAACATTACTTTGATTTAATTATTATTCTAAATAACTAAAGCAAAAATATCAATAATTAAATTTGCACAATATTTTATGAGTTTCACAGCAGTTCATATATATTATTTCATTTTTTCTCATAATATTTAAATTTATTTGGAAACTACAGTAATGCTAATGAGCTATTTATATAAATATTTCAAATGTTGTCAATTCTATTAAACTGAACCAAAATTATTGAGCATTTATCACATACGACACAGCATGGCATAATGGATAACAAGTGGATTTTGAAATCAAGAAGATCAAAGTTTGAATCCAATTTCTAATCTATAATGTCCCCAGTTCTATAGACAATTCACAATTACTCAGTAGGTTAGTTAGTTGTTTTTATTTTTAATTTTTTTATATTGGAGATGCCTATATTTATCAGTGAGGATAATTTCTACTGAAAGTTTCCTAAATAATTAAGTTAAAAATTCAATTGCTATCCCATGTTCAAGGTGCAGTGTAAAGCACTAGAGAAATGAAAAAATAAAGAAAAATCTTGACTATAGGGAGTGTTTCCGTGTAGAATTCATTGCTTAAATGTTGATAAACTCTGGAAAAGCTTCATAATCTCCTGGAGCTAGATGGCACAGAGACAGAATGCTGGACCTGGAGGTAAAAAAAACCTGATTTCCTTTCAGTTTCAGACACTTAATAGTTATGTAACCCAGGGTACATCCCCTTTCATTCAAGGTCATCTCCATTTACCTTGATATATATCTTGCCACTGGAACCAGAACTAGTGGTTCTGGAGGGGAAAGTGAGGGAAATGATTCTGCATAACCCTCTCTCACTTAAACTCAATTTACTTGCATGTCATGTCATCCCCTACCTGATGTTCCTGGTCCTCTTTGATAATAAAGTACAAACAATATGCACCAAACATTGTGCTAAAAAACAACAACAACAACAACAACAACAACAACAACAACAATTCTTTTACTGGTCAATACCCCTTTATTATGTATAATCTCCTCTCTTCACCATTTTGACCCATAGACAAACTAATTCACTGCTATACTGTTCTCCTTTCTTTTGCTCCTTGCCCCCTTATCCTATCAAAAATGTTGTCCTTAGATTTGGATTACTCATACCAATCACGGCTTGCACTCCTACTGATAAATAAATAAATAAATAAAGTTAGAGAAAACCAAGTGTGGTACGGAAATGGTGAGGGTCACCATTTAATAAAAAAGCTGGAGAGATCTCTAGAGTAAAGCAAAGTTTATTGTACATTCTCAAGAGAAGGGTGTCCCATCCCTCAAGCAGACAATCGAAGAGAGAAAGTGCCTCCTGTGGGCAAGATCAGAACCTTTAATCCCTAATGCAAAACACCCCCTCCCACCACTGACCCTCATCCTCATTTGGCTGAGTCTTACATTCTAAAAGCAAGATCTACCCACAAAATTGAACTTGACCAATAAGTACATAGTTGCTCTTATTTTACTGAAATAGGGAGGAAATTGTGCCATAAGAGTATAGCAGGAATGGGACTCAATTATGCCCTTGACTCAATCCTCAAAGTCCTTCAGGTGTACTCAAACTCTGAAGTAGATGAAGCCTTTCTCGATTTTTACAACTGTCTTGAAAGATCTCACCTCATCTCATTCAACCAGAACACCATGTTAACTTGGTCTACTAAAATTTATGTTACACAATTTAATCAGAACCATCACTGAAGCAGGACAATCCTTTTATACTTTTCTAATTAACATACTTTCCCACTCATTACAGTTGCTTTTTAAAAAAAATGTTATTAACGCTTTTTATTACAAAATACATGCATGGATAATAATTCAACACTGACCCTTGCAAAACATTCTGTTCCAATTTTCCTCCTTCCCCTCTTCCCTAGATGGCAGGTAGTGCAATACATATTAAGTATGGTAAAATATATGTTAAAGCCAATATATGTATACATATTTATACAATTATCTTGCTGCACAAGAAAAAATAGATCTAAAAGGAAAAAAAATGAGAAGAAAAGAAAATGCAAGCAACATCAACAAAAAGAGTGGAAATGCTATACTGTGGCCCACACTCAGTTCCCACACTCTTTCTCTGGATAGATATGACTCCCTTCATCATTGAGCAATTGGTACTGGTTTGAATCATCTCACTTGTTGAAGAGAGCCATGTCTATAATGATGATCAGAAATGATCATCATATATTCTTGTTGCTGTGTATAATGATCTCCTGGTTCTGCTCATTTCACTTATAGTCAGTTTATGTAAGTAACTCCAGTCCTCTCTGACAACATCCTGTTGATTGTTTCTTACAGTTCAATAATATTCCATAACAGTCATATACCATAATTTATTCAGCCATTCTCCAATGGATATACATAACTTCAGTTTCTAGTTTCAAGCTGCCACAAACATTTTTGCATATGTGAGTCCCTTTCCCTCCTTTAAGATCTTTGGGATATAAGCTCAATATAAACACTGTCACAGTTGCTTTTTGAAACCTTTCTGTGCTCTTGAAAACCTCCCTCAGCTCTCCTACCCTCACCCTCCAATTGGAGAAACCAGTTTTATATTACACTGGGCAAAAACCTGAATCTATTCATTGTGGGATCCATCTTATTCTTTGCTCCTCATCTCACAACAATCAATGTCTTCTGCCAGTAATCACTTTCATCTTATGTAAAGAAATTGCCAAGGCAAACCCCTCATTATCCACAAATGACCCCATTCTATCCTGTTTTCTAAAGCTGATTGTCCTTTCTCAAATTCAAAAAAATCAAAAAGGTTATTAAATTTGCACAAAACCAAAAGGAGCTTAGAAAATGTGAATAGAATGAAAATCTTTTTTTATATATATTTTTTAAATTTTATACTTATAACTTTTTTGACAGTAAATATGCCTGGATAATTTTTTTACAACATTATCCCTTGCACTCACTTCTGTTCCAAATTTTTCCCTTCATTCCCTCCACCTCTTCCCCTAGATGGCAGGCGGTCTTATATAAACATGTTAAATATGTCATAGCATATTCTAGATACAATATATGTGTAAAGAATTGAATTTCTTGTTGCACAAGAAGAATTGGATTCAGAAGGTAAAAATAACCTGGGAAGAAAACCAAAAATGCAAACAGTTTACACTCATTTTCCAGTGTTCCTTTTCTGGGTGTAGCTGATTCTGTCCATCAGTGATCAATTGGAACCAAATAAAATCTTCATCGGAATACATCTTCATACAGTATTGTTGTTGAAGTGTATAGTGATCTCCTGATTCTGCTCATTTCACTTAGCATCAGTTGATATAAGTCTTTCCAAGCCTCTCTGCATTCATCCTGCTGGTCATTTCTTAGAGAACAATAATATTTCATAACATTCATATATCACAATTTACCCAACCATTCACCAACTTATGGGCACCTATTCGGTTTCCAGTTTCTAGTCACTACAAAAAGGGTTGCTAAAAAAGATTTTGGCACACAGAGGCCCCTTTCCCTTCTTTAGTATTTCTTTGGAATATAAGCCCAGTAGTAGCACTGCTGGATCAAGGGGTAGGTACAGGTTGATAACTTTTTGGGCATAATTCCAGATTGCTCTCCAGAAGGGTTGGATATGTTCACAATTCCACCAGGAATGCATCTGTGTTCCAGTTTTCCCATATCCCCTCCAACATTCCTCATTATTTTTCCTGTCATCTTACTCAATCTGACTGGTGTGTAGTGGTATCACAGAGTTGTTTTAATTTGCATTTCTCTGATCAATAGTGATTTGGAACACTCTTTCATATGAGTGGAAATAGTTTCAATTTAATCATCTGAAAATCGCCTGTTCATATCCTTTGACCATTTATCAATTGGAGAATAGATTGATTTCTTATAAATTACATTAAGTTCTCTATATATTTTGGAGATGAGGCCTTTATCAGAACCTTTAACTGTAAAAATGTTTTCCAAGTTTGTTACTTCCCTTCTAATCTTGTTTGCATTAGTTTTATTTGAATAAAAGCTTTTCAATTTGATGTAACCAAAATTTTCTATTTTGTGATCAATAACGATCTCTAGTTCTCCTTTACTCACAAATTCTTTCCCCCTCCACAAGTCTGAGAGGAACTATCCTATGTTCCTCTAATTTATTTATGATCTCATTCTTTATGCCTAAATCATGGACCCATTTTGAGGTTATCTTGGTATATGGTGTTCAAGTGTGGGTCCATGCCTAATTTCTGCCATACTAATTTCCAGTTTTCCTAGCAGTTTTTGTCAAATAGTGAATTCTTATCCCAAAAGTTGGGATCTTTGGGTTTGCCAAACACTAGATTGCTATATTTATTGACTATTTTTGTCTTGTGAACCTAAGCTATTGCATTGATCAACTAATCTATTTCTTAGCCAATATCAAATAATTTTGGTGACTGCTGCTTTATAATATAGTTTTAGATCAGGTACAGCTAGGTCACCTTCATTTGATTTTTCTTCTTTTGGTTCCCTTGACATTCTCTACCTTTTGCTCTTCCATTTTGTTGTAATTTTTTCTAGGTCATTTCTAGGTCTGATTGGTATAGCACTAAATAAATAGATTATTTTAGAGAATAATGTTATCTTTATTGTATTATTTTGGCCTATCCAAGAGCACTTAATATTTCTCCAATTATTTAAATCTGACTTTATTTGTGTGGAAAATGTTTTGTAATTTTTCTCATATAATTCCTGACTTTCTTTTGGTAGATAGATTCCAAAATATTTTATGCTATGAACAATTATTTTGAATGGAATTTCTCTTTGTATCTCTAGCTCTTGGATTTTGTTGGTGATGTGTAAAAATGCTGAGGACTTATGTGGATTTATTTTGTATCCTGCAACTTTGCTAAAGTTATAAATTATTTCTAATAGCTTTTCAGTAGAATCTCTGGAGTTCTCGAAGTATACCATCATCTCATCTGCAAAGAGTGAAAATTTGGTTTCCTCATTACCTACTATAATTCGTTTAGTCACTTTCTTGATTCCTATTGCCAAGGCTAGCATTTCTAATACAATATTGAATAGTAATGGTGATACTGGGCAAACTTGTTTCACTCTTGATCTTACTGGGAAAGGTTCCTGTTTATCCCCAATACATATGATGTTTACTGGTGGTTTTAAATATATGCTTCTGACTATTTTAAGGAAAAGTCCATTTATTCCTATACTCTCAAGTGTTTTTATTAGGAATGGGTGTTGGATTTGGTCAAATGCTTTTTCTGCATCTATTGAGATGATCATATGTTTTTTTGTTAATTTGGTTATTGATACACTCAATAATGCTAATAGATTTTTCTAATAATGAAACAATTTGGTATAAATCTACTTTGTCATATTGTATTATAGTAGGGGTGATTTTCTGTAATCTTTTTGCTAATATTTTATTTAAGATTTTAGCATCAATATTAATTAGGAAGATTGGTGTATAATTATCTTTTTCTGTTTTCAACCTAGCTGGTTAGGTATCAATACCATAAAAGGAATTTATTAAGACTCCTTCAATCCCTATTTTTTCAAATACTTTATATAGCATTGGACTTAATTGTTTTTTAAATGTTTGGTAGAATTCACTTGTAAATCCATCTGGTCTTGGGGATTTTTTCTTAGGGAAATGGTTAATAGCTTGTTCTATTTCTTTTTCTTAAATGTGACTGTTTAGACTTTTTCCTTCTTCCTCTGTTTATCTGGGCAGGCTATATTTTAGAATGTAATCTTCTGTTTCATTTAAGTTATTGGCATAAAGTTGGGCAAAATAACTCCAAACTTTACTAATTATTGCTCTAAGTTCCTCTTCATTTGTGGTGAGTTTACTAATTCTGTATTACTTGCCATCTTGTTAACCCCTGCTTATGTTTTTCTCCTTTCCTTCCCACTTACCCCCTTCCCAGGATTGTGCATCACTTGCTTCTCACAGCCCTCCCTTTTTAGTATCCCTGCCCCTATCTTAGAGTTCCTCCCCCTATTTTATCCCTTTTCCTCATAATTTCCATATTCTCTTCCACTTAGCTTACTCCTTCTCTTTTCAGGTTTCCCCTCCCACTTTTCAATGAAGTGCAAGGAGTTTTACTATAAATCGAATATGTCTATATTTTTCACTTTAAGCCAATTTGGATGAGAATATGATACACACTACATTCATCCCTCTCCATTCTTTCTCTCAGATGTAACAGATTACCTTTGCCTTTTTGTGAGATGTAGTATCCCCACTTTACCCTTTTTTCTGGTATGATTTCCTTTCCACCTCTAGTTTCTAGAACAAATTATACATGTGTTCTTTATATATCTTTATAGCTTAAATATAGTTCCCAAGATTTCTTTTTACCTTTTTAGGAATCTCTTGAGTCCTATATTTGTAGAGCAAACTTTTTGTTTAGATGTGTTTTTTTTTTTTAATCAAAAATACATGAAATTTACTTATTTCATTAAATGTCCATCTTCTTCCCTGGAACAAAATGCTTATTTTGGCTGGGTAAATTATTTTTGGCTGCATACCAAGTTCTTTAGATTTTTGGAATATCAGATTCCAGGCCCTTTGATCCTTTAATGTGGATGCTGTTAGATCCTGGGTAATTCTTATTATGGCTCCTCTATATTTGAATTAATTTTTTCTAGCAGCTTGTAATATTTTTTATTTGGTTTGATGGTTCTGGAATTTGGTCACTATATTTCTTGGAGTTTTGATTTTAGGGTCCCTTTCAGTAGATGATTGATGAATTCTTTCAGTGTCTATTTTACCCTCTGTTTCTATCATTTCTGTGCAGTTATCTTTGATAATTTCCTGGAAAACAGTATCCAGACTCTTTTTTTTCATCATATTTTTCAGGGAGTCCACTGGGAGTCTACACTGTGTCTGCACTCTGAGACTCTGAGACTCTAAGAGCCTGCTAATATACTCTGGGTGGGGGTCACCAGGTCTCAAGAGACACTAGCTTTTTGGGGTTATAGTCTTTACCTCTTGTGTTTATAGCTTCTCTGCTGATACTGACTTGCTGCAAAGAGAGAATATCCACACTGTGGTAAAGGTTGTTCCACAGAAACAGCAGAGATTGTACCCCTCCCCACTATTATCTGCTCAGTGTGAGCTGCCTGCCATGCTCTAGCTGCCTGCCCTCAACCTGCTCAGATCTGGCTGTCTCCACCCCCGAGCAAAAACAGACCTTTTCTGTCGAATTTCAAGGATGTTTTCTGTTGGTAATTATTTGTGGGTTTTTTCTCAATCAAGCACTCATTCTGAGGTTTGTCATGAAATAAATTCTGAGAGCAAAGACAGAGATTAAGTAGGTGTATGTGTTCTCTCCACCATCTTGGCCAGAAGTCCTGAACCGATATCTTTAAGATACTGTCTACCCTTGAATAAATAAGATGTTCCACGTTTCCTCCAGAATTAATGTTAAATTTAATTCAATAAACATTAATTTTATTATACACAGTGTAATAATACACTGTATTATATACAGTGTCTGTAGGAGACACTAGAAATTCAAAGATAAAATAGAAAACAGTCTTTGACCTCGAAGTTCTTACAGTTTTCAAGGAGGATATACCATTAACACAAATGTGAGCAACAAGAAAAAATCAAGAGAGAAAAAAATCCACAGAGCAAGCATCAACCACAAAGACAATGTTTCTAAGGAGAGGAAATGATAAGGGAATTCATTTGAAGGCAAGAAAAACTCTTTTAAATTATTTTCTACTTTGCCAGGAGAATTGGTAACTGTTCATTTGAGGGGATTTTGAAAAGAATGACAAGTAACCATTTTCCTCAGACATCAAATTTTCTTTAAGATTGAATCTCTATGTTCTCTAAATGACCATGACATTTTCCTAATAGGAATGATGTAAATATGGACTAATGAAAGCTATACTTTAAAAGAATGAAGAGTTGATCTAATAGAAAATCAGTTTGCCAATGAGATGATGAATTGTTAAATGACAAATAAGTTGTACCTGTTATCATTTGCATAAAATTACAATAATAAACTTTTCCCTTTGTACCCAACGTTTATCATATAATATAAACATTATTATTATTACCATTAATAACAATGATACGTACTCCATTTCCTAGTATTTTACTTGATCTTCTAACAACTACATAGTATAATTATTATGGATATTTATCTATTTTCTATATGAGAATTGTTGACAGTTATGAGTAGCCAGTAAGATACAGTAAAAGTAGAATTTCTTACACAAGACGTGTTTGCCCTGAAAATATAACTCAAGACATTTTCCACTGAAAATTATCTTAAATATACTCAAAGAAACTAAGTTCCTAAGTCAATTTAATTTCAAAGATACTTTATCTAACCATAGGGCAAAGTGATGGAAGCATTCAGGAAGAAATTGACTTGATGCTAAACCTAAGTTCAAAATCACAATCTCTAATATATTAACTGAATGGTTTATCCTTCTGATTTTGGAGGTTACCAGCTAATAGTATACAATTGAACTATACAATTGAAGTCAGGACTCGGGTTTAAAAAAGGAGAACTTAAAATGGCAGTAGTAAAGTATTCAAATTAAGCAAAAGCAAACATACTGAACAAAGAAAAAAGTGTCCAGATAAAATCCTGAATGACTTTACTAGGTAATCTGGAGGAGTTGGAGTAAAAATTCAGGTAGCTTAATAATGGATGTAGCAGTGGAGGTCACCACTTATCATTGTTGTCATGATCACCCTATACTACCTGTTTCTCACTTGCCTCATAGGGATATTATATATGATACATTATTTTACATTTCAATACTAGACATATAAGGAAAATTAGATAATTATCCTGTTCTTTCAGCATGAAAAGTGCCCCCAAGTGCTGTGAACCACTGTAATTATTCTCCTTCAAAACCATGATACCACAGCCCAGGGAAAGGGTGCTTTGTCCTTCCCTGAGGACACAGTGAACAAACTAAATTAACAGAGCATTCTTTATCACTAACAGAATAAATTCTTATTTCTTCTTAAATGGTGGATAGTGTGTTTTTGAATAGCTAAGCTAAGCAACAAAGCCTTTTTTAAAAACAATGAAGAAAAAACAAAACAAGAAAAAATAATTAGTTATACTCTTAGTGGATGATTGACAGTTTTTTTTTTCTCTCTACTTTGATATATTTAATAGTGAAGAAGAAGCTATTGAACACTGTTCAAAAAAAATAGAAAATTCTGTCTTAAAATTTCTAGAGAGCAGAAACCATGCCCATTATTTGGAATTCTAGTTATTCAAAGAGTCATGAATTTAAAGTCAGTGGATCTAATCCAAACACTACCTCAGTTATTTAGTACTTTGTGACCTTTGGAGAGCTTACTTTCCTCCTCTCTACACCAGAATTTTTGAACTGAATGATGTCTAAGATTCCTTTTAACTCTAAATCCTTTGATTCCAGGTACCAATGACTTTCTTATATTTCTCAATAGTCACTGCAAATGATAAATGATAGAGTAAATGTAATATACTCTATTTTAACTTTTACCTATTAATTTTCAGTAGTCATAAGATTAGTTGTACATTTGCCTTCCAAATATGCCTACTTTTTTTTTTTTTTAACTTTGGATGTGTCTGGCATAAAATGTAACCCTAATATGTTATCTGAAGTACAAAAGGCAAAATCCTTTACTTTTAATGATTAACAAATATTAAAATATTATTTTGAAAATATACATTTGTGACATCTATGGGAAATCTTTATCAGACAAAATTGTTAATTCTCTTTAGAATCTTTTTGGCAATTAAATAATTGTAAAGGTACACTTGAACTTGTCTTTCTTCTCTAATTACATATTATCCATACATGTGCACTCTACATTCCAGCCAAAATGATCTGTTTGAAACTCCTAGCATATATCTTTGTAACACTCATCTTTGTGTCTTTGTATATATTGTCCTTAAAACTGGAAACTTTTGTTTCTTTGTTTTCATTTCTTGATCTGGTACTATTTTCAAAATCCAAATCAATCTCAACTTCTAACAAGAGTTCTATCCCAATATCCTTTATTTTTAGTTCTTGCTCACCAAATATGCATTTACACACACATATATGAATTTTATTTATTTTTAGATATTTTGCATGTGTTAGGAATTCATGCTATTTCCATAGAATGTAAGATCTTTGAAGTCAGGGACTTTTTTTTTTAATTACTAGCTCCTGGGAGAGAGAGCAAACTTATTAAATTCTAACTGTACCAAAAATAAGGCGGGATCTGCAAAATGAAAAAGTTGACTTTTTGTTTTCATAGCATTGTCATTTTTCCATAAAAATTTGTTTTGTTTTATTTTATTTCTTTTGGGAGAACTATCTTTTTTAAGAACATGAACCTTTTTTTTTAAATACATGCTCATTTCTTAGCTAAAAAAGAAGATTTTTTTTTTTCCTTGTGAAGGCAGCTTTTACTGCCCCAAAGTGTGATTAACAAAGAACATTTTCTGGTTTTAACAAGGGAAAAACAACAACAACAACAACAACAGCAACAAATTCAAAACTGAAGTCTTTTCCATATTCTTTTTTTCCTCTTCAGCCTCATTCATGATGTTTTTTGACAGACCAAATCCTTCTGAATTAAGGCATTATGTCTTAGAACTCCTGACTGTGGAATTACTTTGTCCTGGCTGAGAATTTTGCTATATCTTTTGGTGCTGAATCAATCCATCAACCTTGAATGATGACAGCATATGCCTCATCAATATCAGCAAGAAAACAAGTTTTCTTATTTTAAAAGCATGAAGAGTTGAATGTTATTCTTGTGAAAAACATCACGCTGTGCACTTTTCTTATACATGTTTCAGAAGTACTTCAGGGCATGCTGGTAATGTTACACTGGTTGAAAAAGGATTTACCTTGTAAATGTTATAACTGGTTGAATGAAAGAGTTTGAGATAGGTGAGGGTGGTGTGTGTTATCATGATAATAAGAGGTCTCTAATATATTGAAGATATATGTTTCTGGAGGAAAATGGAAATAGAATAAAATCACAACGAAATTTCCACCCCCTAGCTGTTTTTCACAGAAGACATGCATTATATGGAAATCTTCTCCTTCTCTTTTTCTTCTTCCTCCTCCTCCTCCTCCTCCTCCTCCTCTTCCTCCTCCTCCTCCTCTTCCTCCTCCTCCTCTTCCTCCTTCTTCTCCTCCTCCTCCTCCTTCTCCTTCTTCTTCTCTTTCTCTCTCCCTCTCTCCTTCCCTTTTTCCCTCTCTCCCTTTCTCTCCCTTCTCTCTTTCTCCCTGTCTGTAGGAAGATTATCTTCCTACATACACATACTACACACACACACACACACACACACACACACACACACACCCCCAGAACAATGTTTTTTTTTTTTTTTTAATCATCCATTTAATATCTACATAATTATAAACAGTAACATAGGCCAGATTTCAAGGGAAATATATCCCCACAACTCAGTAGCTATTTTTATGGTAATAGGCATTTCTTATATATTTTCACTAGCCAAGGTTTAGTATATTCGAGATAAATTATATGCATGAACACTGATTATTTTTTGTTAAATAGTGCACCTTGTTTCACTAGCCTAGGGATTCAAATAAAATCAAGTATCTTAATTAAAATTTGCCCTGCTACCACCTAGCAGTGACTAACAGAATGACAATAAGAAAATTACATTATGATCAACTAAGTCTATCAGGCAATAATGAAGATTTGCTTTTCTGTCAAAGAGGTGGTTCAGAAATCTTTGTGTAATGATCAGACTTTACTTTTTCTTTCACACTGTGGACTTGGCACTTTTCAATAGTGAGGTGATTCAGGCCAATTCCAATAAACTTGTGATGGAGAAAACAAAATGCATCCAGAGAGAATATTGTGGGGACTGAATGTGGATAACAACATAGTATTTTCAC
Source organism: Sminthopsis crassicaudata (assembly GCF_048593235.1). Taxonomy (NCBI): domain Eukaryota; kingdom Metazoa; phylum Chordata; class Mammalia; order Dasyuromorphia; family Dasyuridae; genus Sminthopsis; species Sminthopsis crassicaudata. Next base: position 92,065,446 of record NC_133619.1, read on the forward strand.
CTTTTTTATTATTGTTATCATACTGCTTGTTTTTTTCCTCTGATTTTTGTTTTCTTTTTGATGTGTTTTTTCTTGTGCAGCATGATAAATGTGGAAAAAGATTAGAAGAATTTCACATGTGTAAACTTTATTAAATTATTTGCTATCTAGGAGAAGGAGGAAGTGTTTGAGTGATTAGTTCTTGGAATATGGTAATGTGAGGCAGTTTTGAACCTGCCTGGGGTCAGGGTTTATTCTATATTTGGATAAACATAGTGAATAGTTAAGTATAGTTATTAAGCAATAATAATAATAATTAAACAATTTAGATACTTTCAGGACTATGTCATATCTGAGAAAGAAAAAAAACATAAATTATATTGTAAAATACCTTTATCCATCTGTTTTCATTTTCATATTTATAAATTGGAGAAATTCTCATTAATAATTCTTATTTAAAACCTACTCTATGAAAAACATTGACAGAGGTGGTTATGTGAAAGAGACACAGCTTCTTCCCTCAATGGTGTCATAGGATCATAGTTCTGGACTTACTACCATGACCCTTCTATTTAAAAACCCTTTGCTTCTTCAAAGGTGGAAATAATCCTAGGCAAGTTAATCAACTTGCCCACATTTAAATATTTAAAATTTCAATTTAAATATTTTATTTAAGTTTAAATTTAAATATTCAATAGCAATATTGCAATTTGAACTGAGGTCCTCTGAGTTTCCAGTGTTCTTTCTATTGCATTTACTCATTCTTTGAACTACTATTTTACTGAGGAATTCATTAAGCAAAAATATCTGGAAAAATTACATGTGCTTATGACATTTTATTTTTCTTTATTGTTAATATATAGTATTATGTATGTTTATAGGATTTATATTAATATTTTATATGCAGGTTTGAGGATGCTAGAGAACATTGTAATTACCATACAAATGCACATTATTACATATTCTTCACTTAGGAAGTTAATACTTATAGAACCCAGCTTTTTAAACTGGGTTTGGGATACCATATGAGGTATTATAACTGAATATGAAGATCACAAAATTATGATTTATTTTTAGTAAATGTTTATTTATATCCATATTTTATATTCATAGATACCTGGGGGTCACATAAAAATTTGATTCTTACAAGGTACTTATGTACTTAGTTCACACCTTTAAAGAAGTTTGCTCATTGGTTCACACATTAGACTTCACACCTTTAGAGAGCATATAAAAAGACAAGTTCTGGAAGGAAGATTCAGAGTCAGGATTCAGTGGATTTGCAAGTCCAGGAGATTCACAAATCTAAAGGAAAAGCCTGCTCCTGGACTTCCGGGAGATTCAGAACTAGGATTGAGTTCCAGGAGATTCACAAGGCAGAAACCCACAATCCAACACTCTTGGAAGCAGAGTCAGATGCATTCCCAATTCAACCTTTGTGCAGGCTGGAAACATGCAGACAAGAGCTTTTGGGAACCAAAGAGAGAGACAGGCATCTAAGAAAACTAACCAGGCCCCAGGAAAAGATTTAAGGTTTTGAAGGACACAATAAAGGATCTGGATTTTAACTCCTGGCTGCATTTGGTAATTATTAGAACTGAACTGAAACTAAGGCTGCTCCCAGAAATTCCCCAAGAAATCTGTTCCCAGAGAATGATTACAATCTAGAGAAAGGGAACATTACAACTCAGTATGATTGATTTAATCCTACAAGGAGATGTTATGGGCCAGAACTTTAAACAAGGTACTCAGTGGAATTGAGATAATAATGATTAAATCTAGTTTAGCATTGATTTAATCCTACAACAAATAATGGCCTCCTAGTGATATAATGATTGGAGTATACTAAATGTAGGGAATATAAGCAAGAAGCTCTCAGGTCCAGAGAGACACAAGGACACTAGAAGCTCTCTGAGCCTTAGCCAGAATTCATACAGGGAGATTCAGAAGCCAGAGAAGGCAGGTGGGAACTCAAGCTCTTGGAACCAAGGCCAGAGTGAAAGGCTCTCCTGAAAGCTGTGCAGCCCCCAGAAGGAGATAATAAAGGATCTGGACTATAAGAAAGATAACCGGGTTAGAAGAAAGAAGACAAGACTTGGAAAGAGACAATAAAGGATTTACACTTTAATCTCTTGCTGCACTTGTGGTGATTACTAAACTGAAACTGCTCCCAGAGAACCAAGAAAAACTCAACAGAATTTTGAGAAGAATATTACAGACTATTATCTAAATCCAAAGAAGGGGTCAGAAAACTATGACCAAGAGCTAAATCTAACAAGTTCATTGCCTGATATTTATATAGCCCATTAGTTGAGAATTTTTTTTACATTTAAAACAAAAACTTTGCAGTTGTTTGCTAGTGTCAAATCTAGAAAGTGTGTATTTCAGTATGATACAAGGTAATGTTACTTTTTTGGGTTTTCATATTATATTATTGCTATGTTTTAAGTTTGTAATTCATCAAAAACCCTTTATAATTTTCTTTTTTTTTCTTCAGACACATTCATCCATTTACATCCAACACATTTACATATGTTCTTTTTCCTTTACTCTTTTTTTAGACATTCATCCTATATAACAAAAACAAACAAAAACAAACCAGGACATGAGCAGAGACAAGATGGCAGAGGGAATCTAGGAAGCTGCCTGAGCTCTCCTCCATTTCCATTGGAAACAATATTAAATCTAGCTTTAGAAAAAAATTCTGAAGTGTTGAAATTCAGAAAAAAAAATGGAGTGAAGTAATTTTCAAATTCAATTTAACTGAGAAGAACTTCAAGAAAGGTCAATTGGGTAAAAAGGAAGCTGAGCACAGAATGTTTCAAGGAAAGCCAGTGGGAGTGTCTGAACCACAGCACACATCAACAACCAAGGCCTCCCAGGCCTTTCTCTGCAGACTAGTGACAAATCAGGTTAGCAGTGAGGCGCTCAGTGGCTAATAGAAATTTCCAGCCCTGGAATACATGATAAAACACATACCACTAGGCTAAGCCACCTTAGTTTAGTGAATAAGGCAATAGCACACAAAGACCCTGGCACAGAAAGCAGTAAAGACATCTGAGATCCACAGTGCAAAAAAATGTACAGTGCCCTTTGAACCTCAGGAGCAGAACTCAACTTTAAAAAAGTATATAAGCAAAAACAAAGAGCCCTAACTACAGAATGTTTCTATGGCAACAGGAAAGACCACAACCAAAACTCAAAAGAGTACAGCAATGTCAAAATGCCTATATGTAAAGCCTCAAAAAAATATAAATAGATATCAAGCCTGAATTATTTTTTGGAAGAATTCAAAAAGAAGTTTAAAAATAAAGAGAAGTAGAAGAAAAATAGAGAACTAAATGTAGAAGAGTTAGGAAAAGAAGAGTTAACAGCCTGGAAATGGAGACACAACAAATAACTGAAGGAAAGAACTAATTATAAAAAAGAATTGTCCAAATAGAAAAAAAAATCCACTGAAAAAAAGACATCCTTTTAAGGAGAATTGACTAAATGAAAAAGAATTTTAAAAAGCAAAGTGAATAAAATAATTCATCAAAAAATTAGAAATGGGCAAGTGGAAGCTCATGATTCCATGAGGCATCAATAAGTCAATACAACAAAATCAAAAGAATTTAAAAGAAATAGAAGATAATATAAAATACCTCATTATAAAAAAATTGATTTAGAAAATTAATTCAGGAGAATGAATGTACATATTATTGGATTATCTGAAAGCCATGACCCTTCCTCATAACACTGAAAAAAAAAGTATGGACAATATCTTTCAAGAATTTATGAATGGAAACTACACTCATATACTAGAATCAGAAGCCAAAATAGTAACTCAAAGAATCCACCAAGCACCTCCTGAAAGAGATCCTAAAATGTAAACTCCAAGGAATATTGTAGACAAATTTCAAAATTTGTTTGTTAAGCACTATATTACTATAGTTAATTATTTATTGTGTCATTTGAACATAATCAATTCTCAGATCCACTACTCTATTTCTTAACTAGTACCAAATAGTTTTAGTGACTGATGATTTATATATAATTTTGATGTGGTGCAGGTAGGCCACCTTCCTATACATTTTTTTTCATTGATTCACTTCATATTCTTTTTTTTTTTTTTTTTTTTTTTTAATTTTTTATTTTATTTTATAATTATAACATTTTTTGATAGTACATATGCATGGGTAATTTTTTACAACATTATCCCTTGCACTTACTTCTATTCAGATTTTTTCCCTTCCTCCCCCAACCCCCTCCCCCAGATGGCAAGCAGTCTTATATATGTTAAATATATTACAGTATAATTTAGATACAATATATGTGTGTAGAACCGAATTTTTTGTTGCACAGGAAGAATTGGATTCAGAAGGTAAAAATAACAGTTTACATTCATTTCCCAGTGTTCCTTTTCTGGATGTAGCTGGTTCTGTCCATCATTAATCAATTGGAATTGGATTAACTCTTCTCTATGTTGAAGAAATCCACTTCCATCAGCATACATCCTCGTACAGTATCATTGTTGAAGTGTATAATGATCTTCTGGTTCTGCTCGTTTCACTCAGCATCAGTTGATGCAAGTCTCTCCAAGCCTCTCTGTATTTCTCCTGTTGGTCATTTCTTATAGAACAGTAATATTCCATAACATTCATATACCATAGTTTACCCAACCATTCTCCAATTGATGGACATCCATTCATCTTCCAGCTTCTAGCCACTATGAAAAGGGCTGCCACAAACATTTTGGCACATACAGGTCCCTTTCCCTTCTTTAGTAGTTCCTTGGGGTATAAGCCCAGTAGTAGTATGGCTGGGTCAAAGGGTATGCACATTTTGATAACTTTTTGGGCATAATTCCAGATTGCTCTCCAGAATGGTTGGATTCTTTCACAACTCCACCAACAATGCATCAGTGTCCCAGTTTTCCCACAGCCCCTCCAACATTCATCGTTATTTGTTCCTGTCATCTTAGCCAATCTGACAGGTGTGTAATGATACCTCAGAGTTGTCTTAATTTGCATTTCTCTGATCAATAGGATTCACTTCATATTCTTGACTTTTTCTTCTTCCAGACAAATTTTATTATGTTTTCTAGATTTATAAAATAATTTCTTGGTAGTTTGATTGGTATGACACTGAAAAATAAATTGATTTTGGTATAATTATCAAATTCTCTTCAAGCATACACCTGAGCAGTAGACATTCTTCCAATTGTTAAGATCCAGCTTTATTTATTGTGAAAAGTGTTTTGGAATTATGTTCATATAGTTTCTGGCTTTGTCTTGGCAGGTAGACTGCTAAATATGTTATATTACCAGTTATTTTAAATGGGATCTCTCTTTTTAATCTCATGCTGCTGGACTTCATTGATAATTTATAGAAATACTAATGATTTATATCTGTTTATTTTGTATGCTGCAGCAACTTGGCTAAAATTGTTCATTTTTAAAATTTTTTTTTATGTTATTCTCTTGGATTCTCTAAGTATATCATCGTATCAACTGCAAAGTGGTGATTCAATTTCCTCATTACTTATTCTAATTTATTCAATTTCATTTTTCTTCTCTTATTGCTATTACAATTTTTGCAATATTTAGCTTATTGCTAAAGCTAATGTTTCTAGTACAATACTGAATAGTAATTGTGATAGTGGGCAACCTTGTTTCACTCCTGATCATACTGGGAATGGTTCTAGTTTATCCTCATTATATATGATGTTTCTTAATGATTTTAAATAGATGCTACTTATCATTTTAAGGAAAAGTTAATTTCTTCCTATACTCTGTAGTGATTTGAATAGCAATGGGTGATGTATATTGTCAAAAGCTTTTTTCTCCATTTATTGATATAATAAAATTATTTCTGTTAGTTTGGTTATTGATATGGTCAATTGTTCCAGTAGTTTACCTGATATTGAACTAGCCCTGCATTCCTGGTATAACTTCTACATGGTCACATACTGGTGATAAATTGCTGTAATCTTTTTTCCTAATATTTATTTAATTTTTTTGCAACAATATTCATTAGGGAATTTGGTCCATTTTTTTAAATGCTTTGCCAAATGTAAATTTAACTTTCTAGCTTAAATATTAGCATGACATTTTATTATAGAGGGAATTTGATAGGACTCATTTTTTCCCATTTATTTCCAATTAATTTATATGATATGGGAATTGTCCTTTCTATGGCCCTGGATATTTTTTTTTCCTGAGAGAATTCATTAATATTTTGTTCAAATTGTTTTACTAAAATGGGACTATTTAAGTAATTTATTTTCTCCTCTCTTATTTTGTGCAATCTATAGTTTTGTAAGTATTCATCTACTCCACTTAGATCATCATATTTATTGACATACAATTGGGCAAAATACTTCCTAATTATTATTTTACTTTCATTGGTGGTAAGTCTACCCTTTTTATTTTTGATTAAGGTAATTTGGTTGTCTTCTTTCCTTTCTTAATTAAATTGTTCAGAGGTTTATTTATTTTGTTTTTTTTTTCATTAAAAACTATTTTTCATAACTTTAATAGTTTTCCTTCAATTTTAATAATTTATCTTTGATTTTCAGGATTTCTAATTTGCTTTTTAATTGTTTTTATTTTAAAACTGTCCTTTTTTTCTAACTTTTTTCTTATTTTAACACCCTACTTATTGAGCCTCTCTTTCTCTGTTTTATTCATGTAAGCATCCCCTAAGAACTGCTTTAGCTGTATCTCATAAATTTTGGTATGTTGTCTCATTATTGTCATTCTCTTGGATGAAATTAATTGCTTCTATGGTTTTTGCTTTTTATTCTTTCTTATCATTATATTATTGTGTTTCCAATTGATTTTTTATCTATTTTTCCACTACCTTTTAGGTCATGTAATTCTTATTGTGTCATGATCTGTAAAGATTGCATTTACTATTTCTGTTTTCTGCAATTGACTTTGAGATTTTATAGCTCAATATATGTTCAAATTTATTACCTGCAAAATAACACTGAGAAAAATATGTTCCTTTCCATCCCCATACAATTTTCTCCAACAGTCTTTCAGACCTAATTTCAATAAAATTCGAACTACATCTAGCTAAATTATTTTCTTTATTTTGTTTTTAGATTAGTTCTGATAGAGGGATGCTGAAAACCTTGACTGGTATTGTTTTGTATTGTCACTATCTCTTTTTATATTACATTTAAATTCAATGTTAAACCACTTGGTGCACATATTTAGCTTTCATATTATATCATTATCTTTAGCAAGATGTAATTTCCTTCCTTGTCTATTTTAATTTAGATTTATTTTTATTTTTGCTTGATCTGATTTCAGGAGTGCTACCCCTGCTTTTTTGTTTCTTTGTTTGTTTCTTTGTTTTTTTTTTTTTTGTTTTGTTTTTGTTTTGTTTTGTTTTGTTTTGTTTTTAACATCAGCTGAGGAATGATAAATTGTGTTCTAGTTTTTTTTTTTTTTTTAACCTCTACTCATTATGTATCTCTCTGCATTATATGTGTTTCTTGTAAACAATATATTGTAGGATTCTGACCTTTAATCCATTGTGCAATCTGCTTCTGTTTTATGGGAGATTTCATCTCATTCACATTCATATTGTAAGTTACTAATTCTGTATTTCCTGCCATCCTATTTTTACCAAATTATACTTTTCTCTCTCTTCTCCATCTTTTCTTCCTTATAAGTGTATTGCTTCTGACCATCACATCCCTCAATATATCCTTCTTTTTTAGACTTTCCCACTTTCTTATTCCTTTTCCTTTCACTTCTGCCCTCCCTTCAATTCACATCTTCTTTTTTTCCCCTTTTCCCCTACCACTCCCCGAGAGTGTGTAATTTTTTCAACATTTACCCTTGCAAAACAATCTTTTGCAAATTTTCACCTCCTTCCCTCTACCCCTTCCCCTACATGGCAGGTAGTGGAATTACATATTAAATATTTTAAATTATATGTCAAATCCAATATATGTATCCATATCTAGCTGCATAAAAAATTGGATCTGGAAAGGAAAAAAAATGTGAAAAGGAAAGCAAAAATGCAAACAAATAATAATGGAAAGAGTGAAAATGCTATGTTGTAGTACACACTTGTTTCCTTCTTTCTGGATGTAGATGGCTCTCTTCATTACTGAACAATTGGAACTGATTTGAATCATATAATTTTTGAAGAAAGTTATATCCATGAGAACTGATCATCATTTAGTCTTGTTATTGCCATCTAAAATGACCTCCTATTTCTGCTCATTTCACTTAGCATCAGTTCATGTAAATCCCTGCAGGCCACTCAGAAATCATCATTTTGGTCATTTCTTAGAGAACAATAATATATCACAACATTCATATATCATAATTTATTCAGCCATTCTCCAATTGATGGACACCCATTCAGTTTTCAGTTTCCAGCCACTACAAAAAGGACTGCCACAGACATGTTTACATATGTGCATCCCTTTCTTTCCTTTAAGATCTCTTTGGGATATAAGCCCAGCAGTAATACTGCTCGATCAAAGGGTATGCACACTTTGATAACTTTTTGAGCATAGTTCCAAACAGCTCTCCAGAATGGTTGGACTCATTCACGGTTCCATCAACAACATATCAATGTCCCAGTTTTCCCACTTCTCCAACATATGTCATTATCTTTTCCTGTCATCCTAGCCAATCAGATAGGTGTGTAGTGGTATCTCAGAGTTTTCTTAATTAGCATTTCTCTGAACAATAGTGATTTGGAGCACCTATTCATATGAATAGAAATAATTTCAGTTCATACCCTTTGACCATTTATCAATTGAAGAATGGCTTAATTTCTTAAAAATTTGATTCAGTTCTCAATTTTAGAAATGAGGCCTTTAGCTAAATCCTTGAGTGTAAAAATGTTCTCCCAATTTATTGCTTCACTTCTAATGTTGTCTGCATTAGTTTTGTTTGTACAAAAACTTTTAAACATAATATAATTAAAATTATCTATTTTTTCATCAATAATGATCTCTAGATTTCCTTTGGTCACAAATTTCTTTCTCCCCCACAGATATGAGAGGTAAACTATTCTATGTTCTTCTAATTTATTTATAATCTCATTATTTATGCCTAGATAATGAACCCAATTTGACCTTATCTTGGGTTACAGTGTTAAGTGTAGGTCAATGCCAAGTTTCTGCCACACTAGTTTCCAATATTCCCAGAAGATTTTGTCGAATAGTGAATTCTTTTCCCAAATGCAGGGCTTTGGTTTTGTCAAACACCAGATTGCTAGAGTTATTAACTATTTTATCCTGTGAATCTAACCCATTCCATTGATCAAATAATCTATTTCTTAGCCTATATCAGATGGTTTTGATGACTGATGCTTTATAATATAATTTTAGATCTGATACAGCTAGGCCACTTTCTTTTGATTTTATTTTCATGAGTTCTTTTGCAGTTCTTGATCTTTTTTTCTTCCATATGAACTTTGTTGTTCTTTTTTCTAGTTTGGTAAATAGTTTCTTGGGAGTTTGATTGGTATAGTACTAAATAAATATATTAGTTTAATTAATATTGTCATCTTTATTATATTCATTAAGCCTACCCAAGAACATTTAATATTTTTCCAATTGGTTAGATCTGACTTCATTTGTATGACAAGTGTTTTGTAGTTTTGCTCATTTAGCTCCTGACTTTCCCTCAGAAGATAGATTCCCAAATATTTTACACTAACAATGGGTATTTTTTTTTAATTTGCATTTATTTGTTATTTCATAGTTTTTATTTACCAAATATATGCATGGGTAATTTTACAACATGGACAGTAGCCAAACTTTTTGTTCCAATTTTTCCCCTCCTTCTTCCCCCCTGCCCCAAGTGGCAGGTTGACCAATACATGTTAAATTTGTTAAAGTATAAATTAAATTATATATATATATATATATATATATATATATATATATATATATATATGTCCAGTTGTTTTGCTGTACAAAAGAATCAGACTTTGAAATAGTGTACAATTACCTTGTGAAGGAAATCCAAAATGCAGGCAGACAGAAATAGAGGGATTGGAAATTCTGTGTTCATAGTCATCTCCCAGAGTTCTTTTGCTGGGTGTAGCTGGTTCAGTTTATTACTGCTCTATTATAACTGATTAGGTTCATCTCATTGTTTAAAGTGGCCTTGTCCATCAGAATCGATCATCATATAGTATTGTTGTTGAAGTATGCAATGATCTCCTGGTCCTGCTCATTTCACTCAGCATCAGTCTCTTCAGGCCTTTCTGAAATCATCCTGTTGATCATTTCTTACAGAACAATAATCTTCCATAGTGTTCATATACCACAATTTATTCAGCCATTCTCCAATTGATGGGCATTCCCGTAGTTTCCAGTTTCTGGCCACTACAAAGAGGGCTTCCACAAACATTCTTGCACATACAAATCCCTTTCCCTTTATTAATATCCCTTTGGGATATAAGCCCAGTAGTAACACTGCTGGGTTCAAGGGTATGTACAGTTTGACCACTTTTTGAGCATAGTTCTAATTGCTCTCCAGAAAGGAAGGATATATTCACAATTCCACCAACAATGTATCAGTGTCCCAATTTTCCCACATCCCCTCTAATACTGCACATTATCTTTCCCTGTCATTCTAGCAAATCTGACAGGTACTGTTATCTCAGAGTTGTCTTAATTTGCATTTTTCTCATTAATAATGACTTGGAGAATCTTTTCATATGGCTAAAAATAGTTTCAATTTCTTCATCTGAGAATTATCTGTTCATATCTTTTGACCATTTTTCAATTGTAGAATGGTTTGATTTCTTATAAATTTGAGTCAATTCTCTATATATTTTGGAAATGAGGCCTTTATCAGAACCTTTGACTATAAAACATGTTTTCCCAGTTTATTGTTGCCCTTCTAATCTTATCTGCATTAGTTTTGTTTGTACAAAAACTTGTCAATTTGATATAATCAAAGTTTTCTACTTTGTGATCAATAATGATCTCTAGTTCTCTGGACATAAATTCATTCCTCTTCCACAGGTCTGAGAGGTAAACTATCCTATATTGCTCTAATTTATTTTTAATCTCATTTTTTATGCCTAGGTCATGAACCCATTTTGACCTGATTTTGGTGTATGGTAAGTGTGGGTCAATGCCTAGTTTCTGCCATATTCATTTCCACTTTTCCCAGCAATTTTTGTCAAATATTGAGTATTTATGCTAAAAGCTAGAATTCTTGGGTTTGTCAAACACTAGATTATTAAGATTATTGATTATTTTGTCCTTTGGACCTAATTCTTTCTGCCACCATTCAGTTTTCTCCAAAGATCTATCATACTTAATTTTCCTAATATTCTATTTACCTCTTTAATTTATTTCTTATTTGTTTTGTGGTTTGATTTATCTAATTCTGAGAGTGTAAGGTTGAGATCTCCTACTGTTACAGTTTTGTTGTGTATTTCTTCTTGCAACTCTCTTAACTTTTCATTTAGGAAGTTAGATGCTATACCACTTGATCAACTACTCTATTTCTTAGCCAATACCAAATGGTTTTGGTAACTGCTGCTTTATAACATAATTTTAGATCTGGTACAGCTATGCCACTTTCATTTGATTTTTTTTTTTCATTAATTCCCTTGAAATTCTTGACCTTCTGTTTTTTTCATATGAACTTTGTTTTTGTTTTTTTCCCTAGATATTTAAAATATTTTTTTTTGGTGGGGAAGTCTTATTGGTAAAGTGCTAAATAAATAGATTAGTTTAGATAGTATTGTCATCTTTATTATATTTGCTCACCCTATCCAAGAGCATTTAATATTTTTTCCAATTCGTTAGATCTGACTTAGTTTGTGTGAAAAGTGTTTTGTAATTTTGCTCATATAGTTTCTTATTTTCCCTTGGCAGATAGATTCCTAAATATTTTATACTATTGATAGTTACTTTAAATGGAATTTATCTTTGTAACTATAACTGCTAGATTTTGTTAGTGACATATAAATAAGAATGCTGATGATTTATGTGGGTTTATTTTGTATCCTGCAACTTTGCTAAAAGTATGGATTATTCTGTGGATATTTCTAATTGTAGAATCTTTGGGGTTTTCTAAGTATTCCATCATATCATCAGCAAAGAGTGATAATTTGGTTTCCTCATTACCTACTATAATTCCTTTAATCTTTTTCTCCACTCTTATTGCCAGAGCAAAAATTTCTAATACAATATTGAATAGTAATAGTGATAGTGGGCAACCTTGTTTCACTCCAAATCTTATTGGGAATGGTTGTAGTTTATCCCCATTACTAATAGTTTTAAACAGATACTACTGATTATTTTAAGGAAAAGTCCATGTATTCCTATACTCCCAAGTGTTTTTAATAGGAATGGATGTTGGATTTTATCAAATGCTTTTTCTAAATCTATTGAGATGATCATATGATTTTTGTTAATTTGATTATTAATGTGACCAATTATACTGATTGTTTTCCTAATATTGAACCAGCCCTGCATTCCTGGTATAAATCCTACCTGATCATGATGTATTATCCTGGGGATGATTTTTTGTAGTCTTTTTGCTAATACCTTATTTAAGATTTTAGCATCAATATAAATTAGGAAGATTGGTCTATATTTTTCTTTCTCCATTTTCAACCTACCTGGTTTTGGTATAAGTACTATGTCTGTGTCATAAAAGGAATTTGGTAGAACTCCTTCATCTTTTCAAATGGTTTATAAAGCATTGGGGCTAATCGTTCTTTGAATGTTTGGTCAAATTCACATGTAAATCCATCTGGTCCTGGAGATGTTTTCTTAGTTGATAAATAGCTTGTTCTATTTGTTTTTCTGAATGGGACTATTTAAGCAATTTACTCCCTCCTCTCTTAATTTTATTTCTTAATTCAATAGTTTTTTTTTTTTTTTTTTTAGAATTTCAATTTTGGTATTTGATTGGGGATTTTTAATTTGGTCTTTTTCTAGCTTTTTAAGTTGCAAGCCCAATTCGTTGATCTTTTCTTTCTCTATTTTATTCAAATGAGCTTCTACAGCTATAAAATGTCCCCATATTACCCCTTTAGCTGTAACCCACAAATTTTGGTATGATGTCTCATCATTGTCATTATTTTGAGTGAAATTATTAATTGTGTCTATCATTTCTTGTTTCACCCAATCATTCTTTAAGATGAGATTATTTAGTTTACAATTTTTGGTATATTCACCCCTAACTTTTTGTTGAATGTAGTTTTTATTGCATCATTATCTGAAAAGAAAGCATTTACCATTTCTACCTTCCTTCATTTAATTTTGAGATCTTTATGTCCTAATATATTGTCAATTTTTGTATAGGTTCCATGAACCCCTGTGAAGAAAATATACTTCTTTCTGCCACCATTCAGTTTTCTCCAAAGATCTATCATACTTAATTTTCCTAATATTCTATTTACCTCTTTAATTTATTTCTTATTTGTTTTGTGGTTTGATTTATCTAATTCTGAGAGTGTAAGGTTGAGATCTCCTACTGTTACAGTTTTGTTGTGTATTTCTTCTTGCAACTCTCTTAACTTTTCATTTAGGAAGTTAGATGCTATACCACTTGGTACATATATACTTAATATTGCTACTGCTTCATTGTCTGTGCTACCCTTAAGGAAGATATAGTTTCCTTCCTTATCTCTTTTAATTAGATAAATTTTTGCTTTTGCCTGATCTGAGATAAGGGTGGCTACCTCTGCTTTTTTGACTTCACTTGAAGCATAATAGATTCTGCTCCAGTCTTTTACCTTTACTCTGTATGTATCTCCCTGCTTTAAATGTGTTTCCTCTAAACAACATATTATAGGGTTCTGACTTTTGATGTAGTAATCTATCTGTCTCCATTTAATGGGAGAGTTCATCCCATTCACATTTATAGTTAAAATTATGTATTTCCTGCCATCATATTAATCCCATAATCATCTTATACCCAGATTATGCTTTTTTCCTTGCCCCCCTGAACCCCTTCCCCAGTATTGAACTCATGGGCCCCACTTGTGTCATGCAGGCCCGCCTCTTTAGTATCCCTTCCTCCTCCCTTTAAATCCCTTTTTCTTTCTTGTACACTTCCCTTATTACTCATTTCTTTTTTCCTTTTCCTCTCCCCCTTTGTAAAATCAATATGTCAATTATTTTCTCTTTGAGCCAATTCTGATGAGAGTAAGATTCTCCCTCTCTAACTTCCCTCAGATATGATAGTTTTCTTTGCCTCTCCATGGGGTGTAGTTTCTCTCTTTTTATCTCCCCTTTTCTCTTTTTCTGACACTATCTCCTTTACATTTCTATTTCCCTTTTTTTTGTTATGTCACTAAAATCAAATTATACATGTAGTCTTAATATATATATATATATATACTATATTATTAAGACTACATGTATATACAACAGAAATACAGCTTTCCTTTTACTATTTTCTGCTTCTCTTGAGTCCTATGTTGGAGATCAAATCTTTTTGTTTAGATCTGTTTTTTTCCCTTAGAAACAAATGGAATTTATCTGTTTCATTAAATGTCCATCTTCTTCCATGGAAGACAATGATCATATTAGCTCAGTAGTTTATTCTTGGCTGTATTCCAAGTTATTTTGCCCTTTGGAATATCAGATTCCAGGCTCTTCAATCCTTTAATGTGAAGGCACCCATAAATTGAGTGACCCTTATTGTGGCACCTTGATATTTGAATTGTTTTTATTGGCTGCTTATAATATTTGTTTCCCTTAGTTTGATAGTTCTCAAATTTGGCCATAATATTCCATAGAGTTTTTTTTTTTTTTTTAGGGTCTTTTTCAGAAGGTGTTTGATGAATTCTTTCAATGCCTATTTTACCTTCTGGTTCTATTACTCTAGGAAGTTCTCTTTGAAGATTTCCTGTAAAATAATATCTAGGCTCTTTTTTTTTCATCATAATTTTTGGGAACTCCAATAATCCTCAGATTATCTCTTCTATATCTATTTTCTAGGTCTGTCATTTTTCCAAATACATATTTGACATTTTTTCCAGTTTTTCATTTTTTTGGTTTTGCTTGGCTGATTCTTGGTGTCTCAATGAATCATTCATTTCTCTTTGTTCAGTTCTTCTTTTTAATGAGTTATTTTCTTTATTAGCTTTTTTTAAAATTTCTTTTTGTATATGTCCAATTGAGTTTTTAAATGAGTTGTTTTGCTTGTTTTGCTGTATGAAATTTTTTCCATTTCACTAAATTTGTTTTTTAGTGAGTTATTTTCTTTTTCCAATTTTTCCAATGCACAAATCCTACTTTCTTGGGAATTCTTTACCTTTTACAATTCATGGATCCTACTTTCCTGTGATTTATTTACCTTTTCCAATTCCCTAATTCTGTTTCCATATACTTCCTATGAATTCTTTACTTTTCCAATTCACATTTCAGGAAGTTGTTTACCTTTTCCAATTCACATTTCAGGAGGTTGTTACTTTCTTGCATACCTTCTCTTTCCTTTCCCCATTTTTCTTCTAACTCTCTTTTCAGATTTTTAATAGTCTCTTCTAGGAGAGCATTATTTGGGGTATTGTCTGGAGGCTGTTTACTATTAGTCCCCTTGAGGTTGGAAACCCCATCTCTTTCTGTATAGACGCTTTCAGTCATTCTCTTCATTTTTTTAAAAATCCTTTTTAATTTTTTTTAAAGCCTTTAAGATCTGTCTTCAGGGCAGGGAGGTTACCAGCTTCCTCTGCAGAGCAACACTGGGTATATGAACAGTACCTGTCCTGCCAATGCACTGCAAAGAGTGGCTGAGCTGTGGGAGTGCTCTGGGAAGAGTTCCACCAAGAAGTGACTAGGCCTGGGTATAATGGGCCAGGCTGTGTAAGTGCCCTGGGAGGAGCCCCACTGTGAGGATTAGCGACTGCCTTGGGGCTAGAGGCTAAGCAGCAAAAGTATCATTGTCCCCCCACACACACAAATGCTGGCTTTTAGTATTAACAGTAGACCTATTCCTCACAGCACCAAAAGTATCTCTGCCTGGGGAGCACAGTCAATCTGGGGAAATTCCACTACCCCAGGCCGAGCCCACACATTGTAGATGAGAGGCTGCCCCAAGCTGTACCCCTGCTGTGCAGGTTTTTGACTGTCCCCCCAAAAAGAACCTCTAGCTGCAGAATGCCAGGAAGAGCTGTGTTACTGTCTGCTCTGAGTCACTTCCAGTCCTGGGTGGGTGAAGCCAGATCCTCTTAGGCTCTGGAGTCCCTCAGTGTACCCTCTACCCTAGGCTCCAATTTCTCTGCTGGTACACTACTTTGTGACAAAAGCAAAGCACTCAGGGTATGGCAGAGAGTTCTATGTAAATCTTCCAATCACAGAGCCCATCCCCTCTCTCAATTCTATCCCTGCCCTGCACAGTTTGTTTCCGCCACTCAGGACAACACTTTTCTGACAATATTCCAGATTATCTTTGGCTGGTGAGTTGTTGTACTTAGAATCTTCATGAACCTTACCAGTATAGTGCTATTTTTGAGGCTGATTTTAAAAATTGATAATGAGAGTATGGCAGTATTCTACCAAATATTTAAAGAACAATTAACTCCAATGCCATATAAACTATTTAAAAAAATAAGGATTGAAGAAGTCCTACCAAATTCCTTTTATGACACAGACATGGTACTGATACCTAAACCAGGTAGGTTGAAAACAGAGAAAGAAAAGTATAGACCCATATCCCTAATGAATATTGATGGTAAAATCTTAAATAAAATATTAGCAAAAAAACTACAGAAAATCATCCCCAGGAAAATACATTATGTCCAAGTGGGATTTATACCAGGAATGTAAGGCTGGTTCAATATTAGGAAAACTATTAGCATAATCAACTTTATCAATAACCAAATTAACAAAAATCATATAATCATCTCAATAGATGGAGAAAAAGCATTTGACAAAATCTAACATCCATGCCTACCAAAAACACTTGAGAGTATAGGAATAAATGTACTATCCTTTAAAATAATCAGGAGCATATATTTAAAAACATCAGTAAACACCATATGTAATGGCGATTAACTGGAACCTTTCCCAGTAAGATCAGGAGTAAAACAAGGTTGCCCACTGTCACCAGTAGTATTCAATATTGTATTAGAAATGCTAGCCTTGGCAATAAGAGTGGAGAAAGAGATTAAAGGAATTAGAGTAGGAAATGAGGAAACCAAACTATTACTCTTTGCAGATGATATGATGATATACTTAGAGAATCCCAAAGATTCTGCTGAAAAGCTATTAGAAATAATTCATAACTTTAGCAAAGTTGCAGGATACAAAATAAATCCACATAAATCCTCATCATTTTTATACATTACCAACAAAATTCAACAGCAAGAGATACAAAGAGATATTACATTTAAAATAACTGTTTATAATATAAAAATACTTGGGAATCTACCTACCAAAGGAAAGTCAGGAATTATATGAGCAAAATTACAAAACACTTGCCGCAAAAATAAAGTCACATTTAAATAATTAGAAAAAATATTAGGTGCTCCTGAATAGGCCGAGCAAATATAATAGAGATGAAATGCTCCCAAAATTAACCTATTTATTTAGTGCTATACCAATCAGACTCCCAAGATACTATTTTAATGACCTAGAAAAAAATAACAACAAAATTCATATGGAAGAAGAAAAGGTTGAGAATTTCAAGGGAATTAATGAAAAAAAAAATCAAATGAAGGTAGCCTAGCTGTACCTGATCTAAAACTATATTATAAAGCAGCAGTCACCAAAACCATTTGGTATTGGCTAAGAAATGGACTAGTTAGTTGATCAGTGGAATAGGTTAGGTTCACAGGAAAAAACAGTGAATAACTATAGCAATCTAATGTTTGACAAACTCAAAGATCCCAACTTTTGTGATAAGAATTCATTATTTGACAAAAACTGCTGGAAAAATTGGAAATTAATATGGCAGAAATTAGGCATGGACCCACAATTAACACCACATACCAAGATAAGATCAAAATGGGTCCATGATGTAGGTATAATGAATGAGATCATAAATAAATTAGAGGAACATAGGATAGTTTACCTCTCAGACTAGTGGAGGTTGAAGGAATTTGTGACCAAAGGGGAACTAGAGTTCAATATTGATCACAAAATAGAAAATTTTGATTACATCAAAATAAAAAGCTTTTGTACAAACAAAACAACTGCAAACGAGATTAGAATGGAAATAACAAATTGGGAAAACATTTTAATACTTAAAAGTTCTGACAAAGATCTCATCTCCAAAATATATAGAAAACTGCCTTTAATTTATAAGAAAGCAAGCCATTCTCCAATTGATAAATGGTCAAAGGATATGAATAGAAAATTCCCAGATGATGAAATTGAAACTATTTCCACTCATATGAAAGTGTTCAAAATCACTAAGGATCAGAGAATGCAAATTAAGACAACTTTCAGATACCAGTACACACCTGTCAGATTGGCTAAGAAGATGACAGGAAAAATAATGATGAATTTTGGAGGGGATGTGGGAAAACTGGGACACTGATACATTGTTGGTGGAGTTGTGAAAGATTCCAACCATTCTGGAGAGCAATCTGGAATTATACCCACAAAGTTATCAAACTGTGCATACCCTTTCATCCAGCAGTGCTACTACTGGGCTTATATCCCAAAGAAATACTAACAAAGAGAAAGAGACCTGTATGTCCCAAAATGTTATGGCAGCCCTTTTTGTAGTGGCTAGAAACTGGAAAATGAATGGATGCCCTTCAATTGGAGAATGGTTGCGTAAATTATGGTATATGAATGCTATGGAATATTATTGTTCTGTAAGAAATAACCAGCAGGATGAATACAGAGAGGCTTGGAGAGACTTACATGAACTGAGGCTGAGTGAAATGAGCAGAACCAGGAGATCATTGTAAACTTCAACAACAATACTATATGAGTATGTATTCTGATGGAAATGGATATCTTCAACAAAGAGAAGTTCTAATTCAGATCCAGTTGATTAATGATGCACAGAATCAGGTACACCCAGAGAAGGAACACTGGGAAATGAGTGTAAACTATTTACATTTTGTTTTTCTTCTCAGGTTATTTTTACCTTCTGAATCCAATTCTTCCTGTGTAACAAAAAAATTCAATTCTGCACACATATATTGTATCTAGGATATACTATAACATATTTAACATATATGGGAATACCTGCCATCTTGGGCAGGGGGTGGAGGGAAGGAGCAGAAAATTCAAAACAGAAGGGAGTGCAAGGGATAATATTGTAAAAAAAAATTACCCATACATATGTATTGTCAAAAAAAAAGTTATAAGTATTTAAAAAAATAATTATCATCAATTATTTAATTAAAAATAGAAGCAACTGACTATTTTAAGGAAAAGTCCATTTATTCCTATACTCTCTAATGTTTTTAAAAGAATGGGTATTTTATTTTATCAAATGCTTTTTCTGCATCTATTGAGATAATCATGTGATTTGTGTTAATATGGTTATTGATATATTCAATTGTGCTCATAGTTTTCTTAATACTGAACTATCCCGGCATGCCTGGTATAAATCCTACTTGCTCATACTGTGTTATCCAAGGATTGATTTTCTACAATATCATTGCTAATATTTTATTTAAGATTTTTACATCCTTAGGGCGATTAGTCTATCATTTTTTTTTCTGTTTTTGTTCTACCTGGTTTAGATATCAGTGCCATGTCTGTGTCATAAAAGGAATTTGATAATAGTATTTCGTTTTCTATTTTTCCAAATAGTTTATCTAGTATTGAAGTTAATTGTTCTTTAAATGTTTGGTGGAATTTATATGTAAATATGTAAACATATCTGGTCCTTTTTTTTTTTTTTCTCCCCTTAGGCAGGTGATTAATAGCTTGTTCTATATCTTTTTTCTGAAATAGGACTTTATATGCAATTTACTTCCTGCTTTGTTAATCTGTTCAGTCTATATTTTTATAGATATTCCTCCATTTCACTTATGATTTCAAATTTATTGGCATAAAGTTGGGCAAAGTTAACTCATAATTATTGCTTTAATTTCCTCTTCATTAGTTGATAGTTCTCCCTTTTCATTTTTAAGACTAACAATTTGATTTTCCTCTTCCTTTTTCTAATCAAATTTACTAAAGGTTTATAACTATTTTGTTTTTTTTTCATAAAACCAACTCAGTTTTATTTATTAATTCAATATTTTTTATTTTAAATTTTATTAATCTCTCCTTTTATTCTTAGAATTTCAAGTTTGATGCTTGATTGGTGGTTTTAAATTAAGTTTTTTTTTTTTTTTTTTCCTAGCTTTTTTAGTTGTATGCCCAATTCATTGATCTTCTAGTTAATGCAAGTAAGCATCTAGCAAATAACAATTTCCCCTTATTACCACTTTGGCTGCATTGCATAAATTTTGGTATGCTGTCTCATTATTGTCAATCTCTTGAATGAAATTATTAATTGTGTCTATGATTTGGTGATTCACTCTTTCATTCTTTAGGATGAAAATGTTGAGTTTCCTATTATTGTTTGGTCTATTTTCCCTTGGTTTTTTACTGAATGTAAATTTTATTGCATTGTGATCTTACTATTTCTGCCTTTCTGCATCTGATTTTGAAGTCTTTATGCCCTAATATATGGTCACCTTTTGTTTAAGTTTCATAAACTGCTGAGAAGAAAGTGTACTCCTTTCTTTTCTATTCAATTTTCACCAAAGATCTATCATACCTAACTTTTCTAGTATTCTATTTAGCTCTTTAACTTTTTTTTTAATTTTTTTTTTTATTCTGTGCTGTGATTTATCTAGTTTTGAGAGGGCAAGGTTGAGATCTCCTACTATTATTGTTTTGCTGTTTATTTCTTCTTGCAGTTCTCTTAACTTCTCCTTTAGGAAATCCTATGCTATACCACCTGGTGAATATATATTTAGTATTCATATTGATTCCTTATCTATGGTACCCTTAACAAGATATAGTTTACTTCCTTATCTCTTTTAATTAAATCTTTTTTTTTGTTTGTTTGTTTTGTTTTGTTTTTGTTTGTTTTTGCTTGATCTGAGATAAGAATGGCTACCCCTGCTTTTTTTTTTTTTTTTTTTTTTTAACTTCACCTGAAGTATAATAGATTCTGCTCCAACCTTTACCTTTTACCTTTACTGTTTATGTATCACTCTGCTTTAAGTGTGTTTCTTTTAAACAGCATATTGTGGGATTCTGGCTTTTAATCCAATCTTGTATCTGCTACCACTTTTTGGGAGACTTTTTCTGCCATCTTATTATCCCCAGATTATTATTTTCTCTTTCCTTTTCCCCTTTCCCTCCTCCTCAGAATTTAAGTTAGTTATTAGTATCACTTGCCTCAAGCAGTTCTCTTACTCGAAAATAACTCCTGTTTTTGAGTCCCTCCTGTTTTCTTATACCTTTTCCATGCTATTTATTTTTCCCTTCTATTTAGCCTTCCCTTTCCCTTGTTTGCCTTTCTACTCCCTCTTTTCAATAAGGTGAGATAAGTTTCTCTGCAAACCAAATATGTCTAATATTTTCTCTTTGAGCCAAATCTGATGAGTAAGATTCACACAATGTTCATCCCATCCTTTCTTTTCCTCAAACATAGTAGGTTTCCTTTCCCTCTTTGTGAAATGTTAATTTCCCCCATTTGTCTTCCACTTTTCCCTTTTTCTGGTACAGTCCCTTTTCCACCTCTAATTCTTTTTACATATGCACGCTATATATATACCCATAGCAGAAATACAGTTCTCAAGTGTTTTTTCTACCTTTTTATGTCTCTTGACATTTGAAAGTCATTTATTTATTTATTTTTTTATTTTTTAGCTCTGGTCTTTTCATTAGAAATAAGTAGAATTTACCTGTTTTATTGAATGCCCATCTTATTCCCTGGATGAAAATGCTCAGTTTAGCAGGGTAATTTATTATTTGTGGATGCATTCCAAGCTCCTTTGCCCTTTAGAATATTAGATTCAAGGCCCTTTGATTCTTTAAGGTGAAAATGGTAAATCTTGGGTGATCCTTATAGTGACTCATTGGTATTTATATTTTTTTTGGCTGTATGTAATATTTTTCCTTAGTGTGACAGTTCTGAAATTTAGCCATGATATTGCTTGGAGAGTTAATTTTGGGTCTCTTTTAAGAGGTGTTTAGGGAATTGTTTCAATGGCTATTTTACCTTCTGATTCTATGACATCAGAGCAGTTCTCTTTGATGATTTCCTGAAAATTCTGTCTAGGCTCTTTTTTTTCATCGTGGTTTTCAAGGAGTCCAGAAATCCTTAGATTGTTTCTCCTAGATGTATTTTCCAGATCAGTTGTTCCCTCAAGTAGGTATTTTACATTTTTTTCTATTTTTTTTTGACTTATTCTTGATGTCATATTGAGTCATTCATATCCATTTGTTCAATTCTGATTTTTAGCAAATTATTTTCTTTATTTTCCTTTTTTAATTTCTTTTTGTATTTATCCAATTGAGTTTTTAAATGAATTGTTTTGTTCTATGGAATTTTTTTTCCGACTTCACAAATTCTGCTTTCCTGGTTTTTTTTTTTTTTTTTTTTTTTTGTTTTGTTTTGTTTTGTTTTGTTTTGTTTTTGTTTTTTTTTGTTTTTTTTGTTTGTTTTTGTTTGTTTTGTTTTTTACCTTTTCCACTTCACAAAATCTGCCTCCCCTCCAGTATTTTCTTTTTGATGTGATAATTTCTGGAATTTAAGTACTATATTTCTTGAAATTTTCATTTTGAGATCTCTTATCAAGGATTATCAATATATTTTTTCAATGACTGTTTTACTCTCTGGTTCTAGTATATCAAGATAGTTTGCTCAAGCACTTTTCTTTTTTAAACATTTGGCTTTCAGGTACCTATTTCCAGAATTATTGTTTTTTCAATGAAGTATTTTCTATTTGCCCAATTATAATTTTTGATAAATAATTTTCTTCAATTAGCTTTTGTACTTATTTTTGCATTAGCCAATAGTACTTTGAAAGGAGTTGTTTTGTTCAATGGGTTTTTTTTTTTCTATTTCAACAATTCTATTTCTAAGAAGCTATTTTCTTTCTCCATTTCAGTAAATATGTTTAAGAAGTTTTCTTTTTCATATATATAGTTTATTTGGTTGCATTTTTTATTGTCTATATTTTTATTATAGTACCTGGAACTTAACAAACATTTAATAAGTGCCTATCATTTCATGTATTCATCTGTTACTTTAAAATATTTGTGTCATGCATTCATCTTCATCCTTCATTATGGGACTTTTGTGCCATGTTCTACGAATATTTACTTCAAATCTATCTCAGTGAGTTTATCATGCATTAATATTATTCTTTTTAGATAACTGTCCCTATTTTCATGTATGCATATATATTTCTTTATGTTTTAAAAAATTATTTTTAAAAGTCATCTGTGCTTCCTGGATTGACCTCTTCTGTGTAGTTATACCTAATTTTTTCAAAGTTTTTGAAATCTGCTCTTTCAAAATCTAGTATGCATATTAGATTATCACCAGCTTTCTTCTCCACTATCCCAAATTCTAAATGAAGTAGTCAATTCCCCATGATTTCTATGTCAGATACTAGTTTCTTTTTGATGATGAGAATTATGTCTAAAATAGATTGTCCTCTTGCTGAGTCCTTTATCTTTATGTGGATGAAAATATGAATAAAGTAAATAAAACAATTATTAGCAGTTTCATTATTTGGGTCCTATTTTCCTAATTTTTCTTTATACTTTTCAATTTACTTATGTGTTTACATATATACACAAGTCTGTATGCATATTGTTCTATAGCTCTCTCTATTTATGTGTATCTATCTATATTTAAAACTGGTCACACATATACTTCTTTAGTATAAGCATATATATGTGTAATTATAAACATGACATAGATGCCTGTTACTATAAATAAAATGTATTAGACACCAATTTTCTCCTACTTTCTATAGTACTCCTTTCTATAATACTCCTATATATTTCCCTTTGTGAATTTCTACTTTTTTCAGAAGAAAGATTTTGCTTGTTTTTTTTTTTTTTTAATTGGGCAGCGCCAAGATGGCAGAGAAGATACACTCGATTTGTGAGCTCTCTTCATCCCTCAATACCAATTAGTTAAATCAGCCTCAAAAATAATGCTAGACTGATAGAAACCACAAGGATTGGAAGCACAACTTACCAGCTGAAGAGAATCTGGAGTTTCAAAAGAAAATGTCAGTTCCCAGGAATGGAAAAAAAACAAAACAAAAAAAAAAAACAAACAAAAGGCCAGCACAGACAGGGTTAGGTGCTAGGGTGCTAGCACACTGTGCCAATCAAGCTGGGGGGGAACTCTGGGATCAGAGAAGCCACTGAGATAGAGGAATCTGGCACAGGCTGTTAGCTCTTCTCTGCTTATAAAACAGCAGTTCAGAAGAGAAATCAAGCCACTTTAAAATATAAAGCCAGATACTAGAACCACCCCAATCCGGGAGTGACCTAACAGATCTCAGCATTACTGTGAAGCCTCCATCTGCTGTCCTTGGCTTCACCTGGGGGTATTTAAGAGCTTCAAAAGAGGGGACAAAGCCCAAGGCAATATCTAATTAACATAGTGCTGGAGTTGGCTGGAGGCTGTGGAACTCAGCCACAGAAGTCCCAGAGACTCAGAACCTTTGAAATAGGGACCTGATATTCCTAAAGGCAAAAAGATCAATGATTGCAACCAAGAATAAACTACCCAGCTAAGTTTAGCATTTTCTTCCATGGAAGAAGATGGTCATTTAATGAAACAGAGGAATTCCATTTGTTTCTAAGAAAAAAACCAGACTTAAACAAAAAAAATTGATCTACATCCACAAGACTGAAGAGAAACAGAAAAAAGTACACAGAATACTTGAGAACTGTATCTCTGTTGTGGATATATAAAAAGAAAACATGGATAATTTGATTTTACTGATATAAAAAGGGGGGAGTAGTAAAGGGAAGGGGGTAGTATCAGAAAAAGGGGAAAGAATGATAAAAAGAGGGAAACTACATCCCAGGAAGAGGCAAAAAAAAAAAAATATATATATATATATATATATACTCTGTCTGAAAGAATTTAGAGAGGGGGAAAAACATTGTGTGAATCTTACTCTCATCAGAAAAGGCTCAAAGAGTAAATAATTGACATATTTGTTTTTCAGAGAATTCTCTCTCACCTCATTAAAAGGGGGGAGAGGGAAAAGGAAAAGGAAAAGGGGAATAAGAGAAAGGACTTGGAAAGAGGGGGAACTAATACTAAAAAAGGAAAGGCTGTGCATCACAAGTGGGGTCTATAAATTAAATATCAGGGAAGGGGTTCAGGGGGGTAAAGGGAAAAAGCATAATCTGGGGATAATATGATGGCAGGAAATACAGAATTAGTAATGTTAACTGTAAATGTGAATGGGATGAACTCTCCCATCAAATGGGGACTGGATCAAAAGTCAGAACCCTACAATATGTTGTTTACAGGAAACACACTTAAAGCAGGATGATACATAAAGAGTAAAGGTAAAAGGTGGGAGCAGAACCTATTATGTTTCAGGCAAAGGCAAAAAAGCAAGGGTAGCCATCCTTATCTCAGATCAAGCAAAAGCAGTAGTTGATCTAATTAAAAGAGATAAGGAAGGAAACTATATCCTGCTAAAAGGTAGCATAAACAATGAAGCCATAGCAATACTAAACATATATGCACCAAGTGGTATAGCATCTAACTTTCTAAAGGAAAAGTTAAGAGAATTGCAAGAAGAAATAGACAGTAAAACACTAATAGTGGGAGATCTCAACCTTGCACTCTCAGATTTAGACAAATCAAACCACAAAACAAACAAGAAAGAAATTAAAAACGTAAATAGAACATTAGAAAAACTAGGTATGATAGACCTTTGGAGAAAACTGAATGGCAATAGAAAGGAATATACTTTCTTCTCAGCAGTTCATGGATCCTGTACAAAAATTGACCATATATTAGGACATAAAGATCTCAAAATTAAATGCAGGAAGGCAGAAATAATAAATGCCTTCTTCTCAGATCACAATGCAATAAAAGTTACATTCAATAAGAAGTTAGGGGTAAATAGACCAAAAAGTAATTGGAAACTGAATAATCTCATCTTAAAGAATGACTGGGTGAAATAACAAATTATAGAAACAATTAATAATTTCACCCAAAATAATGATTATGATGAGACATCATACCAAAATCTGTGGGATGCAGCTAAAGTGGTAATAAGGGAGAATTTATACCTTTAGAGGCTTATTTGAACAAAATAGAGAAAGAGAAGATTAACGAATTGGGCCTGCAACTTAAAAAGCTAGAAAAAAGACCAAATTAAAAACCCCCAACCAAAAATCAAACTTTAAATACAAAAATTAAAAGGAGAAATCAATAATATTGAAAGTAAAAAAAAAACAAAACTATTGAATTAATAAATAAAACCAAGAGTTGGTTTTATGAAAAAGCCAATAAAATAGATAAACCTTTGGTAAATCTGATCAGAAAAAAGAAAAAAAGAAAGAGGAAAATCAAATTGATAGTCTTACAAATGAAAAGGGGGATCTTTCCACCAATGAAGAGGAAATTAGAGAAATAATAAGGAGTTACTTTGCCCAACTTTATGCCAATAAATTTGATAACTTAAGTGAAATGGATAACTTCCTCCAAAAATATAGGCTCCCTAGATTAACAGAGGAGGAGATAAATTGCTTAAATAGTCCCATTTCAGAAAAAGAAATAGAACAAACTATTAATCAACTCCCCAGGAAAAAATCCCCAGGGTCAGATGGATTCACATGTGAATTCTACCAAACATTTAAAGAACAATTAGCCCCAATGCTATATAAAGCATTTGAAAAAATAGGGGATAAAGGAGTCCTACCAAACTACTTTTATGACACAGACATGGTACTGATAGCTAAACCAGGTCGATTGAATACTGAGAAAGAAAATTATAGACAAATTTCCTTAATGAATATTGATGCTAAAATATTAAATAAGATATTAGCAAAAAGACTTCAGAAAATCATCCCCAGGATAATACACTATAATCAAGTAGGATTTATACCAGGAATGCAGGGCTGGTTTAATATTAGGAAAACTATTAGTATAATTGACTATATTAATAATTAAATTAGTAAAAACCATATGATCATCTCAATAGATGCAGAAAAAACATTTGATCAAATCCAACATCCATTCCTACTAAAAACTCTTGAGAGTATAGGAATAAATGGATTATTCCTTAGAATAATCAGGAGTATATATTTAAGACCGTCAGTAAGCATAATATGCAATAGAAATAAACTGCAACTTTTCCCAGTAAGATCAGGAGTGAAACAAGGTTGCCCACTATCACCATTACTATTCATTATAGTACTAGTAATGCTAGCCTCGGCAATAAGAGTCGAGAAAGAGATTCAAGGAATTAGAGTAGGAAATGAGGAAATCAAACTATCACTCTTTGCAGAGGACATGATGGTGTACTTAGAGAACCCCAAAGACTCTGCTAAAAAGCTATTAGAAATAATTCAGAATTTTAGCAAAGTGGCAGGATACAAAATAAATCCACATAAATCCTCAGCATTTTTATATATCACCAACAAAATGCAACAGCAAGAGATACAAAGAGAAATTCCATTCCAAACAAATGTTGAGAGCATAAAATATTTGGGAATCCATCTACTAAAGAATAGTCAGGAATTATATGAGAAAAATTACAAAACACTTGCCACAAAAATAAAGTCAGATTTAAATAATTGTAAAGACATTCAGTACTCTTGGATAGGCCGAGCGAATATAATAAAGATGACAATACTCCCCAAACTAATCTATTTATTTAGTGCTATACCAATCAGACTCCCAAGAGACTATTTTAATGACCTAGAAAAAATAACAAAATTCATATGGAAGAGTAAAAGGTTGAGAATTGCAAGAGAACTAATGAAAAAAAGTCAGATGAAGGTGGTCTAAGTGTACCTGATCTAAAGCTATAGTATATAGCAGCAGTCACCAAAACCATTTGGTATTGGCTAAGAAATAGATCAGTTGATCAGTGGAACAGATTAGATAAAAAGGATAAAAAAGGGTGCATCTATAGCTATCCAGTCTTTGATAAACCCAAAGATACCAACATTAGGGATAAAAATTCATTATTTGGAAAAAAAAACTGTTGGGAAAACTGGAATTTAGTATGGCAGAAACCAGGGATGGACCCACATTTAACACCACCACATACTAAGATAAGATCAAAATGGGTCCATGATTTAGACATAAAGAATGAGATCATAAATAGATTAGAGGAACAGAGAATAGTCTACCTCTCAGACCTGTGGGGGAGGAAGGAATTTATGACCAGAGGAGAACTAGAGATCATTATTGATCACAAAATAGAAGACTTTGATTACATCAAACTAAAAAGTTTCTGTATAAACAATACTAATGCAAACAAGATTAGAAGGAAAGTAACAAATTGGGAAAATATTTTTAAAGTTAAAGGTTCTGATAAAGATCTCATTTCCAAAATATATAGAGAACTGACCCTAATTTATAAGAAATCAAACTATTCTCTAATTTTTTTTTTGCTGCATTGTCTATTTTATTTTATTTTATTTTATTTTTTTTTTTAAATTTTATTTTATTTTTTATTATATATATATATATATATATATATATATATATATATATATATATATATATTTTTTTTATAATATTATCCCTTGTATTCATTTTTCCAAATTACCCCCCCTCCCTCTATTCCCTCCCCCCGACGACAGGCAATACCATACATTTTACATGTGTTACAATATAGTCTAGGTAAAATACATGTGTGCGAATATCATTTTCTTGTTGCACAATAAACATTAGAATCCGAAGATACATGCAACCTGGGCAGACAGATATTACTGCTAACAATTTTCATTCCCCTCCCAGTGTTTCTTCTCTGGGTGTAGCTGCCTCTGTCCATCATTGATCAACTGGAAGTGAGTTGGATCTTCTTTAGGTTGAAGATTTCCACTTCCATCAGAATACATCCTCATACAGTATTGTTGTTGAAGTGTACAGTGATCTTCTGGTTCTGCTCATTTCACTCAGCATCAGTTGATTTAAGTCTCTCCAGGCCTCTCTATATTCCTCCTGCTGGTCATTTCTTACCGAGCAATAATATTCCATAACCTTCATATACCACAATTTACCCAACCATTCTCCAACTGATGGACATCCATTCATCTTCCAGTTTCTAGCTACAACAAAAAGAGCTGCCACAAACATTTTGGCACATATATGTCTCTTTCCGCTCTTTAGTATTTCTTTGGGATATAATCCCAGTAGTAGCGCTGCTGGGTCAAAGGGTATGCACAGTTTGATAACTTTTTGGGCATAATTCCAGATTGCTCTCCAGAATGGCTGGATTCTTTCACAACTCCACCAGCAATGTATTAGTGTCCCAATTTCCCCACATCCCCTCCAACATTTGTCATTATTTGTTCCTGTCATCTTAGCCAATCTGACAGGTGTGTAGTGGTATCTCAGAGTGGTCTTAATTTGCATTTCTCTGATCAGTAGTGATTTGGAACACTCTTTCATGTGAGTGGATATAGTTTCAATTTCTTCCTCTGAGAATTGTCTGTTCATATCCTTTGACCATTTATCAATTGGAGAATGGTTCGGTTTCTTATAAATTTTGGTCAGTTCTCTATATATTTTGGAAATGAGACCTTTGTCAGAACCTTTGTTTTTAAAAATATTTTCCCAATTTGTTACTTCCCTTCTAATCTTGTTTGCATTAGTATTATTTGTACAGAAACTTTTTAGTTTGATGTAATCAAAATCTTCTATTTTGTGATCAATAATGATCTCTAGTTCTCCTCTGGACATAAATTCCTTCCTCCTCCACAAGTCTGAGAGGTAGACTATTCTCTCTTCCTCTAATCTATTTATTATCTCCCTCTTTATGCCTAAATCATGGACCCATTTTGATCTTATCTTGGTATATGGTGTTAAGTGTGGATCCATATCTAATTTCTGCCATACTAATTTCCAGTTTTCCCAACAGTTTTTTTCCGAATAATGAATTTTTATCCCTAATGTTGGAATCTTTGGGTTTGTCAAAGATTAGATTGCTATAGATGTACCCTTTTTTGTCCTTTGTATCTAATCTGTTCCACTGATCTACCGGTCTATTTCGTAGCCAATACCAAATGGTTTTGGTGACTGCTGCTATATAATATAGCTTTAGATCAGGTACACTTAGACCACCTTCCTCTGAGTTTTTTTTTTCATTAGTTCCCTTGCAATTCTTGACCTTTTATTCCATATGAATTTTGTTGTTATTTTTTCTAGGTCATTAAAATAGTTTCTTGGGAGTCTGATTGGTATAGCACTAAATAAATAGATTAGTTTGGGGAGTATTGTCATCTTTATTATATTCGCTCGGCCTATCCAAGAGCACTGAATGTCTTTCCAATTATTTAAATCTGATTTTATTTTTGTGGCAAGTGTTTTGTAATTTTTCTCATATAATTCCTGACTTTTCTTTGGTAGATGGATTCCCAAATATTTTATACTCTCAACATTTGTTTGGAATGGAATTTCTCTTTGTATCTCTTGCTGTTGCATTTTGTTAGTGATATATAAAAATGCCGAGGATTTATGTGGATTTATTTTGTATCCTGCCACTTTGCTGAAATTTTGAATTATTTCTAGTAGCTTTTTAGCAGAGTCTTTGGGGTTCTCTAAGTATACCATCATGTCATCTGCAAAAAGTGATAGTTTAATTTCCTCATTTCCTACTCTAATTCCTTGAATCTCTTTCTCGGCTCTTATTGCCGAGGCTAGCGTTTCTAGTACTATATTGAATAGTAATGGTGATAGTGGGCAACCTTGTTTCACTCCTGATCTTACTGGGAAAGGTTGCAGTTTATTTCTATTGCATATTATGCTTACTGACGGTCTTAAATATATACTCCTGATTATTCTAAGGAATAATCCATTTATTCCTATACTCTCAAGAGTTTTTAGTAGGAATGGATGTTGGATTTTGTCAAATGCTTTTTCTGCATCTATTGAGATGATCATATGGTTCTTATTAATTTGATTATTAATATGGTCAATTATATTAATAGTTTTCCTAATATTAAACCAGCCCTGCATTCCTGGAAGAAATCCTACTTGATCATAGTGTATTATCTTGGAGATGATTTTCTGAAGTCTTTTTGCTAATATCTTATTTAAGATTTTAGCATCAATATTCATTAAGGAGATTGGTCTATAATTTTCTTTCTCAGTTTTCGATCTACCAGGTTTAGGTATCAGTACCATGTCTGTGTCATAAAAGGAGTTTGGTAGGACTCCTTCATCCCCTATTTTTTCAAATAATTTATATAACATTGGGGCTAATTGTTCTTTAAATGTTTGGTAGAATTCACATGTGAATCCATCTGGCCCTGGGGATTTTTTCCTGGGGAGTTGATTAATAGTTTGTTCTATTTCTTTTTCTGAAATGGGACTATTTAAGCAATTTATCTCCTCCTCTGTTAATCTAGGGAGCCTATATTTTTGGAGGAAGTTATCCATTTCACTTAAATTATCAAATTTATTGGCATAAAGTTGGGCAAAGTAACTCCTTATTATTTCTCTAATTTCCTCTTCATTGGTGGAAAGATCCCCCTTTTCATTTGTAAGACTATCAATTTGATTTTCCTCTTTCTTTTTTTTGATCAAATTTACCAAAGGTTTATCTATTTTATTGGCTTTTTCATAAAACCAACTCTTGGTTTTATTTATTAATTCAATAGTTTTTTTACTTTCAATTTTATTGATTTCTCCTTTTAATTTTTGTATTTCGAGTTTAATTTTTGGTTGGGGGTTTATAATTTGGTCTTTTTCTAGCCTTTTAAGTTGTAAGCCCAATTCGTTAATCTTCTCTTTCTCAATTTTCTTCAAATAAGCCTCAAAAGATTTAAAATTTCCCCTTATTACTGCTTTAGCTGCGTCCCAAAGATTTTGATATGATGTCTCATCATTATCATTATCTTGGGTGAAATTGTTAATTGTTTCTATAATTTGCTCTTTCACCCAGTCATTCTTTAAGATGAGATTATTCAGTTTCCAATTACTTTTTGGTCTATTTACCCCTAACTTTTTACTGAATGTAGCTTTTATTGCATTGTGATCTGAGAAGAAGGCATTTATTATTTCTGCCTTCCTACATTTAATTTTGAGATCTTTATGTCCTAATATATGGTCAATTTTTGTATAGGATCCATGAACTGCTGAGAAGAAAGTATATTCCTTCCTATTGCCATTCAGTTTTCTCCAAAGGTCTATCATACCTAGTTTTTCTAATGTTCTATTTACTTTTTTAATTTCTTTCTTGTTTGTTTTGTGGTTTGATTTGTCTAAATCTGAGAGTGCAAGGTTGAGATCTCCCACTATTATAGTTTTACTGTCTATTTCTTCTTGCAGTTCTCTTAACTTTTCCTTTAGAAAGTTAGATGCTATACCACTTGGTGCATATATGTTTAGTATTGATATGGCTTCATTATTTATGCTACCTTTCAGCAGGATATAGTTTCCTTCCTTATCTTTTTTAAGGAGATCTACTTCTGCTTTTGCTTGATCTGAGATAAGGATAGCTACCCCTGCTTTTTTGGCTTTACCTGAAGCATAATAGGCTCTGTTCCAACCTTTTACCTTTATTCTGTATGTATCTCCCTGCTTTAAGTGTGTTTCCTGTAGACAACATATTGTAGGGTTCTGCTTTTTGATCCAATCTGCTATCCGTCTCCGTTTGATGGGATCGTTCATCCCATTTACATTTACAGTTAAAATTACTAATTCTGTATTTCCTGCCATCGTATTATCCCCAGATTATGCTTTTTTCCCTTGACCCCCCTGATCCCCCTCCCCGATATTTAATTTACAGACCCCCCTTGTGACGCGCAACCCTCCCTCTTTTTTTTTTTTTTTTTTTAGTATCCCTCCCCCCTCCCTCCAAGTCCCTTCACTTATTCTCCTTTTCCTTTCCCCTTTTCCTCTCCCCCCTTTTAATGAGGTGAGAGAAAATTCTCTGAAAAACAAATATGTTAATTATTTACTCTTTGAGCCTCTTCTGATGAGAGTAAGATTCACACAATGATTCTCCCCCTCACTAAGTTCCCTCAGATATGGTGTATTTTCTATGTCTCTTCCTGGGATGTAGTTTCCCTCTTTTTATCACTCCTTCCCCTTTTTCTGAACCGACCTCCTTCCCTTTACTACACCCCCCTTTTTTTCTTTTATATCAGTAAAATCAAATTATCCTTGAGTATTTTTTATATACCCACAACAGAGTTACAGTTGTCAAGGGTTCTGTGTACCTTTTTCTGTTTCTCTTCAGTCTTGTGGATGTAGATCAAATTTTTTGTTTAAGTCTGGTTTTTTTCTTAGAAACATATAGAATTCCTCTGTTTCATTGAATGACCATCTTCTTCCATGGAAAAAGATGCTAAACTTAGCTGGGTAGTTCATTCTTGGTTGCAGTCCTTGATCTTTTGCCTTTCGGAATATCAGGTTCCAGGCCCTTCTATCTTTTAATGTGGAGGCAGCCAGATCTTGGGTGACCCTTATTGTGGTACCTTGGTATTTAAATTGTTTTTTTCTAGCTGCTTGCAGGATTTTCTCCTTTGTGTGGTAATTCTGCAGCTTAGCCACAATATTCCGTGGTGTTCTTTTTTTAGGGTCTATTTCAGAAGGAGTTCGATGAATTCTTTCCACATCTACTTTCCCTTCTGTTTCTATTATCTCTGGACAGTTCTCTTTGATAATTTCCTGTAAAATAGAATCTAGGCTCTTTTTTTGGTCATAGTTTTCTGGAAGTCCAATAATCCGCAGATTATCTCTCCTAGATCTATTTTCCAGGTCTATAGATTTTCCCAGTAAGTATTTGACGTTGTTCTCCAGCTTCTCATTTTTTTTGTTTTGTTTGACTGATTCTTGGGTTCTCTGTGAATCATTCATTTCTATTTGTTCCATCCTGACTTTTAAGGAGTTATTTTCTTCTTTCACAGTTTTTAGTTCTTTTTGTAAATGCCCAATTTCGTTTTTAAATGAATTATTTTGCTTTATTGAATTTTTTTCCATTTCCCTAATTTTTTTTTGAGAATTATTTTCTTTTTCCAATTCAGAAATTCTATTTTCTTGAGACTTTTTTATTTTTTCCAATTCAGAAATCCTACTTTCCTGTGTTTTTTTAACCTTTTCTAATTCACTAATTTTGTTTCCCTGCATCTCCTGTGAATTCTTTATTTTTTCCAACTCCAATTTCAGGACATTGTTATTCTCTATCATAACTTCCCTTTCCTTTCCCCATTTTTCTTCGATCTCCCTCAATTTTTTTTAAGAGCTTCTTCTAGGAGAGAGTTATGTGATGGGGGGCAGGAATCGTTCCCCTTTAGGTTGTTGTCTACTGATTCTCTGCTGTCAACTTCCTCGGGGTTGGATACCCACTCTTTCTCTGTATAGAAGGAATCTATGGTTTTTCTAGCTTTTTTGCTCATACTTAAAAAAATCTTTTGGGGTCTGTCCCTGGGGTAGGAAATTATTTACTTCTTTACCAGCTTCCTCCCAGACTGGATGGATGCAGTGGCCCCTGCGCCTGAGCTAAGAGAGAGCTCTGGGAGAGTGTTCCCCACCCCCTCCCTGGAGGTGCCTCAGAGTTGATTAGCACTACTGTGCTTCGAGGGCGTAGAATAGTGAAGACAGCACGAAGCCCAGCCTATGTGTCCGGGTGGGGAGTGGATGTCTGCAGCAGGTGACGTGAAAAGCCCCTGCGCTCAAACTGGAAGTGTCTGCCAGAAACCGCGGTCCCTAGTTCAAAGGTTCTGCTTCTCTGGGACTTCCTGGAGCTGAGTTCCACTCCCTCCAGCTAAACTAGGCAGTGTGTGTTGCCTTGGGCCGTATCCACCCACTTGTCAGTCTCTTAACTATTCTCAGGAGGTAGCTGAGGCCACACCCCCTGGTGCCAAGAGCTCTGCTGAGTCACCCCCCGGATCGGGGAAAATCCAATTTGAGTTTTAAAATATTTTGGCTCTCTCTTCTGAACTGCCAAATAATTAGCAGAGAAGAGCCAACAGCCTGTGCCAGACTCCTTTACCTCAGTGGCTTCTCTGATCCCAGAGCCCCTCCCGGCGCAATGGGCGCAGTGTGCCCCCACCCCACCGCCAGTGCTGGTCTCTCTCATTCCTCCCCCGAGAACTGACCCCTCCTGTTGAAACTCCAGATCCTCCTCAGCTGGCAAGTCGTGCCTCCAGTCCCTGTGGTATCCATCAGTCCTGAGCTAATTTTGAGACTCAATCTATCTAATTGGTTGTGAGGGAGTGAGGACGCCCACTGAGTCGTGTGTTTCCTCTCTGCCATCTTGGCTCCGCCCCGCCCAAACTATTCTCTAATTGATAAATGGTCAAAAGATATGAATAGACAATTCTCAGATGATGAAATTGAAATTTTATCTACTCATATGAAAGAGTGTTCCAAATCACT
Source organism: Sminthopsis crassicaudata (assembly GCF_048593235.1). Lineage (NCBI taxonomy): Eukaryota > Metazoa > Chordata > Mammalia > Dasyuromorphia > Dasyuridae > Sminthopsis > Sminthopsis crassicaudata. The sequence goes on from NC_133619.1 coordinate 92,100,893, forward strand.
ACTGATCAGAGAAATGCAAATTAAGACAACTCTGAGGTACCACTACACACCTGTCAGATTGGCTAAGATGACAGGAACAAATAATGATGAATTTTGTAAGGGATGTGGGAAAACTGGGACACTGTTACATTGTTGATGGAGTTGTGAAAGAATCCAGCCATTCTGGAGAGCAATTTGGAACTATGCCCAAAAAATTATCAAACTGTGCATACCCTTTGACCCAGCATTGCTGTTATTGGGCTTATATCCCAAAGAAATACTAAAGAGCAGAAAGGGACCTGTGTGCCAAAATGTTTATGGCAGCTCTTTTCATAGTGTCTAGAAACTGCGACATGAATGGATGTCCATCAATTGGAGAATGGTTGGGTAAATTATGGTATATGAAGGTTATGGAATATTATTTCTCTGTAAGAAATGACCAGCTGGAGTAATACAGAGAGGCTTGTAGAGACTTACATCAACTGATGCTGAGTGAAATGAATCAAACCAGAAGATCGCTGTACACTTCAATGTTGTATGAATATGTATTCTGATGGAAGTGGATATCTTCAACATAAAGAAGATCCAACTCACTTCCAGTTGATCAATGATGGACAGAAACAACTACACCCAGAGAAGAAACACTGGGAAGTAATTGCGATGGTCCGGTCTAGCTCCTCTGAAGGGCTCAGAATAAGTCCTTGTCAGGATAAGGAAAAGACCTTGCCCCATGTGTGGATGCCAAATGTAATGTGCTATTGTCTCCAGAAACTGCTGATTGCTCTCTGTGAGGAGATCTGCTTTGTCAACTCAAATCTCTTGGACAGATTCTTCTTCCTGTATAGAACCTTTGTCTCGAGACAGTTGCCATTAACTCTCATTCAGAGAAGTGACTTCCCTTCCTGCAGAGAGCCACATCAAGCCTGGACTAAAGCAGAGGCTCTCTATCTCTGGAGTGCAGCCCTCTTTATCCTCTTAGAGAATGGGCGTGGGATAATGCAAGGGCTTCTGGGAAGAACCACTTCAACCAGTGAGCTTACTCCTCCCAAGCATGCAAGCTCTTCCCTAGGAATTCACAAGTCAAACTACCAGGAAAGGCCAGAACTAGAAAATTGTCAAGTACCAACTTAGCACTTAGTAAAAACCCATTATCTCATTATCTCATTAGCATTTAGTAAGAACCTAACAGGAAGTGAATGTAAATTGTTAGCACTATTGTCTATCTACCCAGGTTACTTATACCTTCGGAATCTAATACTTAATGTGCAACAAGAAAATTGTATTTACACACATATATTGTATCTAGGTTATACTGTAACACATGTAAAATGTATGAGATTGCCTGTCATTGGGGGGAGGGAGTGGACAGAGGGAGGGGATAATTTGGAAAAATGAATACAAGGGATAATGTTATAAAAAAAATTACTCATGCATATATAATGTCAAAAATTATAAAAAAATAATAATTTTAATAGATAAACAAAAAAAAAAAGAAAACTATTAAGTAACAATTTTTTTATTGTTTTGCTGCATTTTTATTTATTTTGTTAAACATTTCCAAATTACATTTTAATCTGATTCCTGGTTTAGTACTTTTTTTGGCTGCTTATGTCTCCTGGCCTATGAGTATGACAACTCGGACCTAGATTCTTGTTTTATTATAAGAGATTACCTCTGCTTCATATACATATATATATATATATATATATATATATATATATATATATATGTCAGGAAACATCCTTTCTCTATACACACACAGTCCATAGTGAACTGATATTCACCATATCAAACAGTCTAACCCCCTTATTTTGCAAAGTTAACAAGTTAGAGACTTCAGAGTCAAGAGGCTAAATGATTTACAGAAAAACACTTAAGTAGTACTAAGCAAAGGTATGATATGAAATCACATTCTCTGATTCAAGAGCTAGAACTGTTTTTACAGATGCTATATTATGTTCTTCCTGGATTATAACACTCTGATTTACAGAAAATAAATTTCTTGGCTTGCAGTTCTAGTCTTAGCTATTCTAGTCAATAAATGCAAATTATTTTATATAGTGAGATTTCCTTTTTCATCACCTTTAAAACTAAAGGATCATAAACTTAAATACCTATTAGTTGCAACAATTTATGTTTCTGTGACTTTTGATTAGGCTGAAAATTTATTTCAGAATTTGGAAGGAGGCAAAAACAAACAAACAAACAAAAAAAAAACAAAAAAAAACAAGCAAGCACAAATCTGAAAAATAAACTCAGTTGCTTCAGCCTCTTTGTTTTCTATTTACCATAAATTCATTTTTCATATTTCACTGAGTCAAATAAAGCATGTGTTCTCCCCAGGGGGAAAATAATATATTTCCAAAAGCTCTATTAAAAATACTCTATATTTCTCACAAAAAAAATAAATAAATGACTATTTTTGTGCTTTAAAGACTAATTTAGTTTTGTATTTTTGTTTAACACACTTACATTAAAACAAATAACTTTTCACATCATTATTCTGCAACTTCTACACTATATATATGACAGGAAAATAAAGAAATCAACAGATACGTATGCAGGATTCAGTATGTAATTTTAACTTACTTCATCTTTTTAAACACCATAAAATAAATCCATATATATTATCTATATTTTATTATAATTTATCATATATTATGTTATTATGTATGTACTTAAATAGGTATACTGTCACTAAACCTGTTTATTTTTGTACTGAACATTTCTTTGGAACTTGTTCTAAATTGCAGTAATGTCTAAATAAGTTCTTAGCTTTGACCTTCATTGGAGTTTTAGACATTGTTCTAAAAATGAGACAAAGTGTGAATGCAGTGAAACATTGATTGATCTAGTACACCCTGTGCAATTTATTTTCCTTAAGTGATAAAATGAAAAAATATATATATATATATATATATATATATCTATATATATATATCATTATTATGTCTTTAAGATATCTGATGAATTTTGAAAAGCAGCCATTTACTTTTGAATCATGAAAATTTTGTTCCTGTTAATAATATCCAGTCTTAACTCTCCTGTAATAATTTTCATCTCACTTCAAATAACTGAGAAAGATAGATGAACAAAATATAAATATTCAAAGTTTATTTTCCCCCACATTTTTACAGAGAGTAAATTAATGCTAAACACAGGATTCAACTGTCCTTTTCATACTGTTTCCTCTCCCCGTTTTTTTTTTAAAGATTCTTGAAATGTCCAAAAAAAAAAAAAAAAAAAAAAAAAAAAAGAGAGAGAATAGAAAGCTAACTTTATGGTCAAAGAGATCTGAGTTTTAAATCTTGATTAGGATTTAGACTTCATTTGTGAACCACAACAAGTTGCATAATTTCTCAGTGCCCCCATGCAACTCCCTAAGATTATGAGTTGCTAAAATTCTAAAACAAACTTTGCTTTTATAGAGGTAGTTTCTCACATGAAGCATATTACATATTTGTTTATTCACAATCATAAAAGTACGTTGCACATTTCCATGCTTAAAAATTTCAAATAATATGATTACTTTTATGTGAGCATTTCACCCATTTGCATGCATTGCACCCTTCCATAATCCCTTAGTTTGTGTGATTCTATCCACACCTTTCTAAGAACTTTCTCTAAATGATCTGTTGAATGTGCAGAGAGCCATCTGATAAGATTTTAATGTCTTGCGTGTACTGATGTATATGCATCCTTTATCTCTCATTTTCAAAAAATGAAAAGCCATGACATACACATATGCCTGTACAAGTAATTACACATGCACTTATTTGTTATGAACAGAAAATATTGAGTTTAATTTCCACATATTTACATGTTTAAAATAAATTTAAGGGAAAATAATATATTGGCCTAAAATCTCATAATTTTTATGATTAGTTATAGTGTTTTATTTTTTCAAATTTATGTTAGAATACAAATATGACACTAAATTTTGCACTGCTCCTTTAAATAAAAAAGGCTGAAGAGAAGAGGCCATTCATTACATTTGTATGAGTATGTCAGATTTATGAAAATAGAATGATGAGGGACTTTTGGCCAAGATGGGAGCATGGAGGCAGACAGTTGCTTGAGCTCTGCGTTTTCTCTCAGACCTTACTTCATGACAAGCCTCAGAATTAAAGCTTGCCCGGAAAAGAAACCCACAAATAATCACCAACAGAAGACATCCTTGAAATTCACCAGAAAAGATCTGTGTTTTCTCAGTGGAGGGTTGGACAGACTAAGTGCAGACTGAGGGCAGGCAGCAAGAGAGAGACAGGCAGCTCACACAGTTCAGACCAGAAGGGGGAAGAGTTCAATCTCTTCCATTTATGTGAAAAGACTTTTATGGCGGTGTGGATACTCTGTCTTGGCAGCAAGCCAAGAGCAGCAGAGAAAGCATAATTACCGGAGGTGAAGAATAAAACCCCAGAAAGCTAGCATATCTTGGGACCCGGCCACCCCCACCTCCACCTGGAGTGACTCAGCCGGTTCTTAGAGCCTCAGAGCACAGATTCAGTGCAGCCATCTCTGTCCTGTTAGTGCCTCACTGCTGTCTCCCTCAGTCTCTAGAAAAAGCTCAATAATACCATCCAGCCCTATCCCCCCAAAAACAAAGAGACCAATTGTTTCTCTTGTCAATGTTTTCTTTAAGATCTGCTCTGACAAAATGAACAAAAAATTCAAAAGGGCTCTAACCATTGAAATATTCTGTATGGCAAGAGAGCAGACTTCAAATACTGAGTACACTAAAAGCAGATTGTCTCCAGAGGAATCCCCTAAGGAGGATATAAGCTGAACCTCAATACAAAAGAATCTCATAGAGGAAATCACAAAGGCTCTCACAAGAGAGCTAGAAGAGAAAGGATAAAAGGAAAGGGAATCTTGACAAGAGAGCCTGGAGAAGTCATTCCATGCATTTAAAGAGTGGATAAAGAAAACAAATCATTGAGAAATAAAATTAGTGAATTAGAAAAGGTAAACAATTCCAAGGAAAACAGGATTAGTTAGTTGGAAAAATAAAACAGTTCTTTAAAAAATAAAATGGATGAAATAGAAAAAAATTCCATAAAAGAAAAAAAAGTCACTTAAGAACTCAATTGGACAATTACAAAAAGATGTAAAAATAGTGAGTGAAGAAAATGCAATATTGAAAATTAGACTCGAATAAGTAGAAATGAATGACTCAAGGAGAAACCAAGAAGTAGTCAAGCAAAACCAGAAAAACGAAACAATTGAAAAGAATATCAAGTAACTTATTGGAAAGACAACAGACCTGGAAAACAGATCCAGGAGAGACAATTTGAGAATAATCAGACTCCCTGAAAAATGTGAGGAAAAAAAGAGCCTGGAAATTATTTTCCAGGAAATTTCAAATGGAACTGCCCAGATCTTTTGGAAACAGAGGGTAAATTAGACATTGAAAAAATTCAACGATCACCTACTGAAAGGGACCCTAAAATGAAAATGCCAAGAAACATACTGGCCAAGTTCAAGAACCATCAGAAAAAGGAAAAAATACTGGAAGCTGCTAGAAAAAAGAAATTCAGATATGGAGGAGCCACAATAAGGATAACCCAGGAACTAGCAGCTTCCACATTAAAAGAATGAAGGGCCTGGAACATGATATTCTGAAAGGCTAAGGAAATTGATACACAGCCAAGAATAACTTACCCAGCAAAAATGAGCATCATTTTCCAGGGAAGAAGATGGACATTTAATGGAATAAATGAATTCCATCTATGCTCGATGAAAAAAAAAAAAAACAAAAAAAAAACAGATCTACACAAAATGTTTGATCTTCAAATACAGAACTCAAGAGATTTCTAAAAAGGTAAAAAGAAATCTTATGAACTATATTTCTGCCACATGTAAAGAACACATATATAATTTGTCTTAGAAACTAGAGGTGGAAAGGAAAGTTATCATAAAAAGGGTAAAGTGGTGTTACTACATCTCAAGAAGAGGCAAAGGTAATGTATTATATTTGAGAGAAAGAAAGGAGGGAGATGAACATAGTGTGTATCAATAGACATATTCGATTTATGGTGAAACTTCTTCCACTTCATTGAAAAATGAAAGGGAAGGAGTAAGCTAAGGGGAAGGGAATACAGAAATTGTGAGGAAAAGGGGTAAAATAAGGGGAGGAACTTTAAGGTGGGGGAGGGATCCTAAAAAGGGAGGGCTGTGAAAAGCAAGTGCTGTTCACAAGTTTAATACTGGGTAGGGGGGTAAGAGGGAAGGAAAGGAGAAAAGCATAAGCAGGGTTAATAGGATGGCAAGCAATACAGAATTAGTCATTCTAACCAAAAATGTGAATGGGGCAAACTGCCTCATAAAGAGGAAGGAGTTAGCAGACTGGATTAAAAGTCAGAATCCTGCCATAATTTGTTTACAGGAAACACACGTGAAAAAGTGTGATATAGTCAAACTAAAAGTAAAAGGGTGGAGCAGAATCTTCCATGCTTCAGGTAAAGCCAAAAAAGCAGGGGTAGCCATCCTGCTCTCTGATCAAGCAAAAACAAAAATTGATCTAAGTAAAAGTGATAAGGAAGGGCATTATATCCTGCTAATGAAGCAGTATCAATATTAAACATATATGCACCAAGTGGTGCAGCATCTAAATTCTTAAAAGAGAAATTAAGAGAGCTGCAAGAAGAAATAGATAGCAAAACTATAATAGTGGGAGATCTCAACCTTGCACTGTCAGAATTAGATAAATCAAACCCCAAAATAAGAAAAAGTCAAAGAGGTAAATAGAATACTAGAAAAGATTGATATGATAAATCTTTGGTGAAAGCTAAATGGAGACAGAAAGGAGTATACTTTCTTCTCAACAGTTCATGGAACCTATACAAAAATTGATCATATACTAGGGCATAAAAACCTAAAAATCAAATGCAGTTAGGCAGAAATAGTAAATGCTTCAGACCACAATGCAATTAAAATTACATATAATAAAAAGCCAGGGGAAAATAGAACAAAAAATAATTGGAAACTAAATAATCTTATACTAAGGAATGATTGGGTAAAACAGCAAATCATAGACATAATTAATAATTTCACCCAAGAAAAGGAAAATAATGAGACATCACAGAAAAATGTGTGGGATACAGCCAAAGCAGTAATAAGGGGAAGTTTTATATTTCTACAGGCCTACTTGCATAAAATAGAGAAAGAAAAGGTCAACAAATTGGGCTTACAACTAAAAATGCTAGAAAAGGAAAAAATTAAAAACCCCCAGACAAACACAAAACTTGAAATTCAAAAAATAAAAGGTGAGATTAATAAAATTGAAAGTAAAAATACTATTGAATCAATTAATAAAACTGAGTTGGTTCTATGAAAAAAAAAAAAAAAACAAAATAGACAAACCCTTAGTAAACCTGATTAAAAACAGGAAAGAGAAAAAACAAATTGTTAGTCTTGAAATGAAAAGGGAAAACTCACCATTAATGAAGAGGAAATTAGAACAATAGTTAGGAGCTACTTTGCTCAACTTTATGCCAATAAATTCGATAACTTAAATGAAATGGAATAATACCTTCAAAAATATAGCTTACCCAGATTAACAGAGGAAGAAGTAAATAGTCTAAATAGTCTCATTTCAGAAAAAGAAATAGAACAAGCTATTAACTAACTCCCTAAGAAAAAATCCTCAGGGCCAGATGGATTTATATGTTTATTCTATCAAACATTTAAAGAACAATTAGCCCCGATATTATATAAAGCATATGAAAAAATAGGGGATGAAGGAGTCCTACCAAACTCTTTTTATGACACAGACATGGTACTGATAGCTAAACCAGGTAGATCGAAAACTGAGAAAGAAAATTATAGACCAATTTCCTTAATGAATATTGATGCTAAAATCTTAAATAAGATATTAGCAAAAAGACTTCAGAAAATCATCCCCAGGACAATACACTATGATCAATTAGGATTTATACCTGGAGTGGAGGGCTGGTTTAATATTAGGAAAAATATAAGTATAATTGACGATATTAATAATCAAATTAATAAAAACCATTTGATCATCTCAATAGATGCAGAAAAAGTATTTTATAAAACCCAACATCCATTCCTACTAAAAATGCTTGAGAGTATAGGAAATAGACTATTCCTTAAAATAATAAGGAACATATATTTAAAACCATCAGTAAACATCATATGTAAAGACGATAAACTGGAAACTTTCCCTGTAAGTTCAGGAGTGAAACAAGGTTGCCCACTATCAACATTACTGTTCAATATAGTACTAGAAACGCTAGCCTAGGCCATAAGAGCCGAGAAAGAGATTCAAGGAATTGGAGTAGGAAATGAGGAAATCAAACTATCACTCTTTGCGGATGATATGATGGTATACTTAGAGAACCCCAAAGACTATGCTAAAAAAGCTATTAGGAATAATTCAGAAGTTTAGCAAAGTTGCAGTATAAAAAATATGTCCACATAAATAATCAGCATTTTTATGCATTAGAAACACATTCCAAGAGCAAGAGATACAAAGAGAAATTCCATTCAGAATAACTGTCATTAGTATAAAATATTTGGGAATATATCTACCAAAAGAAAGTCAGGAATTATATGAGTAAAATTACAAAACACTTGCCACAAAAATAAAATTAGATTTGAATAATTGGAAAGACTTTGAGTGCTCTTAGATAGGCCGAGCAAATATAATTAAGATGACAATACTCACTAAATTAATCTATTTATTTAGTGCTATACCAATCAGACTCAAAAGGAACTATTTTAATGACCTAGAAAAAATAACAACAGAATTTATATGGAACAACAAAAGGTAGAGAATTTCAAGGGAAACAATGAAAAGAAAAAAACAAATGAAAGTAGTCTAATTGTACTTGATCTATAACTATATTATAAAGCAACAGTCACCAAAACCATTTGGTATTGGCTAAGAAATAGACTAGTTGATCAGTGGAATAGGTTAGGTTCATAGGGCAAAATAGTGAATAAAAATAGCAATCTAGTGTTTGACAAACCCAAAGATCCCAACTTTTGGGATAAGAATTCATTGTTTGACAAAAACTACTGGGAAAAGTGGAATTTAGTATGGCAGAAACTAGGCATGGACCCACATTTAACACCACCACATACTAAGATAAGATCAAAATGGGTCCAAGATTTAGGCATACAGGACAAGATCATAAATAAATTAGAAGAATGTAGGATAGATTACCTCTCAGACTTGTGGAGGAGGAAGGAGTTTGTGTCCAAAGGAGATCATTATTGATCACAAAATAGAAAATTTTGATTACATCAAATTAAAAAGTTTTTGCACAAACAAACTAATGCAAACAAGATTAGAAGGGAAGTAACAAATTGGGAAAACATTTTTACAGTTAAAGGTTCTGATAAAGGCCTCATCTCCAATATATACAGAGAATTAACTTTAATTTATAAGAAATCAAGCCATTCTCCAATTGATAAATGGTCAAAGGATATGTACAGACAATTTTCAGATGATGAAATTCAAACTATTAATTAAAACTAAGAGAGTGTTTTAGGGGACTTCTGGCCAAGATGGTGGCGTGGAGGCAGACAGCTGCTTGAGCTCCATGCTTTCTCTTAAGACTTACTTCATGACAAGCCTCAGAGTTAATACTTGACCAGAAAAGAAACCCACAAATAATCACCAAGATAAGACATCCTTGAAATTCACCAAAGAAGGTCTGTATTTGCTCGGGGGAGGGTAGAACAGACTGGGTGCAGACTGAGGGCAGGCAACTAGTGTGAGACAGACAGCTCACACAGCTCAGACTGGAGGGGGCAGAAGTACAATCTCTGCCGTTTCTGTGAAAATGCTTTTACCCCAGTGTGAAAGTTCCGTCTTGACAGCAAGCCAGGAGCAGCAGAGAGGGTGTAAACACTGGAGGTGAAGATTAAAACCCAGTAAAGCTAGCATCTCTCAGAACCGGCCACCCCCAACCCCCACCTGGACTGACTCAGGGCGTTACAGAGCTTCAGAGTACAGACTCGGTGCAGCCATCACTTTCCTGTTAGTGGCTCTTTGCTGCCCTACCCCCAGTCTGTAGAGGAAGCCCATTAACACCATCCAGCCCCATCACCCCAAAAACAGACTTATTGTTTCTCTTGTCAATTTGTTTTCTTCGATTTCGCTCTTGACAAAATGAATAAAAAATTCAAAAGGGCTCTAACCATTGACAGCTTCTTTATGGAGAGAGAGCAGACTTCAAATACTGAGGACACTAAAAACAGACTGTCCCCAGAGGAATCCCCTAAGGGGGATATGAGCTGCTCCTCAATACAAAAGAATCTCATAGAGGAAATCAAAAAGGCTCTCACAAGAGAGCTAGAAGAGAAATTGGAAAAGGAAAGGGAAGCTTGGAAAGAGAGCCTGGAGAAGTTATCCACAGTGGATAAAGAGATCAAATCATTGAGAAATAAAATTAGTGAATTAGAAAAGGCAAACAACTCAAAGGAAAACAGGATTAGTGAGCTGGAAAAGGTAAACAACTGCAAGGAAAACAGGATTAATGAGCTGGATAAAGAAATCAGCTCTCTAAAAAATAAAATGGAAAAAAAAATCCATAGAAGAAAAAAACTCACTAAAAAACACAATTGGACAATTACAAAGAGATATAAAAAAAGTGAGTGAAGAAAATACATCATTGAAAATTAGACTGGAACAAGTAGAAATGAATGACTCAAGGAGAAACCAAGAGATAGTCAAGCAAAACCAGAGAAAGTAAACAATTGAAAAGAATGTTAAATACCTTATTAGAAAGACAACAGACCTGGAAAACAGATCCAGGAGAGACAATTTGAGAATAATCAGAATCCCTGAAAAATGTGAGGAAAAAAAGAGCCTGGACACTATTTTCCAGGAAATTTCAAATAGAACTGCCCAGACATTTGGGAAACAGAGGGGAAAATAGACATTGAAAAAACTTCATCAATCACCTACTGAAAGGGACCCTAAACTCAAAACGCCAAGAAATATAGTGGCCAAGTTCAAGAACCATCAGACAAAGGAAAAAATACTGGAAGCTGCTAGAAAAAATGAATTCAGATATGGAAGAGCCACAATAAGGATAACCCAGGATCTAGCAGCGTCTACATTAAAATAATGAAGGGCCTGGAATATGATATTATGAAAGGCTAAGGAACTTGGTGTGCAGCCAAGAATAATTTACCCAGAAAAAATGAGCATCATTTTCCAGGGAAGAAGATGGACATTTAACGAAATAAATGAATTCCATCTATTCTTGATGAAAAAACCAGACCTACATAAAATGTTTGATCTTCAAGTACAGAACTCAAAAGATTTCTAAAAAGTAAAAAAGAAATCTTGAGAACTATACTTCTGCCAAAAAATATGTAAAGAACATATGAACAATTTGTCTTAGAAACTAGAGGTGGAAAGGAAATTATATCATAAAAAAGTGTATAGTGGTGGTACTACATCTCATGAAGAGGCAAAGGTAACATATTATATCTGAGAGAAAGAAAGCAGGGAGATGAACATAGTGTGTATCAATAGACATATTCGATTTATGGTGAAACTTCTTCCACTTCATTGAAAAGTGAAAGGTAAGGAGTAAGCTAAGGGGAAGGGAATACAGAAATTGTGAGGAAAAGGGGTAATATAAGGGGAGGAACTTTAAGGTGGGGGAGGGATCCTAAAAAGGGAGGGCTGTGAAAAGCAAGTGGTGTTCACAAGTTTAATACTGGGTAGGGGGGTAAGAGGGAAGGAAAGGGGAAAAGCATAAGGAGGGTTTAATAGGATGGCAAGCAATATAGAATTAGTCCTTCTAACCATAAATGTGAATGGGGCAAACTGCCTCATAAAGAGGAAGCAGTTAGCAGACTGGATTAAAAGTCAGAATCCCACGATATGTTGTTTACAGGAAACATACCTGAAACAGGGTGATACATTCAAACTAAAAGTGAAAGGGTAGAGCAGAATCTATTATGCTTCAGGCAAAACCAAAAAAGCAGGAGTAGCCATCCTCATCTCAGATCAAGCAAAAACAAAAATTGATCTAATTAAAAGAGATAAGGAAGGGCATTATATTCTGCTAATGGGTAGCATCAATAATGAAGCAGTATCAATATTAAACATATATGCACCAAGTGGTGCAGCATCTAAATTCTTAAAAGAGAAATTAAGAGAGCTGCAAGAAGAAATAGATAGCAAAATTATAATAGTGGGAGATCTCAACCTTTCACTGTCAGAATTAGATAAATCAAACCCCAAAATAAGAAAAAGTCAAAGAGGTAAATAGAATACTAGAAAAGTTTGATATGATAGATCTTTGGTGAAAGCTAAATGGAGACAGAAAGGAGTATACTTTCTTCTCAGCACTTCATGGAACCTATACAAAAAATTGATCATATACTAGGGCATAAAAACCTCAAAATCAAATGCAGTAAGGCAGAATTAGTAAATGCATCATTTTCAGACCACAAAGCAATCAAAATTACATTTAATAAAAAGCCAAGGGAAAATAGACCAAAAAAATAATTGGAAACTAAATAATCTTATACTAAAGAATGATTGGGTAAAACAGCAAATCCTAGACATAATTAATAACTTCACCCAAGAAAATGACAATAATGAGACACCATTCCAAAATGTCTGGGATACAGCCAAAGCAGTAATAAGGGGAAGTTTTATATCTCTACAGGCCTACTCGCATAAAATAGAGAAAGAGAGGGCCAACGGATTGGGCTTAAAATTAAAATTGCTAGAAAAGGAACAAATTAAAAACCCCAGACAAACACAAAACTTGAAATTCAAAAAATAAAAGGTGAGATTAATAAAATTGAAAGTAAAAAAAAAACAAACAAAAAAAAAAAACTATTGAATTAACTAATAAAACTAAGAGTTGGTTCTTTGAAAAAACCAACAAAATAGACAAACCCTTAGTTAACCTGATTAAAAAAAGGAAAGAGAAAAAACAAATTTTTAGTCTTGAAAATGAAAAGGGTGAACTCACCACTAATGAAGAGGAAATTAGAACAATAGTTAGGAGCTACTTTGCTCAACTTTATGCCGATAAATTCAACAACTTAAGTGAAATGGAAGAATACCTTCAAAAATATACCTTGCCCAGAATAAGAGAGGAAGAAGTAAATAGTCTAAATAGTCCCATCTCAGAAAAAGAAATAGACCAAGCTATTAACCAACTTCCTAAGAAAAAGTCCCCAGGACCAGATGGATTTACATGTGAATTCTACCAAATATTTAAAGAACACCTAACTCCAATGCTATGTAAACTATTTGAAAAAATAGGGATGGAAGGAGTCCTACCAAATTCCTTCTATGACACAGACATGATACTGATACCTAAACCAGGTATATCAAAAACTGAGAAAGAAAACTATAGACCAATTTCCTTAATGAAAATTGATACTAAAATCTTAAATAAGATATTAGCAAATAGACTTCAGAAAATCATCCCCAAGATAATACACTATGACCAAGTGGGATTTATATCAGGAATGCAGGGCTGGCTTAATATTAGGAAAAATATAAGTATAATTGACCATATTAATAATCAAATTAATAAAAACCATATGATCATCTCAATAGATGCAGAAAAAGCATTTGATAAAATCCAACATCCATTCCTACTAAAAACACTTGAGAGTATAGGAATAAATAGATTATTCCTTAGAATAATCAGGAGCATATATTTAAGACTGTCAGGAAGCATAATATGCAATAGAAATAAACTGCAACCTTTCCCAGTAAGATCAGGAGTGAAACAAGGTTGCCCACTATCACCATTACTATTCAATATAGTACTAGAAACGCTAGCCTCGGCTATAAGAGCCGAGAAAGAGATTCAAGGAATTAGAGTAGGAAATGAGGAAATCAAACTATCACTCTTTGCAGATGACATGATGGTATACTTAGAGAACCCCAAAGAATCTGCTAAAAAGCTATTAGAAATAATTCAGAATTTTAGCAAAGTGGCAGGATACAAAATACATCCTCATAAATCCTCAGCATTTTTATATATCACCAACAAAATGCAACAGCAAGAGATACAAAGAGAAATTCCATTCAAAATAACAGTCGATAGTATAAAATATTTGGGAACATATCTACCAAAGGAGAGTCAGGAATTATATGAGCAAAATTACAAAACACTTGCCACAAAAATAAAGTGAGATTTACATAACTAGAAAGACATTCAGTGCTCTTGGTTAGGCCGAGCAAATATAATTAAGGTGACAATACTCCCTAAACTAATCTATTTATTTAGTGCTATACCAATCAGACTTCCAAGAAACTATTTTAATAACCTAGAAAAAATAACAACATAATTCATATGGAACAACAGAAGGTCAACAATTTCAAGGGAAGTAATGAAAAAAAATTAAGTGAAGGTGGTCTAGCTGTACCTGATCTAGAACTGTTTTATAAAGCAACAGTCAACAAAAGCAATTGGTATTAGCTAAGAAATAGACTAGTTGATCAGTGGCATAGGTTATGTTCACAGGGCAAGATAGTGAATAAAAATAGCAATCTAGTGTTTGACAAACCCAAAGATCCCAACTTTTGGGATAAGAATTCATTGTTTGACAAAAACTGCTGGGAAAACTGGAAATTAGTATGGCAGAAACTAGGCATGGATCCACATTTAACACCACATACTAAGATTAGATCAAAATGGATCCAAGATTTACGCATAAAGAATGAAATCATAAATAAATTGGAGGAACATGGGATGGTTTAGCTCTCAGACTTGTGGAGGAGGAAGGAGTTTCTGTCCAAGAAAGAACTAGAGACCATTATTGATCACAAAATAGAAAATTTTGATTACATCAAATTAAAATGTTTCTGCAAAAACAAAACTAATGGAAACAAGATTAGAAGGGAAGTAACAAATTGGGAAAACATTTTTACAGTTAAAGGTTCTGATAAAGGCCTCATCTCCAAAATATACAGAGAATTGACTTTAATTTATAAGAAATTAAGCCATTCTCCAATTGATAAATGGTCAAAGGATATGAAGACAATTTTCAGATGATGAAATTAAAAGTATTTCCACTCATATGAAAGAGTGTTCCAAATCACTATTGATCAGAGAAATGCAAATTAAGACAACTCTGAGATATCATTACACACCTGCCAGATTGGCTAAGATGACAGGAACAAATAACGATGAATGTTAGAGGGGCTGTGGGAAAACTGGGACACATTCATTGTTGGTGGAGTTGTGAAAGAATCCAACCATTCTGGAGAGCATTCTGGAATTATGCCCAAAAAGTTATCGAAATATGCATACCCTTTGACCCAGCCATATTACTACTGGGCTTATATCCCAATGAAATACTAAAGAAGGGAAAGGGACCTTTATGTGCCAAAATCTTTATGGCAGCCCTTTTCATAGTGGCTAGAAGCTGGAAGATGAATAGATTTCCATCAATTGGAAAATGGTTGGGTAAATTATTGTATATGAATGTTATGGAATATTATTGTTCTGTAAGAAATGACCAACAGGAGGAATACAGAGAGGCTTGGAGAGACTTATATCAACTGATGCTAAGTGAAACTAGCAGAACCAGAAGAACAATATACACTTCAACAATGATAGTGTATGAGAATGTATTCTGATGGAAGTGGATATCTTCAACATAGAGAAGAGCTCAACCAATTCCAATTGATCAATGATGGACAGAATCAGCTACATCCAGAAAAGGAACACTGGGAAATGAATGTAATCTGTTATTTTTACCTTCTGAATCCAATTCTTCCTGTGCAACATAAAATTCGGTTCTACACACATATATTGTATCTAGAATGTATTATAATATATTTAACATATATAAGACTGCCTGCCATCTGGGAGAGGGGATGAGGGAGGAATGGAAAAAATCTGAACAGAAGTAAGTGCAAGGGATAATGTTGTAAAAATTACCCATGCATATGTACTGTCAAAAAAAAAAGTATAATTAGAAAAGAAAAAAAAAAAAAAAGAAAAGTATGGGACATTACTATAGTAAGGACAGTAAAAAAAAAGTGTTTTAAATCACTATTGATCAGAGAAATGCAAATTAAGACAACTCTGAGATACCACTACATACCTGTCAGATTGGCTAAGATGACATGAACAAATAATGATGAATATTGGAGGGGCTGTTGGAAAACTGGGACACCTTCATTGTTGGTGGAGTTGTGAAAGAATCCAACCATTCTGGAGAGCATTCTGTAATTATGTCCTAAAAGTTATCAAAATGTGCATACTCTTTGGCCCAGCATTACTACTACTGGGCTTATATCCCAAGGAAATACTAAAGAAGGGAATGGGACCCTTATGTGCCAAAATGTTTGTGGCAGCCCTTTTTGCAGTGGCTAGAAACTGGAAAAAGAATGGATGTCCATCAATTGGAGAATGGTTGGGTAAATTATGGTATATGAATATTATGGAATATTATTGTTCTGTAAGAAATGACTAACAGGAGGAATACAGAGAGGCTTGGAGAGACTTACAACAACTGATGCTGAGTGAAACAAGCAGCACTAGAAGATCATTATACACTTCAAAATGATACTGTATGAGGATGTATTCTGATGGAAGTGGATATCTTCAACATAGAGAAGAGCTAATCCAATTCCAATTGATCAATGATGGACAGAATCAGCTACACCCAGAAAAGGAACACTGGGAATTGAGCGTAAACTATGAGCATTTTTTTGTTTTGTTTTTCTTCCCAGATTATTTTTACCTTCCGAATATAATTCTTCCTTTGCAACCATAACAACAACAACAAAATTAGGTTCTGCACATATATATTGTACCCATAAAATATTTAATATGTATGGGAATGCCTGCCATCTAGGGAAGGGGGTGGAGGGAAGGAGGGGAAAAATTCGGAATAGAAGGGAGTACAATGGATAATGTTGTAAAAAAATTACCTATGCATATGTACTGTCAAAAATGTTATAATTATAAAATTAATTTAAAAAAAGAAAATAGAATGATGAAAAATGTAGAAAGAGAAAAAGAAAACTTTAGCTCATGAATCTTGTAAAGAAAGGAAAGAGAAGAAATGCCCAACCTGCATTGAAAAACCCAGTTGTATAACAGAAAAAAATTACTTAAGAAAGATACATCTTATTAATCTTGCAATACCATTCACAGAATTCTATATATGAATTGCACTTTCTTTGGTTGGGTTAGGAGTAATAGCACAATTTGTTTGACGAACAGTAACACATATGACAACTTGAGGCATTAGTTAAAATATATTTGCAGCATTTCTATTCTCACAAAATGGGAGGCAAAACAATGATTCAAAGAAATTGCTAAAAATTGCATCTATATAGTTAATTGACTGTCAAAGTTTGGGTGAAATGAAACAGAAGCTTTAATTTTACATGCAAATCCAAAGCTGCTTAGAAATAAAATCATAAAGAAGTGATTTGTTTCTGTAGATTTGAATATTAGAGGATTACTTATACCTTATATATTAGGTGGCCTTGATAAAAATAATTTTTGGCTATCTGTATAATAAAAAAACAGAAATGTATATTTTGCAAATGCTATGTCAAAAAACAATTAACCTAAAACAATTATAAATATCTTTTCAAAATTAGCACAGCCAGTCAGGCATAGTTATCTGCAAATGCCACATGGTGATTCAACTTTTTTTTAAAAAGTCCATTTAAACTTTGCTATATTAAAAAAAAATACAGGGACATTTTGAACTTTACATAACCCACAGGATACATGAACATTTAAAGGACAAGTTAAACTTTCTCCAGCAATATTAGAAATATATCTAGAATTGTCCCAACAATTACTCTCCTTCAAAGTAATTCATTAAGTAAGGAGATATAGTAAAATTCAATTAATATAACACTTAAGTAGCTACTAAGTCCATAAATAGTAAGTTACATATAAATTACTGTTAAACATTATTAAAAATAGCTTTTTAGGAGAATAATCACACATGCAACTAGTATAAAGTCTCTAAAAATCCATATGGCAAACCATGAATAAAAACACATATCTTTTTATGTGTATATATAACTAGAGACTTGTATACACATATGTATCTTTATACATACCTAATTATTTAAAATTATACATATGTGTACGTAACTAGATACACATATATTGTGTTATATATGCATATATTTGCATATATATGTATTTGTGTGTGTATGTGTGTGTGTTTAATTTTAAATGAAAAAAAAATAGTACAGTGGGTAGAGAGCTAACCCTAGGATTAAAGAATCTCAGGTTAAAGTTTTACCTTTAACATATGTGCACATGTATAAGTAATTTAAACTTTCAACTCTTAGATTAAATTGTCAAATAGTTGTCTATCTGTATTACTAAATAATGTATCTTCCCTGACTTTGTGACACTGAGGAAATTAGAGATGGACACTTCCCCTCTTTAAAAAAATATGTATTTTTGTTTCTAAAAATACAATTGCATGCATAAACATTATTAAGTCTCTATTCACTGGCAATTCATACTGATGATATCAGTACTCTCAGTTATCAATATGATAATACTTCTATAGAAGAAACTAAAGAGGAATTAAGAAACTTCTTCATAAGAGTGAGAAAGAGAAATTAACATAAGTTTGAAGATTATTATTAAAAATATATTTTGTCAATTAATCTTATCACTTCCTGTTAAAACAGAAGAATGGAAGCAGTGCCTGATTTTATACTCTTGGGTTAAAAAAAATTCCTTCATATAAGTGACTGCACTCACAAAATTGAAAGATGGATGCTCCCTAGAAGGAATGCTGTGGCAAATCTAGAAAGCATACTAAAAACTGAGACATAGTTTTATCAACAAAACTGTATATAGTCAAATTTATCATTTTCCCAGAAATAATTTTTTCTGTGAAAGTTGGACTATGTGGAAAATTGATGACCATGGAATGAACATTTAATTGTGGTGCTAGAAAAAATATTTTTGTGAGACTCTAGGAGAGGAAGGAGATTAACTCAGCCAATATCTGGAAATTTTAATTCAGATTCTTCATTAAAATGACATATGCTAAAACTAAAATACTTTGGCCACATTATAAATAGATAATTATCACTAGAAAATACCATAATTTTGAGAAAAAATAAAGGCAAAAGAAGGGGACAGAATATGAGGAGATGGATAGATAGTGCCATGGAAGCAAGGAACCTGAACTTTGACACATTTTAGGATATAGTGGAAGATAGAAAGGGCTCTCATGCTATGACACATAAGATCACAAAGAGCAAGAAATGACTGAATGACTGAACAACAAAGAAAAAGAAGTTTGGTTCAATTGAAAAATAAATATATTTTAGACTACATTATGTTCATTTTACTTTGGAAGAATATTTAATTTCTTACCCATATGTATTCATTTTTAAATGACCCTCATCTCCTAACCATAAACTAACTAGAAATAGTTGGAAGTAATTCAAGAGCAAAATAAATAGATAGAAGACTGAAGGTCGTTTAATATTGAAATGCAGTTGTATGTAATAAATAAATCAGAAACATCTAAATAGATAATTGAGAATTAAATTATAGAAGGTAAAGGATCCATATCCTTCAACTAACTACTAACTCTGAAAACCTAGAGATTCAAAGAACAAAATCCTGGATTGTATTAAAAAAAAAAAAAGTTTTGTGTTTTGAAAGTACTTAACCATAAAATCATCTGTCCAGCAAGTTGAACACATTAGGGGAGGTGAGCAAGCTTCCTGGATCAACAGCTAAGCCATTCAGACATGAAGTCTGAGAAGACTTATACGGTTTTTATGTAGTGAGTAATTAATTTGGGAAAATGCCAGAAGTTAAGACTGGATGAGCTATGACTACTTCTGGATCTGCTTCTGGAGATAAATGGCTGTGAATTTTTGTTTGTTTATTTTGCAAGAGCCTTCCTCTATTGTTCTGACAATTTGACAGTAACTTAAATGCCATTATGTTGCATAGGTTAAAAGGCAGAGAACAGTAGTTTAGCCACCATTTCTTCTTGTATCTGATATTGTTAAGGGGGGAAATAGTTTCCCTACATCATAAAAAGAATAATCAACCACACATGGCAAGGACTGATTTTCAAAGAACATGAGAATGGAGATGACAAGCGACTTGTGTGCAAAGTATCACTGTGATCTTTTAAAATAGAGTTTACTCTAAAACACATAATATGCATATAATACATACATATGTATATAGTATGCTTTTTTCAAGGTGAGACATAAGCATCTAATATAAAAATAAATTACTTTTGTTAAGTTAAAAAAATAAAATCCATTATCTCCATAATGCCAATTTAATGATTTCACTTATGAAAAAAAAAAAAAAAAGGTAAAAATATAGTTGAACTCTGGTTAGAATAAGAAGCTTATTAGTTAAAAATATAAATATGAATATAAATATATGAAATCCATACATTTATAGGGAAGTTACTCTGGACATATTTTGTATATGCATAGTTTATCATCAATATTAGTATTAATGTTATTAGTATAATAATTTTACTGTTGCTTTTATCACTATTGTTTTGAAGAATGGATCAATTTTCAACTTCACATTTTAGAAAGAATTTTGTTTGGAAGCTACAATTAAATAATTCAGAAATAATTAATTCAGGAGACAACCCATTAAATTATAACCCTCCCCACAGGTTAACTTAGTGCCAAATGTATTGTTTAATTTATCATTCTTAGTATTTTTAGAAGGCCTCAAGGCAGGGAATGAAGTAATAATAAATAGGGAATAGTGGATAATTAGAGTAGGAAATGTGGAACAAAATTACTAAGGGCTTTAGGTGAAGTTCATTATTACTATTTAATAGTGCCCACGAGCATTTGATCAAATTATGGATCATGTTTAAAAGTGGGCTGTGAGAAATCTTTACAGAAAGAAAAAAAAAAAAAAACTTTACTCCTCTTTCACAATTTTTCAGGATGTTTTCATGGAATTTCAATCAAACATTTCTCTATCTCTTCATCCCTCCTTTCTTCTGCTGCTGTCCTCAAATGAATTCTACATTCTTTTACCACACTTGGCACAAAGAAAAGGGTTGTGATAGGGTAAGGCAAAAAAGTGAGGTAGTTGGAAATATAGTTAAGGAAAATAGAGGTGGAAAATAAGACAAAACACTATAAGACTAATTTGCATTAGCCTGTATACTGTGTCTTTTGAGACCATTACATGATTCAGGAATAAACTATTTAAGGGTGACTGATTAGGTGACATATTAAAAGTAAAGCCCTTAGGACTTCTAAGGCAAGGTGAAATCTAGTTCTTCTAACTCTTCATATTTACTATTTTCTTTTGGTTCTCCCTGGAGCACCATATTTCCATTATGAAGCTTTTAAAGGGAATAAATACATAATTTATTTGTTTTTCAGTTTTGTTTCATTTTGTCACCATAGTCATGTTTGCACAACATATGAATGCTAACTAGTCCATCAGATTATAGAGACATTGCTTAAGGTTTTGTAGGCAAAGACATTTTATTTAGGTAATGAATTAGAGATGTGCAGTTCTTGAATATGCTGAATAAAATCAGGAAGTAAATTTTTGTTCAGGGTGGAAGAAAAGGAGCTTTTAGGTCATGTGTTAAGCTATGCCACAGGGTAAAACACCATAGCTGGAAAGTCCATTTGGATTATGATAAATCTAAACAATAATATGTGATAACTTAATGAGTACCAGAAAATTACATTATTCATGTTTAAATTATCTGCTAATATTTATATTTTTATAGTAAGGACTAATTCCAAATATTTAGTCTGTTTTCTTTTACAAAAGAAATTAGTTATAGGCTGTGAAAGAAGAAAAAAAAAAAAAAAGCTCGATGGACACAGGGTCACCCTTGGAGTCTAAAAGACCTGTTCATGTCCTGTTTTCTATGATATATCTTAACTATGTACACAGTACTTAAGCTTTTATTTTTCCTAAGAAATTCTATTTGTTTACAAATCATAGATGACGTATATCTGTATCAGGTAGAGAACATTTTTCACTGGCATATCCTTTATTGTTGGGAAAAATAGATCAAGGCCATCACCATATTGCCCTCAAAAGGATTATATTAAAGAATGATTGATGATTACATTATTTGTATACCAGCAAATGTAGATCACAAAAAATATTTATTTTAACTTATGGTTTTATAAATGTGAAAAATAGAATTTATGCCATATTAGATTAGTTCACAACAATGAAATTATTTTGGACAAGAGTGAAGAGGAAATATAAAGAGGTTTCTTAGTTTTAATTCGTTTAAGAGGCAAATATTATAACTATGTAACATTTACATTTATGTAACATTTAAATAAATAACATATTTCACTGACCATATATTCAATGTAACATAATAAACATCAAGACAGGAATATAATCAACTAGTTTAGTGATTTCTCTTTTTTGTTAATTAATGCTTATAATGATGACCTGTTAACCTGGATTAAATCTGAATATGGTTTATGAAAAATATTTTTTGAAAAATACATATATTTGTGAGTTGCATTGTTTGACCAACATTTTTACATTAATAAAAATACACAAAGGATGTTCTTTGTCTTTGGTTCTTGAAGAAGACCATGATATCAGGGAGGTGATTCTATGACAGGCAAGTGAATTGAATTTCCAGTTATCCTGATCTAAATCTTGCACCTAGATGCAGCTGACTCTGAGGGAGAAAGTGAATTTGTTTACTTGGACAGAATAAAATAAGAGACAGCTCAATTGGAATCAGACCTCTTTCTCCTGTAGTATATAGAAATAAGATTTTCTTGAATGAGCTATTCTTCATAAAGTCGTGATGTTTATCATCCCTATTTTCTTTTTTGGACATTCACTTACCTCTGCTTAGAAATGTTGTATAATTTATTGTGGAAATCAAAGTTTTTTTTTTTTTTTTTTTTTTTTTTTTTTTTTCCCCCAAGTACATCTCTTTACCAAAAGTAAGGACATTTTCCTATATCCTGTTCATTGTTTCCACTTTTTTGTTCTATACTGAAAATGTCACTGCAATTCATTAAAAAAATCTCTGCAATCAGATGTTAGAGTTCTTTTAGGATCCTTGAATTTGGTTCATCTGGGTCAGGTAACTTGAAATAATCAATAATAGTTAAGGTCTTCTGTTATTAATACCTTACTTGTCCATAGTAAAAATTATCACTTTTTAGGCCAAAGTGTTTTCTAGTCCTTTCTAGTCCAAAGAACCTTCTATTTAGTAGGAAAAAAAAATAGAAGTAAATTAAGCATTTGTATCAACTTCTCTCCTTCATAAATTCTGAAGCAATAGTTCAATTATTTTTAAACATCTCCTTTTCTTCAAACTTGTTAAAAGCAAACATAACTGGCATACTCTTTTCATCATCCTTAGCTTTCTTCATAATTCAGCTAATTTTGGGCTTTAATACTCTTAAAATTATTCACAAAATGGTTTTGTCATGGTTTTGATCTGCCTATGTTTCCATCTTTAATACATATCTGGCAAAAAGAAATAATAAGTTGTTTGGTGATTTGCTAGTTTAACAACTTCCCTTCCCTTTTTATTTCCTTTATCAAGTAAGTTTTTATTATATTTTCAGAATTTCATTTATTATTTGCTTATCATCTTGCATTGTGATCCAGTCTTTAGAAATGGTCCTTAACAATCTTGATGTGACTTTTCCTTATAGAATTTTTTTAATTTTATAATTAAAACTTTTTTTTTGACAGTACATATGCATGGGTAATTTTTTTTTACAACATTATCCCTTGCACTAACTTCTGTTCTGAATTTTCCCCTACTTTCCTCCACTCCCTACCCTAGATGGCAGACATTCCCATATATGTTAAATATGTTATAGTATATCCTAGATACAATATATGAGTGCAGAACCGAAATTCTTGTTGCACAGGAAGAATTGGATTCAGAAGGTAAAAATAACCTGAGAAGAAAAACAAAAATGCAAACAGTTTACAAACATTTCCCAGTGTTCCTTCTCAGGGTGTAGCTGATTCTGTCCATCATTAATCAATTGGAACTGATTTAGATCTTCTCTTTGTTGAAGATATCCATTTCCATCAGAATACATCCTCATACAGTACTGTTGTTGAAGTATATAATGATCTCCTGGTTCTGCTCATTTCACTCAGCATCAGTTCATATAAGTCTCTCTAAGCCTCTCTGTATTCATCCTGCTGGTCATTTCTTACAAAACAAAAATATTCCATAACATTCATATACCATAATTTACACAACCATTCTCCAATTAATGGGCATCCATTCATTTTCCAGTTTTTAGACACCACAAAAAGGGCTGCCACAAACATTTTGGATATACAGATCCTTTTCCCTTCTTTAGTATTTCTTTGGGATATAAGCTCAGTAGTAACACTGCTGGATCAAAGGATATGCATAGTTTGATAACTTTTGGGCATAATTTCAGATTGTTCTCCAAAATGGTTGGATTCATCCACCAACAATGCATCAGTGTCCCAGTTTTCCCACACTTGTTGGTGATGTATAAAAATGCTCAGGATTTATGTGGATTTATTTTGTATCATGCAACTTTGCTAAAGTTATGGATCATTTCTAAGAGCTTTTTTGTAGAATATCTGGGGTTCTCTAAGTATACCATTATATCATCTTCAAAGAGTGATAGTGTGGTTTCCTCATTACCTACTATAATTCCTTAAATCTCTTTCTTGACTCTTATTGCTGAGGCTAGCATTTCTAATAAAATATTGAATAGTAATGGTAATAGTAGGCAACGTTGTTTAACTTCTGATCTTACTGGGAAAGGTTTCAATTTATCCCCATTATATATGATGCTTACTGACGGTTTTAAATATATGCTCCCGACTATTTTGAGGAATAGTCCATTCATTCCCATACTCTCAAGTGTTTTTAGCAAGAATGGATGTTGGATTTCATCAAATGCTTTTTCAGCATCTATTGAAATGATCATACGTTTTTTGTTAATTTCATTATTAATATGGCCAATTATACTGATAGTTTTCCTAATATTGAACCAGCCCTACATTACTCGTATAAATCCTACTTGGTCATAGTGTATTATCCTTGGGATGATTTTCTGAAGTCTTTTTGTTAATATCTTATTTAAGATTTTAGCATCAATATTCATTAAAGAAATTGGTCTATAGTTTTCTTTCTCAGTTTTCGATCCACCTGGTTTAGGTATCAGTACCATGTCTGTGTCATAAAATGAATTTGGTAGGACTCCTTCAATCCCTATTTTTTCAAATAGTTTATATAACATTAGAGTTAATTGTTCTTTAAATTTTTGGTAGAATTCACATGTAAACCCATATGGTCCTGGGGATTTTTTCTTAGGGAGTTGGATAATAGCTTGTTCTATTTTGTTTTCTAATATGGGACTGTTTAACCAATTTACTTCTTCCTCTGTTAATCTGGGCAAGCCATATTTTGAAGGTATTCTTCCATTTCATTTAAGTTATTAAATTTATAGGCATAAAGTTGGGCAAAGTAACTCCTAATTATTGCTCTAATTTCCTTTTCAATATTGTTTAGTTCTCCCTTTTCATTTTTAAGACTAACACTTTGATTTTCCTCTTTCCTTTTTTTAATCAGATTTACTAAGCATATGTCTATTTTGTTTTTTTTTTTCATAGAACCAACTCTAAGTTTTATTAATTAATAAAATATGTGGTTTTTTTGTTTCTTTTTGTTTTTTACTTTCAATTTTATTAATCTCACCTTTTATTTTTAGAATTACAAGTTTTGTGTTTGTCTGGGTTTTTTTAATTTGCTCCTTTTCTAGCATTTTTAGTATAAGCCCAATTCGTTTGACCTTCTCTTTCTCTATTTTATGAAAGTAGGCCTCTAGAGATATAAAATTTCCCCTTATTCCTGCTTTGGCTGCATCCCACACATTTTGATATGACATCTCATTGTTGTCATTTTCTTGAGTGAATTTGTTAATTATCTCTATGATTTGCTGTTTCATCCAATTATTCTTTAGTATGAGATTATTTAGTTTCCAATTATTTTTTGGTCTATTTTCCCCTGAATTTTTATTGAATGTGATTTTTATTGCATCATGGTCTGAAAAGGATGCATTTACTATTTCTGCCTTATTACATTTGAGTTTGAGGTGTTTATATCCAAATATATGGTCAATTTTTATATAGGTTCCATGAACTGCTGAGAAGAAAGTGTCCTCCTATCTGTCTCCATTTAGTTTCTCCAAGGATGTATCATATCTAAATTTTCTAGTATTCTATTTACCTCTTTGACTTCTTTCTTATTTATTTTATGCTTTGATTTATCTAATTCTGAGAGTACACGGTTGAGATGTCCCACTATCACAGTTTTGCTGACTATTTCTTCTTGCAGCTCTCTTAATTTCTCTTTTAAGAATTTAGATGCTGCACCATTGGTGCATATATGTTCAATATTTATATTGGTTCCTTATATGCTACCCTTTAGCAAGATATAGTGCCCTTCTTTATCTCTTTTCATCAGAATAATTTTTGCTTCTGTTTGATCTGAAATGAGGAAGCCTTCCCCTGCTTTTTTGGCTTCACCTGAAGCATAGTAGATTCTGCTCCAACCTTTTACTTTTATTCTGTATGTATCAGCCTGTTTCAGGTGTTTCCTGTAAACAACATATTGTAGGATTCTGGCTTTTAATCCAGTCTGCTAATTACTTCCTCTTTATGGGGGAGATTACCCCATTCCCATTTATGATTAAAATTACTAATGCTGTATTACTTATCATCTTGTTAACCACTGCTTATGCTTTTCTCCTTTCCTTCCTCCTTATCCCCTTCCCAGTATTAAACTTGTAAACACCACTTGCTTCTCAAAGCCTTCCATTTTTAGTATCTCTCCCCCACCTTAAAATTCCTCCCCCAATTTTACCCCTTTTCCTGACAATTTCTGTAATCCCTTCCACTTAACTTACTCCTTCCCTTTTCCAATCCCACTTTTCAATGGAGTGGAATGAGTTTCACCATAAATTGAGTATGACTATATTTTTCTGTTTAAGCAAATTCTAATGAGAATATGATGCACACTATGTTCATCTCCCTCCATTCTTTCTCTCAGATATAATAGGCTCCCTTTGTCTCTTTGTGAGATGTAGTACCAACACTTTACCCTTTTTTTTCTGGTATAATTTCCTTTCCACCTCTAGTTTCTAGAAAAAAAAATTATGCATGTGTTCTTTATATAACTTGGTGGCAGAAATATAGTTCTCTAGGTTTCTTTTTACTTTTTTAGTAATCTCTTGAGTTCTGTATTTGGAGATCAAACTTTTTCTTTAGTTCTGGGTTGTTTTTTTTATCAAGAATAGATGGAATTCATTTATTTTGTTGAATGTCCATCTTCTTCCCTGGAAAAAGATGCTCATTTTTGCTGGATAAGTTATTCTTGGGTGCATACCAAGTTCCTTAGTCTTTCAGAATATCATATTCCAGGCCCTTCAATCCTTTAATGTGGATGCTGCTAGATCCTAGGTAATCCTTATTGTGGCTTCTCCATGTTTGAATTGATTTTTTTCTAGCAGCTTGCAGTATTTTTTTCTTCACTTGATGGTTCTGGAATTTGGCCACCATATTTCTTGGCATTTTGATTTTAGGGTAAAGAATTTGATTAATTATTTCAATGTCTGTTTTACCCTCTGTTTCTAAAACATCTGGGCAGTTCTCTTTGATAATTTCCTGGAAAATAGTGTCCAGATTCTTTTTTTCATCATATTTTTCAGGGAGTCCAATTAGTCTCAGATTGTCTCTCTTGGATCTATTTTTCAGGTCTGTTGTCTTCCCAAGAAAGTATTTGACATTTTTTCCCATTGTTTCATTTGTTTGGTTTTGCTTGACTGATTGATGGTGTCTCTTTGAGACATTCAATTCTATTTGTTTGATTCTGATTTTCAATGATGTCTTTTCTTCAATCATTTTTTATATCTTTTTCTAATTGTTCAATTGAGTTTTTAAGTGAGTTGTTTTTTTCTATGGATTTTTTTCCACTTCACCAACTTTATATTTTTAGAGAGCTATTTTCTTTTTCCAACTCACTAATTCTATTTTTCAAGTATTTGATTTCTTTATCCACTCTATCTTTAAATTAGTGGGATGCCTTATCTAGACTCTCTTGCCAAGCTTCCCTTTCCTTTTCCCATTTCTCTTCTAGCTCTCTTGCTAAGGCCTTTTTAATTTCATCTATGAGAGTTTTGTGTATTGAGGAGCAGATCATATCTCCCTTTGGGGATTCATCTGGAGACAGTTTGTTTTTGGTCTCAGGGTTTAGAGTCTGCTCTCTATCCATATAGAAGCTATCAATGGTTAGAGTCTTTTTTAATTTGTTGCTCATTTTGTCAGAGAAGAATCAAAGAAAACAAACTAACAAACAAAAAAAACAAATGTTTTTTTTTTGTTTTTTTTTGTGTTTTTTTTTTGGTGGGGGGGAGATGGGGCAGGATGGTGTTACCGGGCTTCCTATACAGACTGTGAGGGACAGTAGTGAGGCACTAGCAGGACAGCAATGGCTGCACTGCATCTGTGCTCTGAGACTCTGAGGCTCTAAGAACAATGTGAGACACTCTGGGTGGGCATGGCCAGGTGATGAAAGATGCTTGCTTTTCAGGATTTTACTCTTTACCTCCTGTGTGTATGGCTTCTCTGATGATCCTGGCTTGCTGCCAAGACAGAATAGCCACACTGTGGTAAAGGTCTTTCAGCAGAAATGGCAGAGATCATACCCCTCCCTCTCTCTGGTCTGTGCAGTGTGAGCTGCCTGCTTCACTCTCGCTGCTTGCTCTCAGCCTCTGCCCCATCTGTTTGTTCCTGCCCCCAAGCAAAAACAGACCTTTCCTGGAGAATTTCAAGGATGCCTTCTGTTAGTAATTATTATTATTTTTTTTTCTGGTCAAGCACTAATCCTGAGGCTTATCATGAAATAAATTATGAGAGATAATGCAGAGCTTAAGCAGATGTGTGCCTCCTCTCCTCCATCTTGTCTGGAAATTCCCTCCTTATAGAATTTTCATTCATAGGATGCTTTTTTATCTTTTCTCTAAATCTTTTACAACTCTGTTCTTTGAAAATTAAATAGACTATGACTGGCTAGCTTCATTGTTTTACAGATGTGAAGCTAGAAGAAACCATTAGAGGTTATTTAGTTTTACTCTTTAGAAAAAAAAAAAAAAAAAAAAAAAGGTTAAATGATTTTCTAAAGATCATCCAGCAATAACCAACACTGTTATTAATTAATTTTTTTCTCAGTCCCAAATTCCAAGGTAATAAGGTAACTTCCTCCCAAAATTCCCATTTTACTCCCTCCAAACCTTCCCATTCATTTGTGTGAATCAGGTCTAAAATATAGCCTCCTCTCCTTTTTTTTTTTTTTCTTCTTTCTGAAGACTCAAAAATAATAAATTTATTTCATCATCTTTGTTTCTTTTGAGGTAAGGCTCCTCATATGTGGTTCCATAAAGCAATGTATATGTTTTCAAGTAGGCATGGAAATGTGAAAGTGACTTTGACATCAAGTTATGACGACTCAAATATTCTTGCCTAGGACAGAGACCTCATAAATTCCAAATCTACTTGACAATAAGCTTGAATAGAACAGAAGAAACTACATATAATGATACGGGGATAATATTTTCAAGTTTATTCATACTATGGAACTTTAGTATAGGTTTATTCCAAAGTAATTCCATTAATTGTCTTTGCATGTTTTGCATTCCCTACTATATTAAACAGAGATGACCCTTGTCTTTTTTCCCCTAATATGTAGCTCAAGTACTAACATCAGAGAATATTAAATGAATTCTAGTTCACGTATTAAATTAAAGCATCCTAATAGCAATAACAAAATAAAAATATCAAGAGCTATAGAAAGCAGGTGATGTACTAAAGCCTTGTTGATATAAACTTGGCTAATTAGAATTTGTAACAATTTTGACAGGGGATGAGTTCAAGTGTATCTTTAACTTATCAATCATTTGCAAATGATTATCTGTAAGGTAATATTCAAAAACTACATAACAGATCAAACTGCATTCAAGCACTTTGCAACTCTTTACCTGCATTTGGATTTAACATATTGATCAAAAAAAATCATTACATGTTCATTAAAGCAAATCTCCTAAGAATGACAGGGAAGATGGCTACACACTCAGTCTAATTGTAGGTAGCCTTTTTCAAGTACTATATTTTTTAATGTAACAATGTTAAATTTATATTAAAAGGTGGTCTAGCCTTGTCTCTAATTATTCTGAATTAAAGAGGCTTATCCTATGTTCACTGAGCATTTCAGAACTACAAAGGAAAGAATCATATAATTTCAAAGTATGAAAAGACTTCTGGGGTCACATCATCTTAGGAATATTCTATAACAATTTATTTCACAACAGAACCACAAAGTGAGCAACCATGTTTTCTTTGAAGTCCTCTAATGAAAGAGAACTTGCTATGTCCTGAGGCACTCTGTTATACTTTTGGGTATTAGAAAGTTTTTAATTCTACTTTAAAAAAAAATTACCTTCATTTCCTCCATCTAGTGGGATACATAAAATATTCATTTAATATTAAAAAGTATAGTTTTTCTCAATCCTTCTTAGTGGTAAAATCATATTGTAACAAGAACTGAATTTAGGTACATATGACTACAGCCAAAGGAGGTACTATCTACTAGAAAATAAAATGTAATCAAGAAAAGCAGAGATAAATTTTCCTGAAAAAATGGTTGATATTATATTTTTATCCATTCATTCCTTTTTGTTTTATTAAAAATGTGGTATCAAAATGCTTTTCTTGACTCCTAGGTGTGATCTATGCATTTCTGACATTTATAGTGATGCTTAAGCAGGAAATGACTTACTAAGAAGGTTATTACACTTAGAAATGAATGTTAATCATATATAATGCTATAGAAGGAGATGTATAAGGAGACAGGATGTAGAGGCATTCCAAGAAGAAAGTTCAGAATATCCATATGAATATCTGGTAAGTCAATTGTTCACAATGTGTAAAGTTGAAATTTTGAGCTCCAAAGGGCGATTGAGGGGATTTCCTTCAATCCATGAGAATGCCCTAGATTTCATGTCCTTCCACATAATCTTGTGAAGGGGTCCTACTTGTATTTTTTTACATTGACAGAAATTGTGTGATTAGTAAAGGTATAGGATCAAAAGTTAAAAAAAATCCACACAAGAATTGTTGGCATTTGAGACTGATGCTCTAGTGAACCACTGAGGATTAACTTAGTCACTCAAACTGGACATAGAAATTTAACTTATACTTAACTTAAACTTAAACTTAACTTTAACTGTAAAGAATTAGGAGGAGAAAGAGGAAAGAAAAGGAAGGGGTTGGATAGAAATAAGAGTAGAAACACTAGGAAAAGGGGGTAAGGGAAGAAGGAGAAGTGATAAAAGATAGGTTGTGGGTGGCATGAGTTAAAAACAAAATCACACTAAGGAGGCACAGGATAGAAAGAGAGAGAGAGGAAAAAAAAAAAAGGACAGGGGAAAAAATAGGACAGAGGAAAACAAAAGTTGATACTCATAGCTATGCATATGAATGGGGTAAACTTTCCCATAAGATGGAAGCAAATGGCAAAGTGGATTACAAAAACAGAATTCTACAATATTTTGCTTACAGGAAACACATTTGACACAACAAGATACATAAAAAGGAAAGGTAACAGCCTAGAGCAGAATTTATTATGATTCAGCTGAAGCAAAAAAAACAACCAACCAAACAAACAAACAAAAAAACAGATAGCAATTCTGATCTGGGATAAAGTAAAAGTAAAAATAGATCTTATCAAAAGAGATAAGGAAGGAAAGAGCATTTTGATAAAGGGTACTATAAAGAATGAAGTAGAAGCAATGCTAAATATGTATGCACCAAGTGGTGGAGCACCTAATTTCATATAAAATATTTTAAGCCAGTTACATTAAGAAATAAACAGCAAAACTATACTAGTGGGGGACTTCTACCTTGCTCTCTCAGAATCAGAGAAATTGAAGTACAAAATAAACAAGAAAAAAACTAGTGAGGTTAATGGAAACCTAAATATGATAAACCTAGAGAAAATTGAATAGCAACACTAAGGGATACACCATTATTTTGTCCGTATATGGCACCTACACACACACACACACAAAAAAATTATCATTTATTAGGGCATAAAAACTTACAATAAGATTAAGAAGGGCAGAAATAGTACATGCTTCCTTTTTAGACAACGATGCAATAAAAATTATAGTCAATAAAGGGGTAGGAAAAATATAGACTAAAAACCAATTGGACATTAAATAATTTAATTCTAAAAAATGAGGGTCAAAAACAAATTACAGAAACAATCCATAATTTTATCCAAGAGAATGGCAATTGTGCATAAAAGTCAAAATGCTAGAAAAAGAAAAAAAAATTAAATCCCCAATTAAATACCAAAATTACAAATTCTGAAACTCAAAGAGCCAAAACAGAGAAAGAAAATTACAGACAAATTTCCCTAATGAATGTTGATGCAAAAAATGTTTAATAATATATTAGCAAAGGGATTACAGTAATTTATTAGCTGGAGAATACATTATGGACAAATGGTATTGGTATCAGAAATGCAGGGCTGCTTAAATATCAGGAAAAATATTGCCATAAATGATCATATCAATAACAAAAATTAACAGAAATCATTTTGTAATCTCATTAGATGCAGAGAAAGCTTTCGACAAAATATATCAACCATACCTATTAAAAACATTAGAGAGCATAATGATAAAGTATCTTCCTAAAAATGTTAAGAGGTATTTATCCAAAAGCAACGGCAAGAATTATTTAAAATGGACAGAAGCTGGATGCATTCCCATTTAGAACAGGGGCTTATTATTCAATGCTATATTGGAAATGTTAGCTTTAACAATAATAAAACAAACAAACAAACAAAAAAGAAATTAAGGGAACTAGAATAGGAAAAAAAGAGATAAAACTCTCCTTTCCAGATGATATGATGATACACTTAAAGAAACCTAGAAAATCATCCAAAATCCTATTTGAAACAATTCACAGCTTTAGCTTTATACCTTTTGAAAGTATAAAATAAACCCACACAAACCATCAGCTTTTCTGTATATTACTAACAAAGCCCAGCAGCAAGAGATAGAAAGAGACATTCTATTTAAGATAACTCTAGACAAAATAAAATATTTGGGAATCTACTGCCAAGACAAATCCAGGAAAGAACACAGTTATACAATGCTTTCACACAAATACCTTGAGATCTAAGCAATAGAAAAAAAATATCAATTACTCAATAGTTCAATAAAAATGACAATTCTACCTAAATTGGCCTATTTATTCAGTTCCATACCAATCAAACTGCCAAAACATTATTTTATATGATTAGAAAAAAATAATTTTAAAAATTCATCTGGAAGAATAAAAGGTCAAGAATATCAAGGGATTTAATGAAAAAAAAAATACAAAGAATAGTAGCCTAACAGTACCAGCACAAAAAGTATACTTTGAAATAGCAGTCATCAAAAAGATTTGGAACTAGCTAACAATAGAATGCTGTACCCATGGATACACACAACTCAATAATGCCTATAATAATCTAGTGTTTGATAAAACCCCTAACTTCGCTTCTCAGAGAAGAACTCATCATTTCAAAAAAAAAAAATTCTGGAAAAACTAGAAAATAATGTCAGCAAATCAGCATAGACATACTCTATATCAAAATAAAATCAAAATGTGTACATGATTTGGATGTAAAAGGTGATACCATAAGCAAATTAGGAGTGCAAAGGCTAATTTACCCATCAGATCTTTGGAGAAGGAAGGAATTTGTAACTAAAGAAGTACTAGAAAACATTTTGAAATGTAAGACAATTTGATTACATAAAATTAAAAAGTTTTTGCAAAAAAGTCAAGAGAAACAAGATTAAAAGGGAATTTTAAAACTGGGAAACAATTCACAACCAGTTTCTGATAAAGGTTTCTTTTCTAAAATGTAAAAACAATTATATAAAATTTATAAGAATACAAGTCATTCTCTAATTGATAAGTGGTCAAAAGGATATGAACAAACAATTTTCATACGAAAAAAAATTAAGTCCTCTAAAGTCAAATGCAAAAATGCTCTAAAACACTCTTGATTAGAGAAATGCAAATTGAAACAACCCTGAAGTACCACCTCACAGCTCTCAGATTGGCCAGGATGACAAGAAAAGTTAATGATAAATGTTAGAAATCTCATGAGAGCAATTTGGAATTATGCCTAAAGGGCTAGAAAACTGTGCATACCCTTTGACCCAGCAGTGCCACTACTGGGTCTATATCCCAGGGAAATCATAAAGGAGGGGAAAAAAACCCAAATATGCAAAAATGTTTGTAGCAGTTCTTTATATGGTACCATAGAATTGGAAAAACAGTAGATGTCCATCAATTTGGAAATGACTGAACAAACAGTTATATATGAAGACAATAGAATATTATTGTTATATAAAAAATGATGAACAAGCTGATTTTGTAAAGGACTGTAATGATTTCCATGAACTGATGTTAGGTCAAAGAAGCAGAATTATAAACACATTTTATATAATAACATCAAGATCATGAGATGATCAAATATGAAAGTCTTAGTTCTTCCCTTTGATTTAGTGAATGTCCCCAATTGTAATAAACTTTAGATAAAAAAGGCCATCTGCATCCAGGAAAAAAAATTATGGAGATTGAATGTAAATCAGCAGATGCTATATTATTTTTGTTTGTTTGTTTGTTGCTTTCTTTTGCTCATCTCTTTGCTCATATTTTATTTAAGATTTTTGCATCAATGTTTGTTAGGGAGATTGGTCTATCATTTTTTTCTCTATTTTTGTCCTACTCAGTTTAGGTATGTATCAGTGTCATAAAAGTGTCAGTGTCAGTGTCATAAAAGGGAATTTGGTAGGAGTCTTTCATTCCCTATTTTTTGAAATAGTTTAGTATTGGAGTTAATTGTTCTTTACTCTTTCTGCCTTACTGCATTTGATTTTTTCTTTAAATATTTGGTAGAATTCACATGTAAATCCACCTGGTCCTGAAGTTGATTAATAGCTTGATCTATTTCTTTTTTTCTAAAATAGGGCCATTTAAGTGATTTATTTCATCTTCTATTAATCTGGGCAAGCTATATATTTGTAGGTATTCCACTATTTCACTTAGGTTATCAAATTTATTGGCAGAAAGTTGGGCAAAACTTCTAATTATTGCTCTAATTTCCTCTTCATTGGTGGAAATTTCTTCCTTTTCATTTTTGAGACTAAAAATTTGATTTTCCTCTTGCTTTTTTTCTAATCAAACAAAAGGTTTTTGATGTTTTTTTTTTCATAAAACTAACTTAATTTTATTTATTAATTCAATAATTTTTTTACTTTCAATTTTATTACTTTCTCCTTTAGGATTTCAAATTTGGTATTTGATTGGGGGGTTTAAGTTGTCCTTGTTCTAGCTTTTTTTAGTTGTAAGCACAATTCATTCATCTTCTCTTTATTTTGTGCAAGTAAGCATCTAGAGATAAGATTTACTCTTATTATCAGTTTTGGATGTTCCATCTTGGCAGCAAGCCAGGAGTAGCAGAGAGGGTGTAAACATGAGGAGGTGAAGAATAAAACCCCAGAAATCTAGCATTTCTCGGGACCCAGCCACCCCAACCCCACCTGGAGTGACTCTGCTCATTCTTAGAGCCTCAGAGCACAGACTCAGCACAGACATGGCTCTCCTGTTAGTGCCTCGCTGCTGTCTCCCACAGTCTGTAGAGGAAGCCTGGTAACACCATCTAGCCACTTCCCCCCAAAATAAACAGTTTCTCTTCTCAATTTGTTTTCTTTTATTCCCGCTCTGAAAAACTGAACAAAAAATTCAAAAGGGCTCTAACCATTGACAGCTTCTGTATGGAGAGAGAGCAGACTTCAAACACTGAGGAGACTAAAAGCAAATTGTCTACAGAGGAATCCCCTAAGGGGGATATGAGCTGCTCCTCAATACATAAGACTCTCATAGAGGAAATCAAAAAGGCTCTCACAAGAGAGCTAGAAGAGAAATGGGAAAAGGAAAGGGAAGCTTGGCAAGAGAATCTGGAGAAGTCATCCCATGCATTTAAATGCAGAGTGGATAAAGAAAACAAATCATTGAGAAATAAAATTAGTGAGTTGGAATAAGAAAACAGCTCTCTAAAAAATAAAATTGATGAAATGGAAAAAAGTTCCATAGAAGATAAAAACTCAATTGGACAACTACACAAAGATATAAAAAAGTGAGTGAAGAAAATACATCATTGAAAATTAGAATGGAAAAAGTAGAAATGAATGACTCAAGGAGAAACCAAGAAGTAGTCAAGCAAAACCAGAAAAACGAAACAATTGAAAAGAATGTCAAGTAACTTATTGGAAAGACAACATACCTGGAAAACAAATTCAGGAGAGACAATTGGAGAATAATTGGACTACCTGAAAAATGTGAAAAAAAGAACCTGGACATTATTTTCTAGGAAATTATCAAAGAGAACTGCCCAGACATTTTGGAAACAGAGGGTAAAATAGACATTGAAAAAACTTCATCAATCACCTACTGAAAGGGACGTCAAAATCAAAATGCCAAGAAATATAATGGCAAAGTTCAAGACTCATCAGGCAAAGAAAAAAATATTGGACACTGCTAGAAAAAAGCAATTCAGATATAGAGGAGCAACAATAAGGATAACCCAGGATCTAGCAGAGTCCACATTAAAAGAACGAAGGGCCTGGAACATGATATTCTAAAAGGTTAAGGAACTTGGTATGCAGCCAAGAATAACTTACCCAACAAAAATGAGAATCGTTTTCCAGGGAAGAAGATGGACATTTAACGAAATAAATGAATTCCATCTTTTCTTGATGAAAAAACCATACCTACATAAAATGTTTGATCTTCATATACAGAACTCAAGAGATTTCTAAAAAGGTAAAAAGAAATCTTGAGAACTATATTTCTGCCACAAAGATATGTCAAGAACACATGTATAATTTGTCCTAGAAACTAGAGGTGAAAAGGAAATTATATCATAAAAAAGGGTAAAGTGGTGTTACTACATTTCATTAAGAGGCAAAGGTAACATATTATATCTGAGAGAAAGAAAGGAGGGGGATGAACATAGTGTGTATCAATAGACATATTTGATTTATAGTGAAACTTCTACTTCATTGAAAAGTGAGAGGGAAAGAATAAGCTAAGGGGAAGGGAATACAGAAATTATGAGAAAAAGGGGTAAAATAGGAAGAGGAATTTTAAGGTGGTGGAGGGATACTAAAAAGGGAGGGCTGTGAAAAGCAAGTGGTGTTCACAAGTTTAATACTGGGTAGGGGGGTGAGGGAAGGAAAGGAAAAAAAAACATAAGCAGGGGTTAACAGGGTGGCAAAAAATATAGAATTAGTCATTCTAATCATAAATGTGAATGGGGTAAATTCCCTCATGAAGAGGAAGCAGTTAACAGACTGGATTAAAAGCCAGAATCCTACTATATGTTGTTTACAGAAAACACACCTGAAATGGGGTGATACATTCAAAATAAAAGTAAAAGGGTGGAGCAGAATCTACTATGATTCAGGTGAAGCCAAAAAAGCAGGGGTAGACATCCTCCTCACAGATCAAGCAAAAACAAAAATTGATCTAATTAAAAGACATAAGGAAGGGCATTATATCCTGCTAAAGGGTAGCATCAATAATGAAGCAGTATCCATGTTAAATATATATGCACCAAGTGGTGCATCATCTAAATTCTTAAAAGAGAAATTAAGAGAGCTGCAAGACGAAATAGATAGCAAAACTATAATAGTGGGAGATCTCAACCTTGCACTCTCAGAATTAGATAAATCAAACCACAAAATAAATAAGAAAGAAGTCAAAGAGGTAAATAGAATACTACAAAAGTTTGATATGATAGATCTTTGGTGAAAGCTAAATAGAGACAGAAAGGAGTATACTTTCTTCTCAGCATTCATGGAACCTATGAAAAATTGATCATATATTAGGACATAAAAACCTCAAATCAAATGCAGTAAGGCAGAAATAGTAAATGCATACTTTTCAGACAACAATATAATTAAAATTACATTTAATAAAAAGCCAGGGGAAAATAGACCGAAAAACAATTGGAAACTAAATAATCTTATACTAAAGAATGATTTGGTAAAACAGCAAATCATAGACATAATTAATAACTTCACCCAAAAAAATGACAATAATAAGACATCATACCAAAATGTGTGGGATACAGTAAAAGTAGTAATAAGGGGAAGTTTTATATCTCTAGAGGCCTACTTGCATAAAATAGAGAAAGAAAAGGTCAACAAATTGGGCTTAAAATTAAAATGCTAGAAAAGGAACAAATTAAAAAAACCCAGACAAACACAAAACTTGAAATTCTAAAAATAAAAGGTGAGATTAATAAAATTGAAAGTAAAAAAACAAAACAAAACAAAACAAACAAACAAAAAAAAAACTATTGAATTAATTAATAAAACTAAGAGTTGTTTCTATGGAAAACAACAACAACAAGAACAACAACAAAAGAGACAAACTCTTAGTAAATCTGATTTAAAAAAGGAAAGTGGAAAAGCAAATTGTTAGTCTTAAAAATGAAAAGGGAGAACTCACCACTAATGAAGAGGAAATTAGAACAATAGCTGGCAGCTACTTTGCTCAACTTTATATCAATAAATTCAATAACATAAATGAAATGGAAGAATACCTTCACAAGCATAGCTTGCCCAGATTAACAGAGGAAGAAGTAAATTGTCTAAATAGTGCCATACTAGAAAAAGAAATAGAACAAGTTATTAATCAACTCCCTAAGAAAAAATCCTCAAGGCCAGATGGATTTACGTGTGAATTCTACCAAACATTTAAAGAACAATTAACTCTAATGTTATATAAACTATTTGAAAAAATAGGGATTGAAGGTGTCCTACCAAATTC
This sequence comes from Sminthopsis crassicaudata, assembly GCF_048593235.1. Lineage (NCBI taxonomy): Eukaryota > Metazoa > Chordata > Mammalia > Dasyuromorphia > Dasyuridae > Sminthopsis > Sminthopsis crassicaudata. The sequence continues at coordinate 92,139,814 of NC_133619.1, forward strand.
CTTTTATGACACAGACATGATACTGATACCTAAACCAGGTAGGCTGAAAACAGGGAAAGAAAATTATAGACCAATCCCCCTAATGAACATTGATGCTAAAATGTTAAATAAAATATTAGCAAAAACACTACAGAAAATCATCCCCAGGATAATACACTATGACCAAGTCAGGGGATTTATACCAGGAATGCAGGGCTGGTTCAATATTAGGAAAACTATTAGCATAATCGACTATATCACTAACCAAATTAACGAAAACCATAGGATCATCTCAATAGATGCAGAAAAAGCATTTAATAAAATCCAACATCCATTCCTATTATAAACACTTGAGAGTATAGGAATAAATGGACTATTCCTTAAAATATTAAGGAGCATATATTTAAAACCGTCAGTAAACATCACATGTAATGGTGATAAACTAGAACCTTTCCCAGTAAGATCAGGAGTGAAACAAAGATGCCCACTATCACAATTAGTATTCAATGTTATACTAGAAACACTAGCCTCAGCAATAAGAGCCAAGAAAGAGGTTCAAGGAATTAGAGTAGGTAATGAGGAAATCAAACTATCACTCTTTACAGATGAAATGACTCTGCTAAAAAGCTATTAGAAATAATTCAGAATTTTAGTAAAATTGCAGGATGCAAAATAAATCCACATAAATCCTCAGCATTTTTATACATTACCAACACAATCCAACAGCAACAGGTACAAAGAGAAATTCCATTCAAAACAACTGTCAAGAGTATAAAATATTTGGGAATCCATCTACCAAAGGAAAGTCAGAAATTATATGAGCAAATTTACAAAACAGTTGCCACAAAAATAGTCAGATTTAAATAATTGGAAAGACATTAAGTGCTCCTGGATAGGCCAAGAAAATATGCTTTTTCCATTTATCAAATCTATTTCATAGAAAGTCAAATGCTTTTTTTATTTCACTAAATCTATTTTGTAAGGAGTTTTCTTTGGATAATTTTTCCTTTTTTTTCTTTTCCATATCTTCTTGCACATATTTCATTTCCCTTCTCCATTTTTCTTCTAAATCTCTTTTAACATCCTTTTTAATGCTTCCAAAAAGTCATCCTTTGGGGCTTCATCTGTAACTGATTTGCCTAAAGGAGCCTCCAAGTTTGAAGTCTCTTTTTCTCTGTCTCCATAAAAGCTGCCTATGGTTAGAGTGTTGTTTTTTTTTTTTTTTTTTTTTTTTTTTTTTTTTTTTTTTTTGTTTGTTTTGTTTTTTGTTTTGTTTTGTTTTGTTTTCCATTTTTGCTTGTTTTAAGGTTTTGCTCTAATGGAAAAGGGGAACAGCCTCTTTATTTTGCCCTGGGGCAGTTCTACTGACTGATTTTTGGTGTTGATGATCACTTCCAGGTCCCATGTTCTTTTGGGGCTCAGTGGCTTACAATTTGCCTTTTGTATTTGCTTTTGGGTGTCTCACAGCAAATCTACTAAATCATCCACTTGCAATCCAGGCACAGTAGCCTAAGAGGCTCATACTAGATCTCCCAGTGTGAAAATGCCAAAACTCTCTTGCTCCCCACCTCAGCTCAGTTATCCAGGGTTCCCTATGCTATGGTCTTGGCTCAGCATTCTTGATTGAAACAGACCTGTTCTGAAGTTCTTCCAAAGATTCTTCTTCTGAAAATTTGTTGTACTCCAAATATTTATGGGTTCTGTCACACCTAAAACAAGTTCAGAACCTTATTCTATTGTTGATCTGAGGGGAATCTAAGAAAAGGTCATATACAGTCGTGTTTACTCTCTACCATATTGACTCTGTCCCCAGGATCATTTTATTACTTCTAGTATTTAATCTACCTCACCTGTGATTTCCTGATATTTATTAATATTGTCTCTATTAAAAAGTACTAGATGTTTTTAAGGAAGCATAGCACATTGTAGAAAGAACACTGGATTTGTCATCAGAAAAACTGAGTTTCAATCCTGGCACTTCCACAAGTCACTTGGTCTCTCTAAACCTCAGTCATCTCTAAAATAAAGGTGTTGAAGTAAAGTACTTCTCTGAGCTTTCAACATTATTCAAGATACTAAAATGTCAATGAATGTCTCCCTCTAACTCCTATAGGATAAATCATTTTTGAAGTAAAAAGTTCCCTTTGGCAAAGCAGCTTTCTCATTCCAATAAGGGTAATTCATTGGTTTCTCCTTCTTCACTAGAAATGACTAAGGAACAGAAAAGTTATTATAGTTATCTCTCAATCCCAAATAAATAAAAGACTACCAGGTGTTAAATTGAAATATTGCCATGAATGAATGAAGTTAACACATTTTTAACAAGTGAGCTCCTAGAATGAAGATACTGCTTTTGCTTTTCCTTGTTTCCCCACTGTTTGGCACAACATGTGGCATACTAAGTGCTTAACAAACATGTTTGGGGCACCTAGATAGCACAATAGATAGAGCCCTGAAGGCAAAAAGACTTGAGTTCAAACATGGCATCAGACACTAAGTATCTAAATATTTGTTGGGTGATACTGGGCATGTCACTTAACCCTAATTTCTGTTAAACAAATATAAACACACAAGTGTATTAACATTACTTTCTTTCAGTAGTGCTAGCCCTAACAGCCAAAAAAGTTTATTTTCTTTTGGCTGGAAGTTGAAAAAACATTTGAAGTACCTGACTAAGTATACAAATAGAAAATATTATAAATGTCACCTGCTGGGGATTGTGAAAAACAGCAGGAAAAACTACATTATGGAGAACTGCAAAAAGGAGGAATCTAATGGAATCACTACCTATTTCAAAATTATAAATGACTGAAATCATACAATTTGAAGGCTCTTTGGATTATGGAATCATATAATTTTTGAGGGAGTGTGGGTTAATATTAAAATTTTTCCATGAACTCTTTTATGTTTTCTTCAATCTATTAACAGAACTTTTCTTCCTTGAACTTTGTGAATTATGTATTTCCAAGATCTTATGTCAACATAGAAATTAATTTCATACACTTTGTTTCAAAATTTTCTTTTGGAGTTATTAAAAGAGTCTAATGAGAAATTAAATGTTATGGGCTTTTTATATAGAGATCACAAATATACTATATAAATATAATACAAAAACATTTCATTTTGCACAAGAAACAATTTTACATTTGTCTCTTCTTAAAAGTTCCACCATCACAATAAAATAGATGAAGCACAAAGAAGTTTCTAAGGAACATTCTTGGGAGTAATTATGTTAAATAAACAATGGCTAGTTTAGTTTATTTCCATAGAAATCATAAATTCATATTCACACAGAAGTATCTGTGATGATAAATAATACCATTTATAATGTTTCTTCTCTAAGCTTTAGTGTTCAGAAACTCAGAAGCCAACAGTTTTTATTTAATATGGAATTCTACTTACTGAGTGTAACGCTTCACTAGTCAACACAATTTTCTAAGACAATTCTTCAAAAGATGAATAGTTTTTTGTCACTGAGGTTTTGAAACACATGAAGCATATGATACAGTCAACTCTTCATTAAACACAGTGAGAGAAAGTTGCTTTGCTTAGGTATTAGGTATTTTTATGGATCTGATAAATGATATTCAAACTCCAAAAAGGATGAGTGGGGTATGAAGCTCTATATAAGATCAAGAATTAGTGTAGCAGAGTCTGCAGAGACCATCTAGCCTTACTCGTCTTTTTGTTCTTGAGAAAACTGAGGCCTAGGGAATTTAGGGATCCACCATTCTTATTCTACTAGTAAAAATCAAAGAAGGATTAGAAATAAAATACCATGGCTCTAGATTAAGATATGGTACTTTCTTGTTTCTTTTATTTATTTGTTTGTTATTTCATTTTGTAATTGTCAGATTTGCTCATATTCAAATTAATTTACATAGGTGCATATCAATACTAAAGTGATTTTTTTTCTTTTATTTGTACCATTTTGACTTAAACTAAATAGAAATTTGAAAATCAAATTAAAAATAGAAATTTTCATTCATTAGAGAATGAAAGAATATATTTAGAGAAAAGGATATCAGCAATATTTTAAACATTAGTGACAATAATAAGTCCACAAAAATTCTGAAAGTGAAAACATGTATATGAAGAATTTCAGAATATCAGAGTTGGAAAGCAACTCAGAATTTACACTATATATGTACATGTGTGTGTGTGTGTATATATATATATATATATATATATATATATATATATATATATATATATATATATATATATATATATATATATATATATAATATGTATGATTATATATATATATAAAATATGTGTATATAGTATAATATATATATATATATATAATATATAATATAGTATAAATTCAATATTCCTTATAAAACAGAAGTATTATACATCATATTTACATGCCATAACTTATTCAGCCATTATTGACCCTATAGTTTCCAATCCTTTGTCACTACACCAAAAAAAGGAAATATAATCTTTTGTATAAAGTATTTTTTTCTTCCTTTATCCCTATAGTAGAGATATCTAGTGTTGAGATTAGTGGGTTCAAGGATATGTACAATTTAATAATTTTCCAAACTTAAATCTGCTTGCTTTTTGGAGTGTCCTCTAGCATTTCTCTCTTCTTTTCATTTCTTTTTTTTTAACCAACTTTTCTAGTCTGATGGGTAGGAGGAAACTCCTTACAGGCACTTTAATTTTCATTTTTCTGTTAGTCTTTTAGAATACTTTTCCCCTATGACTATTTGAAGTTTAGTGTTCTTCCTCCGAGAATCTGCTTATATACTTAATCATTTAATAAATGATAGTCCTTTTGATTTATATTTTATCTTAACTGATTTTAATGAGCAAATGGAAGAATGTACATAAGAAGATAAGAAGGAAGAGGTGGGAGAAGTGGGTGACAAGAAACTCACTAATCTCTGAGACTGTTAAAAGAATGAATAAAATGCACTATGGCACAAAAAATATATATTTAATTCAGAGGAAAATAAGGAGAGGGAAGAAAGAAAAGAGAGTATTAAAAAAAAGAGAGTATTAAAAATGAAACATTTTTTGTTAAGTAAAAGAAACTCTAACTTAAGAGGATATATTGTTGTGAGAGGTTAAAACAAAAGCAAGTTTATTCTGTATGAGAAAAGGAGCAAAGGGACAAAATCAGTTTGAAGTAAATCAACTGAGCAGTTGCTGAAGCCACTCGATTTTTCTCAGCACTTTCTTCTTTATAAAGAGGGGACAACATTTTTTTAAGGAAAAGTACAAACCAAAGGATGGAGTGAAATACACAATTAGTGATCATGAATGATTCCATGTACAAAACCGATTTTAGATTTTCTTTTACTATTTCTTGTTGAATGATATACTCATTATGTTTTATTTAGTCCTTTCTAATTTTCAAGATTTTTTTTTTATTTAAGGATTTATATTTCCTCTCCAAGCTATTAATTCTATCTCTAATCTCTTCTCTTTTAATTCTCACTTCCTTTCTACTTTCCTCTTCTAGCCCTCTAATTTCATCTACATATATATATGTGTGTGTGTGTGTGTGTGTGTGTGTGTGTGTGGTGTGTGTGTGTGTGTTTGTGTGTGTATTTAATTCTAGCTTTACTTCTAGGAATTCTAGGTGATCTTGTACCTAAGCTATATTTTTCTTTGAAATTTTTCTTTCAAATGTTTTGGATTGGTTCTGTGTTTTATGTTCCTATAAATTATTATATCTCTTTATCAAGAGATTTATTCCCCCCATTTTCCACTTTACTTCCTAATGACTATATATAAGAGTCAAGATCTACAAACCTTGGATATTAACTCTAATATGCACAGATCTATCTATCTATCTATCTATCTATCTATCTATCTATCTATAATCTATCTATGTATACATATATATATTTATATCTATCTGTCTGTCTATATGTCTACATTTATATATACATATCTTTCAATTGCCTTTATCTACATCTGTATCTATGTATATCTACACACACACACACACACACACACACACGCACACACACACATCCACACACACATATTCCTTTCTATCTCTATTCCCTCCTTTCACTGTTTTCCTTTTCCTTTTCAAAAAGACATACTATCCTACATTTTAGGTTATCCCCTCTCAGTGATAGATACTTAAAAGACTGAGTTTGCCTTCTTAAATTAAAATTTCTGGTTCACCATTGTTTGCAAACTTATGTGATTTTCACTAATGAATCCTTTCTTGAATTTTGTCTTCATAATTTTCTAGGTGTATTTATAGTTCTTTTGCATATTGTTATTCTACTTGGTATGAAAATTGATAGATACACAGATTCTCTTCTCTTCCTTGTATAGTTGAAAAGACTTTTGAGCGTAATTTAGGATGCCAGTCAAATACATTTTGATTGCCCTTGTTGGATGAACTTCATCTCTGTCATTCCTATATTTTAAGGCATGTTCCAGAAAATTTCCAACTATTTTTCATTCTAACAGTCATATTTTAAAGAATTTTTTAAATTGTGGAAATTATTTGAAATAAGCTCTAATATATGACTACCTTCATTTTTTCCTACACTTTATAAAATCAAGATTAAACACAAACTTTTCCTTGACTTCATCAACATTAACTCCGTATTCATATCTTATTGTCAGAAAAATGTCAATCATAAATTCCCATAGCCCATTTTGCTAAAATTTCATACTAATTACCCAAGTTATTACTCCAAAGTTAACTCATAATTATGAATAAATGTGAAACCTTTTCCCCTTCCGTATAGTTGCTTTTCTTTTAAGTCATATTTGGGCAACATATATGTTACATTAGTCATAACTGCCTGATATGTAAAACAGGGATAAGGATAGTTAAACTACTTATTATACTTACTTGTGTTCAAATCTTTCCTTTTCCACATGAGACAGTTATTTCTCCTCTTTGAATCTCAATTTCTTTTTGTGTAAATAGAAGCTCCCAGGCTATATCAATTCCAAGCTTTCTTCCAATCCAAAATCCATCTTTCTACTATATGGTAATTAATTGACACTATTTAAAATTATATTTATATGTCATATTTTCATCGAGAGCATAAACTTTTAATGCACCTCATCATATGACCTCCTGTATACCTCTTTCCAATAACTTGTCTTCTCATGATTCACTGATTGTTTTTATTCTCCAATATTTAGTGCACTATTCTTCTTTCATAAAAGTTGTATGAAAGAGTTCATATTGTGGATAGACCTAGATTATATCTTTTTCTAGATAATGATCGGATTTGACCTTTTACTGTCTCTGTAGAACAATGTTTCTGATTATCTATGATACATTCCTATGTGAATGTTTTACAGTATCTAAGATCCTATGGATTAAAAAAGTACCTCTTTTTGTTTTCCAAATTCTACCTTTTGGTAATTGTATTTTTTTTTATAATTGGCATCATTATTCTTAGGGTTACTTCTAAATTAGTTCTTTTCTTCTGCCTCTATCTCCAATCTGTCCTGTATAATTTTCATTTGCTTATAGTTGTTTAAATGTGGCATACCCTTTGATATTGTGAGCTACTTGAGAACCTGAACTGGGATTTTTTTTTAAATTTGTCTTTCTTCATATTCCTATAACTTTGCATGGAGCTTAGGACAGAATATATTGACTTGACCTACTCTGATTTCTAATTGCAAAATCACGTCAACACTTTTTCTTAATATGTTAAAAAACATTCCTTTTTATTGCAGATGATAGACACTGTCCTAGATCAGTTGTCACTTGTTTTTTTTTCCACATATAATCACAATCACTCCTCTACTGAATATATCTCTTTCTAATTTTCTACTTCCTGCTTTCTATACCACTTTTCTATATATCACCAGCTCCATCCTCTTTGATATTACTACTGTCCCTTCCAATATTTTCTGCACTGGATAACAAGAAATATCTTTCTCAGTTCTCAAATTTGACAGTTTTATTCTCCTTAAATCACTTTCTTATATCTTCAATATAAATTAGAAATAAGTATAGTACCTGTGATTTCTCTAACATAAGAAACTCTTAAATAAGGAAAATCTGGCTAATCATGTATAGTAATACCAAACAGACAATTTATGATCTAATAAAGTCAATCCAAGTCTCTCAGAGACTAACCAAGAATCACATAGCTAGTGGCAGTAAAGGCTAAACCTAAACCCAAATCTTGGTAACTCAGAGACTGGCTTTCCCTGTGTTAGGCTGTTTCTCTCCATTTTTCTTTTATATTAACCACAAATCATTAAGGCAAGTCTGTATTGAATACACTGTGTTAGGCATATAAGCAGAGCTGAAGATAAATAACAAATGGTCTCTCACAGTGACCTGCCCTACACTACTTTCAGCCACAATTTGTATTCATTATTCATAGTTGTCCTGTACTAAATTTAAGGGGAATGAAGGTTAAGAAGTTCAAAGTCACAAAGTCAGCCAGTGGTAGTCAAGACTAGAAACTAAGTCCCCGGAGTCCTGAGCTTTTACTCAGACTGCTAAACTAAAGTCTCTAACTATTTCCATCTTCTAACTCTGTAGCTCAAAGAGACACAGTGATTCCAATTCATCTACTGATAATATTGAACTAGTTGTGTCTGCTGAAATGCATTACTATTTTGAATTTCTATGTGGCATCTTGATTTCCTTTGAGTTGTCTTTCTCCTGTCATGCCCCATATCTTGATTATGGTCTAGATCTCTCTGATCTATCCTTTGATTTTATATTCACTCCTTTGCTTCTACTTGCACATCATATAATGAGTTGGATGTCCCTAACCTTGAAAAGAATGAGGGCTAAGCTGGTTTCATGTAACATACATTTAAGAGAAAAGAATGTGGAATTTTTTTTCAACACCTCCAAAAAGAAAAAGAAATATTAATTTAGTCCTGATGGTTTTCACATAGGAAAGTGAAAATAAATGGGGAAAAGTGAGTGTACAAATAACCAAGAAAATAAACAACTTGACAAAGATAACACTGAGGAAAATAAAGACTGTAGTCAACAGGCTTCATTTAAATAATGAGGTAGAACAATGAAAGGTGCCAGAGACAGTATTCAAGTGGAGAGTCTTCTTAGCTCATATGTTTTTAGCTATGTATAAATTAAAGAGATAATATAAAAAGAAAATCAGTAGTGTTTAAGATTAAAAAGGAAAATGAGGTCAAATTGCTCTTATGAAAGTATAACACATTATATTTTTACTCCCCTAAGAAGCTTACTAAAGCACAAACCTAACTTTGTAATATCAATATTTTTATGTGAATACTGCAAGTCATGGAAAACTATGATGTATAAAGAATTAAAGCTATATATGCTTCACTAAAACAATAGTAAGGTGCAAAGTGAATAAGCTGCACATGAGTGAATAATGGCACATGATGATTAATGTAAAGAATATCATCAAAGAACTACTTTACTAGAAAATAAGGCGGGAAAATTATGTAGTGATAGAAATAATCAAACTATAGTTTACTAACCTTCAAGCCTTGCTATTATTCATACATTAAATATTCTAAAATTTCTAAAATATTTTATCTTATGTCTCTCCTCAGTGAAGATTGTATAGGGTGATATGGGAAATAATCATATAGGATGAAAAGGTCTGAATGGCTTTTCTATGCTAGTGAAATGAGTTCTCGCATAGTGAGACCAAAAAGCTATCAAAGTAACTAACCAAATGATTTTCCATGCCAATGCTCATTCATGTCCATGTTTGGTCACACCACCAACAAAAAAGCACCAAAGTTGAAATAATAGTTCAAATCTTGTCTCCTTTCACTTAAGAACTGTGAGACCTTAGATAAATTAATTCATTTCTTTGAATCTCATTTATCCCATCTGCACAAAGCAGACATTGGATTTGATCATGAGTAAAATTGTCCAAGATTTAAATCCTGTGACCTTATAGTCCTAAAATAAGCTATGCTGAATAATTGCTATATAAAGGATTCATTTGGCTTTTCTAGGTCTCAGTTTCCTCACATGTAAAGTAAAGGTTTGAACAAGATAACGGCATTCATGATCCAGTCACTATTAAGGGGAAATGATTAATTATTGTTTCACAGGCAATTTGGTATAATTTATAGGATAATGAACAAGAAATAAACAAAGGTGGTACTTTGAATGAAGCTTTTAATGCTAAACTTGATATTTGATCTTTGGGTAAAGAGTGAAAAAATATAGAAAATTATAGAAAGTATCTGTCCCAAACTACTCATTTTTACATGAAGAAACTGAGGAACAAATGAAAAGCTTATTTGAGATTACATAGATAGGAAATAGCAGAAATGTGATTCAAAGCCAGGTTCTATTAACTCTACCTTTTATTTTGCCTCCTCTACTGTCACAGAAAATAGAGACAACAATTCCAATAGAACCTACCTCAGAGGGTTTTTGTGAAGAACAAATAAAATTATGTATGTAAGGCATGATTCAAGCTTTAACAAGTATTAAAATGTCAGCTATTATTACACCCCCATTGAGACACCAATATGAAGAGAAACAGATGAACTGTTATAAATTCATATTTGTTTAGACAGTATCTATAGACAGGAATGAACTTGCACACAGAGAAGAAATAAAACCACAATCATCCTCCTTCCTACTACTCTTTACATGCCCACACATTAAAAGTCATTTATTGGAGACATTCACATCAAGATATTTTAACTATTCATCATAATTTTTAGGCAACTTTCCTCAGATACCCAAAAAATCTTATAATGGTTGCAATATTTTCAGGTAAGTTTATCAGATGATGACTTCAAAATACACAGCAGGATGGGTCAATTCTGTAGTAATTTATCAATCTTGGTGCAATGACTCTCAGATACTTTATTTCTCTACTTCAGGCTGAAACAAGAAAAATGTAGTCATTTCCTCCCAGCAGAATATTAAATGGGTCAGCCTTGTAACAACCTACTTAGGTATCTGCTGAGATTTTCTTAAAAGCAAATTAACATTTCAGGGTCAACATTCAGTGCAAAATTAGCTGTTCCTATTAGATGGCAAGTCATTATTCAAGATCTTCTTGCCTATATAAAACTCAAGTCATCTCCCTGTCTTAAAAATAGATTAATGCTCTGCATGGCTTTTAGTGTTGGCAGAAGATAATTCCTTATGGGCCCTGTTCTCTTGTTGCTTTATTTTCCATGCTGTGTGTTGTGTGCTTGAGTGCTAAGCATTTGTGTACTTCCTCAAGAAAAAATAATGTTGGCAAAATTAATTTGAGGGAATTCATTGTGGGAAAAAATGATTCTTTGGACAAGAAATTTTATTCATAAATATTTATTTTGTTTTTCCCCCAAAGATATTATTATCAATTGATTTTTGTGGCACTTAGAAAACATCTAGGTACCTTTCAGTTTAAATGATATATCTTAAAATTAAAGGCACTGTTCATACTTGATTTTCAGGAGATCGATAGATTTCAATATGGAATAAATGTGAAAATGTTTAAGGAAGAAGTAAGGCAGATTTTTCAAGATCAGTGCCAATCTAAATGCAAAGAACACTGGATTTGGAATCAGAGGATCTGGAATCAAATTTTGGCTTCGCCAATTTAGTATGAACAACTTAGGCAACTTCAATTCTATGTGTTAAAGTTTTCAATATGTGTAAAATATGTAGAGTTAGGGATCTGGGTTTAAGGATCTCTTATTGACTCAAAATGATCATGTGAACTTTTTCACATTTAAAAAAAGTCTGTATTACATAGATTGTTCCCAGAAAACTCAGAAATGATGTTATCAGACAAAAAGCCTTGGGTATCAAAGGAATTGAAGCCAGGTTGTCAAAATAATATATATATATATATATATATATATATATGGTTTAAACAATGTAGAAATGACATGACATAGACAGTGAAAGTATAGTGAAAAAAAGAAATAGACATTAGAAAAATATTTTCTTTCTTACTTCAGGGATTCATGTTTCTACTGACATAGATATTTTCTCGATCAACTCAACATTACCACCCTTCCACTACCCATTGAGTTATTTAGGAATAGTGGCCACAAAAATTCATCACCTGATCCTGATTTCCTGAAGATAGTCCTGTCCAAACGGAATGAGTTTTCTTGAGCAACAAAAATGCACTATGTGATGATCCTGTGTTTTACAAAAAATATACAAATTAAATAAAATAGTTCTCCAATCAGTACAAGAGTAAAGATGTGTAAATATTTTGAGGTTAATCATAAATGCGCAAAGGATATTTTGTTACCGCAATTTTCAAAATAATCATAATTCAGGTATTCTTAAAGTGGGAAAAAAGTGGAAATGCTTTCAATAGTAATAAAAGAACTTTTGGATCATTGGAAATTTTGAAGAGCTTGACTCTGCTCATTTTTACAGATGTAATAAGATAACCATCACTATTGATATAGCTAATTTATTAAGGGGCTCTCTTGTAATTTCTTGAAATTCTACCTTGGTTATGATTTGGAGCTGAAAATATATAATGGTATGAATCTTACATCAGAATAAGGTGGGATGGCAATTCTAATTGAATTATATCAAATGCAAAGATATTTATTTTTAAAGGGTCCAAACTATGGGTGTAAAAATTATATATATATATATATATATATATATATATATATATATATATGTATATATATATATATATATATATATATATATTTGTATGTATGTATATATACACATGCATGTATAATATATATTATACATCATGTATATATGTATATATATATAATATTGTGTAGATATGTATATGCATATGGGGGTATATATTCATATAAATTATCACATTTTCATAGCGTGACCTTTAAATTTTTTTTTAAACAAATATGATGTAATGGAAGAAAAGATGACAAGAAAGAGGGATAATAGACCAAGAAGAGAAAGTAGAAGGAGAAGGAGGAAGATCAATTAAATGTATGTTACAAGCTTTTACTTTATGTCAGTACAAAGGAACATAAATACAACAAAAAGGAACCATTCCTTCTCCCAAGACATTACATTCTTTTATGGGAGGCAGCATATATATATATCTAAGTATATATAGAATAAATTAAAAATAAGTACACATTAATTGAATAATGTAAAATGTACTTGTGGAGAGAGAACTTTGAAAAATCAAGAGCATCAATACGGACATTAATAGTTGAGCTGCTTGTTGAAGTATTCTTTGAGAAAAAGGTAAGGAAGGAATGCATTCCAGTCATGTGAGAGGGCTAATACAAATCTACTAAGTAAAATATGGATTATTTTCCTTGAGGAACAAAAAGAAAGCTGGTTTACTGGGATTAGAGAGTACTAAGAAGGAACATGAAACATTACAAGATTGACCTTGAAACAGAAAAATTGAATTACATTGTCTATGTGAACACGGACAAATAAATTGATTTCTTTGGGCCTCAGGTTTCTCATGTGTTAAATGAAGGAATTGGTCTTAATGACCTTAAATATCCTTTCCTGCTACAAATTTATGATCCTATGGGGCCAAGCTGTCAGTCAACAAGCATATATAAGACACTTACTAAGTGTCAAATACAGTGGTGATGTTGTAAAGGTCTTTAAAAAGCAAAGAGAAGAATGGTAATGGTGACTGTGGAAATAGTGATGGACATGATGATGATGATGATGATGATGATGATGATGATGATGACGATGACGACAATTATAATGATGATTTAAAGCCTTTTTACCATTGAGGAATTTGGGGGTAGTAATAGTGATGATACATTATTCACTTTTCATATATTGTTATAGCATTTTAAGACTCAGACTTATGTTCCTGTCATAGAATAAAGTAATTGCCTCCACCTACTTGCTTCTCTGAAATAGCCACTTGATGATATTTGTGTATTATGTCTAACTTCATATTATGAAAGTTCATTGATTTTCACAATAACAACACTAGGATTTTCTCCCTGAAGAGATGTACTTTTATCTATAAACATGAAAAAGCATAATAAATTTAAATGGTAATATTCAGATTCTCTTTACCCAAATAGAAACAAAACAATTTGACCTTAACTCCTCATCCCCTGAAACATTGAATAAATAACTTAGTTTGTTGATTTTTTTAACCCTTTCTCACATAGTTTCTCTCTTTTCAACTTCTTATCATAGTGTCTCTCAATTTCTTTGAGTTAGTTTGAAGTGTACTAGCTTGATATTCTCAAAGGACATCTGTCAATTCAGATATTTACTTTCTGGCTGACACAAAAAATTGAATTATATACCTAAAAGGAAATATTCTTTGGAAGACAATATTATACATGCAAGTAACAAAGGAGAAAGTCAGTGGAGGATACTATAATTTATAGTATGAAATTACTACATTCCAGTTTCTACCATCAAAATTTCTTATGGGGCAAAGTGACACAAAAATCCATGTGTCCATGTGTTTCGTTTACATGTTGCCACATTTATGGATAATTCTATCCAAGTCTTGACATGATTTTTCCACATAAATGTTAAATACATATAATGTATTTAAAGTGTATTCATAGAAAATCACATCCACTATATATATCTAAAATTGTGCTAGATGAAAATTTTATAAATGAAGTGTTCATGTGGGGTTTTCTGTTTTTCATTAGTAAAAACAATCGTAATTTCTTTTACTACACTATATATTTATTTTTTAATTGCCTTGTCAATAGACAAGCATCTATAAAGCACTTCTTTTGTCTAAGCCACTGTTCTAAGTATTGTCGATGAAAATATGAGGAAAAAGAAACAAGCAAAGAAAAAGGGAGAGGGGGCAAGGAAAAAAAGAAAGAAAAAAGAAAGAAGAAAGAAAAGAAAGAAAGAAAGAAAGAAAGAAAGAAAGAAAGAAAGAAAGAGAAAGAAAGAAAGAAAGAAAGAAAGAAGAAAGAAAGAAAGAAAGAAAGAAAGAAAGAAAGAAAGAAAGAAGAAGAGAAAGAGAGGGATAGAAAGAGAGGGAGAGAAAGAGAAAAAAAAAGAAATAAAAAGGAAAGAAATAAAGAAGGAAGTAGGTAAGAAAATAAAAATACAAGAGAATGATAGGGAGTAAAGAGGAAGGGAGAAACTAAGAGGTAGAAAGAAAAGAATAAGAGAGAAAGATAGAAAGAGAGTTAAAGAGACAGATAGACAGAGGGACAGAGTGACAGAAATAGACACACACAAACACAGACAAAGAGAGAGAGAAAGAGAGTGAGAGAGACAGAGACAGAGACAGAGACAGAGACAGAAACAGAGAGAGAAGAAGAAGAAGAAGAAGAAGAAGAAGAAGAAGAAGAAGAAGAAGAAGAAGAAGAAGAAGAAGAAGAAGAAGAAGAAGAAGAAGAAGGAGGAGGAGGAGGAGGAGGAGGAGGAGGAGGGAGGAGGAGGAGGAGGAGGAGGAGGAGGAGGAGGAGGAGGAGGAGGAGGAGGAGGAGGAGGAGGAGGAGGAGGAGGAGGAGGAGGAGGAGGAGGAGGAGGAGAAGAAGAAGAAGAAGAAGAAGAAGAAGAAGAAGAAGAAGAAGAAGAAGAAGAAGAAGAAGAAGAAGAAGAAGAAGAAGAAGAAGAAGAAGAAGAGAAGAAGAAGGAGAAGGAGAAGAAGAAGAAGAAGAAGAAGAAGAAGAAGAAGAAGAAGAAGAAGAAGAAGAAGAAGAAGAAGAAGAAGAAGAAGAAGAAGAAGAAGAAGAAGAAGAAGAAGAAGAAGAAGAAGAAGGAAAATGAGCATATATTTTCATAGGAAATGGCAATATATAAGAGGAAGATTAAAAGCTAGGGGAATCTGTGGAAATCCAGAAGAACCAGAGAATCATGTATGAAAGTATGAAATCTGGAGTGAAATATACAAATGTTTGAACTGACTTTTTTTTAATAGAATTTAAAAAGAATTTGCCAGAGTTGCCAGAGTTTGAAGGTGCAGTGTGTTGAAAACCAGTCTTGGAGCAAATTTCTGAATTAAGAAGACTGTAGCTTAATAGAGAGAGTTTAGAGTCAGAAGTAGAACCTGAGGAAGAATGAAGACATTTTAGTGATATAAATAATTATAAGATGATAAGGAACAGAAATAGATATATAATTCCCTTTGAGGAAATTTAAAATAATTTCTAGAGAACTGACAGGAGGTATAAAAGCCTGATCAGAGGCATAGTTGAGTTATAGAGCATTTGCATCATTCTTAAGCATTTTGAGATATTTTTTACGCTTTAAAATTTTATTTGGAAAGAAAACAGAATAGCAGTGGGGTGGAGCCAAGATGGTGGAGATTAGACAGAACTTTATCTGAGCTCTTCCTGGCATCCTTCAGATCAACACCAGAACAAGCCTCTGAACTGGTTTTGGAGTGACAGAAGCCACAAATATTTGAAATGTAAAACTTTCCAGCAGAAGATATTTTGGAAGAATTTTTAAAAAGGCTTGTTTTAATTGAGCACGAGGGAGGTAGCCAAGTAGCCAAGTGCAACTCAGTAATCCAGGGCACTGTGGGATCCTGCACTGGGGGAATATACAGGGAATCTCTTAGCTAAACTATAGAAATATTGACTAATCTCATGATTCAGAAGCTAGTAGATCATCATATTAGCTGACAAATATTACAGGCAAACAGTGAGCCTCTGGACCCTAGAATAAAATGGGACTTGGCTACAACCACCCACTACAGGAAGGAAGTCAGCAGCACCAGTTGCAAGGCAGCAAAAAGTCACTGTTATCTATAGAGGAACCTTGAATAATCTCCCCTTTTCCCTAAGAGCAGACCTCAACCTTTAAAAAATGAGAAAAAACAGTGAAAAAGTCTAACCATAGATAGTTTTTATGGAGAAAGAGAACAGAATTCAAGCTCTGTGGATGTTAAAGGCAAATTACCTCTAGATGAACCTCCAAAGGGTAATATGAGTTGGTCCCATTTTATAAGCCGCTCTTGGAAGAATTCAAAAAAAGATCATAAAAGAGAGTACAAAGGAAAATAGGGAAAGGAAATGAGAATGTTTCAGGAGACTTTGGAAAAGAAAACACAGAATTTATGTAAAAAAATCCCTTACAAAATAGATTTGATGAAATGAAAAAAAAAAAAAAAAAACAGACAAACAAACATATAACTCCTTACAAAATAGATTTGAAAAGAAAGAGTTGGTTAAAAACCAACCTTTGAAAAACAGAATTTGTGAAATGGGACAAAATCAAATGAACAAAACAATTTATTTGAAAATTTAATATGTCAAATGCAAAAATGAGATTAAAAAGCTAATTGAAGAAAATAATTTATTAAAAATCAGAATTGAACAAATGAAAATGAAGGACAATGAAACTTCAAGAATCAGTTAAACAAAACTAAAAAGATGAAAAAATAGAAGAAAATGTAAAATATCACATTGGGGAAAAAGTCTGTACTATAAAATAGATCTATAAGAGACAACACTTTTTGTTATTGTTGTTTGATTGCTTTTTTCCTCATTTCTTTCTTTTTTGATCATCACAGCATGGCAAATATGAAATTATGTTTAGAAGAATTGTACATGTTTAATGGATATTGGATTGCTTGCTTTCTAAGAGAAATAGGAGGTCAGCTTGGTTGGAAAAGTTTGGAACACAGATTTTTCAAAAGTAATGTTTTCAAAAGCATGCATTTGGAAAAAAATAAAACATAAAAAAGAAACAGATGGTCAGCATTTTATTTCAATTGGTATAATCCTTTAGTGATACCTACTTACAAGATTCATATAGGGTTGTGTAGCTAATTGTAATGATGTATTCAGAAATACATTTTTCTGTTTTCATTCTTGATTTGAGTTTTGTTATAAGGTGTTAATTTTAATGTTGTAGTCAACTCCCAGAAAGGAAAAAAAAACAATATATTTAATATACCTAGACACAAATTTGAAGTTTTAGAGAGTTGTGTGGTGACTGAGAAGTTAACTGATATGACCAGGATCAGAATCTAGCATATTCACTTGAACTCAGGTATTCTTGACTTGGAGACTAGTCCTTTATTAACAGTTTGTCTTTATCCTTACGTCATTTTTTAAAAATTTCTGAAATTTCCAGAACTGATAATTCTTCCTCTTTTTTCCCTTTTGTTAACATGACAGAGAACAATTTTTGTAAGGGAGCAAAAATACTAAATCCACTAAAATATAGCATCCACTAAAAGTAGATATTGAAACAAGTAAATATAACTTCTCAGAAACTCAATCAGTATGCATTATTGGTGGAATTCTGAATACATTCAGCCATTCTGGAGAGCAATTTGGAATTATGCTCAAAGATTTATCAAACTGTATATATCCTTTGATCTAGCAGTGTTACTACTGAGCTGATATCCCAAAGAGATTTTTAAAGAAGGAAAGGGACCTGTTTGTGCAAGAAAGTTTGTGGCAGCCCTCTTTGTAATGGCCAGAAACTGGAAACTGAGTGAATGCCCATCAATTGGAGAACAGCTGAATAAATTGTGGTATATCAATATCATGGAATATTATTGTTCTGTAAGAAATGACCAGCAGGATGATTTTCAGAAAGGCCTGGAAAGACTTACATGAATTGATGCTGAGTAAAATGAGCAGGACCAAAAGATCATGATATATTTCCACAACAATACTATATGATAATCAATTCTGATGGATGAGGCCCTCTTCAACAATGACATGAACCAAATCATTTCCAATAGAGCAGTAATGAACTGAACCAGCTACACTCAGGGAAAGAACTCTGGGAGTTGACTATGAACCACTACATAGAATTCTTAATTTCTCTATTTTTGTCCTCATTCATTTTTGATTTCCTTTACAGGCTAAATATACACTGTTTTGATTTTTGTTTTCTTCTTTCTTTTTGTACAGCAAAATGCCTGTTTGGTCATGCATACATATATTGTATTTAACTTATACTTTAATATATTTAACATATATTGGTCAACCTGCATATCTGGGTGAAGGGGTAGAAGGAAGGAGGGGAAAAGTTGGAACAAAAGGTTTTGCAATTGTCAATGCTGAAAAATTACCTATGCATAAAAATTTTGTAAGATAATAATAATAATAATAATAATAATAATAATAATAATAGAAAAATGAATCAGTAATACTTCTTAAGTACCTGTGGCATAGTAGAAAAGTTACTAACTATGGACACATCAACAATCTAGATTCACATTCTGCTTCTGATTCTTCATTTCTTTATAAACTTAATAAAGTAAAATAATTTACTTAGATCAGTTTCTTTTTCTGTAGAATTTAGTGAATACCAATTATCTTTTTTTCATTCATTAGATTTTAAAATAAAAAGAAATATATTCTGTCTTCAAAATCTTACCTTCTATTATGACCATCATATAAGTGGAAGAGATATCAGAGTTGAATTCTACCTTCTCATTATTTGAATGTTAATGACAAGAATGACAATGATTAGTGAATTGCAAGTAAAAGCAAAAATAAGCAAATCTTAGACTTCAACCCAAATCCTATTCCCCAAATTGTCTTTATGTGTACTAATATTTTAGTGTGAATAAATTCTCAGAATATGGTGTGATAGGAAAATTTTTCTACATTTACCCACATTTATCCACATTTTTGTTAATTGTTCCTTTATTTTGGAGGGGGAAGCACTCCTTAGGCCCTACTTGGTTCCTGCTTCCTTTGAAACAATTTCCTGATCACCTAAATTCGTTAAAAAATATCTTGATATGAATTTGGTGTCTCTTCTACTTGGTGTTTGAGGGCCATACAAGTTGTCACACCTTGCCCTACTGCCAGTTGTGTTTGCATATAGAAATAAAGGAGTGGGTCTCTTGAAATTAAATGTCACTATATCCTTCATGTACATTATTACTTCATTAAGGAAAAATAAGCCTCCTTCCTTGTTAATTTTCACATCTTGCCATTGATGAATTTCAACTCAACATGGAACATCCTAATATCTGGCATTAGGTTCACCCTTAATTTATGTATAACAAGATCTTCAATAAAATGACTAGGAATATTAACACAGATGGGAAATCAACACTTTAGATCAGAAACTTTATAGTCTTGGAGAAGCATCAAACAAACAGTGACAAAATTTCTGATTATTTCAGGTAAGGGATAGAGAGAAATGTAAAAGAGGGGTAAAAGGTGATCAAAGTGGGAAGAATAACCAATTTAGACAAAGTAATTAAAGTTTAAAAAAATAGAATCAGGGAAACAGAAACAAATGTTTGGAAAGCATTAAATTTATAAGACTTCTTCCTTCATTTATATAGAATTAACTAACAAAGAAGCAAACATAAATAAGTGAATGAATGAGTAGAAAAATAAATAAATGGATGAATGAATTAGTGAAAAAAGTGAGATGATTGTTGATTGACCTAATTCTGATGTGTTTCATTTATCACTCATTGGAGAATACTTCCTCTTTTTTCTTTTTTTTCTTTTTTTTTGAATTCACGTTCAGCATTTTATATATATATATATATTTTATAATATTATCCCTTGTATTCATTTTTCCAAATTACCCCCCCTCCCTCTATTCCCTCCCCCCGACGACAGGCAATACCATACATTTTACATGTGTTACAATATAGTCTAAGTACAATACATGTGTGTGAATATCATTTTCTTGTTGCACAATAAACATTAGAATCCGAAGGTACATGCAACCTGGGCAGACAGATATTAGTGCTAACAATTTACATTCCCCTCCCAGTGTTTCTTCTCTGGGTGCAGCTACCTCTGTCCATCATTGATCAACTGGAAGTGAGTTGGATCTTCTTTATGTTGAAGATTTCCACTTCCATCAGAATACATCCTCATACAGTATTGTTGTTGAAGTATACAGTGATCTTCTGGTTCTGCTCATTTCACTCAGCATCAGTTGATTTAAGTCTCTCCAACCCTCTCTGTATTCCTCCTGCTGGTCATTTCTTACCGAGCAATAATATTCCATAACTTTCATATACCACAATTTACCCAACCATTCTCCAACTGATGGACATCCATTCATCTTCCAGTTTCTAGCTACAACAAAAAGAGCTGCCACAAACATTTTGGCACATATATGTCTCTTTCCGCTCTTTAGTATTTCTTTGGGATATAATCCCAGTAGTAGCGCTGCTGGGTCAAAGGGTATGCACAGTTTGATAACTTTTTGGGCATAATTCCAGATTGCTCTCCAGAATGGCTGGATTCTTTCACAACTCCACCAGCAATGTATTAGTGTCCCAATTTCCCCACATCCCCTCCAACATTTGTCATTATTTGTTCCTGTCATCTTAGCCAATCTGACAGGTGTGTAGTGGTATCTCAGAGTGGTCTTAATTTGCATTTCTCTGATCAGTAGTGATTTGGAACACTCTTTCATGTGAGTGGATATAGTTTCAATTTCTTCCTCTGAGAATTGTCTGTTCATATCCCTTGACCATTTATCAATTGGAGAATGGTTCGGTTTCTTATAAATTAGGGTCAGTTCTCTATATATTTTGGAAATGAGACCTTTGTCAGAACCTTTGTTTTTAAAAATATTTTCCCAATTTGTTACTTCCCTTCTAATCTTGTTTGCATTAGTATTATTTGTACAGAAACTTTTTAGTTTGATGTAATCAAAATCTTCTATTTTGTGATCAATAATGATCTCTAGTTCTCCTCTGGTCATAAATTCCTTCCTCCTCCACAAGTCTGAGAGGTAGATTATCCTCTCTTCCTCTAATCTATTTATTATCTCCCTCTTTATGCCTAAATCATGGACCCATTTTGATCTTATCTTGGTATATGGTGTTAAGTGTGGATCCATATCTAATTTCTGCCATACTAATTTCCAGTTTTCCCAACAGTTTTTTCCGAATAATGAAATTTTATCCCTAATGTTGGAATCTTTGGGTTTGTCAAAGATTAGATTGCTATAGATGTACCCTTTTTTGTCCTTTGTATCTAATCTGTTCCACTGATCTACCGGTCTATTTCGTAGCCAATACCAAATGGTTTTGGTGACTGCTGCTATATAATATAGCTTTAGATCAGGTACACTTAGACCACCTTCCTCTGAGTTTTTTTTCATTAGTTCCCTTGCAATTCTTGACCTTTTATTCTTCCATATGAATTTTGTTGTTATTTTTTCTAGGTCATTAAAATAGTTTCTTGGGAGTCTGATTGGTATAGCACTAAATAAATAGATTAGTTTGGGGAGTATTGTCATCTTTATTATATTCGCTCGGCCTATCCAAGAGCACTGAATGTCTTTCCAATTATTTAAATCTGATTTTATTTTTGTGGCAAGTGTTTTGTAATTTTTCTCATATAATTCCTGACTTTTCTTTGGTAGATGGATTCCCAAATATTTTATACTCTCAACATTTGTTTGGAATGGAATTTCTCTTTGTATCTCTTGCTGTTGCATTTTGTTAGTGATATATAAAAATGCCGAGGATTTATGTGGATTTATTTTGTATCCTGCCACTTTGCTGAAATTTTGAATTATTTCTAGTAGCTTTTTAGCAGAGTCTTTGGGGTTCTCTAAGTATACCATCATGTCATCTGCAAAAAGTGATAGTTTAATTTCCTCATTTCCTACTCTAATTCCTTGAATCTCTTTCTCGGCTCTTATTGCCGAGGCTAGCGTTTCTAGTACTATATTGAATAGTAATGGTGATAGTGGGCAACCTTGTTTCACTCCTGATCTTACTGGGAAAGGTTGCAGTTTATTTCTAGTGCATATTATGCTTACTGACGGTCTTAAATATATACTCCTGATTATTCTAAGGAATAATCCATTTTATTCCTATACTCTCAAGAGTTTTTAGTAGGAATGGATGTTGGATTTTGTCAAATGCTTTTTCTGCATCTATTGAGATGATCATATGGTTCTTATTAATTTGATTATTAATATGGTCAATTATATTAATAGTTTTCCTAATATTAAACCAGCCCTGCATTCCTGGAAGAAATCCTACTTGATCATAGTGTATTATCTTGGAGATGATTTTCTGAAGTCTTTTTGCTAATATCTTATTTAAGATTTTAGCATCAATATTCATTAAGGAGATTGGTCTATAATTTTCTTTCTCAGTTTTCGATCTACCAGGTTTAGGTATCAGTACCATGTCTGTGTCATAAAAGGAATTTGGTAGGACTCCTTCATCCCCTATTTTTTCAAATAATTTATATAACATTGGGGCTAATTGTTCTTTAAATGTTTGGTAGAATTCACATGTGAATCCATCTGGCCCTGGGGATTTTTTCCTGGGGAGTTGATTAATAGCTTGTTCTATTTCTTTTTCTGAAATGGGACTATTTAAGCAATTTATCTCCTCCTCTGTTAATCTAGGGAGCCTATATTTTTGGAGGAAGTCATCCATTTCACTTAAGTTATCAAATTTATTGGCATAAAGTTGGGCAAAGTAACTCCTTATTATTTCTCTAATTTCCTCTTCATTGGTGGAAAGATCCCCCTTTTCATTTGTAAGACTATCAATTTGATTTTCCTCTTTCTTTTTTTTGATCAAATTTACCAAAGGTTTATCTATTTTATTGGCTTTTTCATAAAACCAACTCTTGGTTTTATTTATTAATTCAATAGTTTTTTTACTTTCAATTTTATTGATTTCTCCTTTTAATTTTTGTATTTCGAGTTTAATTTTTGGTTGGGGGTTTATAATTTGGTCTTTTTCTAGCCTTTTAAGTTGTAAGCCCAATTCGTTAATCTTCTCTTTCTCAATTTTCTTCAAATAAGCCTCTAAAGATATAAAATTTCCCCTTATTACCGCTTTAGCTGCATCCCAAAGATTTTGATATGATGTCTCATCATTATCATTATCTTGGGTGAAATTGTTAATTGTTTCTATAATTTGCTCTTTCACCCAGTCATTCTTTAAGATGAGATTATTCAGTTTCCAATTACTTTTTGGTCTATTTACCCCTAACTTTTTACTGAATGTAGCTTTTATTGCATTGTGATCTGAGAAGAAGGCATTTATTATTTCTGCCTTCCTACATTTAATTTTGAGATCTTTATGTCCTAGTATATGGTCAATTTTTGTATAGGATCCATGAACTGCTGAGAAGAAAGTATATTCCTTCCTATTGCCATTCAGTTTTCTCCAAAGGTCTATCATACCTAGTTTTTCTAATGTTCTATTTACTTTTTTAATTTCTTTCTTGTTTGTTTTGTGGTTTGATTTGTCTAAATCTGAGAGTGCAAGGTTGAGATCTCCCACTTCCTCTTTTTTCAATTATTGTGGCAAGAGTCCTGAAGCAGGACATCAAAAAGTTTAGAAATAATTAGAGTGAGTAAATATATTCAACTAAAAATTATTCTGTGTGGAATCTGAACTGAATGGAAAGAAACCAAGTAAAGTTACATGAAAGTAGAATTTAGTAATTTTTATTGGTAATCTCACTTTTATATTCTGAGATAGCTTAACCACTTTTTTGAGACACTTAATTTTGAAAATCCATTAAATATTAAGCATAATTAAGTCAAACTAAAGTAGAGGAAAGCCTGAGAAAAAATGTGAAACATGGAAAGTCTGTCTCAGATTATTTTGGTTATATTATTTTCTTGGCCAATATTCTGTGTTTTCAAAGTATTACAAAGATGCTGATAAATGGTAACAAATTGCTGAGTCACTCACTTGCTTAAAGGTCTCCAATGGTTTCTCAGTAATTCCAGGATAAAAATTAAAACAAAACAAAACAAAACAAAACAAAAAAAAAAATAAATCACTGTAATACTCTGTTGTCTCTCAATTACAATCCTTCTCTGGGAGGAGGTTTCTTTTCTGTAAATCCTTTTCTCTGGGAGCAGGTTTCTTGGGAGGCTTCTGGAGCCTTCATCCAGAGTAAAGGTAGACATGGGAATTAATCAGACTCTGCCTACAAGAGTGTGGGATTGTGGGTTTCCCGGAAGTCAATACTAGATGTGAATCTCCCAGAAGTCCATGAACAGGCTTTTCCTTTAGATCTTGTGAATCTACTCTTGTCCAAGTGTCCCCAGTCAGCATCACGGTAGAATCTTGAATCCTCTTCTTCCTGAATCCTGGCTCCTTTTATCCTCCCAGAGAATGGGCTTCTGGGTACTCCTTACAAAACCAATGAACTAGCTTCTTTAAAGGCATTAATTCCTTCAAAGGTGTAAACTCCTTTTAAAGGTGTAAAGTCCGAACTAGAGAATTGTTAAGTACTGACTTAGCACCTGGTAAGGATTCTAACAAATCACATACTATACACCAGGAATTGTGAATAAAAATGAAACAATGTCTGTCCTCAAGAAGCTTATATTCTATTGTAGTAAATGGTAAAACCACATTATTATGAAGAGATATAAAGACAACATCTATGGTTTTATTTGCATGAGAATCCCTGGGTGAAAACACCACTTCTGCCAAATTCAAGTTAGCATCCTCTCTGAAAATTAAAATCAGAGAATTATTTAGAACTTAGAAAGGTTCTATTACTCACCCAATGTCTCACAGCCTATATTCCTATACTGAACATAGGCCCTATACCAAATATATGTATGGATCTATAAATTAATACCCATATAAATATAAATATTGTGTGCATATCTATAATTATATCTATATCTATAGAGTATATCTATTTACTCTCTCTCTGTATATTCTCTATATATACATACACATATGTAATGTCCAGACTAGCTCTCTGGAGGATCTTGGGATCAGCCCTAGTCCTTGGTCTTAGTGGAAGTGTGAAGGGGGCAGATGAGTCACCATGTGGTTGATCAAAGATGTAGTCTGGAATCTGGAGTCTGGAGCCTGAAGTCTTCTCTGTGTCTATGGCTGAGAGCTATGGCTGAGAGAGCCTTCTATGTCTGAGACTCCCTTAAATACCTCAATATGATTACATCACTATAACACAGTGATCTGAGCATCTACAATCACTATATCACTGTAGAGAATCATTATCTCACACTGAGTAGATCCTTTAGCTTCAAGTACACCTTTTCAGAGTTCTGCCTTCCATACACATATATATGTGTGTGTGTGTGTGTGTGTATATGTATATATATGTAATCTGTGTGTATACATTTTATTTTTATATAATACATTTGAAAGTCAGGTTGCTTCTCTCTTATGAAAACTTGTGCCTAAACACAACCTCTCACTTAAATCTCTATTCTCACAAAAGAGAGAAATTATTTCCACCACCTATTCTCTCACACCATTATTATGTGAAAGTCTCCATTGTGTTTATTTTACTCTGCTTTATATCATACCTATTTGTATATCTCTTTCCCTCATCCATTATGTTGTAATTTTTAAGTGGGAGAATTGTGTTATATTTCATCTCCATGGTAAGTATCCATATTCTCAGACCAGGTTTATCCCACTTTCTTTCTTCAAAATCTCCAGTGTAAATCTGGCTCTGTTCTTAGAAAGAAGGTATATATTTGAAGTTCTGACTAGTGCTATTCCCTGTATCTTGCAGTCTAAGAGAAGAAACAAGAAATTAATAGTTAGCCATCATCCCAAAACAGATAAGAAACTTTTATATTCCTTGTTCTTCTGACATTCAACAAATTGATTTATCATTCATCAATTATGCACTTAAAGGTCAATCCTTGGTTACAAGGGTAAAGGTATGAGACTTTCAGACTTCAAAATATTTGCAGGTTGTTAAGGGTAAGTTATAAAATCATTGAGATATAAGGGCACCTTTCACTCAGGCTGAATTTGCACTTAATATAAAGTGAGTCCCATTCATATGTGAGTGAATCATATTTTGACAAGAAAAAATACATATATGCTCTTCTAATCTTTTGTGCTAGGCAATTATTTTCAAACAAAGCCCTAAAATAGTTAAACTAGCAAGGATTTTGTCAGTCTTTCACCAAGTTCTCTGTTCTTGCTGATTGAAGATGTATAGTCAGACTGTGACTATGGCTGAAGATCCTGGTGATAAATAAAATTGACCATTGGTGAAAAAAGCAAGTGAGCTCAGCTGACTGCTAATAAGACAGTTTCTATGATTTGTGAGGAATAAGCCCAACTGACAAACCCAGCCACATTGCACAGTGACCAGGTAGACCAGCAGGTAGCAAAATATCCCATTCAAGAGAGAAATAGTGCTCTGTGTTGGGAAAAAAAAAACAAAAACTAAACCTATACATTAAAAACATATTGAGCACCATTTCTGTGCTCAGAAGAGAATTTTATGAAGACTCTAGAATTTAAAAAGGGAGAACAAAGCCTTGTAATTTCAGAATGGTTAGTTGTCTTAGTCATATGGCTTCCTTTTACATGAGCTACACTACCACTACATTTGAAATCCGTGACCAGTTTTGTCATGAACACAATGTGCATTTGTCAGAAATAGTGTGAAAATCATTGTGTAAATGTTGATTGATAGTAATAAAAATGACAATGCTTAGAACTACGAAATTACCACTTACCTGGGAGGTTGGTAGTGATAAGAATATGGGAACATACATGTATGATTGTCAGTCTATACTTTGTTATTCTGAAAAATTCCTCAGTTGAGATGATAATTTTGAACTTTTATTTGTTTTCTGAAATAATAGTATGGAATATTCAAATGTAATTTCCATTTCAGACCAACAAATATGTATGAACATTATATATGTATGTATTATATTTTTACTGATGATAATTACATTTTTAATATAAAATCAATTTTGTAGCTTATCCTTTATTCTCTACTCCACTATTTTTAAATTTTTGTTTAATTATTATAGCTTTTTATTTACAAGACATATGCAGATAATTTTTCAGCATTGACAATTGCAAAACCTTTTGATCAAACTTTTCCCCTCCTTTCCTTCACCCCTTCCTCCAGATGGCAAGTTGACCAATACATGTTAAATATATTAAAGTATAAGTTAAATACAATATATGTATACATGTCCAAACAGCTATTTTGCTGGACAAAAAGAATCAGACTTTGAAATAGTATACAATTAGCCTGTGAAGGAAATAAAAAATGCAGGTGGACAAAAATAGAGAGATTGGGAATTCTATGTAGTGGTTCATAGTCAACTCCCAGAGTTCTTTCCTAGTGTAGCTGGTTTAGTTCATTACTGCTCTATTGGAACTGATATGGTTCATCTCATTGTTGAAGATATGTTCATGTCATCCATCAGAATTGATCATCATATAGTATTGTTGTTGAAGTATATAATGATCTGATCTTGTGGTCCTGCTAATTTCACTCATCATAAGTTCATGTAAGTCTTTCCAGGCCTTTCTGAAATCATCCTGCTGGTCATTTCTTACAGAACAATAATATTCCATAACATTCATATACCACAATTTATTCAATCATTTTCCATTTGAAGGGAAATTACTCAGTTTCCAGTTTCTGGCTACTACAAAGAGGGCTGCCACAAACATTCTTGCACATACTGGTCCCTTTCCCTTCTTTAAAATCTCTTTGGGTTATAATCCCAATATTAATACTGCTGGATCAAAGGGTAGGCACAGGTTGATAACTTTTTGAGCATACTTCCAAATTGCTCTCCAGAATGGCTGGATATATTCACAATTCCGCCAACAATGTATCAGTGTCCCAGTTTTCCTACATCCCCTCCAACATTATGCATTATCTTTTCCTGTCATTCTAGCCAATCTGACAGATGTGTAGTGGTATCTCAAAGTTGTCTTAATTTGCATTTCTCTGATTAATAATGACTTGGAGTATTTTTCATATGGCTAGAAATAATTTCAATTTCTTCATCTGAGAATTGTCTGTTCACATCCTTTGACCATATATCAATTGGAGAATGACTGCAAATGAGGCCTTATCAGAACCTTTGAGTATTAAAAAAATGTTTTCCCACTTTATCAGTTCCATTCTAATCTTGTCTCCATTAGTTTTGTTTGTAGAAAGACTTTTCAATTTGATATAATCAAAATATTTCTATTTTGTGATCAATAATGATCTCTAGTTCTTCTTTGGTCATATCCACTGATATTTTACTTAGAAGATTTCATTTTATACTGGATATAATGCTGCTTTGTAGAAAGTACGTGATAAATGCTACTGGGTTTAAACCATTTTAAGAACAGGCCAGGAAAGCACAACAACATCTGTCACTCATTGACTAGTCAAAAGACATTGAGTGTGGCTGCAGTAGTTCATTGAGAAAGCTTTGTGATATGTAATATGTTTATATTTATTCAATGAAGTTAAGCATTTTATTTACACTGGAAAGGCCTGCCCAAATCCTAGTCTCTATCACTAAGTACTGTGTGATTTTGGTCAAATCATTTTATATAAGTTTGTCTGTCATTTTCACGAATTAGAACACTGGGTAAATGATGGATTGGGTATACATTGGATTTAAAATAATGGATTTGTAATTAGGAAGACCTGACTTCAAATCCTGTTTTTTTTTTTTGTTTTGTTTTGTTTTGTTTTGTTTTGTTTTTGAGGCTGGGGTTAAGTGACTTGCCCAGGGTCACACAGCTAGGAAGTGTTAAGTGTCTGAGATCAGATTTGAACTCAGGTCCTCCTGAATTCAAGGCTGGTGCTCTATCCACTGCGCCACCTAGCCGCCCCTTCAAATACTGTTTCACATAATTTTGATCCAGGTGATCCTGAAAATGTAATTTAAACACTCACCCATGTTCTTTTCATAAAGAAAGGGAGGAAAATTCCATCTATCTCACAAGATTTTATTATGAGGAACAAATAATCACATAAAATGCTTTGCAAACCTTAATGCTCCATATAAATGCTAACTATTATATATTTCTATTACACAGTTTCCTTAGGAGGCTGTACAAGATGACCTTTAAGGAATCATTCAACTCCAAATGTATGATTAAGTCAAATAATTGAAAAGCAACTATTAAACATCTGTTATGTGAGAGGCAATGCACCAGGCAATGAAGATACTGGCAAAAATGTGAAAGTATCTGATCCCCCAAAAAAAAGCCTTTTTTGGGGGGAAAGTGGAAGAAGTAAAAATTTAGTATGAATAAGGGGGATCTATCACTATACACATAAACTTAGAATTTTGTGAACTCATTGATGAAATAGAGGGAATGTGATTTATTTCATCTATGAGCATTGTCATAGTAGAGATGAATACATTTTATTAACTTTACCTGCTTATAGAAAGTCTTTAGTAAAAAGAAATTGCTGCTATTTTTCTGAGTAATAATAAAACTTTGTTCTTAATAAAAATGAAATTGTTAGTATTTAAGATGCCTAGGAAAGGAGGACAAATATTCATTATTAATTACTTTTGAAGGATGATAAATAGCTAAGAAGATTTAGAATAGAAACTACTCTACCCAAATCAGGAATATCCAACCTTTGAGAGCAGATTATAGCAAAAATAGACATTGATATGTGAATCAAGAAGAAAAAAGGAAATGAAAGTCTAGTTACTTCACAGTCATTTAGACAGCTGTGTAGTAAAGAGGGATGCAAATAGAAATGTCTATTGATACAAAAGTGGACAATTCCTTCCCTGACAAATATAAAAGGAATGTGAAGGGAAAAAAAAGTGCCTTCTAGCTAGTTAGCTTGCAACCAAGCTGTTCTCCCCAGATATCAAGAGTTTTAAGATTATATTACTGAACTCACTAAAATATGTGACCCTTAACATGAGAAAGACTAAGGCAGTATATAACAAAGGAATCAAATTAGATAATTGTCATATGTCACATCCAAGTATATCAGTGTGAGTAACCAATTTTGGGTTTCACATATTCTCAGCCATAGATTAAAATTTTTCAAGAAAATTTGGACATTTATTAAAGAACTGAATTTGAGAACCCTCAAGAGTAAAGAGTTTTATTACTTATAATATATATAAATATATATGCATATATATGTGTATATATGCACATATATATTATAGATCAATAAGAATGGAATAGCTATTGAGATTTCTGATGGTCACTAATTAAAATCATCAGTGCAATGACTGATTCTGATTCTAAAACTCATCTGTGAAAGACTTGAATACTGTTAAGCTTTGGAAATAATTTTTTAGAATTTAGAGAGTTGAATATCTATGGTCATCATCATAAACATTCATCATCTATATATCTTATTGAAGAATGATTTTTTATCTCAAAGAAATATCAGTAAAAAAGGCAATTTGCACCTTGTTTCCTTGTCTTTTGCATTAACCTTATTAGATAATAGGCTAACAAGTATGTTGTGTTAAAATTGTCATACTTGGGGCAGCTAGGTGGCACAATGGATAGAGCACCATCCCTGAAATCAGGAGAACCTGAGTTCAAATCTGGTCTCAGCCACTTAACACTTCCTAGCTGTGTAACCCTGGGCAAGTCACTTAATCACAATTGCCTCAGCAAAAAAAAAAAAAAGGAAAGAAAATTGTCATAATTTTTCTATTTTATCAAGAATGGGCATAAAGAATACTACCTGCTTTCAAGTAACTATCCCATACATTTCTATTCCCTCCCATTTTAAGAAAACATAAAAAGAAGAATATGGCAATCTATCTACCAAATCTACCAATCTACCAATCTACCAAATCAGTCTATCAATCTACTGAAGAACAAGGGGATCAAATAGAAACTTTGAAAATGTTTCTTCTTATTCAGTGATGTGTCAATCAAATAAACAAAATATTTTATAAAGCTAGGGAATTTTTTTTAAATCATCTAGAATAAACAAAAGTTGAAGAATTTCAAGGGAATTAATGGAAATATGCAAATGAAGGTGGCCTACCTATAACAGACCTAAATCTGTATTATAAAGTAACAGTAACCCAATCCATTTGATACTAGCTAAGAATGGAGTAGTGAATCATTGGAATAGGTTAGGTACACAAAGCACAATGATCAGTGAATATAATAATTTACTGTTTAGTAAACCCAAATGATCCAACTTTTGGGTAAAGAACTCACTATTGACAAAACATTCTGAGAGTAATGGACAATAGTATGGCAGAAGCTAGATAAAAATTAACATCTCAAGCCCTATACCAAGATAAGGTCAAAAAGGGTAAATGATTTAGACATAAAGAATAATACAATAAGAAAATAAGGAAAGCAAGGCAAAGTCTACCTGTGAGGTCATTGGGAAAGGTAGGAATTTCTGAGCAAACAAGAAATAAAGAATATCATGAAATGCAAATTCGATGACTTTCATAACATTAAATTTAAAAAGTCTTTGCACAAACAAAATCATTGCAGCCAAGATTAGAAGGGAAGCAGAAAGAGGGAAAATATCTGTATCTATCTAACTATATCCATGGCTCTATCTTTGTGTAAGTGTGTGTATATGTGTGTGTGTATGCATTCAGTATTTAAAAAAAATTCTCATTTCTAAAATACATAGGGATCAGAGTCAAATTCATA
Source organism: Sminthopsis crassicaudata (assembly GCF_048593235.1). Taxonomy (NCBI): domain Eukaryota; kingdom Metazoa; phylum Chordata; class Mammalia; order Dasyuromorphia; family Dasyuridae; genus Sminthopsis; species Sminthopsis crassicaudata. Next base: position 92,171,973 of record NC_133619.1, read on the forward strand.
AGGAAATAAGTCATTCTCTGATTGATAAATGGTCAAAAGATATAAAGGGGGAGGTTTCAGTTAAAGAAATCAAAGTCATCTAGAATCACATAAAAGTGCTCTAAATCCCTATTGTTTAGAGAAATATAAATTAAATAAACTTCGATGTAGCACTTTTCATTTTTTAGGTTGGCTAAAATGATAAATCTTAGGAAAATAAGATGATAAATGTTGAGGGTTGTATGAAAACTGGGATACTAATACACTATTTGCAGTGTTTTGAACTGATGCAATCAATCAGCAGAGCAATTTGGAACTATGCCCAAAGGGCTATGGAACTGTGTATAGCTTTTACTCCAATATTCTCACTACTATGTATATATTCCTAAGATATTGTTAAAACAAAAAAATGGAAAATTATCCACATATACAAAGAAATGTTTTTAGCAACTCTTTTTTGTGGTGGCAAGGGAATGGAAATTATGGAAATGCTCATCAGTTCAAGGAATGGTTAAATAATTTATGCTATATGGATGTAATCAATGTCATTGTGTTTATTATAAGAAATGATGAAATATATGGACTTTGGAAAAATCTGGACTTACATGAACTGATGTTGAGTGAAGTAGGCAAAATCAAGAGAACATTGTACACAGCAACAGCAACAGTGTGATGATCAACTATGCTAGACTTAATTCTTCTAAATAATTTAGTGATCCAAAATAAATCTAATAAACTTGTGATAAAAAATTCTAACTACATGGAGACTAAATGGAGATTAAAGCATCCTGTTTTCATGTTTTTATTCTTTCATATTTCTCATATATTTACTTTTGTTCTGATTTTTCTTATATAACATGAGTAATATGGGTATGTGTTTAAAATTATTGTAACTGTGTAACCTATATCAGATTCTTTGCTGTCTTCGAGAGAGGGAAGGAGAGGGGAAAAAGAAAAAAATCAGAAGTAAAATTCTTACCACAAAGAATTCTGAAAATACATAAAAATAAAAAATGAAATACTATTAAGTGTGTGTGTATGTGTGTGTGTGTGTGTGTGTGTGTGTGTGTGTGTGTGTGTGTGTGTGTGTATGAAAGTTGATTTGGGAGACAGTCCGTTTTTTGTTGTCTTTACTGGATCATGAGACCACAGATCACTGGTTCTGTGTAGCCTAAAATAGAAAAATAGGTTAGGATATATGTATCAATTCTTAGAACTAGAAGACATTTTATAAGTCATTTTGTCCATCATATGGCAAAAACAGAAACTTCTTTTCAACATTCATAAGAAATAGTAATCCAATCTTTACCTGAAAACTATCAGTCATAAGAAACCCTCTTTCTCCATCAGACATTTAACCATTGCCATAAAAGGGGAGAGGGAACATAAAGCTCTAGGTCTGAAGTTAAGAAGAACCAAGGTCAAGTCTTGCTTCAACTATCTATTAGATGTGTGGGCCTAGATATATTGCTCTACCTTTCTCAACTTGTTTTCTTATGGTAAAAATGGAGATAATGAGTAAACTATATTACAAGGCAGCTATGAAGGACAAATGAAATAGACAGTACATGTAAAATAAATTGCAAAACTTAAAATTCAATATAACTGCTGGCTTATTATTAT